>NC_091684.1:18743750-19375000 GCF_041296265.1 Equus caballus
CCAGGAAATTCCAGGAGATTTTGGAACGCTGTCAGGAATTAGGGGCAAAGACCAAATATTAGAACAAAAGACACTCCTAGTGCCCTTACCACTTAGGAAATTACAAGGGTTTTAGGAGGTCTGTGCCAGGAACCCAGGGCAGAGAATAATATATATATTTTCTATTGTCTCACAACCGTCCATTTAGAAATTTTAAAACCCTCTATCAACTTGAGTGATAAGTGAAACAAAAGTCAAAATTACAGAACTTCTAAAAAATACTACTATATATCACAATTGGATATATTTAATGTATTGACAGAAGAAAATTCATAGCCTTCAATTCATAGCCTTAAACATTTATATCAATACAAATTAAAATAGATGAATAAATTCCCACTAAAAAAATCTAGGAAAAGAACAAAATAAATCAAGAGAAAGCACAAGGAAGGAAATAAAGATAAAACCAGGAATTAATCGATACAAAATAGAAAAACAAAATTCAACATCCATTCCCAATAAAGAAAATAGGAATTGATAGATATTTTCTTTCAATAGGAGAGTAAACCTTATTCACATTTATTAATGCAACTGGTATATCTAATCTCAATTCTCTCATATTATCCTATATTGTACTTACTGGCTACATTAGACTGATTGTGTTTCTTTATTTGGTGTGTCCCTTTTCCTTTTTTAAAAATTTCTTTTGGGTTTTAGAAAGGTTTGTATTTTTGTTCCAGCGGTAATCCTTGTATTAATACGTTTTATACTATTATGAAAGTATTAATCCCCATTTTTCATAACCTTTTACTATCTAGTCTATTATTCTTAAATGGGATCCTTTAACTCCCACCTAGGTCTATACAATCATCAATAGTCTTGTACTTCTCCTTGCTCTCTCCCTTTTCTTTCCATCTTCCTTTAGTTGCATTCTTTCTACTTTTGTCAGAATATATAATTTTATACTATTCTTCTACCCATGGGTGATGGATTTGTATCTTGTCAATTTAGCTAAGTTGGAATTGTTTTCCAGTATTCTATTCCCTCCCTAGTGCTGGGGTATCCTGGACCACAAGAGATATTTTGAGAGAGAAGTGGAAGGTGTACAAGAAAGCAGCAGCCACATTCTGTTTTGCTTGGAAGACTGGTACAGGGCACCAGGCATTACTGCACAGTTCACATACTTCATAGCTTATCTGCTGGCTCATGCTGCTGGCCGTGGGATAGCCAACTGGGCCCCACAGATGCACCAGCTCCTGCCAGATCTCCTCCCTCAGCTTCTTCAACTCCTGGGCCAGGTGAGTGGTTAGCTCCAAGACAAAGGACACCAACTTCCTCCGCTGGTCCCCTCATTACTTATGTTGGAAATTTACGTGGGTTCCAGCTCATGCCCGCAGGCTGTAGTCCATCCTTGCTCTCCCCTACTTCACAGCCATCTTTCCTTTTCAGCTGCCTGACCAGCTGACTCCAAGTTGAGGTACTAGACATAGAAGCAACATTCACATGTACACTAGTTAATCAGCTCCCACAATTACATAAGGCCAAGTGCCTATCATAAACCCTTTATTATTTCTCATTACTCTTAGTGGTTCTGCTTCTCTAATCAAACCCTGACTTACAACCAAAACTCCACATCCTCGTTTTGGTCTTAGCTCTACAAAGACCTGTATGAAATCTTCATCTTTCCATTTGGCCGGTTCCTTAGTCACCCCTGGTTACAAGCAGCTCTCCCTCAAGTAGAGTCACCAGAAAGTAGATTCAGATGTGCACAGTATTCTCCGAGTTCTTGGACATTCAAAACTGTTTTTCTATAACCCTTACTGATTCTTGACAGACAGCTGGTTGGATACAATAGCCTTGATTTGTACTCTCTCCACTTCAGATTCCTGAAAATGTTGCTCTTGCTTTTTTTGGGATTTGCGAAAAGTCTGTCCAGTCTAATTTACATGCTTCTGAAAGTCATCTTTTTTCCTGGAGGCCCTGAGGATTTTTTTTCAACATCTTGAAAGTGTACTAGCTTGACTACGATACTCCTTGGGCTGTTCTGGCTGTTTTCCCTGGTATCCGGTAGGCCCTTTCAAAACAAAGATGTGAGGTTTCTTTTATTTCTAGAATATTTTCTTGGATTCTAATTTTAGATATTCTAGTCAATTGTTTTGATTTTCTTCTTCAGAGTCTCCAAGTAGTCTTATGTTGGACTTCTGCATGTCTTCCAATTCAGTCATTTTCTAACTCTTTTTACTTCTTTCTTTAGCTTATTTTCATTTTCTGTTTGTTTTTCTTCCCCTGCTTTACTTCAACGCTCCTTATTACATTTTTATATGAACTTATTGTCCCTTGGGTACTTTGTAATTTAGCCTTCATTGCTAATTCTGACCTTTCTCTTCTATATCTTTTCTGAGTTCAGTCAACACTTATTTCTTCCTTTTTTGTGTCCATTTCTGTTCTTAGTTTTTGAATTTCTGATTCAAACTGATTTTCACTATTCCTAACGGCTGTCTGAGGATATGTAATTCCATATGGAGAATTGTTACTGTTTTTGTCAACATTGTGATTGAGAATTTTCATCAGCATTTCAACTGGGAATGCTTTTTACAGTTTCATACAGATATGATCTGCTTTCTAATATTCCTTTTCATTTTGTGGACAGGGCTACTAGTTTGAGCGACCTCTTCTGATAGTTCCTTCTTTCTGGGCAGTTTCATTTTGGATAGCATTGTTGGAAGGAGGGGTTGATGTGTATTTTTTCTTTTGTTTCTGCAGGATCCCTAACTTTTCCCTCTTATTTTGTTCTTTCCCTTCAGTAGACTCTCTCCAAGGGAAACCACACCTCTATATCTCCGATTCCTTCCCAGAAGCAATGCTTCTCTGAGGTTTCCGTTTCTAGTCCCGCACTCTTTCAAGAGCCGGTGCTAGGAAACCAGTGTTCAGTATTTTACACTTAGTGTTGGGCTTTCTCTTTCTGTAGGTAAGGAGGTTACTCGGTTTGTGCTCTGCAAGTCCTCTGAACCACTCTAGTTTTTTTCATGGAGTCTCTTACACCTCCCCGTTCCTCTTCTCAGCACCTGTGGGCTTGAGGCAGCAGTACCTTTAACAGCATTCAGTTTATTTCTCAACTTACAGGTAATTCAAAGGCCATGATGTTCTCTATCTCCTAGTATTGCTGAATGCAGGATCAAGTGTGGTTTTGTTTACTCTCCCTGTTGTTTTTATATTTGGCAGGAAAGAGAAGACAAGTGGGAGACTCAAAATCAGGTGGCTACCATTCTTCTCCAAACTAGGAAGTAGCAGAGATAGATTCTTGTTTTTACCATCCGGTTTACCGAGCTAAAATTTACTTAAAGTAAACTTTGTCTTTTGATACTGTTAATTAAATAAATATAACTGAGTCCTAAGACCAGCCTCTTACTTAATGGATAAAACTAGAAGAATTTCCAATAAGATAAGGAATGAGGCAAAGATGCCCACTGTCTCTACTACTATTTAACAATGGATTGGGAGGGGGGTATTTACCAACAAAATTAGACAAGAGAAATCAGTCACAGACATAAGAATTAGAAAATTTCTTTGCAGATAATGATAGTGTATTAGGGAAACCTCACAGAATCAATTATAAAACTAAACCAAATAATAAGAGATTCAAGAAGTAACAATATAAAATTAACACATGGAAATCAATAGCCTTTATACACCTATACAACAATCAGTTGGAGGAGATAATGGTAGACAAAACCTCACAGCCATAAACGTATGAAAAGACATTCAATCCCATTCTAAAATGCAATTTATTACTACACTAAGTTACCAGTGCTCACCTCATAGATCAGTAAAAATTAAGTCAACATATTTTACTGGATCAGCAGTGAAAGAGGTACACTCACATACCACTAGTAGGAACGTAAACTAGTTCAACCCTCCTGGTGCAAAATTTGGCAACATCTAACAAACAACATAGGCATTTAACTTTGACCAAGCAATCCCACTTCTGGGAATTTATCCTTAAGATATACTACCAGCAATACAAAAATAGATCCACGAGATTATTCATTGTTTGTAACTGCTAAATATTGGAAACAACCTAAAGGCCAATATATAAGATAGGAGAGTGGCTCAACAAATTATGGTACACACACACACAAGGAGTACCACGCAGCTATTAAAAATAATCAGGAAGTTCTCTATGAATTGATATGGGGTGAATGCAAGGACAAATTTTTTAGGGGAAAAAAGCAAAGTGCACAAAAATGCCTATAGTATGCCACATTTTTTGGAAAAAAGAAAACAAGAAGAGGAGGAAATAAAACAATTAAAAGAATGGAAGGTAGGAACAGGTGGAAGAGATGGGTGGATGGAACCATACTTTCTGTATAGTTCTGACTTTCAGGACCACATTAAAATTTTACATACTCAAAAACAAATAAAATCAACAAAAATGGGAGGGATAAAAATACAAACAAAAATGAACCTAGCTATACTTCAAATGAATAACATAACTTCATTGGGGGGAGGTGAGAGGGACTAGTCTAAGTAATTTTTGAATTAGTTGAGAGGGACTAGAAGCAAAGACACCCCAGAAACAATGAGCACATCTAGTGCCCAGATGTGGTTTCTCAAAACCATTCCCAACACTCAAAGGAATCAGAACTCCCTGGAGAAATGGCCAATTCAGGGATGGTGCTGGGAAAGCACAAGATGAACCTGGAACTATTTTGTTGTGACAAGTAAGGAAGTGCTCAAAGAATGAAAAGGACACGTCAAAAGGCCACAAGTGATAGCCTGAAAGGGATCCCATTAGTCAAATAGGAACGGTGCAAACATCAAAAGAAATAATGACAGTGATGATTTATAAGCCAATGAATTAAATAAGTATCCATGAACCAAGTCCATGTATATTTTATATATGTATTATACATACACACAATATATATCATATTACATCAAAAAATATTTATTTTCCTTCTGATCAATATACCCCAACACTTCCTTGAAGAAGTGATAAATGAGGTGAGATCTGAATGATGAGAAAGTATTAACTAGGTGAAGAGAGCAATGAAGGAGATTCCAGGGAGAGAAAACAATGCATGCAAAAGAGGGTGCATGAAAGAGAGAGAGACTGAAGAAGGTAAGTGACAAAGCCCAGAGAACAAAGCGGGGCAGGGGACAAAATGAGATACACAGATAGGGTCAGCTTTCTAAGTACACTAAGGATTTAGATCTTTATCCTTAAGAGCAATGGAAGTCATATGGAGAACGAAGTGTAAGTCTCAAAGATACTTCAAACTAAACTCATGACCTTCCCCTCCAACTTTGTCCTTTCTACAGTGTTTCCTGTGAGTGAATGGCACTATCACCTGTCTGATTATAAGGGCCAGAAACCTACCTAGGATATTTCTCTAACAACCAACAAGCCCTCTCTCATCACTCATATTTAATCCATGACCAACTCCTGTTGATCTTATCATCTATAACTAGTTTCAAGCTATTACTATCATGTTTCACAGGGAACACAGTAATAGCCTTGTCACAGATCTTACATCCTTCTTCTCTACTAATTAGTTGCCACCCTAGAGTTGGACTGATCTTTTAAAAAACACAAATCTGATCATGTCACCCTCTTGCAGAAATCCCCTGTTCCTTGTATAAAAGCCAAATCTCACCTCACAGCACGTTCTCCACATCCTTCTTCCCCTCGCTCAGGGTGCTGCAGCAGCCTGGCGTTCCTTCAGCTGCTCAAGAGTATCATTATTCCTCTTGCTTTAAGGCCTTGACAGTTCCCTTGACCTGGAATGTTCTCGTCCTTTCTCACCTAGTAAAGCCATACTTGTCTTTCAGATCTCAAGCTCAATTTTCACTCTTAAGAAAGCTTTCTTTAATTCCTCCAGATGAGGGTAAACCCCATTATTTATTTTCACAGCACATAGCACCCTGTAATTTTCCTTCTTAGGACTAATCAGAAATTATAAAAATATTTGTGTGATTATTTGATTATAAGTTTTCCCCCATTAGACTGTAATTCCTATTAATTATTCAGGGACCATGCATGTTTTATTATTCACCAGTACAGTATCTAGTAGATAGCAGGAAATAAAAGAATGAATAGATAGGACACAAATACTGAAGAACTTACATATTTGTATGATATATAAACCATATCATACTGTCTAAAACAGAATATCTATATTGACGTCCATACAAAGACAACCGCCAAAAATGATGCCTCCTATTTTCTCAGTGTCAAGAACCTTTAAGTATACAGAGATTTTTCTTAAAATATTTTGCTTTTTCTGTTAATTGTACACAATAAAAAGCAGAGTGTTAAAGATTCTTCCCTTTATGAATCTTTTGCCTACACAAGGATCAAAACTACTCCATTTAAAATTAAAAATGGAAGGAAGAAAAGGAAGAGAGAGGGAGAAGGAAGGAGAAGAGACAGAGCAAGAAGGGAGGGACTGAAGGAAGAAGACACCATATAGAAAGAATAACTACTTCTGAAACAGTAGTAATAAAATGACTTTATGAAATCATTTTAAAAGCTTCAAAGGTCTTATTTTTCAGAGGCATAAATATGTAGATTCAACTGTACTAGATCACAATTGTGTATAGTAATATACACAACATTTTTATATATATAATACAGGATACAGCAGAAGGTATAGTTTAATCACAGGCACTATAATAACCTAGTTAAACGCAGCCTGAAAATATTTGAGGAGTTTCAGATGTCACAAAAACTGTAAACTGAGACATTTTGAGATCTAAAAGACAAGCATGACTTTACAAGCGAGAAACGATGAGAAGATCATCCCAGGCAGAAGGAACTCCGGCCTTTAAAGGGGAACAACACCACTGAGGAACTGAAGGCAGGCGAGGCGGGCTAGAGCGCCCTGAGGGAAGCAGACAAAGGTATGGAAAAGAAGGGTGTGGAGAGGCAGGATTTTAGGTTTCATACTGAGAGTAACGGAAATGTGAAATGAAAGCATCAGAATCACTGAACACTAAATTGAAGCAGAGGTCAGAAACAAATTTGAAAATTTTTTACTTTTAAAAATTGTCCACATTAAACACCCGGAAAGTTTGCCATAAATTGGTAAATATTTTCATCACATTTTAACTATTTAAGAACAGAGAATAATAAACATGTGGACTGCTGAACAAAGAAAATATAAAGCGTGTGCATAAAAGAGTTAACATAGCAGGCCTGACTGCTATGCTTTCAAAGGCCTGCTCACAAGGCTGGCGCCAGCCTGGATTTTGGGAGGTTCCCACCATTCCCAGAACTGGCAAGAGTGGCTCACGGTGCCTAAACTGTTTATACAAATTAGCTGGTTTCTGCTGAACACCTGCTTTACTTTTGGGAGTCTGAAATTTTGGTACACGACAATGGATAGAAGCTGCCTGTGTGGCAAGCCCCTAATAAAAACCTTGGGGACTGAGTCTCTAACTAGCTTCCCTGGTTGGCAACATCTCAAATGTGTTTTTTACAACTCCTTGCTGGGGGGATTCAGCCCGTCTTTTGTGACTCCACTGAGAGAGGACTCTGGAAGCTTATGCCTGGTCTCCCCTTGACTTAGCCCCATGAGTCTTTTCCCTTTGTTGATTCTGCTTTGTATCCTTTTGCTGTAAGAAACTACAGCCATAAGTACAAACAACTACATGTTGAATCCTATGAGTCCTCTGAAAGAATTACCAAAGCAAAGCTAGGGGGTTGGGGGAGTGGGGAGGGGGGTGGGAACCTGACACAGAGTGATATTATATACTGACTCATTTAAAGGTCCCACTATGAAGTTAGAAGAATATTCTTCTAATTTTTAATAAAGTATAAAATAGAAAAAGTGCAAACAGAGAGAATACTAGAATTTATTCAGTAGCATTATGGCATTTAGGTTTTTAAAAGTCTGATTTATTTATACATTAACATACACCTTGCAATCACAGTTTAAAATATGCCAAGTTTTCCTAATAGATGTTTTCTATTAAAACAAGCGTGCTTTTCTTTAGCTAACGGCCACTGTGCTAAATTTGGGTATTATATAATAATATAACATTAATGTATCCAGCATAAACACGTAAGAATATTTAGAAACCCTCAAGTAGAAAAGGAAAAAACCCCACAAAGGTACCTGTCAGTTTACTATAAACATACGCTAAATTATTATGAATTAATAACAACCTTATGGAACAGCTACATTCTTAACAAATGTTTGAAGATCAGAAGCATTCATTCTGTGAAGTATCTTTTTACTTTTTGCTTTTGACTCTCTGGCATTTGTAATTTGTCTTAGCTATTGTGAAAGTGATACTGGTCACCAAAAGCTGATTTTAGAAGCTGTTTTCAAGAGGAACGAGACTGGGTATTAAAATGGGCCTCTTTCAGAGTGTTTCTGAAGTAAAAAGCACTTCCTCACTCAGCTGCGCATGTCTGGCTTACTGATAAAATGAACTATTACATGAAATTTAACCCATGCTGCTGAATGTCACTTCAAGAACATACATAGCATTGCTGCAAATATGTTCAGAAACATATCAGATAATGAGACAAGATGCTTAGCTGCAAGAAAGCAAATGCATTTAGTGACAGCTTATTGAACTTTCATGTGATAATCTGAGCATGCCTTTTGTGAATGTGAACTGAACTTATCTTCTAAGCAATACAAAAACCTTTTATTTCTAAGTTACTAGTATTTTCATAGAGTAGCATATTACTGAAGTAATGTTTCTTTGACATTAAAATGTTGACACCACTTACAAAGCATTTTACTTTTCAGAATTGTATTTGTATACAAAAATAATTTTTATTTTTTGTCACAATGTGCTATAAAAATGATGTTTCCAGTAAACTAATAAAGAGATTATAAGGATCCATTCTAAGAAGTCACTGAATTTGCTTCAGGTATAGGGTTAAGCAGTTAAGTTGACCAAATACAGTCTTCTAGGGGTGATCTTAAGTAAGGAAATAGTTAACTTTGGGATTCTTAACCCAGTCTGTAGTGCCTTTCTAAAACGCAAATTTTATTATGTCATCCTTCTGTTCAACAAACACATCAAAAACAACCTTAAACATCTCTGTATTGTCAATAGAAGACGCCTAAATTATTGAGACTGTTATACAAAGCCCTTTGCAACGTGCTCACAACCTAAGCTACCTTCCTCTCCTTCACCTTCCCCAGGAGCTCCCACAGTCTCACCACACCTTTCACTTCTCCCAAGAAACCCACTCTTCCATGGTTCCCTGCTTGTTTACCTGTTGCTTCCTCAGCCAGGAGTGCCACCCCCCCCCAGCCCCATTTTCATTTTCAGCTGCATTCCTGCTCATTTTTCAAATCCAGCTTAACTGTCTCCTTCTCTGAGAAATATTTTCCAATGCTTCTGGGCAAAGAGAGTTACTCCTTTCCTCAGGTTCCAGAATGCTTTTTATTCAACTCTGTTACATGATTCCTCAGCAGAGCACCCTGCACATAACACGTGTTCCATAAATGCCTTTATTTACATGGGCTTGAACAAGACCCACAGGCATCCAAAACCTAGAAGATAATGAGATACTCGCATTTCTTACATCAATACAGATGATTTAGCTACTGGGAATATTTGAGGTCTTGATAAGTCTCACTGACAATTTCAAGATACAATCTATTACAATTTAAAAGCATCTGAACTTTCACTTGCACAGAAGATTTTACCTATCACTCCTTTTTTATACTAAGCATTAAGATATCCTTCATTTTTGCACAGTCCTGCGCCATATAGCAATGTTTCAGCCCACCAGAGACTGCATACGTGAAGGTGGTCCCATAAGATTAGTACCACATAGCCTAGGTGTGTAGCAGACTGTACCATCTAGGTTTGTGTAAGTACACTCTATGATATTTGCACAACGATGAAATCGCCTAATGATGCATTTCTCAGAATATATCCCTGCTGGTAAGCAACGCATGACTGTACACATATACTCTATTCTCATCTTCACTCTCATAAGATCAGTGCCCCTCTCTCCTTTTCATTCACTCCAACAGTAGAGCTTCAAGTAATTTAAACTTAATTAAGTGGAACCTTTAATTAGCTTCATTTACCCCCATCCTCTCTTTAGAAAAAAGATCTGAAAAAAATTCAAACTTCTAAAGCAAATACTAAGTATAATCTCTCACAACTTCAGAATTTGTAATGTCATAAAGAAGGATTTCCTGGATTTTCTAAACACTAACCTTTAGAAATCTTTTGTGTGTGTGTGTGTGTGTGTATGAGGAAGATTGTCCCTGAGTTAACATCTGTTGCCAATCTTCCTCTTTTGGCTTGAGGAAGACTGGCCCTGAGCTAACAGCTGTGCCAATCTTCCTTTATTTTGTATGTGGGACGCCACCACAGCATAGCTTGATGAGTAGTGTGTAGGTCTGCACCCAGGATCCAAATCCCCAAACCCCTGAAGCAGAGTGCGTGAACTTAACCACTATGCCACCAGGCCCAATATAAATCATTTTTTAATAAAGCAGGGTGAAAGAAAACGTATCTGCTATAACATTTTGCATTGCATTGTAGTTCACATCATCTGAAATTAAAGGAAGCCTAATCACACTTCCTAACAAGAATTTTAAACCTTAAATCACATTGAGAAGAGTATAGAATTAGAGACACATGTTTCATTTTTTCACAGAACACATTTAGGTAAGGCTGGATACACAAAATGACCTTTTAAAAATACTTGATCATGAAAATAGTAAATTATGTCCTTATCCTAGAGGAAAAACCATATGCTAAATGCTGGTTCTTTACGAAGGCAAACCACTATCACTAAGCTTAACTCTTCACGAAAAGGCACATGGAGTCCTTAATTCATAGATTAGAAATTACTTTTAGAATCATTAAGTTGTGCCAAATGGTCATTCTCCTATGAACAAATGAGTCAGAATGAGTCAGCGACTCTTCCAGTGCCTATGCCAGGACAGTGTGTTAGCAACCAATTAAGGGGCAGATACCTTTATCAGAGTATGTGTGTTCCAATGCATGAAGATCAGGCAACAGGTGAATACAGTTTATGCAGCAGTAGGAGAAGAAATCAAAGACGACCACTTTTCCAGATAGATCCTTATAGACAGAAATAGGTTCTTCTGTGTTCAACCATTCTAATCCTGAAATTTACACAAAATTATCATGATTAAAGGAAAAGATAAAGATAATTGATCTAAAACTTTCCACTAAAATGTGAACCATTGTGATTTCTAAGGACAGGATGGGGAGGGGAGGAAGGAGTGGGGGGGGAGAGGATGGGAAAGGTGCGATTATGAGGCAGTCTGCAAATACAGCAAGGAAAAGCTACTAATTCTTTCTGAAAGAGTATAATTGTGTGTGAAAGGAAGTAAAATCAACACATTTAGGTAAAAACCAGAGGAAAGATAACATATTAAGAGGACACAATTAGGTACAAACGGGCTATTGAGAATGAAAGTCAACCTTAAGAATAGCAAGGGATGACTAAACATCAAAAAGGAGTAAAATATACAAAATGCCTAGGCTAATTTCCGAAGAGCCGAAATGCTATGGATTTGAATGAGATCTTAAACACAAAACATTTTAAATGCAAGTTAAGCAAAATATGTTATTATTATAAATTTCATGGAAGCAACATCAATACCCATGAAAAGCACGTTCCCGTCCCTCCAAAAAAAGAAAAATAGAACCTCATTCATCTGTACTTTTGAAAATCAGAGTTTATCATTACTTAACCATGATTTACAATTTTAACTATGCACTGTGAAGAAACATTTTGTTATAAACTAATCGTAAAAGTACAGCATCTCTATTTACTCAATTAAGAAAACAAAAATAATGAGTTTGTTGCTTCTAAGTAAATAAATGCAGCTACGAAAACTATTAATTATATCTTGAAGCAGGTATTTGTAAATATTTTATAGAAACTGAAAGCCAAAGTTAGCCGGAACAAGTAAATAACAGTGAAGGACTAACAATAGTAACTAGAGTTACTTGATTATAACAAAATACTAAAAAAAACCCAAAAAACAAAAAACCTCAAATTAAGCTAGTATTTCTGCCAATTAGTCCAACCTAGTGAGGTTTTAGAGTATAGTGAACTCTTAATTATCCATTTTAATAAAGTGTTAATTGTATACCAGATCACATAACTATACAAAACTTTAAACTAGTTAATGTATATTTTATATTCTAATTGCAAAATATTTATGAATCTGTCCTTTAAATTTTTTTCCGTAAATAGTCAAGAGTGACTTGGATTGCAGGGTAGGGAAACTATTATTACATGTCAGTTATTGTGCTTGGTGCTTATTGGGCTTAATAATAATAAGAAATTTTATAACAATAATTACAATGAATATAATTTTTTAAAAAGCTGTTAACATTTACTGAGCTCTCCTATGAACTAAGAACTTTAAATATATTATTTGTAATCAACATAATAAACTCGAAAGGTAAATACTGGTTCCATTTTATAAGTGAGATAAGTAAGGCCTGGAGAAGTCAAGTGACTTGCTCAAAATCACATAGTTAACAAACGGAATAAGTGGGATTTAATCCCAGGTCTGTCTGAATCCATCCATTATACCACACTGCTTCCCATAAACGTGTGTTTCTCTTAAGAAATGAACAAAGCCTACTGTTTTTGAGATAGACTTATGTTTATGACTTCTTGATTACAGTTTACTGATAGAGAATCCAAGAAAAAACTCATTTGTAGTATTCTGTCCTCGATAATCAGGTCCAGCAGAAAATCTGACTACGTCAAATCTGAAGCCTGAATATTTATTACATTATTTACAAGTCACAGAGGTCAAATCTCATGGTAATAAAATACACGCACTGTAAATATAAACAAGACTAGAAAATAAAAACACTGGCCCTAATCCTAGCTGGTGGCCTGCTCATTTAAAACAGTGGACTACATAACTAACTTATTCCCAAGTTTGTAAAAAATATGCATATATGTACATAATCTTTTCAAGTTTCTTTGATGGGATAAGCATTCATGCGTCCAATTCTTTTGTAAGAATTCCACAGGATTTCAAATCCAGTATAGGATTAGTAACAAAAAATAAACACTTTTCAAGGAGGGAGCAAAAGGCTTGAAAAGACACACAAGACTCTGTCGTCAGAGGCAAGGTTCTGATATGCCTCCCATGAAATACTGAACCCTGCCTGCCACATCCAACCAATTAACTATACATGTGGTTTCAGTGTCATGCCAGGAGACAGGCCAACACCACCAGGCAAAACAATGCCAGTCCCAACCAAGAAGGTAAAGTACCGTTTCATTTATCATAGCAAGATGTGCTTGACAAATAGCACTGCTGGGAATGTCAGTTCCCTCATGTTCCAAACACTCGCAGGGCCAGGATCCGAACCTTGGAGATGGGACATAATTGATTCTGATTTTAAAACTTAGAAGTTTCAGGACTCTGAACGGAGAAGTCTGGCTCAGCTGAAAAACCGGCCAATCTGGGGTCTGTAAAATCCGACTCTGATAGATATTAGTTGTGAGGCCCTGGGCAAGTCACTTAACCTCCCCGTGCCTCAGTTTCCTCAAATGTAAAATAGGACTAATAAGAGCACCACGATGGGTTACAGGGAGGATAAATGAGATAATACCCCCTAAGTGTTCAGAAGCGTGTGTGGCCCATAAAAAGTGATCAATAAATGTTAGCTGGGTTGATGCAGAAAGATGATGAAGACGACGATGCTGAGCATCCAGAGTGAAAGGACAGGGTGGCATGGACCTTTCAATCATCGCCAACCGGGGCCGGGTAAACAGTCACGGAATGTCTGCTTGGTTAACCGGACAGGGCTCGGGATACAGAGACGAACGTGGAGGTGCCCGCCCTGTCACTCCCGCCGTCGCAGCTGCTTCGGGACACCGGGAAGACACCTGGGAACTGCAGAGCCGCGAGCCGAGGCCCAGGCGGACCGCAGTGCCTAGCCCTGGGGCAGCGACGCCACCCCGCCTCGCCCCCCGCCCCGAGGAAGGGGAGGATCCGTGAGGGCTGCCCACCCCAAAGCCAGCCCCTCACCTTCCGGAAACTCGGGCACTAACAAGTCCTGCTCCCAGCCGTCCACCTTCTGCAGATACTGGTAGACCAGGCTGTCCTTCTCCTCCTGGGTGACGGCGTCGAGCAGGGCGTACTCCAGCGAGGTCTGAGCCGGGAGCAGGCCCGAAAGGCTGCAGCCCCGGGGGCCGGGGGCCGCCATGTTCTCTCCGGACCGTCCAGAGGCGGCCGCCGGGCCGCGGGAGAGGCTCGTTCCGGGAGAGAGGACGCGTTTACTGTCCTTTGGTTTCAAAACGGCACATTCACCGCACTCTCCACCAGCCCCACTCCACACTAACGACACTTCTTACTTTTTAAGCATGCATTCAAGTGCTAAAGTACAAGTCGTCGCAACTCCCCGGGCACGTAAACTACCGTCCCAAACCACCCCGCCCCCTCCATCCTCTCGCCACAGCTAGGTCTGGACATTCAGAGCGCCAGATTCAACATGGGGAAGGCCTCTGGGTCAGCGTTCTAGAACCTCTAAAAGAACCATTCCCCCACCCTTCACTTTGAGAATGAGCGCGTTATGGAACAAACATAAAAAAAAATCTGTAGGACTTAAAAAGGATCACATTTTTTCCGCTCTTTTTAAAGTCCCGCTCTTACAGCAGGATCAGCCGATTCGACACAGCACTGGCAGCGGGAAGCTGTTCCTGCCAAGGCAGGAAAGGTAATGGGGTAGAGATATCCTCAAGGGAGGAGGCTTTTAAAGTTGGGAGTAACTGGCCAGTGGCTTTGGTTTATACACAAATACAGTATTTTGTCGCCCCGGAGTGCTGAAAGTGCGGCTGCGAATAGATTGTCAGCCGAGCAGGGGGGAGGGGGCGCCGAGGGGAGCGGACGCAGCTGGAGCTGCTCCCGGGGGTGCGGGTGGCAGGTGGGCTGCGGCGAGGATCCCTGAGGGCCCGGCCTCTGGGTCTTCAGAAGGGGCGGGCTCCGGTGGCTTTTTGTGGAGCGGGTTGTGGTAGCAGCTTACTCGCTCCCTGGGCAAGGCGGGTAAGGCCCCACTCGCTGGCCTTGCAGCCTTCTATGTCCAAACAAGGTAGAGCGAGTGGGAGGCATCAGGCAGGTGAACTTTGGTTTTGAGGCTGGTGGACAGGGGCCTGGCCACCTCCAGGGCAGACCATCTCTGTGGTCTGGAGTTAGGAGTGTGGCCTCAGGGCAAACGTGACTTCACATGTTTGAATTTTATTTGTTCATTCTGCAGCGGTGGTTTATTGCTGCTGGAGGAAGATGCTGGACTCACCCGGGAAACTGAAGTTGTTGAATATCCACGAGTCAAGGAAAAGGGCGATTAACTTTTTTTTGCGAATCACATACCTCTGATAATGGTGTGACTAGTGTTGGAGGTAACCATTTAGCGTTTGGGACACCTGCTGAGCCACTTGCCCAGGGACTGTCGTTGCATTTGTGAACTGTTTGGACAGTGTTCCAGTTGAAAGAGAACTGACAGGCACTTTACAACAATTTTGCAAAGCTTGTTCTAAGACTAAGCTGTTGAGCCCATACTTCCCATTAGTGCCTAATTTTCGAAGTATTACTGATTCTTATTTTTATGAATCAAGTCTTGGAAGAGACCACGATACCTGAATAAAATAGTAGCCACAATGGAAAACTCAGATGCTACTCCTGTAGTAGGTTCTGTTAATTTTATTATGGTGTAAATGGAACCACAGGGGGTTCTCAGGTATAAGCTTTAGTAGTTTGCCAATATATTCGTTACCATAGCATTAGATTCCCATCAAATTAGTGGCGTTTTGTTACTTTTTTTTCTCAGCAAAATAATTCCGTTAAAAAATTTTGTAACAAGAAATAAGCTGTCAATTTACTTAATATTAGTGCTTCTTTAATGATAAAGTCATTTTGCCATGTTAGAAGACGCTTTTTTGGAAGAAGACATCTGGGAATACAAATCCAAAAGAAAACCAAAACCAGGACATCCAAATAATTGCTCTGAGACTATTCCAGAATCTGTTGAAAAAGTAACAGATGGAAAATACCAGTCAAAACGAAACAGAAATAAAAAAAGGACTGTACAAGCTAAAGAAAAGGTGAAGGACCCCGAAATGTGCCTTGGAGAAACAGTTAGTCAGACTTCTGTAGCTTCTGGTGAGAATTCTAGTTGTAGAGTTGGTATCCAGCAGTCCCAAGACAAGGAGACCACTCCAGGAAAGCAGTGTAGGACTCACAAAAACAAACACGTGTCTCCAAAGATACGTCCAGTTTATGATGGATACTGTCCCAAATGCCAGATGCCTTTTTCTTCATTGCTAGGTCAAACTCCTCGATGGCATGTGTTTGAGTGTCTGGATTCTCTGCCAGTCTCTGAAACAGGTAAGATTACGAAAAACATAGTGGTCTCTAAATAGTCTAAAAGACCTGCATTAGGCCAGATACATCAGTTCAGTGAAACAAGCAAGGCAAGCAGTAAGCCAAAAGACAGATGAGGCATTAGAGGTATGAATGACTTATCCTCAAAGGAAACAACGTAAATGCACTTTACTCTTTTTGAGAAGGGTAAAATGATAACAGTCAATGGTACAATTGTAAAGAATGTTGCAAACTTGAAAACAGCTTAAGTGTATTTTATTAATCTCATAAGTCGCTGAACATCTCAGTTATTTTTCGTGTTAACTAAGCACATAGACTAGATACTTTGTTTACTTATGTGACTCTTACAAGGAGCCCTTAAGGTAGGTGGTATTGACAGTTTATAGATGGGGGTTCTTAAAAGTTAAACAACTTGCCCATTTTATCTTTTATGAAACAGGCTTTTAGAGAATTGTGACTGTAGTCCAGTCTTATAAATCTGGTTGTGCTGAATTTATCACACTAATGTACAGGAAGAAGAACTGGGAGGCAGTCTTAGATTATTAAGATTCTAGTAATAAAAATGTGCCAATTTATAACTGAAGTAATGCTATGTTTTCATCTTTTAAAGTATGTAATGTGTCATGTTTAGCCTGTAGAAAATTCAGCTTGGAGTATTTGGAGAATGGGTTATTATGATGATTTGTATGTTTTAAAGTTATCATTTATACCATACATAGATTTTTAAATCTCAAGGAATTAAAATTCAGTGAAATAAAAATAATACTCAATATGACCTTCATGGTAACTATGATTCAGAAGATATTTTGATATAGATATATAGAGAGATCTATATATAGATATAGATATATATGGAGAGATATACAGATAAATATAGAGAGATATATAGATATCTGGAACCTCTAGTTATTTCGAAGTTCTCCATGAAGATGCAAAAGTACTTTTTGTTTTTTAATTTAGCATTAACCTTTCTTATAAAAGTATAGCAAGTGAAAGCCTCATCAAATGCTAGTAATTTGCTTTTAAGTGGCTTGAAAATCAGAAATGGAAGTTGCAGTGGCATGGTGAGCATCTCAGGGTGAAATGTCTTACAAGGAAGCCACCTCAAAGAGATGTTTTTTCTTTTGGTTTGTCACCGAGTAAACTCCTTTGAATAGAATCTCAGATGGCCTCTTCTGGAACTGAATTCTATTCTGTAACAAATAACTTTTGTGTGGTGGTTTTAAGTTTTAAGCAATGAAGTCTTCTAATTTAATGTAACATCTTTTTTGGAGGGAGAGGGAATCATTTTTTGATACCCTTCGAAATGAACATACAAGGGGATATGCCAAATGGCTTACAGAATGCTTCTCAATCATAACGGTATAATAGAGAATCGTTTCCAGACTATTAAAGCCTTATTATTAACCAGTTTATCAAATTGAATTTCAAATCTTAGAACAGTATGTAAAATGTTCAGGGTATGAACACCCGTAACTAATTAAAATTTTTATTGTTATTGTATAGATGTGAATATTAAGTAATGGCATCTAATTCAATACTACAATTTTCATAAATCTGTGTTGCTTGATAAGATAAAAATTGGGTTAGAGTGTTAGTTCTGAGAGCCATATCCTAGTCTTCTTTACTCTTTATTGCCTGAGTGTTAGTGAACTAGTGAAACTGAAGGTGTCGATCTGTAACACCTGTTTAAGAAATAGCTAATGCAAGCATGACATGCATTTTGAGGGAGCTCATATTTGTAAGAGTTACGTAGGGAAAAAGAGGGTGTTAGTCATAAAAAAATTTTTTTAAGAATATTTGAAAAGAAATTTAAAAGAGTATTCGATTTAAAAATAATAACTAACCCCTTGCAAAGCCATACTGGATTACTGTTATTTTATGCTGATCTTTTGCTTGTATAAAGATAGCCAGTGTCCTAAGGCCTCAAAGTAGGCCTGACAACTTTCCACTTTCATGTTAATTTGTAGTGCTAATGTGGTCAGAGCTTAGTCTGTGCTTTGATCCTGTAATACTTTTTTCTTTATTACAATTTTCAGAGTGTCCTGAAGGTCTTCTGTGTACTTCAGCAATTCCTTCTCATTACAAGAAATACACACACCTCCTGCTAGCTCAAAGCAGGGCTGGTAATGGTCCTTTGAGCAGTCCCTCACATGGGTCAGATGGTAGTTTCAGTAAGACTAATTCGGGCTCTCTTTGTAGCCTTGAGGAAGAATGGTCTCTGTATCAGAAACAATCTGAGAACTTAAAAAACGTTTCAGCTGATCCCTTGTTGGTGACACCGTGTCTAAGAAAATCTCAGGCTCCAATTGAAACCAATAAAAAGATTTCCTCTTTGACAAATATCCAAACATCCCAGCACCCTCCACAATTCACACAATTTGTTAATAATGACAAACTGGTAGGAGTTGGTTTGCCTCTTGCTGAAGAATTAGACAGCCAAAACAACTCGGAGCACATAAGTTTGCCATTGCCAGAAAATGACGTTAGCAGCTGTGAAATTTCCTATTCTCCACTTCAAAGTGATGAAGAAACTTACGAGATAGATGAAAAGCTGGGTGATTCACAACAGGAACTATTTTTTACAGACAGCTCTAAAGATGGCAGCCAAGAAGAAGATGACAACAGCTCTCCTTTGTTTAAAAAATTCCATGGTCCCTTTCTGAAGGACCAGGAGGAGAGCCGCCCTGAAGTGTATAGCTTCTTAACTCAAGATAAATACAATGAAGAATTGTCCGAATACAATGCTGTAAATGATTCGTCTCAAATTATTTTCCAAAATGAGAATATTTTGTGTGGTGATCCAGCATTTGCTGCTGCTGATTTTAGGTTGTTCCCACCTGCATTAGCAAGGGGTCCTGCTTCTAGTTACCAAGCCACTAAAGCAAAACCTGATGAGCCAGAATTTCACTCATCTCAATCAAATAAACAAAAACAGGTAATTGAAGAATCAGCTGTTTGCAATCAAACTTCCCTTCCGTTACTTACGAGTGAAATGTCTAAACCTTTTGCAAGCCAGGGAGGAGACTGTCTTTCTTTCCACCCAACCCAAAGTAAAATTAGAGAAGTATCAAGTAAAAACCTCAGTGCTAAGAACAGTGCTAACTCAACATGTTCCTGCAGGAAAGTTGCAGCGCCAAATACAGGGAAATTTTGTAGTACACCTACTGCTGCTAAGTCTTTGAAAATATTGCCATCTAGTCCTAAGTGTAATGCAACACAGCCTTCTACCAAGGTCATGAAGCAAATGGATATAGGTGTGTACTTTGGACTACCACCCAAAAGAAAAGAAGAGAAATTGCTGGGGAAAAGTGCGCTGGAAGGGATGAACTTAAATCCAGTTGTAAGTCCTAATGAAAAGAGGTCCCGGCAGCGCAAGAGGAAAGCAGAAAAATCTTTAAGTGACTTAGAATTTGATGCAAAGAATTTAAATGAGAGTCAGCTTTCTGTGGAACTTTCTAGTGAGAAGTCACAGCGTCAAAGAAAGAGACTTAAAAAGTCACATTCACTGCAGGAAGGAGCACGTCAGAAGAAGTCAGATCGCCGGATGAACAAGACAGAATCTGGAATAGTCAACTTAAGTAAAGACAAAGTCTTCATAAAATCTGCTTGTGGCAAGCTGCAGAGAGGGAACACAAAAATCCCAGAGTCATCTAATGCAGGAGAATTAAGAAAAAAGACATGTCCATTCTATAAGAAAATACCTGGTAAGTTGAACTATCAGTGCTTGATGTATCTACAAAGAATCAACTTTTTTGAATTTCATGTTCGTTGTCTATGTTGCGGTATGTATGAAGCAATTTTTTGTATGTTTCTTTTGCTTTTTATGATAGTTCATTGACCTCTAACAGATTTTTTGCCTATTTAATCTTTTTCACTCCATTCAATTCAGGAAACTTATTAAACATATTCTGTATACAAGATAATGTACTAGTTAGGTAGATATTACAGACTTGACAAAGATTAGTAAAGATCAGCTTAATATGGAAGGAGGAAACACACTCTGTAAGTAACTGTAATAAAAGACAGCTTCTAAGCACTTAGAAGAAATGCCAAGTACTAAAAAGCTTCAAATAAGGAAAATGGCACAGGTTGTATGGGTCATGATAAATGCCAAACATTTTTAAACCGTATTATAACTTAGTTTCTCAGCCTTCTCATATTCTCGTAATTTCTCATGCCTTAATAGATGAGTTAATAGAAAAATGTGTAGCAAAGTGAATTTTAGTATTCCTTAAGAATAAAGAAACCAGTAACTCTTCTTCTGAAAAGAATATAAAGTATAACTGCCAAAATACACTTGGTTTCAGAAATATTTTTGTGTTTTATTGATATTCTAGGTCTATAATTTGTTCAAAATATTTATGTAGAGGATAGCATTTGTGTACATGATAGCACCAGTTTTGTTTTTAGTAATTATTTTGATTACTTTTCTGTATTTTAAGTGAACCTAAGACTAGTATGCCCTGTGTTGATAAGCCTCAATAGAAATGTGAAGTTATGCTTATTTATAAGGTATGATACTTGCATATCACAGTCAGCACACTGTTATTTCTTTTGCAAACACCTTTCTTAACAGCTCAACCTTTTTTTTTTCATTATTGCTCCTCTAGGGAGCCTTTATTAGACTTTTTTTTTTTCTTGTTTCCCTCCCTCCCCCCTAGCCTCCCACAATGAAATTCAAATACTACAGATATACTGTTTATCTGTTATTGTACCATGGCCTTTTGGAGGACCACAGACCACTGTAATATGTAAGATTATTTGGGCCTTCAACTATTTTTGCCCTCTTTAAAGCAGAACACTATGACCCCCATTGAGAATTCATGTTTTAGAAGAAAGTTAACATTCTCCTTTTGCTGTTTTGCAGAAGTATTTTAGGTGCCCATAGGTATCACGAAAATATTCAGTAAAATAAAGAAGTAACTGGTTTGTAGCTTAATATTTTGATTTTTTGGTACAGTTCATTAAAAAAGCCTACACAGGGTATTTAGTAGAAACTTAAAAGACTCATTTTCATCTCTCTTGGCACCTTTTGCTGAATTTATGTGGTATAAGTTTTTAAATTATAAATTTAAGTTGGAAGTGAGATGTAAAGATGTTAGAGGGTTCACTATTTATAATCAAACTGGGTTTCTTTGACTTTGCTGTCACTCAAGCAGCTGTCTTGGCATTTCATTCCAGGAACGGGCTTTACAGTCGATGCCTTTCAGTATGGTTTGGTTGAAGGTTGCACAGCCTATTTTCTCACACATTTTCATTCTGATCATTATGCTGGATTGTCTAAAAATTTCACATTTCCAGTGTATTGTAGCGAGGTAAGTTTTAGTATTCTAAATTCTGAATTTGTAGACTGCAGCAAATTTTTAAACTATTCGGTTAAAAAAAGAATAAATTGTAAGATCTATCATTCTACTAGAAAAGATATGAGAAAACAGATTCCACATTGAGATTCTAAAATTAAATGAGTTATTGTCAATAGTTACAATAGATTTTTTAAGAATACGTTTTGTTATATGGAAACGATAAACTACTTCACAATGTACTGAAACACCTAAATCTCATTCAGTAAATATTCATTAAGTGCCTACAAAGATATTCAAGGCAAAATACCTAACTTCAAGGAGCTTACAGCCTTCGAGAACACATCACAAATAATGCTGTCATGGGATCGGTATTGTAATAGAAAAGTGGGCAGAATGCCTAGAAGTAGAGGGAAGGGAGTGCTTTACTCTGTCACAGCCTAAGGTTAGAGAAAGTTTCATGGTGAAAGAGGTACTTGAACTAATTGTTAAAAGGTGAACGCTTTAATGCCTACTACTAAGAATTTTGGCTAGAATTCGATTTAATCCTCAGAGTTCTTGAGTTATCTTCTTTCTATTAATGAAGCAGTTGAGGATTGAAGTTAAGTGACCTACCCAAAGTCACAGAGCTAGTAACTGCAGAGCCAGAATTTGAATGCAAGTCTGTTGGATTCCAGAACCAGGCAGAGAAAGAGGAGAGAGCGTTCCAGGTAAAGAGAAGAGTTTGTATAAAGGCACAGACAGCTAAGAAATATACGCATTCCAGGTGCTTCAGACAGTTCAGAATGGCTAAACATGAAATAGGGAATAACAGAAGATAAACCCACAGAAATGGGCAGGGGCCAGATCACAAAGGGTTTCTGTGTTGTGCTGGGCGTTGGGGGGGGGGGGGGGTGGGTGTGGTGGTGATGGACTTTTCACAGGTGAGGGAGAGTCAGTGATAGTGTTTAAGCAGACTTGTGACAATCATTTTAGGAAGTTCTTCCTGGCATTCTGAAGCCTTTACATGAATCTAAGTGGGAGAAGTGAGAGATTATTAAGATGCTTGGGTTCTAAACTAGATATGAAATAAAAGACTTATTTAGTGTTTCACCATATCAGCAGTAAGCATGTTCTGTTTTGCAGATAACTGGCAATTTGTTGAAGTGCAAACTTCATGTGCAAGAACAGTATATCCATCCGTTGCCAATGGACACTGGCTGTATAGTGAATGGTGTCAAAGTTGTTTTTCTTGATGCCAATCAGTAAGTATTAAAGTTACCTCAATAGTAGCCTATTTTATAAATATTCAAAAGGAAAACGCATTGGCATTTTTAAGAACTTTATAATAGGAACCAATATGCTTGATATTTCTTAAAACTTGAGTAAAACGTTTCTCCTTTTGGAAAAAAGTGATGTACCCAATTACAGAATCAGAGTTAAATGTACAGGGATCCCCTAAATGTTGTGTAACCCATTTTTTATGCAGTTTTAATTACTATGCTTGACATGTGAAGCTCCATCTTATTTTTTAAAAAATATTTTAACGTGTCCTGTTGTTCTTGAAGAGAGAACCTTTGCCGTTTTCTTTAATATCACTTATATAAATTATCAACTTGTCTCCTGAAACCCAGGCCAGTGCTGTTTCTTCAGGTTGCCTTTAAGTTTTTGCCTGCTAACTTAGTTGCTGTTTCTTTTTTTAATTCCCAATTACGACAACTCCTAGCTCTGACTTTTTTCTTTTACTCAACTTTTTTAAGGTATAACTTACATAAATAAAATTGACTTATTTGAAGTGTTTGCTGAGTTTTGACAAAACTGTACTCCCATGTAATTCCTGCCACAATAAAAATAGAGAAAATTCTCCCCACCCCAGAAGGTTTCCTTGTGCTCCTTCCCAGTCAGTCCCCAGCCCCCACTCTGGCCCAGGAAACCATTGATCTGTTTCCTATCACTATGGACTGGCTTTATCTTTCGTAGGGATTCATCTAAGTGGAATCAGATGGTGTCTACTCTTTTGTGTCTGGCTTCTGTCACTCATCGTGTTTTTGAGATCCATTCGTGCTGTTGTGTGTCTCAGTAGTTTGTCGCTTTTTATCACTGAGTAGCGTCTGTTGTATGGACACACTATAATTTCTTTATCCATTCACCTCTTGATGGACAACTGATTTTTGTTTATTGACCTTGTATCCTGAGACCTTGCTAACCTTGCTTATTAATTATAATAGATTTTTTTGTAGAATCTTGAAAATTTCCTACATATGTGATCATGTCATCTGCACATGCAATTTTGTTTTACTTCTTACTTTCCATTCAGAGTGCTTTTTCCTCTTGTTTACCGGCTCACACCTTTAGTACAATGTTGAATAGGAGTGGTGAGAGCAGACACACTGTCTTGTTCCTGATCTTAAGGGGAAAGCTTTCAGTCTTTCTCCATTAAGCATGATGTAGCTTTTTCGTAGATACCTTCTATCAGGTAGAGGAAGATCCTCTCTGTTCCTAATCTGCTGAGAGTTTGTAATCATGAATGAGTGTTGAGTTTTGTCAAATGCTTCTCAGGCATCTGTTGAAGTCATCATATAATTTTTCTCCTGTGTAATGTTAACATGGTAAATTACAATGATGGACTTTTTGAATGTCAAACCAGCCTTGCATCCCTGGGATAAACCCCACTTGGTCTTCACGTATTATCCTTTTTAAAAATATATTGCTGGATTTGATATGCTCATATTTTGTTAGGGAATTTTGTGTCTGTTTGCATAATGGATTAGGTCTGGAGTGTGTTTATAATGTTTTTGTCTGGTTTTGCCATCAAGGTAATGCTGGCCTCATGAAGTATTCCCTCCTCCTCTGTTTTCTGAAAGATGTTATATAGTATTGGTGTTATTTCCTCCCTAAGTGTTTGATAGAATTTCCCAGTGAGGTCACTGGGGTCTGAAGTTTTGACTTGAGGAGGTGAGGGGAAGTTTTTAATTATAAAAGTAATCGTTTCTTGTGTTTTCCTAGCATTCAAAAGTTCTATGTGTGTTAGTAGTAATCTCCAAAACCCATTGTGTCAGGGGTCCCCGAGACCACCTTCAGGCTCAATGGTTCACCAGAAGGACTCACAGGACTCAGAAAAGCTGTTATACTCATGGTTACAGCTTATCACAGGGAAAAGATACGGACTAAAGTCAGCAAAGGGAAAGGGTGAAAGTGGGCCCAGTCTAGAAGAAACCAGGCACGTGTTCCCAGGTGTCCTCTTCTAGTAGAGTCACACAGATGCACTTGTCTCCCAGCAACAAGGTGTAACAACACGTGTGAAGTGTGACCAACCAGGGAAGCTCACCTGAGCCTTGGTGTTCAGGGTTTTTATTGAAGGTCAGTCATGTACATATGCAGTACCCATGTGACTGACCTCAGCCACTCAGACTGCAGTCCCCTAGAGCAAAAACAAATATTCACCGTAGATCACAGTGTTAGCATAAACTCTGCTCAGACTGGTAACATGTGGCCCAATGCATCAGACATACAAAACATTCTTATTAGGCAGAATATTCCAAAGGCTCAGAACTCATCTCCCAAGGGCCAGCCAAGGACTAGTCCTCCAGACAGGCCTTTCTCGGGGACATGGAGTTTGAGCAACCCTGGTCTGCTAAATTAATCCTTTCCTGCACACCAGTTTTTTTAATGATGTAACTTCCTGTAGGTTAAAATGCTCCATTTCCTCTGGTGCAATGCTATGTCGTTGTGGTCTGCTAAGAAACTGTATTTACGTGTTGGCATTGAAATAAGTACTCTTCCTTTAGATGCTTTGCCTGTATTAAGAATATTCCTTTGAAATGTTTGTGTTCAGCTGTCCAGGTGCTGTCATGATCCTTTTTTATCTTCCTAATGGTAATGTCATGTTACACACTGGAGACTTCCGAGCAGATCCCAGCATGGAACGTTCTCTTCTCGCGAGCCAGAGAGTCCACACACTTTACTTAGACACCACGTAAGAGGGGCTTTCTTTGTGCGCTTCCTTTCCCACGGGCAGCATTTACCCTGAATATTATGAGTACTTTGAGCATTAGCTTAGGTAATCAAAAGCATGGCTTACTGTTCATTATCATTTTAAGGCTATTTATGAGAGGAGTGCTGTTTGAAAAAAAAAATGCACTTGCTTAAGAATTTATGGTTACATTTGAGATTTGGGATCCCAAATTTGGGATTACATGTATTAACTGACTATAACTCAATTTTTTTGTAATTTCCTTTTGAAAATATGGTCTATGTGAGAACCCTGTTACTGAAACAAGGAAGAAAATTGGGGGGCAAACTTTAGGAAAACACGCTTTTAAGTTATCCTTTCAAAGTATTTGTATAATTATTAAGTATAATTGTGGAGGAAAGAACAGAGGCCAACATGCAATTTTATTTCTGAATATTCAAAATTACTTTGTTCCTTTCTCCAAAAGGTAGTTTATAAGTGATGACTTTGAATTTCTAAATGCTGTAAACATACGGATAATAGCCATTATCTGTTTATTATATATTAAAATACCTCATCAATTTGTTAGAAATTAATTATTCGCTATTTCAACCTGTTTCAAGAAGTGAATTTGGGTGGCATATTTTAGTAAAAGTTGGTCTTTCCACATCCAGTTTTCTAACACTATAGCTAATTTTTCCATTCTTTTATATATGCTTTAAATACTAGATAAATTAAGAAAGTAATAAGTAAAAAAAACCCCGAAAAACAAAAAACTGGGCCCAGCCCGGTGGCATAGTGGTTAAGTTCATGCACTCTGTTTCAGTGGCCCGGGGTTTGCAGGTTCGGAACCCAGGCATGGACCTGCACACTGCTCATCAAGCTGTGCTGTGATGGTGTCCCACTTACAAAGTGGAAGAAGATTGGCACAGATGTTAGCTCAGTGACAATCTTCCTCAAGCGAAAAAGAGGAAGATTGGCAACATGTGTTAGCTCAGGGACAGTTTTCCTCACAAAAAAACAAAAAAAGTTTCTTTTTTGTTAGTACTTAGTTCTGTTCTACATACAATTCTGAATTTTTTTGTGGATTTTTATAGGAGAAAGGACTAAGTTTTTTCTGTATTCTTATGGCTGACAGCAAGAACAATTTTGAAAATCGGAAAAAATATGTTTCTTTGTACTTTATGACTTTTTTAGTGAAAAAGTACTTAATTTTCATCTCAAATGTATATAGCTAGTAGTCTTAGAGTTAATTTTTCATTGGGTGTTATTGTATTGAGGTCCATCCAACTGGATCTTTTGTATTCCTCTAATACTATATGTATCCCTGTGTCTCCTAACAGAAGAGAACAACTATGTGAATATTAACTGTTTCATATAAAACTGCTTCATTAAATTCGTGTTTAGTTCCATTGTTTTAATAATTTTTTTTCACTAAATCGGAATTCTTTAATCCATAAATAATCCCTATCAATAGTATTTTCGTTGATGGTAATTGGGGTTAAAAAAAAAAAGATCTTGAGGTTTATAATTCATAGCTAAAATAGCTGGCTGCCTAGAAATAGTCTTGAAGAAAAAAAGGCAATTTCTTTATTTCGGAGTGATAAAAGAAATATAATGCAAAAGGTATATTCAAAATGTATAATTCCATCATCAGTTATCAATTCCTGGTAACAAATGTTTTAACCACAGACAATGGGATAACTGCAGTGGTATTAATATCTTAGACTGCTAGTTGTATGTGATGTTGCTAAATCTTGTTTTCTAAAATAGCATCCAACTGAATGCTATGGCTTTCTTGTTGTTCTCTGAATAAGTACCATATTTCCATGTTACAGATATTGCAGCCCAGAATACTCCTTTCCGTCTCAGCAAGAGGTTATCCAGTTTGTCATCAACACTGCCTTTGAGGCTGTAACTCTAAACCCATGTACTC
This sequence comes from Equus caballus, assembly GCF_041296265.1. Classification (NCBI taxonomy): domain Eukaryota; kingdom Metazoa; phylum Chordata; class Mammalia; order Perissodactyla; family Equidae; genus Equus; species Equus caballus. The sequence goes on from NC_091684.1 coordinate 18,771,276, forward strand.
TTGTTGTCTGTGGCACTTATTCTATTGGAAAAGAGAAAGTCTTCCTAGGTGGGTTGTAGCTGTATCTAATTTACATTAATATATTATAAAGATCAGATTCCTTTTGCATAAACCCCTTTCAGTCTCTAGTTCTGCACTTGATATTTATTTCCTGAAATGATTCAATATTACCTTTGAAGTTGAAGGAAAATTTGATAGAGTTCGATTCATTTAAACTCGGAATGGCTCAGCTTACTGGGAACATTTGATAAGTGTGTTTATGGTGGCTTTATAGCTACAAAATGTTTATAGAGCAAATGGCCGTGCTACGTGAGTATTTCAGTAAACTTTGAAAGATGGCTCATGCATGGTTGTATTGCTGCATTCTTGGAGGGTAGCCATCAATTAATTATGTTGGGGGAACAGTTGTAATTTTTGTTCCTAAATCATGGCTGGCTATGTAATTGCAGTTTGTCTAGATAGTATTACTCTGCTTTGCCGAGTGCTTTCCATTTCTCCTAACTGTGGTCACATAATGGCAAACATTAAGATATGCAGTGGTAAAGCCAGGGTTTCAACTCCTCCAAATTTGGTTCCCTCCCTTCTACCACTTGCTATACATCTTTTACAGTTTTTAAATACTGTGTCTTTAAAAATAAATTGTTTGAATTTCTCACAATTTATTCCACACAGTTAACCAACAAAATTGTTCGTCCTTTTTAAGATATTCTGGCAAAAGTGTGAATATTTTGAATTTCCTTTCTTTTTTTAGTAAATTCTTATTTTAAATTTTGATTAAGTTGTAATTTTATGATGTTTTTCATAAGTTATAATTTTACTATTTTCAACCTTTTCCTTTGCCTGTAGCCATTGCTGATGTTTTAGGTTCGAAGGTGGGCATGTCCCAAGAAAAATATAAAACATTACAGTGCCTCAATATACCGGAAATTAATTCCCTCATCACTACAGACATGTGCAATTCACTGGTTCACCTTCTCCCAATGATGCAAATTAATTTTAAGGTAAGCATTCAGGAGATGCGTCTTTGTAGGATGAACTGAAAAAGATGACCTATGATTGTAAACTGGATTTCCATTCTACTCGCATTTAACTTAGAGGAATTAAGTTATAGTGCCATCACCTACGGTAAACTTTGTCCTAGAAAATCTTTTCGGTGGAATATAAAATGGTTTTAGTTTTTTAGCATCTGCAGCTGAGTAGAGTAATTCATATGCCCACCAGGAGTTTACGATCTAGAGAACTATCATAAAGGAAGAAACAAAAATACAAAAGTATGCAGCTGTCTGGTCATTCACAGCTGTGTGATCTGTTTTTAAGATTGTTTTCCAGTTCTTTCTGGGTGAGTGGGGAAATGAGTGGAGAATTCTGAGGAGTTCTTACTTCTCTTCAGATGTATTCTGTATTAATATTAAGCCCCTGTGACGCTGCTTCATATTGGAAATTTACTTGTGAGGATTAAATGAAATGGTGGCCGTGCATCCTCAGAGGAAGTTCTAATATTAGTTCTGAGGTATAAATTAAGATACATATGATATGACCTCACTGTGATTTGGAGGCTTATTTGTCAGATTTATTCATGTACTAACTAAGATTCATTCCATTTACTAACATTTTGACACCTAGTGATGGAATACATCAAACCTGTCTATTAAAAACAATTCAGAACATAATGTACACAAAACAATGTATTTTCACTTTTGCTATAATGTTCATGAAAGAACTTTTATGGAGCTTGTTGAAATAGCTTAGGATGTTGATTATTGTATCTGTCTTAGAAATAATAACACGTATGGTGTAAAGAAAATGAATATTTTAGGTCTATCTCTTGAGTAAGGAAATTCTAACTGGTATAACTACTCCTTTGTTCATGAGATTAAGGTAAAGTTTTTATGGGCTTTTTTCATGAGTGTGTAATTCATAAAACTAATCAAGTCAGAATTTTGTCCACTGGTATTTAAGCCAGCTTTGCAAACGTATTTTAAATTTGGGAGACATCCAAATTGTGTGAAGGTTCATGAGATGTTGATTAATTGTAAAATGAATACTGAAATCCTGAGGAGGGTATGGCGTATTTTTATTATTTTTATTTTACAGTTTTATTTCTTACTAACTTAGTGTGTTCCGTTTGAACAAATTGTCTACTTAGGAGGATGATGAAGCAGAGGAATCAGGATATTGTAGAAATGAAGGAACTAGAGCTTTTTAAGAAAAAGTGTTGAAAAGCTACATGCTGCAGAGAGGTCATATAAGGAAAAAATGGCAATTTGGCAATTAGAACATCTTTGGTGACCTGCTCAAGAACTATTTCAAGTGAGGGGATGTTGGAGGAAGCCAGATGGCAGAGGGCGAAGACAGAAGGTATAGAAATCGCCAAATAAATGGGAAAGTATACAAATGGCCAATAAGCACATGAAAAGCGCATCAATATTGTGAATGAGAAGGTATATAGATGGCCAATAAGCACATGAGAAGCGGATCTCCGTTGTTAGCCATCAGGGAACTGTAAATCAAAACCACTGTGAGGTACTGCTTTCCACTCCCTAGGAGAGCCATGATAAAAAAGACAGTGCCAGTTGTTGGTGAGGATATGGAGAAACTGGAACCCTCATTCAGTGCTAGTGAGGTTGTTAAATGGTACAACTACTTTGGAAAACAGTTTGATAATTTCCTTAAAGAATTAAACATGGAGTGACTATATGACCAACAATTCTAGTCCTAGGTATATGCCCAAGAGAATTAAAAATATGCGTTCACAAAAACTTCATAGTAGCATTATTTGTAATAGCAGAAAAGTGGAAACAACTCACATGTCCATCACATGATGAATGACTAACAAAATGTAACATCCATAAAATAGAAATATTATTCAGCTATGAAAAGGAATGAATTGCTAGTATATAGTACAATGTGAATGAGCCTTGAGAACATTATGTCAGGTGAAAGAAGCCACACACAAAAGGCTACATCCTGTGTTATTCCGTTTCTATGAAATGTACAGAACAGGTAAATCTATGGAGACAGTACATAGATTAGTGATGCCAGGACTTGAGAGAGGGAATGGGGAATGACTGCTAATGGAGACAGTGTTTCTTTTTGTGGTGATGAAAATGTTCTAGAATTAGATAGTGGTGATGGTCGCACAACTTTCTAAATGTACTGACAATCACTGACCTGTGCACTTAAAAAAAAATACAATTATCTGCCTTGAAGACAAAAAAAATGATTATCTGAAATTATTGTCTGTTATTTTCTCTGTATTTCTCATCTGCTGTTGGCATTGCCTTCAGTAGCCCTTCCCTTCTTCTGTTAAAGTGACCAGATATTGATGGCGTTTTTGACAATTTCTTATCTTCAAAACACAGAACAGAAGCAAATGGTTACCATGAAGCTATATTTTAGTTAGTACTTAAAGCCAGTTTTTTACCAGCCAAAAATAGTTTTGTTGCATCAGAGCTAATGACTTTTTGTGAAAATGTAAGCCTGATGCAATTTTCAGGGTTTCTAAGGCAGGTATAAAAGCCTGAGAAACTGTATAAATAATACCGTTCATGATGTCTCTTTCAACATCCCAAGTTCATATATGTGATATGCAGTTGACTATCATCTCTGATTTAAACCTGATTGAACGTGGTAAAATGTTATAGCAATATGTTTGTGTTATACATGATTATTTGCATACTGAAAAAATAATTCTGGTGGCATATACTGAAAGCATTGTTATGACAAACTGGTTACCAATAAACAGAGAGACAAGTCATAGATCAGGACTTTCTGTTGACTAAATCATTCTTAAAGTTCCTCATGATGGTGGTTCTCCAGTTGTAGTGAATGAAGGACTAGTGGCTGTTGGCAATCTCTTCTGTATGTTTGGCTTATATGATAATATGTTTTTGTTTGTGGCACAGGTTAATGATGTTTTTGTGGTAACTCGAATTTCCCTCATGAAAAGTAGAAATTACTTCTCATTTAATTCTCCCGAGTGTTTTTGCACAAATAGGAAAGGGGGAGCTCAGTATTACATGTATAATTGCTCTAAACTGCACTTTTCTATTATTTCCTTCTCTCTGTGAGGACAAGAGGAGGAGGATTAGCAATTCAGCAAAGAGCATTACATTAGCTAGATCCTAGACTAGCACGCCAAAAACCTGAAAATGTACAGAGCCAGAGATATTGTAATGAAAACTTAGTTATATATCCATAACTTAAACTTTTTTGTGGGGAGGTGGTAGTTGGTAAGAAATATGACTTTAATAGTAGGTATTCAAATTAATAAAAGATAAATTTTTAATTATCTTAAAATAACTTAATATAAAATTAATAAAATTTTAAGGTAAATAGTATTCATATAATAAAATAATTTTATTAATATTAATATCAAATTAATAAAATATTACTGGTACAAAAGAGAAATCAAGGGATTGTTAGCAATTCACCAGGCTATATAAATGTCTGATAAACACAATAAAATGTTCAGTCTCTAGTAATCAAGCATAAAAATAAAAAAAATATGTTTGTGTTCTATCAAATTGGCATACTTTTAAAAAAGGTAATATTCCTATGCTGAGATCAGAGAAATTGGCACTCTCATCTGCTTGGATAGTATTGGAAATTAGGGGTAAATCCTTTTACTCAGCAATTCCATTTCTAGGAATTCATACTAAAAAAATGAATCCTTTCTCAAAAGGTCAATCTGTAAGGCTCCTAAGTGCTCATGGTGTAACAGATGATGAGAGTTAGAAAAAGTCAAGAAATGGCAGAGGGTTTCCATTAAAAAAGACCCAGACGGTAGGGTTTATTGACCGTCTCCCCGCCAGGCTGTAAGCTTCCAGAAGATAAAGACGGTGTCTCTCATCCATCTCTGACCCAGGGCGTGGCATAATCCTGGAGCAGATATTTCCTGGAGGAGTGAATAGGTCGATGAATGAATGGATTTGTCTTTAAGTTTTCTTCAGAACTGTATACCAGCACCGTTTAGAATACTTTAATAGTTCAGAGTGTGTATGATTAAGGAAGAAAAAGACTTTTGGAAATCCAAGATAACACTACTTACGGTTTAGATTTTTTATTATTTTTAATAAAACTAGAATTTTATTATAGATTTCCATAAGCCTTTGACACTCTGGGTTTAGTCTTAAGACCAAAAGTATTAGACCTTTTTGAATCCCTCATGCCCTTATTGTCTTTATCTGGATTTCTCTTATCTTTCAAAGATTGAACTTTGGTCATTGATTTTCCGAGAATTGTGTCAAATGTCATCACTTATGATGACTTCAGTTTCCAAAGTTCTATTCTACTCAGGATTTATTAGGGAAGCATATTACTTCCAGTTGTCGCAGCATGAGAAGTTTTGAAGTTATTCTAGCTCATGTTTAGAGGTGAAAAGGAGTAAACACCTGAAAAGAATGCTACTGTGCGTCTTTAAAATGTATGTCTGTGTGGAGTATGATGCCATTCCATACATTTATTCCCATCTCTCTAGCCACCTGTCAGTCCTCTGTTGGTTTATCTGGGGGGATATGTCTGGAATGATGTTTGCAAGTGTTAATGTCAGTATGTCTAATAGGGATACTGTTAGATGCTAGTGTCTTCAATCTGCTAATAGCGTATCTAATACCCAAAAAGTGGTAGGATATGGAGAGGGGTTTTTTTGGTAGCTCTCTGAATTGCAATTTTTAAAGACATAATTATTTACATTTAACCTTGCCTCATCTTTTTTTCACCCTGTACTTAAGCGTGTTTAACTTTAGATAAGTAAAGGGGAAAATAGATTTTTTTTCAGTGATTTTATTTTTTTGGAATCACTGTCCCAGGTTGTTGCAAGCTAATGCTTAGCAAGTGAAAACTCCCTGTGACTATGCCGATGTAACATCTTTGATCGTTCTGTTTTATTCTACATAACTATCTTCACCGACCATTAAATAAATATCCTATTTTTATTTAACAGGGCTTACAGAGTCATTTGAAGAAGTGTGGTGGAAAATATGATCGGATTTTGGCTTTTCGACCTACAGGATGGACACATTCTAATAAGTTAACTAGTATAGCAGATGTCCTTCCCCGGACCAAAGGAAACATTTCAATATATGGTATAATTATTAAGTTTTGTCACTTTTAGTATTTGTAATTACATTTTTTAAAAGGCTGTAAAATCTTACATTTTAAGATGCAAGAAAAATAGGCACCAAAGAATCTTTAAAAATTCTGGTATCAAATCGTCTCCATACTCTAAGCCTGTATCTTTAGTACAGTGTGAACTGATAGAAAGACGTGTGACTGTGGTAGACAGACATTGACTAATGCAGCTCATTCGTTTGTGTGATCAGTGATACGGAGAGGAAATCGTAGACCTGCTCACAGCCAGGGGCAGTGCAGCTGTGTCCTGGAAGTTTAGATGACGCTGTGAAACTGGGAGCAGGAGACAATGGATTAGATGTGGTGACAGCAAGAGTTACAGACTTGACTTTAATTGTTTCATCTCTTGGAGGAGGTTTACCATTGTCCTCAGAAATTGGCTTATTGTAATAATGGCTGATGGAAACATTTGTGATATGTCACTAGACCGATGACTTTGTCTCTAAAGACCCTAGATTACTCGATTCAGAACCCTGTCTCCCTTTCTCTGTGGTACTTGATCTTCAGTAAAGAAGATAAAGAGATTGTTAGGATTTAATTTTTCTCTCTTTGCTTACTTTTTATATGTGCCACGCTTGGGGACTGGAATCTGCTTACCTGCTCTGGAAATCAAGACTCTCTTCCTTGTTATTCTTCAAATTTTACTACATTTCTCCCAAGATTTTCCTGAAATCCATAGCTCAGCAAAGTACTTAAAGGGAAGAATTAGTTTAAAAGAAAAGCCTAATTATAAAGAAGAATCTATAGAAATGCATGTTATTGTCTACATAGAAAAGTAATAGAATTTTTTAATTCAGAGTTTTTGTATCATTTTAATGTTCTAATCTTTATCTGTAAGAGATAATAACAGATTTTCTCATCAGAAATAAAGCACCAAGAAGTTCTTGACAAAAATACTCCAAATTGCTTTCCTTTTCTCTTTTATTTTATTTTATTTTGGACTTGTGCATTTTTTTTATTAACTTGCTTTTTAGTAGGCCGTATCTTTTCTTTTCTGTTGCAGGAGTTCCTTATAGTGAACACAGCAGCTTCTTAGAAATGAAACGTTTTGTTCAGTGGCTGAAGCCGCAGAAAATCATACCTACCGTGAATGTCGGCACCTGGAAATCGAGGAGCACAATGGAGAAATATTTTAAAGAGTGGAAATTAGAAGCTGGATATTGATGTTATCTCGAAGGACTCAAAAGTAGTTAAGTAACTTAGGTGTAGCTTGTTAGTCGTTAAATCTTTAGTGATATGAAATACACTTTATGTGAAAAACCTCATGAAGGTCACTCATATAGCTTATTTTCTCATTTACATTTGAATAACACATCATGGTGCTGAATGCCTCTCAGCGTCATCCGTGATAACTGAGACTGGTCTCCCTAGGACCGCTTGCCCCTCCCCGTGGGGGCAGTTATGTTCTGCATCCAGCCTTAGGAGTGGAAACAAAGGCAGGTTCGGGGACCAGAATGGTAATGGATAAACTAGATTGACAGCATTATGTATAAGTAATTATGTTTCCTTAAAATTATTTAATATGAAGCATATTTTTTATGAGATAAAACTTTTATATGATATGTTTACTTAAATAAAAAATTAATCTTAAATTTGCTATAGTGTCTTTCGATTTTTGGGATTTGTAACTGTGACATTCGTGCAGTCTTACAAAATTTCAATGAAAATAATTCAACGTGTGACTGAAAAAGATGATTCAGAGAGCCTAGATAATCACCCAATAAAGGATGGAGAAAAGTTTACATGAATGATGTTTATCTGAACTGTTTACCCAAGACATCAGATAACTAGAAGTTTAGATTGCAGTATTTTTTTCTAAGTGAGATTGTATAATTTATTTATGAATCTTGATCTCTCTGACACAGATTAAGTAGCTGAAAGTTTGGGGCCAATGCGTATTAAAAATATTTTTATGGGGTTTGAATAAGAAATTGGCTAGCATAATGAATGTATGCGTGTGTGTATATGTGTATTGTTGCATTACCTCTAGCAATGAAATTAACTTGGGGATTTCTTAATAATTTTCCATGAAATCATTTATTTTCAGTAAGGATTTCAGTCATCAGAATAATGGTATTCTCCATGAACTTTATTTTTATAACTTGGATCTTTTGTTATGGAGGTAAGGGTTGTAGGGATCACAGGGGAGGAAAAGCTTTAGGGGCACATGGATAATAAATCAAGTTTAACTATATTCTCAGTTGACTTCACTTACATGCTTTAATTATTTTCACTTGTTTCATTTTGGTGTTTTAAATTGTTTTATAAGTTGTTAATTAAGAGTTATAATTAGGAGCCGGCCTGGTGGTGCAGCGGTAAAGTTCACATATTCCTCTTCGGCAGCCGGGTTCACTGGTTCAGATCCCAGGTGTGGACCTATGCACCACTTGTCAAGCCATGCTGTGGCAGGCGTCCCACATATAAAGTACAGGAAAATGGGCATGGATGTTAGCTCAGGGCCAATCTTCCTCAGCAAAAAGAGGAGGATTGGCAGCAGATGTTAGCTCAGGTCTAATCTTCCTCTAAATAAATAAATAAAAGAGTTATAATTAGGGGCCAGCCCCATGGCCGAGTGGTTAAGTTCTTGTGCTCTGCTTCAACAGCCTGGGGTTTCACTGATTCAGATCCTGGGTGCAGACATGGCACCACTCATCAGGCCATGCTGAGGTGGCGTCCCACATGGCAGAGCCGGAGGCACTCACAACTAGAATATACAACTATATACTGGGGGGCTTTGGGGAGGAGAAAAAAAAAGAAGAAGATTAGCAACAGTTGTTAGCTCAGGTGCCAATCTTTGAAAAAAAAAAGAGTTATAATTAGAAAAACTTTGTATGGTATACAAATACTGGTATTTTTAACATAGGAGAGATGGGCAAGTCATTTAGGGTCATTTTTATTTATTATTTGAGTAATAGCTGTTTCCTAGAATTGTCATTTTCCATTAGTAAAAAGATTTTTTGATTTTTTGTAAGTTTGAATGTTTTGCTTTGAAAATCCAGATGTATTTAAGAGCAGCCTAAGCCTTTTTATTATCTTATGCAAAAATATCTTTCTTCACAAGCAGCACCATTTATGGAAGCTTGGGATGATTTTGTTTTGCTGCTATTATGGCAGAATATGTAAAACTTCATTTAGGGACCATCTCAAATGGTTTTATAAATGAGTCGCAATCACAACCAAACTTTTCTAGACTGTTGAGAGTTGTATATGAAATTCTTAGTTCTAGTACCTAACGCTTGGTAGGTAAAAATTTTCAATTTTAAAGTGAAATGAAAGAAGAAGAAATCTACTGTCAACCCAAAAGAAAGGGATGATAGCTCTTGAACCTTCTAAACGTGTAGAGAAGGAAATGTAGAATTCAGCCAACATAGGGGAAAATGTTTTACTAAAAGTGTATTTAGAACTTTTCAGAAAGCTTCTTTACAATCTTACCTGACATTGAACATTGAATTACCAGATGCAGTGACACTTGACAGGCTGATTTCAAGTTCTCATCACTTTCATGTAGCGGGAAAACCTTTTCCACGTGATGTCAATGCCTTTTAAATCTAAGTTGTTTATCACTTACTCTCTATTTATTCATGTACCTAAATATGAAACTGGTTTTCAGAACAACTAACTTTAATTAATGCTTTGTTCAGTTATTGAGTTATATTCCTGTGGACGAAACACATTAAGAATTTCCTTATTTGGTCCTGAATAACCATCAATAACTAGACTAAAGAACTAAGAGGGGAATCATCTTCAAGTACTATAAGTACTAAACCCCAAATGATCTGCCTTGAAAGAGTATGGATGCTGGCTTGTAACTTTTCTGGTTATTTTATTACTACTCATTCAGTTCATTTGGTATTGATCATAGAAAAATTCCAATAAAGAAGTTATTTTACGTTAGCAAAATCATAAGTTAATGGTTATAGATAAGAGTAGAACAGTTGAGGTATGAGAATTACTTCTAATCTGAGTAGTTGCAAGCTTTTAACTTGGCAATCATTTTAATACGCTAATTATGTTTCATCTTTCCCCCATGATTCCACAGTTCCATTTTTGGCAAGCCAGAAATGATTTATAAAACATTTGTTATGGAGTGGACCAAGTATACAAAACCAAATATGACACAAAATGATTATTTTCTTGAACATTCGTAGCTGGGCCAGAACTAGGGTGAGGCAGGAGAGGTGCCTAGGGTACAAAATTTAAAGAGGCAGTCCTCCTTTTTGAGGCTGACCCTGCACTTGCGTGACCCTGAGAGTGGGTACCTCCTTAAATTTTACATTAGGAGACCGCTTTTGCCTCACCCTAGTCCCAGGTCCTGATTCTTAGCATCTAATTATGTTTTTTAGCTGTTTTGGCGAATCCAAAATGGTTTTCTAAATAAAATATTGCTGTAACTTTGTTTTTAATATACATTGAAACAAATATTATAACCTGAATTTAAGAGAGTACATTTTAAAGAACTTCCAGATTCATCAATGTAGAGCTAATCAGTACCAGTTTTTCTGAAGCACCAAAATCCAGATTCCTTTGAGAGCCTTCCCACAGGGTGCTGTCAACACTTTCAGGGTGGGGTCCATATCTTACTTTATGGTCTGGTACCTTTTTCACCATCTGGTCCCAAGACAGTTCTAATAAATGGTAAATGCTTGACTGAAGCTTGAGTAAACAGTGAAAGATCCATCTACATTCTAAGAATTTGACTTCCAAAATTCTTTTATGTGTTTTCCTCAGGTGGAAATAGTTTTATTCCAGATGAACCACTGAAGATAAAAATATATTGAAACTACTCCCTTGATTGACTTGTTATATTAAAACGTGTGTAACTTAAGTCCAGCTCAGTGTAGGAACAACTTAGAGAATACACTTTTTTTGGTCAAGGTCTGTCACTTTAGTTTAGTTGTCACTAAAATCAGTCATTGACCATTTGAATCCTCCCTCCAGGAAGTTATATTCTATCAATCAACATTATTTGTTGATTAACTGCTGTGTACCCCCCACTATTCTTGATGTTGTGGGGAAATTAATCAATCTAGGAAGCATTTATTGAGTGATTATTCTGTAGAGTGAAGGTAATACAGACATGTCCTACGTTAGCCGATTCGTGTGTAAATAAAATAGTCTCAAACGTCAGAGAATTAGTATTAGGAGAGGAAGACATGTCCCTAGGCACCATGTAAGTCACTCCAGGATAAGTGCTATAATACTAAAGTGCCATAGGAGCATTTAAAAGGGAGAAATTAATTCTGAAAAGTAAGAGTGTACGGAGAAGATGACTTTTTATATGGTCCTTAAAAGATTAACAGACTTTTCATAGACTGGAGAGCAATCTAAGAGACTGCAAAGTCCTGGAGCTGTGGCAGTGTTAGGTGTGTAAGAGGGACTTTGAGGAATTGGTGTGTCGGTGTGTGAAGCTCAGGCTAGAAAGGATAGTGGGAGAGGATGGCAAAGAGCTTTGATACCCATTACTGAGGAGTTTAGAGGATATTCTCAAGAAAATGAGGATTTAGGGGCAGTCAACATATATTTATGTCTTGGAAATGAAGTAAAAGTGAGGTAGATAGATAGATATTGATACACACACATACATACACGTATATATGAACACTATATACAGTATATGTATTCTAGCTTGACGGGAGAACTGGGCCAAGCCTTGAACCTTGAGAAACATATTATAATGATCGGGTATCTGTGAACTGTTGAAGTTTAAGACAAGGTCCTTGCCTTAGAGGAGCTTAGAATTTCCTTAAAGGGCTGGATGAAAGCCAACACATGTAAATACTTAAGAAAGAAAGTTGCGTGGTTTTATATCTTGAGAAAGGAGAGACTGGGGTAGGTTAGAGTTGTATCATCTAGTTGGTGAAATAGGATACACGTGGAACTAATTTAGAAACAAAACAGTGTTTAAGTGATTCATGAATCATCTGTTGAACTGGTCTGTAAAAAGCACATTTAATATAAATCGAACTTGGATTATGTATAGTGCTGCTGTTATGTTTGGGACTGCTTTTGTGTTTTTAATCCCTGTAGAGCTATTATAGATTACATAGGGATTTAAAAACACCTAAGACTACTTTGTGCTTTGCCTAAATATGGTACTTTTTTCAGTGAAAAAAGACATTTCATGAAGTCAAATTACATTATCTGTATAAGCCCTTTGCTTACTTCAAAATGGAAAGCAAGAGTCTAAGATCATAAAACGGCATCAAAGCGGTGCTTTAATACACTATTAGATAATGTTATTAAACTTTTTTTAAGTTTGTTTGAAAGAACTGTTTTGGACTTCCTGTTGAGGCTCTGAGCTCAGATTACGTATCACATGGGATAAGCAGATAAAATTGTAGAGGAACTAAAAGGAACAGTGTCTGGAAGGGGAATAAAGGCCAAATAGCCTTGTTTTGCTAAATCAGCCAGTTTTTTTTATTAGTGTCTTTTATCCGTGGAAAGAGTGCTGAACTCTGTTGTGTTATGCTTTGTTTTCATAAAATAGCTTTATTGAGATATAATTCACATACCATATAATGCACCCATTTAAAGTGTACAATTGAATGTTTTTTAGTCTATTTACAGAGTTGTGCAACCATCACCACAGTCGATTTTAGATTGTTTTTATCACCCAAAAAGAAACGCTATACCTGTTAGCAGTTACTCCCCAGTCTTCTCCCCGCAAGGCGCAGACTCTCATCCTAGGCAACAATTAATCTTTCTGGCTGTATACATTTACCTATTCTGGACATTTCATATAAATAAAGTATAATATGGTCTTTCGTGATTGGCTTTTTTGACTTATCACAATGTTTTCAAGGTTGATCCATGTTGTAGCATATATCAGTACTTCATTCTTTTTATGGCCAAAAAGTATTCCATTGTTTGAAAATACCGCATTTCGTTCAGCCATTCATCTGTTGGTGGATATGTGAGTTGTTTCCACTTTTTGGCTATTGTGAATAACACTGCTATTAACTTTTTTTTTAAAGATTGGTGCCTGAGTTCACATCTGTTGCCAATCTTCTTTTCTTCTTCTTCTTCTTCTCCCCAAAGCCCCCCAGTGCATAGCTGTATATTCTAGTTGTGAGTCCTTCTGGCTCTGCTCTGTGGGACGCCGCCTCAGCATGGCCTAATGAGCGGTGCCTTGTCCGCACCCAGGATCCGAACTGGCGAAACCCTGGGCCACCAAAGTGGAGCGTGCGAACTTAACCACTTGGCCACAGGGGCCAGTCCCCGCTGCTATGAAGATTTTATATGAGTTTTTGTGTGGTCGTATATTCTCATTTCTCTTGGGTATGTACCTAGAAATGGAACTGCTGGGTCATATGGTAACTGTTTCAACTTTTTGAGGACCTGCCTAATTGTTTTCCAAAGTGCTGCACCGTTTTACATTTCCACCAGCAATGCGTGAGGATTCCAACCACTCCACGTCCTCACCAACACTTGTTACTGTCTACCTTTCTGATTTCAGTCATCGTGGAGGGGCTGGAGTAGATTCTCACTGCGGTTTTTACTTGAATTTCCCTAATGACTAATGATGTTGAGCATCTTTTCACTAACTCTGTTTTGGAAAGACACTGTACAGAAAGCTCAATTAAATGGGTGTTACTTAAACCTAAGCAAAATAGTCAGTTTTATAGACTTTGGCCTTGATTTGCTAGAAAATGATGATGTTTAATAATGACATGCCTACAATTTTGGTCCAGCGAGACTTCTTTGAATTCATAACAGGATACATTTAAAAATGCGTAACAGCATTCCAGGTCTCATGGACTGGTTGTATGCAGTGCAGCTAAGACAGACTTACTGCCTCAGCTTGCAGAGGAAGCAAAATGATCTTCATAATTATAAGTTGAAAAGGAGGACTTGAGATATGAGGGTTTTAGGTATCGGAGTAGGTAACACCAGCTGACCTTGAATAAGCAATGTCGTTTATAAAAATGGCCCACAATGTTGATGTGAATATATAAATGTAAATCTTTATCCAGTTTTTAAATTTTAAAATTGGAGCATGCTATTTGAGATCTCTGAAAGCTGGATAGTGGAATAACTTACTTGGGTCTCGTTTAGCCCTGACTCCTATAATTATGCAATTCCTGGTTAACATCAAGTTTTTTTTCAAGTACATAATAAAAGCATAGTTTTTTAAACAACTCAGCTATTCACATGTCATGAGAACAGATAATCAGCCAAGAAGCTTATCTTTTTGTTTCAAAGCTGTTGACTTTTATATAAAATCTCTATACTTATTCCAGGTTGTGTCCTAGTAATTTATTCATCTGTATTAAAATTTTTAACGAGTTTCTGACAAAGAACAGGTGAGATAAGTCGGGAGTCATTAGAAGTTCAGCATAACATTTTTTTTGTCACCCTTTGAAATCCCTGGTCAGAGGAAACAGATGGATTTGGTTACATTATCCTTGCTGTGCCAAATAAACAGTTGAGGAAACGTTAAATATCCTTTGCTGCGTGTCTGCTTCTAGGCTAGGAATGATGCTTGATGCTAACCACGCTAGCCTTTTCAGCTGCTCCATATTTAATGACAGCAGCTTGAAATTTTTTAAATACATAGTATAAGAAAGTTTACTTGAATCCTCATTGGATGACTTAGTTTATTCATTCAGGAAACATTTACTGGGTGCTAATTACGACTACAACCCTGACGGTCCTCAGCAGAGGAAGGCGACTAGGTTCCTTAGGGAAGTCTTCAGGCACCAGGTAGCATTTGAAGTGGGTTTCTCATGAGTACAGTTGTAATACCCATAGGGAAGATAAAAGCTAAGAGTGGCAATTATATCCAAAGAAAATCAAAGATGGCTGTGAGTAAAAGCTTCCTCTCGAGGAGGTGATAGCAGCCGTACATTCAAGAAATATTTAAGTGTCCAGAAAAGTAGGTCAAGCAATAAGCAGAGCAGTTCAAAAACAACCAAAAAGACAGAAATGCCTGCCTTTATGGGGCTGGTGGGATATACAGAGTAAATGTGAAATCATAGTACATTAGAGGGGAAATAGGATGGTGTGGGCAGAGGCAGTGTCTAAACTGGGAGTTGAAAGATGGGGAGTATAACTAAGCCAGCTCATCATCCCCTCCTGGCATCCAGTCACATTGAAAGGAGCAACTTGACTAAGACGTGCTGGAAGCCATTTTAATCTTTTCTGCAGTCTCACAAAAATGTAAAAAGGGGAGTCTAATTTTCAAAGTATATTCCCAAGTTGAAAGTTATTTTAAAAGGAGAGAATTCTTAAGCTAAAATGTTAATGGAATTCAATTAAATTCGTGGATACATCATGCTTATTTTTCTCCTTTCTATCCCAAGATTCATTAACATGATAGTAAAGATACTAAAAAGGAATAGATTCACAAGCATAATCTCATCAGTGGATGAGAGATTTCAATAAGAAATTTCTGGAAGACAGAAAAAAGTAAACAGGACAGAATAGAAGATAGATGATATGAAGAATCTGGAATGAGTTGAAGCTGTGTATTTGTGTGCATATGTGTGTATTATTATGTACGTGAAAAACAAATATTATTAACTTGAGGCAAACTAAAAACTATACAAGAAAGGAAATATAACCTTAGTACACTAATTGGTTCTGCAATGAACGATATTTGCATACTCCTGATGATGAAAATAGTGATTAACGTTTTAATCAAAACCAGTAATATAATACTATTAAGGAACGGAGAAAGAGGAAGAGGTGAGAGAGAATGGTTAAATCAGTTCCCTGCTGAAAACTCTCGTGGGTTCCAACTGCAATTAGAATAAAAGTGAAATTCCTTACCATGGTTTAAAAAGCCCTGCCTTGTCTGGTCCCTGTCTGCATCCCCGGTCTCACATCCTCCCTCTCTCCACTTTAACCACCCGTCAGTGACGGTAGCTTGCTTTCTCTTCTCTAAACCAGTCCAGGTCTTCCCCTCCTCAGAGCCTCTGCCCTTGATCTTTCCTCTGCGTAAAATGTTCTTTTGGCAGAGACTAAGTTGGTTCCCAAGACCCATTCTCCTCTTCTTCCACAGTTAATAGAATTTTAGCTCAGTGCATGGCTGCTCAGAATAGAAACAACATTTAAGTTTCTCTTGCTGCTGGGTGTGTCTGTGTGACTAAGTTCTGGCCAAAAGCACATGAGCAGAGGAGATGAGCATTGCTGAGTCGTACCCTTATAGAGAAGGGATGTGCCCTTCTCCCCGTTCCTCCATCTTGCTGTTTGGAACTGAGCTATGGTGGAGCCATCTTGGACCTTACAGGTGAGGGGTGAGAAAGTAGAAGGAGCCCAGACTCCTGGATGCCCTGGCCTCAGACTGTTATAAAAGGGGAAAAATAAATTTCACTTATTATAGACTCTGTTACATGTACCCAACCTGTATCCCATTAACACGGCTCTCTCCCTAGATCTTCACAATGCAGGCTCAATTCAGATGTCATCTCAGAGAATCAGAGAAACATTTCTTGATCACCCTACCTGAAGTCAGTCTTTTCTTTCTTTTTTTTTTCTTGGTGAGGAAGATTGGCCCTGAGCTAACATCTGTTGCCCATCTTCCTCTTTTCTTTTTCCTTCTCCCCAAAGCCCAGTACATAGTTGTATATCCTAGGTATAAGTCCTTCTAGTTCTTCTATGTGGGATGCAGCCACAGCATGGCTTGACAAGCACTGCTAAGTCTGCACCTAGAATCTGAACCCGCAAGCCCCGGACCACCAAAGCAGAGGACGCAAACTTAACCACTTGGCCACAAGGCCAGCCCCCCTGAAGTCAGTCTTTTTCATCTCTATTACTTTGTTTTATTTACTTTATAGTATGTAGCAACATATTAAATTGTTTTATTTAGTTATTCACTTTTTAATTGTCCTTTTCCTAGAATTTAAGTTTCATGAATGCAGTGATCTGATCTGTTTTGCTCTTGCCTGGAACAGTGCCTGGCACATAGTAGGTGAGCAATATATATTTGTTGAATGATTGACTACGTCACACTACAAGTCGGTAGATAAAATAGATGAATCAGTGAAAAAGGGGCATACTCATATTATTTGGAATTATTTGGAAATATAGAGATAAATTAAGAGAAACAATAGCTAAAACATTCTTAAATGTGTGCTTCTGGGGACCAGGGTTGAAGTGGGACAGGTGGCACGGGGTGCTGTTGTTTTTTTTATTAGAAATCATTTCATACTATTTGCTTTTTAAAAAAAACTTGTGCATATATCTCTTTGGAAAAGGTCAAATTTAAAAATAAATCCATAAAACACTGTGCAGTCATCAAAATGATGTGGTAGCGGAAGGTGTAATGACGTGGAAAGACAGTCCCAATATGAAAACAAAAAGGGTAGGTTACGTAACATATCAGCAGTGCGTAGAGCAGGATCCATTTTTGCATATCTATGAAGCACATATCCATAAAAAGGATGCTATAGTCAAGGCATATGGCAAATTCCTAACTTTAGATATAAGTGGATATTCCATTTTTATTAATAGAATCAGTTTTTCCTGATTAACAATGTTGAAAGAATATTTAAAGACTTTAGGTTTGAAGGGACATGTGTTGTCTTCCTTCCCTGGGTTCCTGCAGGCTTGGTCCAGCCCTTCCTTTTAGCCCTTTGATGAGGCGTTTTGCCCCATCCAATTTAGGAGCAGTGAGGGTTGCTGAAGTACATGAGGTGGAGATGGTGGGATAAGATTGGTTCAGGCTGATTTCTCGCCCTGTATTGTGGAAATGGTTTGGAAAGGCAAGCCTAGGATCAGAGAAACGAGTTAGGCAGCTATTGAGGCAATGAAGGCAAGAGATGATGGATGCCTAAAGTAGAAAGGTGGCATCGGGTTAGAGAAAAGAGGCTGTCTCAAGAACAATAGGACAGTGTTAGCAGGATTGGCGAGAGTGAGGCAGTGTCCATAATTATAAGCTCCATGAGGGCAAGGACCATTTTGATCTTGTTTACTGCTCCATTCCAGGCCTACCTAGCACAGTTTCTGGTTTGTGTTGACACTCAGTAAATATCTGTGATCCAAAGAAGAGGAAAGAATCAAGGACAAGGCTCAGAATTCTGACCAGGTAACCTGGGTGAACGATGGGGTGTTGGCTGAGCAGTACCACGAGGGCAGCGTGGGTATAGGGAAACCAGTGAGTAGTTTGACTCGTAGGGTTATAGATTCCTGGTGTCCTTCACCTGAGGGCAGTCAGTGGACAGTTGGATCTCCAGGGCTACAAGATCCTGGTTGAGATCGGTTTGACAGTCGATAGCATGAAGATGGTACTTTTGAGTCAGAGAGGGAATAATATTTCATTAGACGGCTATATAGGGTGAAAGGAGAAGATAGGACAGACCCTCCAAGCAACTCCCATTTTAAAGGACAAGGGCCATGGAGAAGAGTAAAAAGGAACACTGGACAGGCAGGAGGGGAAATCTGGTATCACAGAAGAAGGGACAGTCAGTGGTTTGGGATGCTGCCAATAGGGCATTAAGATCAGTTCTGGAAAACGCCTGTGTCAGAACAAAGAGGTTGTTGGTAAGGATCACGGGCGAGTTTTTGAATAAACAGGAAAGTCGGAGATCGGGGACCATTTTACTGTGTCAAGGACACTGATGGAGTGATCTTCCTCCTTTTCCTCCTTTGCTGTTTTCTTTCCTCCTTTACTTTTAATGCCTCTCTGAACTTGGATCCCCTGCTAAATTGTCACCTTCTTATCAGAGTTCCAGTGACTACTTTGGCAACAGGGAGGTTTTTCCACTTGGTCCCATTTGTGATCAGTGCGCTATCAGTCAGCTGACAAGGACTTGTTTGTGGTGGTTGAGAACGTGGCTCCCACAAAACCAGTCCTCCAAACACTGGCTTTTCCTGCTTTGCGATCACATCCACAGTGCCTGTGTGTCTTTTTCATCTTTCCCAGAATAAAGATACACAGACACACTAGAAATCCAGAAAAGGATAACAGATTTTATAACGTTAAAAATTATGGGGGCTGGGCCCGGTGGCACAGCGGTTAAGTTGACACACTCCACTTCGGCGGCCTGGGGTTCATCAGTTCAGATCTTGGGCACAGACCTATGCGCCACTTGTCAAGCCATGCTGTGCAGGCACCCCACATATAAAGTAGAGGAAGATGGGCACAGATGTTAGCTCAGAGCTAATCTTCCTCAAAAACAAATAAATAAATAAATAAAATTATGCTGCCATCATATTCTTGATTATTGATTGACATTTGAATTGTGTATTTTTCCAAATTTTCTTGGCTAAGAATATTCTCAGGACATGATTATTTTCTGAATATAGCTTTTTTCCCTCCCTCTCTTGTCTTCCCTCAAGCCATTATTTCTTTTTATCACAGCTCCATAATATTATTACTTTTCCTGTATAATTAACCAGACTTATTTCTTGCTTCTTCTAGAACAACACGAAATCTCTCTGTGTTGTCTTTCCCATCTTGTATTTCATGATTTTCTCCTTGCAATAAATTGGTGATTTGGCAAATTACATAGGAACATTCAGGGCACAATTGTTTTGTAGAGTGTCCCATGTTCAAACAAAATGTTTCTAATTGTATACCACCTGTTTTGTCATCAAAACGTTCATTCAAAAAGCACTTTACTGAGCACCTTCTGGGTGGGGGGTACCACATATGTGCTGCAGATATCAATAGCAAATACAGGCCTTGGCAGCCATTTACTCAGTCAGCAAATGAATGAGAAAGCCCAGGCAGCCCCTGATACTGACTGGAGTCACAGGCAGAGTAGGAGGTGGGATTAGACCTCACACTTGGCAAACCCTGGAGATAAAGCCGTGACAGCCTTCCACGGGAGAGTGGTGGTCTCTGGCATAGCAACCCAGACAGGCGCAGATAAAGTGATGGATGGCAGGTCTCGAGTATCTTTTCGAGATGAACACGAGTGGGTGAAGCACCCTCACTCCTTGGCGTGGCTCCTTGACAAGGAAAACCTTTGGATTGGAAGGGCTACCAACCAAAGGAAGAGGGGAATTTTTAGAGCTCCAGTTAAACATGGGTAAAATTAGCCAAGTGGGCTGGAAACACTACCGTCATATCATGAAGATCAGAGGGGTCAGGGGTGAGCTCTGCAGAAAGGCCATCAGGAGTGTCTTATGCAACCTGTAATTAACTTAGGATGCTTTGAGAAGAGATGCTACTGACGCAGCAGGCGTAGTAATGAAACTTGGGCTTAGTGTCCAGAGAGTGTAATTTAGGCCTGGTTCTGCCCCTAATTTTGTGACCCAGGCAAATTAACTCCATTCCTTGAATCACTGAAAATAGGTCTCAGTTTGTTCCACTAGAACGAGAGAGCAGATTGATCCCTAGGTGTTGCCTCTGTAATTCCGTGAGTCTGTTAGCTCAGCTGCTGTTTTGTTTCAGAGCGTTCCATGCTTTTCCACGGCTTGGACATGATGGTATCAGTCAAGCCAGTTATCACATTGAATATGTTCTATCATAGTAAAATACATCAGATGAGAAAATGTTTTGAGCCAATCTATTTTGTTTATTTATTACTTAATATTTATTTATTTAATTTTCCTCGTCTATAAACGGCAGAACTTCCCCACCTTAGGTTTGGAGCCTTGGAAGTAGAGCAATGCATGAATCAGTCCCTCTTGAGAGTGTTAAGTAAAATGGTTGTATTAACTGTAAAATGAGATCAGGAGCCCATACAACAGAAAAGCCCTCAGTAAGTGAACAAAAGAGCGAGCGAGCAGAGGATGTTCATTCTTTAGCATTCTCGGGGTATAGTGAACACACAGGAGCGGAACAAATCCACCAAGCCTGATGATTCATTTTGATAAACAACATGTCGATACAAATAATTGTAAGACGTCTATCTTACATCAATTGCCAAATAATGACATCGTTCAGAACTGCAGTTTCCAAATTCAACTTAGTGATGAAACACGTTCACAGGCTTAGGCAGATCTCTGGAGCCTCTCTTGTGATTCCGTGGGTTGATAATACCCTGCAGTATCTGCTCCTTCCTTGCACATAGAATAAATTGATGGTCCAAGAGGCATCAACAAACAGGATATATTTCAGGGGCCGGCCCAGTGACCGAGTAGTTAAGTCCATGTTCTCCGCTTCGGTGGCCCAGGGTTTCACTGGTTCGGATCCTGGGCGTGGACATGGCACCGCTCATCAGGCCACGCTGAGGCAGCATCCCACATGCCCCAACCAGAAGGACCTACAACTAGAATATACAACTATGTGCTGGGGGCTTTGGGGAGAAGGAGAAGAAGAAGGGGAAGGGGGAGGAGAAGAAAAAAAGATTGGCAACAGATGTTAGCTCAGGTGCCAATCTTTAAAAAAAAAGGATATATTTAAAGGTTTGAGGTGGCTTTGGGGAGAATTGGAAGTTGAAACATGTAGAAGTTGAGGGACCCTGAGAAAGATCTGCTCATTCCTTGCTCGTAGCAGAGAGTTTCTGCATCCCATTTCTTTCTAGGCACTCAGGATTCCCTCTATGGGCTTACGATAGCTGGGTTTCCAGATGGAAAATGGGTTAATTCCCTATCAGGCAAGGCAAGACGGAGGTCTGGAGCGCGAGAGGACAGAGCTGTTCTCCTTTTGGAAAAAAAAAAGTCGTTTTTAAGGTTCCGTTCTCTTTTCTCTCTCTGGATCATTCTCTAGAGACAGCTCTTCAACCTCAAGGAGGATGGATACAAACACTGCCAGGATTCAAACCCCATTTTGATCATTCACCCATTTTTGCAGCTCCTTTCTTCCCATCCCAACAGCTAAATGTTCAAAAGATAATAAGCATTTCCCTCTGTTTATCCCTAAAGCGGCCCATGGAGACATTTTTTCATCGTTTCCTGGCTTGCTGAGGGAGGATGTCGTTAACCGAGTGCAGTTTTACTGGTCAGATTACAGTGTCAAGACTAACAGGGCAGCTGGTTTGCTTCACTGATAAAAGAATGAAAGACCTTGCTTGTAAATAGCTTTGTCTCTGTTAGCAACCTCTTAAATGAGTCTTGCTACCCTCCCGCACCCCAACTGCTCCTTCAAACTCTCTGCTCCATTCCTAGGCTGCGAGTTACCCTGGAGACTAATCTGCATAATTAGTTCCTGGAGCTTTCCACTGTGTCACGTCTTAGTTAGCACCCGTGTTTGATGGCTTTGAACTTGGTGGGACACGGTGATTCTGTGGACTGTGGTACGTTTGCCTGTTCCTGGTAATGGGCGGGGAGGGGTGTTTGTGAGGAGTGGGTGTGGGAGGAATGCTCCCTTCTAGCATCTGAGCAACGGCGTGCTACTGAATTTCTCCACCACTTCCCATCACACCTATCACAGTCATCCTAAAAGTAAGAAAGGTAATTTATTCCCCACCAACTCCAAGATTCCGGAGGTAGTGGCCTCTTGGCTTTTCTGAAGTTCTGAATCTCACCTCTCAGTTCTGCTAGCAGTTGATACTTCCCCACTCCAGCTTCTAAAAATAGTTACCTGGCAGACTTTGCATCAGCCTCTGGAAAAGGAGGTTGGATACTGAGAGGGCAAAGTAATATAGTGCCTAAATGAATTGAAAAAGAAGGAGGAAGAGGAGCAGGAGGGAGAGAGAGAAGAGGAAAGGGAAGAGGAGGAAGAAGGAAGAGAAGGAGCGGGAGGGGGAGAACAGAAACGAGAAGACAGAAACCAGATGATGAAATGAAGCCATTTTTCGAAACAAAGCATTTGCCTTTATCTCTTCCCAAGGCATCCAGAAACTTCTCATTGCAGATTATTCAGTTCACTCACAGAAGGACTTTTTTTATTCCTCATGGGTTTCTTTCTGAGCTTAAACAGAAATCGCTCCAGATGACAGCTCAACACGTGACTGAGAATAGCTTAAACAGCTCATCTTCATTCTAGGGTTTCTCAGAGCATGATCTGCAGGCCTTTCTCAGAATCACCTGGGTCCTAATTTAAAAAAGAAAAAAAGACAAATTCCTGGATCTACATCAGTATCTCCAGGGAAGGGGTCTGGGAATTTGCAGTCTGCAGGGTTTTCTTGCTTTTGTATTTAAGGAGGAAGGACCTAGATGATTCTTCATGCCCATGTAAATTCGTGAATCACTGCTTTCATCCATAGGACTCAGGGCTGTTTTTCTCTCTGCAGAAGACAAAATTTAACAGTTTTTTAGCACTTGAATCTCAGCCAAGAAATGTAGGTGTTGCTTAGCTCTAAGCATCCTGTAACATTAAAAAACTATGTGTGTACAAATATCGGAAGAGAAAACAGTTGCTGCATTGCTATGACACACAGTCAGATATGCAAGATACCAGCGTAACACGTCACTGAAGGAATAAGAATTTAGAACCGCATCTCTGGCAGTTTATGAATATAAGTGTGTGTAAGGAAAACGACGACACACCTGAAAGCCAAGTTTGCGTAAGGAAGTGGCTTTGTTGGGCATCTCTAGCAGACTGTTCTGCAGTGCATTTCTAGCACGAGCTGCCTTCGCTCCCCACTGGAAGCGCTCTTTCTGCCTCTTGGAGGGCACAGGCTCCTTACTCACAGCTTGCATATTGTGGGGCCAGGAAACGCAGCTGGTACTATATTAATTGTGCTATAATCTGAGGCAGAAAAACACTGGCATCTAGTGCCCAACCAGGTGACTGGCTTATCTGGGTAGCGCAAACCCACACTGCTGGGATTTTTCTGCTGTGGGCCTGATCATAAACGACCCACAGAGGGGAGGGAAGTAAGGATCCTGAGGAGAGGACCATCTAGCTAACTGGGTGGTGAAAGATAACACATCGGGCACACCTGAAAATCTTGGATCTGAGAATAGCCCAAGGCAACAAAACAGATGGACAACAACCCCAACAACCCCTATGCTTTTCCTTTTGTATTCTGTAATGACCCCTCTGTGAAATTTTGTTTTTCATAGATAGGAGTAGAATGAAGAAATTCCCATATGTACAGTCGTCCTTCGGTATCCGCGGGGGACTTGTTCCAGGACTCCCGGAAGATACCGAAATCCGCGGGTGCTCTGTGCCTTAGTCGGCCCTCCGTATCCGCGGGTTCGGCGCTCGCCCGCGGGCTCCACATCCGCATCTGCGGAGGAGGGCAGACTGTCTTTCAACTGAAACAAAACTAAATATATCAAAAATAGGATCGTTTTAAATAAGCAGTGAAATTGAAGAACTGAACATTCCAAGAAGAAAAGTCAATAATAGCTTATTTTTGGTATCCAGAATTAGAGTTTTTAGTGGTCAATAATCCACTTTGGATTAAATGAACATTTTGTGGAGCAATGAATTGGGTAGAAAACAATTCTGTCTTGTATTTATAAAGGTTTATGTTGATAAATCAAAGAGTTTTCCATTTTTACTCAATCTCAATAGGTTTTGACAAATACTGCTTACCTCTTACCTCACATACTTATTTTTGGTTTTCCTAAAGAGGTGACAGATGCGAAAGATCCAGGCAGCAAAGGCAGAGGAAGAAAACGCTAGTTGGGAAAAGGGAACAGCATGTGCAAACATCTTGCTGTGGGAAAGGACTTAGAGCATTTGAGATTGGAGTGTGGGGTCCTTGGGGGACAGTGACCATGCTGACAGGAGTGCTGTCATAAAGGGCCTGGCTGACTATGGTAAGGAAATTGAGTTTTATGCTAACAGTGATGGAACGCTATCAGAGGCCTCTAGGAGTGACCTGATCCACCTATTCAAGATATGAATTTGCTTCTCAAAATTTGCAATAAATAAAGGTAGGAAAAGAAGAAAATATACTGGTCTATATATATATTTTTTTTTTTTTAGGAAGATTAGCCCTGAGCTAACATCAACCACCAATTCTCCTCCTCTCATTGTTCTTTTTGCTGAGGAAGATTGGCCCCAAGCTAGCATCAGTGCTCATCTTTCTCCATTTTATATATGGGACGCCTGCCACAGCATGGCTTGATAAGCGGTGTATAGGTCTGCGCCGGGGATCCAAACCAGCAAACCCCGGGCTGCCAAAACAGAGCACATGAACTTAACTGCTGTGCCACTGGGCCAGCCCCAATATTTTGTTGTTATGTTGATTTTTCGGTTAGTCAACAATGTGTTGCTGATAATTAATTGATTCAACTTTGCATTATTTTAAAATAAAATACTCAAAACAATTACCACACTTTGGGGATAAATGTAGCCAGCAACCAGCACGGGACCCCAAGTTATAATAGATGCCATAATCGATTGCTAAAGCTGCTCACTCCTACTTCAGTCTGGGAGGGAAATATATAGATAAGAATATTAATCAATGATGTCTGTAAAACGTCAGTGAAAAGGATACAAAGGAGAATAAGACTGCAATGAATGGAAACAACAGAAGACTTTTGAGCTGTTAACTACATTCACGCTGTCCCGGTTTATGGTTTGTAATATTCTCTACTACAAAGCTTTTTATCCAAGTATTTTTTATTTTCCTATGTTGCTAGGCTTTACTAAGATTATGATCATTTATAACTTTTGTATTTTGAGGAAAGATCCTTTGTATTTCCAAATATCATCATTTCCCTCCCCCACTTCTTGCCATTGCTAGGTTTATCTGTGCTTTGGAAATCAGACAGTTCATCAATTTTTCAGAAGCCCACCTTTGTTTCCCCCATACTCTCCCAAATACAATTGTTGGCATTCGGGAACCTAAAGAAAGTTAAGTAAAAATTTTCCAAGTAGGTTTGACCCTAATTCATCCAGTGTGAAAATGACCTTTTTGAGAGTAACACTGAAGGATGTGATGTCAATGCTGTACCGTTTCCAGAGGATTAGCGAGGTCCCTCAGGCATTCCCAGTGTCCTTTAATAATCCATTTGGGCTTGTCATCCAAGAACTTATTTAAACCTTTTTTGAGCTCATTTATGTTTTCAGTGTGTACTTCCTGGTGTGGTGAGGAATTCCTTAATTTTATAGGCATTTGGAAATTTGTTTATTTTAAATTCGCTTCTTTAAAATTACACTTTCAAAATGTCACAAGCGCTGTACTCTCAGTCTCTACCCAAGCTTGGTGGTTAGCGCCCCCTCTGTCTGGGGGACACTGCAAGGAGAGGGAAAACAACGCTCCTCTATACTCCTAGAAGAGGGGTGATGAGGAGGGGACACAGGGAAAGGGATATTACCCAGACACAATCAAAGAGGATCCCCTGCTTCCTGGCTGCAGTCTGCCCTTCTTTAGAGAATGGAAGGCAAAGATTTACGAGAAGCCTAAGGAGGTTGGCACAGCCAGGGGCTCTGGACCCAGAGCAGCCTGGGTTGAACTTCTCGCCCCTTACCAGCACGTTTTTCCCCCTACGTGCTCCCGAATAAACACATTTAACCTAGCACATTTAACCTCTCTAAGCCTCAGTTCCTTCTTCTGCAAAGTAGGCTAGTAATTAGTCCTCACTTCTGGGGTGACTATGAATAATAAATGAGAAGACATCCGCATGTGGGGTGCTCAGCCCAGAGCTGGAGCCCTCAGCGCTCGAGAAGGTGTGCTCTGACCCTTCCCAGCTCTTACTTTACAGAACATCACTGTCAAACTTTCCTCTGGAGGGATCCTGCTATGGCAGCCCCCCAGGCCCTTCTGATGCAGCTCTGACCCTCCCCCAATGGGTCTTGGAAGGTGGCAATTGAAATTGCCTGAACGGTTGAGTGTATTACAGTTTATATAGAGTGTAGTTTGCACATCCCTTCCTGAGGACCCTTTACATCTTGTTGGCATAGTTTTTAGTTC
This sequence comes from Equus caballus, assembly GCF_041296265.1. NCBI lineage: Eukaryota > Metazoa > Chordata > Mammalia > Perissodactyla > Equidae > Equus > Equus caballus. The sequence continues at coordinate 18,798,056 of NC_091684.1, forward strand.
CAGTACTTTGAGCTCATGCTTTCAGAAAACTCCAATCACAACTTTCGCATCGCCTAAATGGTAGTTGGATCCCATAAGTATTTAAACATGCTTTCCTCCTTCTCTCACTGCATTGAAACCTTTCTATTTCCATCTGGCCGCTCTCAGAACTCAGCAAGCTCTCTGCCATTTATCCTTATTAGCTTGGCATTCCGCTTCTGGAAAAACTTAGCATGATGTACGAACCTGGGGATTTCAATTCTGGATCATCTATAAAAATTTAGGGCTGATGCTAGCACAGATGCCTGGGAGGTCATGAATACTTGCAGCTTTCCATTCAGAGAAGAATCATCCATCTACCCCTAGTCTTTGATTGAGTTCCCAGTTCTTCTGGTCTGGATTTATTTTATTTAAGGACTAAATCCATCAGCCTGAGCTAATTAGCCTTAGGTTGGCATTCCGTCTGAGATTTGGCTTTTTGCACCATTAGCTTTTGGCTCCTGAGACCCACTATTGGGGATAAGCATAGTCCCTAGATTGGAGAAACCAAGTCTTCTCTGACCCCAAGAACGCGGCCATGTTAGCTGTTCTGCCCACGCTCCCTGTGCCAATACACACATGCTGGGTCTTCACCAGGGGCACGTGGATTACGATTTTAATTGTCTTACTCTCTTTACTACCCGCAGAGATTTCTTGTCATGAATCAAGGAACATAGCTGAAATTGATATTTAACCTTGTAAACTTCATCTGCTGGGATGCCTGAAATCACTACATAACTCGAGGATTACTCAAAAGCTGTCCTTCTGTTCTTGTGTTTTGTTGCCTTTGAAATATTAACTATATGCGAATTTCTCTCCAATAAAAGATATGTGCTTCCTATGTACCTTAGAATGAGGAAACAGCGAGGGAATTTCACTTGCAGCATCTCAATCTTTTCTGTGATAACGGGAACAAGTGTGGCCAGCCTGTCTTTTAAAAGCCAAGATTGAATTTTGTACCATTCTTGGTACTGTTTTGTTCTCGCTCCAAATTCCAACAGTACAAAAGAAAGCCAAGTCTTGCTTGGAGTAAAATAAACGATGGACAGTAATCTCCCTCTTGCTTGTCTAATGCTTCATTATTTACAAATCACTGTCCCACTCATCTCACTTACCCAAATCCAGACCAACATGTACAGAAGTCCTGAGAGCCCTTACTCAGAACTTGGCAATTCAGTTAGTTCTCTTTCAAGAACCAGGTCTAGACGAGCCGGGCAAGTTCTTGGAGGCAGGTCGAGATAGAAGAACCCTCCTACTTTTTCCATAATCTAACATGCCCCCAAATGCTACTACTTCTGCTTTCGTGTGTTCTACTCATACTTGTAACCTGGGATCTTTCCATCACAGGGGACCTGCAGGGAGCTGGGGGACATAGAATGACTTCACACCTTTTACTCCTTCTCAAGGGCAGCCTTTCAAGTCATCTGGTCTTCCACAGGCTTTTAAATGCTTCTTATTAATTCTAATTAATAACATTAATTCTAATTAATTTTCCATCTCATGAATCTGGGAATTAGGAGTCTGAGGTTCAAGTTCTTGTTTTGCTACTCACTGAGTTAGTATGGGCACATCTTAAGACTTTCTGAGGTCTGTCAACCTCACTTTGTAGATGAGAATGTTAGATCAGATGGTCTCCAACACTCCATCCAACTCCAGCCCTCCGTGACTTACGGAGAATCTGAGTGTCTGCTATCAGTGAGACATATAGGAGACTGTGAGGAGGGACACAAAACAGAAGTCCTGGTGCCTGCCCTTCAGTGTCTACAGTGCAGTGGGGGAGTTCAGGCACACAAACGAGAGTCAGGTTTATCAGTCTCAGGCTCTGTGTTATGAAATGCCCAAGCAGCCGACTGCTGAGGCCCACAATTTTGATTTCAAACTTGAAAGCAATACTGAGTATAGTTTGTAAACAAATCTGTGTGCTCTTGAGGGGCCAAACATCATCCACAATCTTTTGCAATGTGTTGGAGTAGGGACAGACATCTGCAAATTGGAGATAGTTACATAGATGAAATACAATACTCTCAGGGGATTAGACTGCAGCTCAGTTAAAATGAAATGTCCAGTCACCCTTTTGTAAATTTAATTCCAATCAGAATCTTTATTAAGCCTTTTAGGGCAGGAGGACATGGGGATATAAACATTTTAAAACTCGGCTGCTCTCCAGAAGCCGGCGCTCTAAAATACGACAGTTCCCTTTCCAGTTGCTGAGAAGAGAATGTCCTATTTTAGTCACATTTCGGTAACTTTAATCGAACTATTAACTCCTTATTAGCTAGTTCTTGACACATCAAGAAAAAGTCAAGGCATGTACGGATATTTAGAACAAGGAGTACATTTTCTTAACCATGCTTGATAACGAGTCAGGGTTCTCAGTAGACCACAGCCCTTGGTGTAGGGCTCTGTACATGGGAGGGAGGCCCTCAGAAAATGATTGCTGAGGGATTGACCTTGAAATCCAATATACCCCAAAGGAAACTTTAATTAAAGAAAATAATAAACATTTGCACACTTGAAAATTTTATAAGTGGTTTGTATTTCCATTATTTTTCCATCTAAACCCCATTTTATAAACGAGGAAACAGAAGTTCATAGAGATTAACTTGCCCAAGGTCACACTGTCAGGGCAGCAAGATTCCTCCACCTTTAATTTGAAATTCCATGGCTCCTTCCACAGTCCGAACAGTTTAGAAGATACATAAATATAGATATAAGTATAGATAGCCATAGGTATCTCTCCTAATAACTTTGCATTCTTTGGAAGCAAAAAGTCCTTCAGAAAGAAAACTCTTTCATTCTGTGATTTTTTTTTTCCCCTCCCCATCCCCTCTCCCATTTTCCAGGCTTTCCTATACCTTGTCTTGGTTGCATGTGTTGAGTTTTGCAAATATTAGACCCAAGTATAAGTTTCAGAAAAAGCCAAAAAACACAACCTTGAGAATAATTTTTAAGAAGTTTTCCAATCTTTAAAGATTCCTTTTGGAGCCCAGTGTGCATTGGCCAGGCGTCTTCACCAGGGCCGGCATCTGGCCCGGCTTTTTATTTCCCTCTACTGCTACCTGCTGGCAGTAGATCTGCAGTGGCGTCTTCCAGAACCTAGACCATGTGACCATTCATGTTTCTAGGGTCAGATTGTAAATCAGTGATTCTCACCTCCAGCTGCATATTAGCATCATGCAGGACATTTTCAAAAGTATTGATGCTCAAGCCTCACCCTTAGAGTCTCGGATTCAATTAGGTTTGGGGAGGTGGGGCCCCTGCACTGATATTTTTTGCAAAGCTCACTAGAGAATCCTAAATTGCCACTAGTACAGATAATAGGAAGGTTAATGTAACCGTGAAAAATATGCATTTAATTTTGTCACATCCAGACCAGTATTCTATTTTATTTCTTACCCGTAATACAACTCATTTCAGCTTTATTTGACTTTCATGGTTAAGAAATTGAAAACAATTATTTTCTCTGCAAACTTTTAGGATTTTCCTCGTGACTAAACAGGAATCCAGCCTAAAATGTCAGCTTTATTATTTTATCACATTTCATATTATAAGCTATGATTTAAATGAATACTGAAAATAAAATGAGTTATGAAAAATGTTTAATTCAGAATAAGGTAGTCTTGCATTTCATGTTAATATTCCTAGAAACTTAACCTTCCTTTACGGCATGAGTCCACGTTAGACTAAGAAATCAGAGGCTTTCTTACTATTATAAGCAGGCAGATTGAAAATGCAATGTATTTGAGATTGAATTTCTGTCCAGTCTTGAGGAAAACTGAAAATTTGCAGAAGGAGAAAATAATACAAGCTGTAAACACACGCACGCGCACATATGCCACTCACATCACGTATTAATTCTATTTATTTTAATAAATTACAAATGAGTGGAAATAAGGATTTGGTTTTCTTGGAAGTGAATTTAACAAATAATCCAAGAACATCTATTGCAATAAATAAATGTTTATTGTATGTTCCCAGGAAATACTCCACAGGCATGCAGGTCAGGAAGCGTCCTCACACCCTAACCAACCCCAATCTCAAATAACCCAAAGGAAAAAGTGGTGTGCTTATTCCATAGATCCTTGTTACTGTCAGGAGGCTTTCTACTGTGTCTTGTTGGGACAGAATGTCAGCATCTTTTATCATCATCTGTACGTGCAACACCTTGACCCTTTGACCTGCTGGACTCCTTGGTGTCAGAGATGCTGCAGCTGTGCCATTTTCTCCTTTCCTGTGTGGACTTTCTGGAAAAAGTAAAAAACCAAACACGAACCAACAAACAAGAACCCAACCTGGTACCTACAGCTTTTAGGCCTTTTCTTAGCTTTTAAAATTTTAAGAACACAAAAAATTCCCAATCTTGTTAAGCAGTGTTTTCCCAGTTTGACGGGGAGAATTATCAATGTTAGTCTCACTGGCAATTTCTCTTGGAAAAAAAATTGTATAATGGAATATAACCCATTCCTTAACAAGATGAATCTGAAAATTTCACTGAACTTAAAAGGTTTCCAGTAAATATTGCCTTCCAAAAAAATAAGGAAATGTGAAAGAGAGGCAGAATAAATTCAATTGTTTTTAGTCTGATTTAAGTTCTGAAAATATTGTGCAATTATTTATTTTCATGGCTGAAGAAATGAGTTACAAAACTAGGGAAATGTGATCTTGAAATAATTTGAAAACAACCCGCCGGCCCAATCTCCTACTCTTGTTTTATCTAGAGGATTCCATTATAGCCTGTGAATTTCTCAATATCATCATTTTGGATTCAGCCAAGATTCCAATTCTGATTGTGCAGAACTGATCTAGTACTGTGTTTTTCAAATTTCTGTTAAAATCATTTTGTAGATGGAAGGAAATCATTTCAGTGCCATTCGGTACCGGAAAGTAGACAGCCAGTTCTAAACTCCTGGGGTTAGTGTCAATATCAACTGAAATGCTACCCCAAAGAAGAATTGTCCCACCTGGTTCTATTTAAAACTAAATGGGATTACTCACAGAGATCCAATCCGCTTGATTTAAACATCATCAAATTGTTTGGGAGGGAAGGCTCATTATTTGGAGGCCGGATGTAGGTTTAGAAAGGAGAGGGGAGTGGGGACCAGAGGACTTGTCACAGATCTAAGGCTGCACAGTGACTCAGTGGTGAAGGTCAGACAGAATCCAGATGTTCACCAACACTCCGCTGACTTGGGAACCCAGCTGTTGAATTCATTGGCAACCTTACCCTCTTGTTAGCTCTTTTGATAAACACAAACCTCTGCTAGTTTCTAACCAATTTCTTGCTTTTTCCAAATGGTGTATTTTGTCATCTGAATGTTAAATTCCTGAGCTCTTTATATCCCAAAAAATGTTGCTAGGAAATGTCTGATCTATTCCAAATATCTTGCAGAAACGCAGCAAAATTATGAAGTGAAAAATATTTGAGACTTTACACAAGGGTACACATGTGGGGTTGCTATTTCTCAGGACAAAAACAAGTTATTCAAGAGATTACGTTTGTCAGAAGGAGAAAGCCAAGACTATGCTGGCAGCAGAAACCACAATCACGCAAGATCCAAGATTTTAGGAATAACAGCAAATTCGCAAAAGTGTTTTGACGTTGTCAGCATGTTCAGTATATTTAAAAGTTTGAAATGACTGATTTAAAACGTATGTATTTAATCGATAGCATTATTATACTTAATTTTAGGGGAAGTACACTATTAATTTTTTTCATGAATATAATTAAATAGTAACCAGCATGCATACTATGTAGAAGAGTTTATTTTCAATTCAGATGTCGGTCAATGAAAATTCTCCCCCCCCAAAATTGGCAGAAAATATATGGCTTCTATCAACTTAGTATGGAAAACACATCTTTTATTATAATTTCTCTGCTGGAAGTGATGATTTTGCCAAATGTAAGCTCCCTGAGAGCAGCAACTTTTGCTTCTTTTGTCTATTGCTGTATCTTGGGTGCCTTGAATAGTACTCAGTACATAATAGGTGCTAGAAATATTTGTTAAACCCATAACTCTTCTTAAACAGACACAAATTGGCTAGCAAGTAGCTGGGACTAGAAATTTGGAGAATTTGCCAAAGTTAAAGAACATTTAATACTTGGATCTCATTCCCATTTTCAAGTTGAGGTTGATCATCAATTTGGGGATAAAGAAGGGATTCTGGCTTTGACACTGATTTGTATTTTCCAAATCTTCAGCGCAAGGGTTTGCAGCCACGTGCTCACCTTGACAGTTCACAATACCAGAGACGGCAATAGAAAGAAGGGCTATATTTCATCCATCTTTGTATCTCTAGAGTGTCTTGCACACAGTAGGTATTCGGTCCACTTTTATAGAGTTGCACTGGACTGTGCAACTTAAGTTTTAAGTGTGGCTTTCTATTTTTCTTGGTAAAATGTTAATCTGGGGATGAATTGACATAAGGACTGAACACGTAGACATATTGTTATTCGGTCCTGCTGTGATGATTAAGTTTGGTTTTATTTCAGGCCTGAAATAAAGAGCAGTTAACATATGGGAAAAAAACTGCACAATTCCTCTCCACCTACCAGTCATTTTCAAAGAAAGTGCTATCCGCATAATTTTCCATGTGGTTTTACAATGAATTTTGTTGTATTAGGATAGTTTGGTTAAGTATCTCAACGTGAGGCCCCCTCAAGGGCCAGGTAGATTGACGCCAGTTGGCTAAGCTTGCTCTGTGCTGCCACCGTCTAACGAGGACTCACATTGCACAGCTAGGGAGACTGTGTGGCTGAATTTTCACAGGAGGGCACCAGGGGGAGTTGGGCGCTCAGGGAGAGGGTCCTGTGAGCATACTTCCCTACCTCCACCCTTCCTCTGTTGGCACATACTGCTCAGAGTGAGCGTCATGGTTATTATTAAATGCTGACTTTCAACACTCTTTATTTCTTTTCCAAGTGGCAGTCTTCACATCTAGACTAGCCATGAAATCCAGAATTTTCCCATCTGAAAAGACTTATGCTTTTGTTGGGTATTCATTTTGGTGTTTAATAGTTGGCTCCAGAGAAAGTCAACACAGTGTATAACGGTAGCAGCTTCACCTGCTGGTGCCTGGGTCGTCAAGGGATTGCCTCCCACCACACACTCTGGGCACAAACTCCCACCAAGTGCTGGGGACCCCAATCTTGAAGGCACAACATTTATGCCGTGAGGTTGAGTGGCAGGTTGATGGAGTCTTCGCCATTGGGGATGAAAAAAAGCGGGTGCAGATGCTTCAGGCTCGGGTGGGTGTCTAAGCAGTAGTTCTTTCTGAACATAAAAGGGCCAGTGACCAAAAGTGGCTTAATTTGAAGCCGGATCACTTCTAGACTCCTGAAGTCACAGTCACAGCTTTTGATTGTTCCATTTTGTGCAGGGCACAAAAAAGTGACTTCTTATATCATGTCATTTCGATATTTGAGGTCTAGCTTCAAATTCTTGAATTGCTTGGAGAAGGACTAAATATATCATAGAACCAAACCCTCTAGCCCAGAAATTCTCAGATACAATAAAATATAGAAAAAGTTGTATTAGTTACAGAGCTCAAAGAGATGAGCAGAGAGTTAAAATCCTGGGGAAAGAGATAGAGGGAAAAAATATCAAAACGCTCATGAGAAATGAGTCCAGAAATTACAACAATGATAACAAAACTTGAGACTCTTTGTTAAATATAATTTAATTAAAGGAAATTTAGACTGCAAAACAAAGACCTCAAAGAACTATCTTCCTCTAGAGAATCTTTGGGAAACGTGTTTCTGTAAAGCACTTCATGTGGCTGCCATCTATCAGACGCAATTAAGGAAATAAATCGGCTTATTCATTGCCAACCTCTCGCTATTGTTCTTTCAACATGGAATAATGGACAAATTATTAAGTAGAGAATGTTATTAGACATTAACTTTAAAAAGGAGAAGAAAGGATAATTTTTAAAAGGGAAGAAAAGTACATACTGGAAACCACCTTGATTTTCTGTTAACGTCAGGATATAAGAAACAAAAAATGAAATCTATTGACATTGGCAAACATGAAATGATGTGGCAAATATCCAGAAAAGGTCGAATCAAATGAGGTCGATTTGTTGTTCCATCAAAGGGTAGGACAGGTTTTAGGAATTTGGGGGGATATCTTTAAGGTATTGTATTTCTTAACACTTTGTGTGGAAAATTACTTCACATGGACAGATAATCCCAGTGACTTAAAGGCCACCTGGCTTTCCATATTTCTCTCCATAACCCCTCTCCAACATGTACCATCTTTCCTGGTTAGTCACGAGCATGGATTCAGACTCCTGGTTCTACAACTTAATAACTGTGTGACCCTGGGAAAACCACTTCACCTCTCTGATCCTTAGTTTTCCCATCAGTAAAATGAGGATAATCAAACAGCTGACCTCACAAGATTGGTGCGAGAATTAAATGGAATCCTGGTTACGAAGTGCTTGGGACACTTCCTGCTGTAGAGTAAACACACAAGAAATGGTAGCTGTTGTTATCATTATTTGCAGTGGTCTTTTCCCCATCATGCTCATGTCAAACTCCTTTTTCTCCCTTTGCTGACTCTGCTCTCCCCCTTGTCTTTCCAAATTTTCCAAATGTTCAGCCCCCCTGTTCCCAGAGGCCTTCTCTGAGAACTTCAGCTTGCATGCACATTCTCCTCTTCTGAATTCCTGCATCACTTATTGTTTATATGGTAGATTTTTGCACTTAAGGACATTCTTATGTTGCACAATATTTGTTCCCTGATGATTAGTCATATTTCCCTGAATGGATTTAGAATGATAGGCCTGAGGGTGACAAGAGTTTCTTAAAAGATTAATGATCATCTGTCAAAAATGGTAGTATTATTGCTATTTTACAGATGCAGTAATTGAAGCCTGGAGGGGTGAAGTGGATGTTCCAGGTCTAAGATCAAACATCAATTAAGTGGAGTCAGTGGGACTCCCAAAACCTAGCCTGGTATGGTGGTACATGGGCTTCGGAGCCAGGCCAGCCTGGGATTTACTCTGTGACCTTGGGACAATTACTTAACCTCTCTGAGCTTCGTTTTCCACATCTGTAAAACAAGGTTGATAGTACTTACCTTGGAGAGTTGTTGAGAAGATTAAATGGAATAATGTCCATAATGTCCTTAATGTGGTGCCTAGCACTGTTGAATAGATGCTAAAAAAAACCAAACCCCTTTCCATGCCTTTCTACATCTTTAAGAATAAAGAAAATATCTTCTATGGCTTCTAAGCTCCAAGCCTGGATTAAACAGCACTGAATAAATACTTGTTTATGACTCCAAAGCAAAGTGGAGGATTTTTCTGATGACAAATGTTAGAACTCTGTTATCCCTAGGGCCTCTGAGCTCTCCAGACCTAAGAACTCATCTTCCTGATCAAAACGAAGTGGACTTTTGGTGGAACGTGGGCATTGCTGTCGCCCTTTGGGGAAGGCTCCGCACTGTGAGATTGTAACTCATGTTTCACTTTAATTCAACAGGCATTTATTATGATTCTGAGCACTCTTAAAGACTCTAACAATATAACAGTGATCAAGATGTGGCTTTGCTTGCAAAGAATCCACAGACTTGTGTGGAATAACGCATATTGACAAATAACCTTAACAGCTTTACATGCTACAGAAGAGATGGATACAAAGTGATGTGGAGACACGGATGGGGCAATCCCACCCGAGAAGGGGAAGCAAAGACCTACAGAAGGATGACACTTGAACTGGACCTTGTGGGCTAAGTGTTTGCCGAGTAAGTAAATACTCTATTAAGAGGGCTCACTGTGATTTGCTTTACTTTCATTTTTTCCTTTAATTCCTATATTATAGAAGGTTCATCAGGCAATTCTGACATGGTTTTAATGGTCTAGACTGTATCAACACTCAAATTCAGCAAATTGGGAGAGAAGGATTGCCTGGGGGTGGAGGGGTGTAGGTAGCAAAATGCTTTGAAGATAATGAATAATATGCAAATGCCTAACAGCCAACATAAGACCATATGAAGAGAAGCGTCTCTCCTAAACTGATGGTGACACTAGTATCACATCTATTTACATAGCTCAGAAAATAAATGCTGCGTTACAAATGTTCACAGCATTGCCTAATAAATCCTCAAGCCAGCTCAACTTGGGCTTACGTAAGCTAAGAGGAATCCTGGCAGAATCTTCTGCAATTTCACCCACTTTTTTTGGAAGCATGAGATATCAATTAAAGAAAAGCTGGCTTACAGCATCCGGGCTGATCTGAGCTGGCAGCTACTTGCTAGCCATCTGTGATTGGTTGAAATCAGTTTCTTCCTAAATCTCCGTCTTCTTGAGTAATTCCTCTGTTTAGCTCGTTTGCTGGAGCTTCTGATCTTCTAACTGGCCCCTTATGATTCGGTCATTAGTTCGGCTCTCCGAAGACCTTTTTCCTACAGTGTTAAATTTTGTGTGTTTTTTTTGTGGCCAGATAATGGGATTCAAGACAGTTTATGAGAAATAGGGATTGGATTAGCATATAAGGCAAAAAAACATTTGATGAGGGATTTACCTTTCTTTGGAGCGCAAGGAAATCCTGCCAGTCCTAAATATGACTCTGAGCAAAAATAGCAATTATGTTTTCTCAGCAATTTTTAAAAGAAGGCTTTAGAGGAGGCAATATAATTTCTGGTTACTTTAGCTAGTATCAATAGCTACATAGCTATTGATAAATATGTTGTCTTTGATGATTTATTGATATCTTTCTTTTTTTCCTGTAGTCTAGCTCTGCACATCCTGCCCTTCTAAGCACTACCCTTTTAGTTTCTCTTGTCATTCTTCTGCTCTAAGTTAAGACTTGTGTAGTCATTTACACCTTAGTATAAATGAGTCACTAAGTGGGATCCAAAGTCTTTGAGGTACTTTTATCTTAAGATTTAATAGTGGTGGATGGTAATTAGTCTTTGGGTGGTAAACATGATGTCATCTACACAGAAATCAAAATATAATGATACACACCTGAAATTTGTATAATGTTATAAACCAAGACTTCCTCAATTTAAAAAAAAAGATTTAATGGTAATAAGAATTATCACCTCTAAAAGAGTCAAGGATTTTTGTTAATCAGGTAACCAACTGTGTTTTACACAGGGATACTCTTACCATCTTCATATGGAGTAATGTTTTAGAAAAGGCTGCTTCGTCAGTCCATGGAGAAGACTGCTCCTGCCTTTATTAATCAGCTACAAATGAAGCCTATCTCCAAGGCTGGGGGGATGCTTGATATCCAGTTTCTCCACCCCAGTCTAGAGTCTATGAGGGAAATCATTCTTTCCTCTTTTTTATTGAGGTATAATTTACCTCCCATGAAATTCACCTTTTTAAGGTGTACAGTTTAGTGGTTTTTAGTATGCCCCACAGAGTTGTACAACCATTGCCACTATCTAATTTCAAAACATTTACATCACCCCAAAAAGAAGCCCCCTATCCATGAGCAGTCACTCCTCATTCTCCCCTTCCCCCATCCCTTGTCAACCATTAACTTGCTTTCTGTCTGTATGGACTTGTCTATTCTGGACATTTCCTATAGACAGAATCATACCGTATGTGGCCTTTTGTGTGTGTCTTCTTTCCCTTAGCCTAATGTTTCCAAGGCTCATTCATGCTGTAGCATGCGTCAGTACTTCATTCTTTTCTATGGCTGAATAATATTCCATTGTATGGATATACATTTTATTTACCCATACATCAATTGACGTATGTCCACTTTTTGGCAAATATGAATAAGGCTGCTATGAATACTCAGGTACAAGTTTTTGTGTGAACGTGTATTTCAATTCTACAGAGAAATGTTTACCCCTAAGCAGCTTTTACATCCATATCATTTATTAGGCTACCACCTCCCTGAGGGAGTGTATTTTTTTCTGTTAATATCACCAGTGCTTGGCACAGTGCCCTGAACTGAGCAGTGCTCAAAAACTGCTGACGGTGACAATTCAGGGGCTTGAATGGCACAAGGATTGAGGACTGCTATGGGACCCTTGAGAACTTCTTTGGTCCTGCCAATTACATTCTGATGGCTGTGCACTGGGGGTTTGGCCAGTTCTAGAAGATCAAGAGAATTCTGTTCATTCTCTCAGATATAAAAATTCCATTCCACATACTCTGCCAAAAAAAACCCCAAAAAACTTACTCTTCCTGTAAAGCTTTTCCCAAACTAACTAGGTAGGATTAGTCTTTAAGTCTTTTACTCATTTAACACTGAATTTGTACTTTCACAAAGGATTTGGGATGAGTGGATTTGCCTCAGAGTTACCCATGTATGTGTTTGCATCACCCCGCTTGATGATAGGGTGTGCAAAGTCAAGCATTCTTTATTACTCATCTCTATCCAGAGGCCCAGCCTGATGCCTTTGTCATTGGGACTATGCATGGATCGCTTGTTAACTTGAATGTTATATGGAGCCAGAAGGCCATCTAAAAAGTGGGATGTAAAACGTGCTAACCAGTCATAACAGGAGACTCCACAGAATGCCCTTGGTTCCTGAAACATAAAATGCGGACTTTTATGGCTCTCCTGGGCAAGAGGCCCAGAGGATGAATGGATATTATTGAAATCAGAGATGTCTGAAAAAGCTAAGCCATTTCACACCTTCCTTATTTTCACTTGAAAAGTACGTCCCATGCTTGCTCTTGTCTGCATCCCTGCCCCTCTTGGATCATCCTCTTCTGGAGCTCAAGTGACCTCCTCTTCCAGGAAGCTCTCAGCATGGGGGAGAGTTAGGCTGTGGCCTCCAAAGCCAGCCTGGCTGGTTTAAATTCTAGCTCTGTCATGTACTAGCCGTAGCCTTGTGCAAGTTATTGAACTTCTCTGTGCCTTAGTTTCCCCATCCGAACAATGGGTCTAGCGGTGGTCCTGGTTTTACAAGGCTGTAGTGGGCCTCTGGTGTGTGCTCACCGAATGTCAGTCATGATTAGCACTCCATTCCTCCACGATCTCTTTCTTCTCCTCTCTCATCACACAGTTTGGTAGTTAATTGTTCTCTGATTTTTCTCATAGAGTAATTTTACTCTGCCCCCAGTCATTTTTCTGGCAGTCTCACCCACCCAGAACACACTTGAGAACCAAGAAGCAAGCAATGACAATACCACCAAAACTACCATCAAGATAACTGAGCTCCCCAAATCAGTGTCACAGAACTCCCTACGACAAACTAATGAGCTTTACTTGTAAAACTTCTTACACCTACACTCTTAGCCCATTATTGTTTTTTTTTAGGAAAGGTTTTTTTTTTTGCTGGGAAAAATTTGCCCTGACCTAACTTCTGTTGCCAATCTTCCTCTCCATTTTTTCCCCTCTCCCAAAGCCCCAGTACATAGCTGTATATTCTAGTGCAGGTCCTTCTAGTTCTTCTGTGTGAGCCACCACCACAACATGGCCACTGACAGGTGAGTGGTGTGGTTCTGCACCCAGGAACTGGGCTGGGGCTGCCGAAGTGGAGCACACCCAACTTTAACTACTAGGCCATCAGGGCTGGCTCGACAGCCCATTAACTTTTAGTGTATGTATAGTAATAACAAGCTGCATGCTTGGCTTTCCCAGCCCACAGCATAAACAAAGGCAGTCCAGGATCATTTGGTTGAGGAGGAAATGTTCTTCCATATCTCAGCACTCCTTAGGAGATACTTAGAGTGCAGTGAAATGATGTCCACTGCCACGACCACGAGTAAGAAGGTAAGAAAGCATTAACAAATTTTAGAAAGATTCTGATTAATATTTTTAAGTTCAACTTATAGAATAGTGCCTCCTCAAATGACAGCAGGTAAACAAGAGTTTACAGTCTGCTCATTTTTCTCTTCTTCACCATGGTGTAAGCTCTTGTTAACGAGTTTTAGATCTTGTGTCTTTTGCGTCCTCTTAGCAGCTCCTGAGTCAATATTGACTACTCTGTAGAAACCCATTAATTGTTGAGAAAACAGCTTACATTAAAAAGGCCCACAGCTTGGTTTTTAAGTTAGTTGGATTTGACCGCATACAAAAAAAATGCTACCAGAATCATTGATGTGAATATTTTATTTGAAAACATTGTAAAAATAGAATAATGCTTATGAACAAGGCAGAAGTGAATTGCTCCCCTTTTGGGGTTTTAACATTCAAGAGCAGTGTTGTCCACTAGAACTTTCGGCAGTGATGGAAATATTCCATAACTATGTTGTCCAATACTGTAGCCACTTGCCAAAGAGGGCTACTGAACACTTTCAATGGACCTAGTGCAACTGAGAAACTAAATTTTAAATTTTAACTTAATTTTTTTAAATTTAAAAAGCCACATGTGGCTACCAAATCAGGTAGCACAGCTCCCGAGTCCAGTACTGTGAGTGCTGGGTTCACTCACACCCTTGGTCTTCCAGAGCCATCTAGCCAGAGTTGATATTGAGAATGGCTCCTGAGATCCTGCCAGATCCTTGATCATTGGACAAAGATTTCATCAATTCAGACAGTTTAAAGAGCTTTTTCAATAAAACACATTTCTCGCATATCCAAAAGTCCAACTTCACTAAAGAACTCTGAGTTAATCCAGGTTCTGAATCTGAAAGCCCTCTCTCTTTGGGCCTGTTTATGACACTTTAAATTCTCTGGATCATCCCAAGGGAAAGTCACTTGGCAAAAGCCCCAAAGAGAAGGGTGGTGGGGGGATGGGGGAGACGACACATTGTGGTGCTTCAGCTTCTCAGCTTATTGAAGAATTATTATTAAGCCAGCCCGGATGACCTAGTGGTTCAAGTTCATTGTGCTCTGCTTTGATGGGCTGGGTTCGGTTCCCGGGTGTGGATCCACACCACTTGTCTGTCAGTAGCCATGCTGTGGTGGCAGCTCACATAGAAGAACTAGAAGAACTTACAACTAGAATATACGACTGTGTACTGGGGCTTTGAGGAGGAAAAAGAAAATAAAGAATTATTGTTGTTCCCTATCTGCTGCCTCTCTCTCTCTCTTCCTCTCTGCCTCCCTCCCTTCTGCCCTCTCTATGTATATATACACACATATGTACATATACATAAGTGGAGAGGGGTTCACTCTCTACGTACAATGAGTGCCTTTCTGGAATCTGTGCTAACATGTCAGCAGCTTCCAGTAAGGATGGATGTGTTTGGCCCTGCGCATTCATGGCATATCTTACCAGCTGCTGTTTAGACTTCACTCTAATAGTTTGCATCCTCAGCGGAGAGAACAAAGTGGAAAGATAGAGACATCCCCTGAGGCCTATTCTAGAAGCATGAGGCAACCATTAGGATGAGGGAGTGGCTGGAGAGACGGCACTTCCAAATGGCCTGCTGGAGAGCTGTGCAAGTGTAGAAAAGGTGTTGGCCTGGGAGCTGGGGCTGTGGCCTGGAGCTCGGGGAGCCCAGCGAAGCCTCTTTACATTTCTGGGCTCTGGTTTCTTCCCCACAAGACTGAGAGCTGCAGGAGACTCAGGCCTACGTTGTGATGGCCAAGAATAGCTTATCAGCCATTCCATGCCCTTGCAGAGACAGCTGGGCCAAGCACTCTGCAGTCCTGGCCCCACCTCCACTCACATTCATCACCTGGAATCGGGTTGGAATGAACATCAAGGGGAAAGGTCGCACATGGCATAATGCACAGAGGACAGGTGTGGATGAGCTGGCGGTGGGCAGTGTGAGGAAGGTCCGTCCCACCCTCTCTGTCTGGTGAAATTATATGGATACGAGGCACAAGTCTTCCTAGCCCCGGGCTGGAGACCTGCCCCCGCCTCTCAGCAAGATGTCCTACAGCTCTCTTAGTCCATTAACAGAAGAGGAATCCAAAAGCTGGGATCTGGGACAAATGCCTTGATGACTAGTCTTCTAGGCCAGTTTAATCACCAGCTTTCCTTGGGACCACTACCATTGTTAGGAGGAAGAAAGACCTATCATTGGGCTGGGGCCTAGATTAGATTCCTGGGGAAGAGTGGCTGGCCTCCAGCTCCAGCTCCGGGAAAAAGGAAGCACAGAGGAACGACTCTGGACAATGAGGAACGGCCTGCAGAAAGGACTTCACCTGAAGCCAAGTCACCAGGTTCCCATTGCCAGCTGAAGGCTTTCCACGCCTCAACCACCCAGCGGCCCGTGGTGGCACGCTCCCCTGTGGCAGAGAGGAAGGAAGGAAAACCAGGCTTCTCTGCTCAGGAGCAGGCTTCTTTTTTGGAGGGGGAGGAAAGGGATGACAGTCAGCAGCCTCATCCAGAACTGTTGAAAACTAGGGGCCCTTGCCCTGCAAAAATGCTCATGTGCATAGTCTATATTCTGCAGCCTCTCAGAAGATGCACGTGCCTCGCCATGTGACCCTGGGAGTGATGCTCCAACGTGTGCTCCCTGGTCCAGCTGCAGTCAAATCGGCTGGGAGTGGTCATTAGAACGCAGATTCCAGGGCCTCACACCAGACCTACTGAATCAGGATCTCTGGGTTGGGGGGAGCTTGGAATCGCCCTGACATTTCCTTTTGGGAACAAATCCCTCATGTGGGAGATGCCCCTAGAGCAGGATCCTCCTAGCAAGTATTGTAGCTGATTTAGCTGCCTGCAGAGTGTTCTGGGATTGAGAGAGCACCAGGAGCAGGCTGGCTGCCCTCGTCGTGACGTACTGGGAAGAGCAGGGAGCGGGAGCCGGGAGTTCCGTGTTCTCATGCCAGCTCTTCCATGAGCCATGTAAACCATCTAACGCCTTAGTCTTCAGGCTCTTTGACTTGATGAGGGGGTTGAAGGGCCTGGTGGCTCAGATTTGCCCGTCTATCTCATTTCAGCTTTTATTGGCATCGCTGTGTAGACTTCTGAGCAAAACAGGGGAAGGGCCTATGGGCTTCAAAGCGGTGTATCTACCCACATTGTCACCAAACCTTGTTGGTTTTTTATTTCTGTCACTGAGGTGGCTTGGTTTCTTACTTAAGAAGGTTTAAAATATATTCACTTATTTATTTATTTTTCACACATATTTATTTTATACTATAAAATTGACATAGGCTCATTGCAAAAAAAGAAAAATTCAAACATTACAGAAATGCCTCCCCCTCATGGCCGACCCTGATCGTACTTCTCAGAGATGATTCTTATTAACGATTTCATGTATGTTCTTCTAGACTTAAGAAAAAAGTAATGTCAGAGCAACAGCAGCAGAACGGACATTTCCTGATCAGGCCACGTGTCAGGTGCTACGCATCCCTTATCCATTTAAACCTCACAACAGCCCTGTGAGGGAGGGATTTCTCTCCCTAATTAGAGTTGGGGAAATTTTACAGACACACACACCCCACTAATTTATTTTTGCAAGAAGAGGATGATGCTATGCCCACTGTACAGCAGCTTGCATCTTTCATTCTTGGTGTAACATGAGCATCTTTCCATAACCATCTATGCAAAACTTTTAACATCTGCAGTGTTCGATTATATGAAGTCATCGTAATTAAGCAATCCCCAAAGGATGTTTTTCTTACAAACAATGCTACAGAGCTACAGTGAACATTTTTTACAGGTATCTTTGTGTACTTGTATGAGTATTTCTGTAGGATAAATTTCTAGAAGTAGAAAGAGTGGGTCAATATACATATACCAAATCATTCTGTTGTACACCTTAAACGAATACAATGTCACATGTCAGTTACATCGCAATAAAACTGGGAAAAAAGCAGAGTCCTAACTCCAATCCAGCTTTAAAAAAAAAAAAAGGAAACAGTAGGTCCAATGGGGCACGTAAATGAAAAATGTTTACACTTTCTGCACAATCTGGATGACAGAAAATAAACTGTGTCTGAACATGTCTTCTATATGCTGAAAGTCTTTTCAAATCTAAATCCAGAGACCAAGGAAGGATCAGACATCTGTTCCTCAGAGCTGGTTTTAGATTCTTGGTTCCGCCAGTAAACAGCTATGAAACCCAGAGCCACAAAGAAAGTATGTCATTAAACACTTGAGGCCTTGATTTCCTCCCGTGTGAAATGGTGACATGGTAAGATATATTTTCTGAAGCTCCTTTTTGCCCTACTATTCGCAGATTTGATTAGTCCTTTAGCCCTCTGTATTTGGTTCCCTGTTTATGAAAAAAGATGTGATTCTTTTGGCCTTCCCGGATCAATTAGGTAATGCATCAATTAGTTAAGACCTTTCAAACTTAGAGGTGCTAAGTCATTCTTGTATCACTCACAGGGCAAGTAGATCTTTGCTGGATATCATTTAAAACTGCTTCCACTTCTAAAGTAGTTACTGGGTCACTAAAAAAAACAGGATAATTATTGAATCGAAGAGGCCACTCTGTCTCGGCCTATTCTGGCCTATGGACACGATGAGAAGCAGGAAGTCTTTGGGAAGGCTGATACGGTAGCACATCTCTCTTGGGAATCTTGCCTTCCTGGAATGAATATTTCCAACTGTACTTTCCCAACAAAGAAGGGATTGTGTGGACCACGACCTCACAGAACACATACACATTTTGGGTAAGGGACTTACCCAGTCTTTGTCTGCGGTGTTTGGGACAAAGTCTGGGATAATAAGGCCTTACATTTGCACTGTGTTCCATAGTCATTATCCCACTTGGCCCCCTCCATATCCCTGATGCAACAGCCAGAGAGAGAACAGTTATCCCCATTGTTAAGATGCAGATGTGGAAATTCAGAGAGGTTTGCTGACTTGCCTCATATCACACAGCGGTGAGCAGGGGAGCCCAGTACGGAATCCAGGTCCCATCCTCACCCCACCCTGGGATGGGTCCCTGGCATGTTATTCTCTGGTTCCTTTCTGCTGACCCTTTTTAATGGCTGAACTCCTCTTCAGCGTCATCTCCAGTCCAGACTTATCCAGTTGAAAAGGTACAACCTCTTGGTATTTTAAGGGGCATGTGCAGGATACAGCATGGAATTTCTCTGAATTTGGGATCCGGCCAATGGTGAGTTTTACTTTCTAAAACACAAGAAAGAAGAAAATTAAATGACTAAAGATTATGCTTAGTACTGTTTGTTCTCAGTCTGTCCTCATTCACACCCTTTGAAGCTGATTTTGAAGAAAATCCTGCAATGAACTACAATATCAGGGCCAGAGGAAGCCAGGAGGACCTGTATATTCTGGTGGAAGATGCATATTTATTCTCTGGCATCCGCCAGCCTGAGCTTTTAGGGCAGATTCCAGAGAGCATTGATGGTGCCCAGATGGGCCCACTTGTGCCAAGAATTAAAAAGTCTCTTGAAACTAGAGAATCCAAATGAGACCACCAGATAGGACCAGCCACTGACAAAATTGGGAGGAAACCGAAGTTTGCTGCATTTCTCCTGCAATCTAGCATCTTCTCCCCTTTCACACACACCCCTTCTCCCCTTCCTTTTAAAATCTCACATTCTCTCCTCTCATCGTCCTTACCCCATCCTCCCACTCCTCTCAACTCCGCTTCGCTCAAGGAAGGAAAGTAACTCTCCTTGGTTCAGGTGCTCTAAAACATTAGAGGCCCTTGGCTGCCCCTCCGTTGGTTCCATATCTCCCCTCTTCTGATATTCTTTCTCCTTCCAGGGCCCAGCTATTTGAACTTTTTAAAAGAACTGGATATCCATTTTTAACCTAAAGAAATAAGCCAGGAATGGTGGGGTGGGAAGGTAGGGGAATTTTTTGGTCTTCCAGATAATCATGTTGGTGAACACCTGATATTTGCCAATAGTGTCTAGTTGTCAGCCAAGAGAAGGGGGTCAGGCAGAATGAGCTCAGAGAAATTCTGTGGTCCCCTTCCATGCAAGTGACTCCACAATCTAGAAAGGCAGTCGGCGACGTCCGGGTGGAGGTCCTGAATCTACTCCCAGGCAAAATCTTTATCTTGGCTTCAGAGCTGATGCCTAGATCTTTGGGGCACAGTATTGTTTGCTAACTTCCAGAAGGGTTCAGATTATATTGAACACTTGGCCCCATTGTGGGTCTTGGGCAGAGGAAATATAGTTACCAGATTGCTGGCCTGGGCCTCTGAAAGCTACCACTTTTCCACCACACAAACTCCTACCCTAGTCTTCAAAACCCAAGCATAACATCCCCTTCTCTGAGATGTCTTTCTGGCTTCCCGCCATTAGATTTACTCCATTTTTCCTTTACGCTCCCATGGCCCTCTGTTCATATCTCAGGGCACACACTGCATTGTAACCAGCACCTAACATGCCTGTTTTATCCACTAATCTGTGAGCTCCTTAAGCTCAGCCTAAGGCCATTTTTGTAGCTCTAAGACCTAGCACAGTACCCAGCATACAGTAGGTGTTCAATAGATGGTGAGCAAGTGAATGAAGGAATGAATGAGTCCTGGCTCTGCCACTAACTAGCTATGTATCTTCAACGACTCGCTCATCCTTATTGGGCTTCCCCATTTAGATAATAGGGGAAGTACAATTTGTCTAACCAACAAGGTTATTGTGTGATACAGAAGAGATAAGACATATCTAACCATCAACTGTCAGAGCTGGAGGAAATTTGAGAGATCACCCAGTGCTGTGGTTTTCAGAAATTTTAAGCCCAGGAATTGTTTCTTTAAGGAGAGCTAATGGGAAAGTGCAACATATATAAAAGATAAATGATAAATGTAGACTGCTCTGCTTCAAGCTCCCCACACTGTCCCCTTCCTCTGATCTCTCCCTGTCCCCATCTTAGGGGTCCAAGAAGCCCAGTTTGAAAATCAACTCTCACACTTTAGAGGGAAGAAACTGATGCCCAGGAAAGGAAGTGATTTTTCCCAAGGTCATGTGGCTTATTAGAAACAAAACTTGACCAGGAAAGGAATTAACAACATGGAGACTGTACTAATAGGCAGAACCATGGCTAACGTTTTAAAAACATACATACTCAGTACATACTCACGTGTTTTGTTTAATTTTTACAATAACTCTGTGAGGACAATACGGCTATGTTGATTTCTGAGATGAAGAAACAGGCTTAAAAAGGTGAACCTGTCCAACATTCCCCAGCCAATAGGAGTAGAAGTAACGGTAATAGTAACTACATCGCACACCTAATATGTGCCAGTCACTGATGTAAGCACGTTACATATATTATCTCATTTAATTCACCAATGACTAGTATTATCATTATCCTTAATTTTACAGAAGAGAAAATTGAGGCACAAATTGGTTAAAGGAGGTGGGATGCAAACCCTGAGTCGGTCTGATTCCATTGCAAGCTCTTTTTGCCACATCACGCTGCATCTGAGGTCCTGAACCCAGCTGCTCAGTCTCCTAGCCCAGTGCTCTCTCCAAATACTACTTTATATGAAAGAATTTTGAAAGATCCTAAAATAACATCCTGTTATTTACACGTATTGTATAAAGTGTCATTTACACTTGGTGGCTGAGGAATGAAGAGTCTCATTTGTCTTCAGAGTACTGTTCAGACTTCATCTAAGACCTCGATTTTGTTCCTTCTGGCACTGACTTCCTTGACCAGGGCCAGTCAGCAGGACTCACCTCCTTCTGGTTGGACCGGCTGAGAAACAAGGAGACCTCCTCCAGGCTCTGGGGCTTCAGGTCATTCACCGCCAAAAGGTGATCTCCGTGAAAAAATAAGCATCCCAGGCGCGGGGGGCCTTCCCACTGAGCCACGCTGCAATGGGAATACAGCATTCGACACAAGGGTGAGCCCGACCGTGCTCGCTGGGAGGGCAGGACACAGATGGGGACCAGATAGGGTCCTCACTCTAGTCTCTCCCATTGTTGTTGCTGTCGCCAGTTTCTTTAGCTATGGTGCACCACATCTGAAGTAGACACAGCCCTTTTCCTGTTCAGAGTATTCTTTCCTCTATCACTATCTCAAAATGTTTTGGACAATCTTAACTTGACCCTTCCTCCAAAGCCCAGCTCGAGTCATACCACCTCTCAAGTACATTCCACTTCCTGTAATTTATCTCCCCTTCCCCTGAGCTTCTATTTCACTGCGTGAGCACCTCATTTCTTACATATTCAAATCAAAATGCATTTTATATTTACTTATTTATGGTGCTGTCTTTTCACCAGTCTATAAGATCCTGGAGTTATGGCACCATGCTTTAAAAAAATTTTTTTTATAATCCCATTACTCCAAGTAAACAGAAGGTGCTCAATAAGTATTTATTGAAAGTGAGCACATAATAATTACACAATGAATATCTAATGAAAAAATAAATGAATTAATGAATGAGCAAGCTCGGGCGCAGAGACATCTACAGTTTCAGTCAAGTATTTATTGAGACTTAGACTGTGGGAAATTTGGAAAAATGGAAGGTGTCCTCTTATGGAACTTATAAGACAATTGGTGTGTAACATTTACTTTAAAGGGCTTTCTTCCCTTGTTAAAATGTAATCTTCTACGAAAATGAATTACGAAGCCTTTAAAAGAATGTAAAATTTAAGAAACAGTGATCGTTTTGAGAAAATTCTCTGCCACACAGTCTTTTGTGTCTGAGTCCCTGACCAGCAGGTTTTTAGCTGGTGTCTGGAAGTCTTAGACCCCGGTACGCCTTTTTCTTTTAGATCTTTGATTCTTGTGGACTTCACTAACTTCATTCATTCATCCAATACTCATTGTACATTGACTGGGAATGATTTCCTTGGATCATACGTATTCTTGCCCACTTTTCCTCACCTTCAAGCAATGGGAAATTTGCTGCTTTCTGGACTTTTGGGTCCTCCTATACCCACCCACCTCCTAGTTGTCTCCTACAAAATAATTCCCTTACTTCTGCCTTGATCAAAGAACTTTGGTGACAACAGCATTACGACAGTTCAAGAGTTCCAGGCAGTATTGCCACATATGGTGTTTCAAGACACAATTGTTCTCTTTATATCTTCCAGCCTGATTTATAATCAATAACTTTCAAACCTCCGACTTACCATACCCGTCCCGCGGCCTCTGTGAGAGCAAGATAATGTCTGATGTCAGGAGGAGAAAGGAACACATTCACCGTCTCCACGTGGCTTTCATCAGGGATGTTACTATGAGATAAGACATTTGTAAGAGTTATATCAGGCAACTCTCTCCGGCTGTGAACTGTACTTTCTGAGTAGACTTTGGCCTCCTACATCTGAGATGGCATTTTCCAGTGAAAGATTGTCCAAAACATTTGGAGAAGAATATGAGTTTAAGTTACTGAAAAGTACTCATTAACACCCCTCCCCCACCCTTCTTGGGATGTGGTGTAGATGGTAGACAATGGGAAGGAGTGAAAAATGAACTAAATTGATTATATAACTGCCCATCTCACATCAGTTTGTACATTTCTCCATTGGAAATTTCATAGAGGACACCAAAAAGAGTTAAAATTGACAAAAATCTCATCAAATGCTCTTGGCATCACTTGAAACTTAAATGTCCCCCTCTTAGTCTATAACCAAACCTCAAGTGCTTACATGTCCATAATTTTAACAGTAAAAGCTGGGTGACATGCTACTCAGATCAGTGTGATCCCAAGTTCTCCAAACTGAAAGACTAGTCAAAGGAGAACTTTTGAAAACATCTGAAAATGCCACCCACAGCCCAGGGGACCACTTTCCTTCCAGGTCTGCTACACACTATCCTTCAGTGAGAAGCAGAAGCTGGTCAGATTCTTGGCTGACTTGGAGATTTTGAGGAAGTGCTTTAAAATTTGAATTCTGATTTAAAAAGGAAATCTGTCTTGCTCTAAGGGCCCATAAACTTTTAGAAATTAGAACTTTACTTGATTAAAATAGACAATTGCACAACAGTTAGTGAGGCCGACCCCTTTTTGTCATTCGTGGTCTGTGCTTCTGCGTTGGCAGGTGAAAGACAAGAGTCATGTCCTGAGCCTTGTTCTTCTAGGTGAAGCCCCACATTCTGGGTGTCTGGAAGGGTCTGGGATTCCTTGTTGCTATCAGCAGACTCTTGGGATGTCTGTTTGAAAAAACTGGAGCATAACAAGTTAACACACACCCTTTTTTAGTGTGTTTATTTACAACTTTCTGCAATATACGAATCAGAGTTAAGGAGCTAACAGCCGTGTGAAAACTAACAAGGTCTGGAAATTCATCCAACCATCAGAATCACAGCCACAGTTAGAATCAAATCCAACAAACTTTCCTTCTAAAAATGGAAACGGAGTCAAGATAACCCTCTATATTGGGAGGGTTTGGGGGGCAGAAGTGAGAGTGTGAGAGACGTAAATGCAAAATAGAAAATAACTTCTCAGGAGGCAGAAAACACCCTGAGGATGTCACTAAATGGTTGTCTATGGATAGAGAACCATTCTCACTTTTTCTTGTTTCGAGATTACTGAATAATGTGCTGAACTTGGGCTATGGTAATGCTGTGTGCTAACATATTAACAGTAAATGTTCTATAATTACATTAATGGTACATTAGCTAAAATCAATTTTAAAAATACGGCAGGATACTTACCAGGATTTCATTGACATGTAATGATGCTCAGTTCTCTTGGAGACCTGGTCTGGACTACCAGGTTCAATGCATTCGCCAGAATCATTGGAAGCAATAATATTATCCAACTATATACAAGAGGAAAAGATGTAAGGATGCAAGTCTACTAATAAGCCAGGTACCCTTTCACCCCTTACATAATGGCTCTAGGCCCTGAAATAGTAAGTTGGATGAACCGTTGGATGAGCAGTGGTGCTTGTTCTGGGAATATCAACCAATCTTATCTACGTGAGACTGAACCAGTAAAGCTTCTGCAGACTCAAAGTCCATTTTCTTCTCCCAGGGCCCTCATGTTCCTGATGGAACTGTTTTATTGAACTAAATTGCTATTTTCCTCTCTGTTTCATCACTAGGCCCCTAATGGCATGAACTCTTTTTCCCAACCAGCACTACTGTAGAATCATGTCACCTGGTTGGGTCAAAGACGGACACAATGCAGAGCTGGCCTCAGGCTACTATGCTCACAGGCAGCCCAAGTTGCTTCAGAAGGCTGTAAAGGTTCTGGAAAATACTGCCCTCAGGAGTCTCTTAACTAGCCTCTTAGAACTAAGACAGTCATTTGGGGCAATGGTTGCTCAAACACCCTAAGGGTTTTCTATTGCCTAGCTGACAAATTAATCATCAACCCACAATCAGAACGCTGGATTTCAGTCAAGCCAGTCTTACCATCACTCCTCCCACAAACAATGATCTTCCGGTACCCATCTTCACGGATCTCCCTTCACCTGGAATGCCCCTTTTCTTTTCTGCCTAATGAAGTTGTCTTAGGCCTCATTGAGACCCCACAGTCCTCTCTGACCACCTCAGCCACTGCCAATATTTCCCTTCTCTGAACTTCTACAGCATAGTTTTGTACTTAATTTTTTGGGGGGTCTTTTTAAATGGTCTTTTAGCTTAGTTTTGTCTGCCTTACTAGCCTTTGCATCCCATAAAGTACCTAGCAAATGCCAGGCATATAACTAATGCTCAGTATAACTTGACTGGTTGGTTGGACTGTCATAAAAGACTAGTTGCCATCGTTGTGTCCCAGAGAACACAAGCATGAAAATATTTTCGGTGAAAAAACCTCCTGTGGTCAAATGAGCTTGGGGAATGCTGTATGTTGTATCCCACTTGGCTACTTATAATGTACCGCTGCATACCAAAGGCGCTGAGAATTCTGCAGTTAAGAAGCTTGTTTAACTTACTTTATCTTGATGTCTCTGAAACTTATTTGAACCCAGAATGCTTCTTTTGTGTGAACGCATGTCACCACCTTGTAGAAAACCCCCAATTTGGTCTTCCTACCTCCCATTTCCATTCTCTTCCCTCTATCGTCTCCTCAAATATAGCTGCTGGGTTAATACCATTGGAATATAACTCAAGTTTTGCCACTTCCCAACTCAGAAAGCATGACTGCCCCTGTGCTGACTACAGAATGAAGTCAACTTGGCATTCAAGACCCATCGTGGTCTGGCTCTTTTTTCTGTCTTATTTCCCACTATGCCATTCACTCACCCTAGGTCATAGCCCAACTGAACTAGTCACCATATACATATTAAATGCCATTTTGTCTCTGAAGCCTTCCCTGACTCTGGTGGAGAGAGAAAATCTGTCCTTTTCCTATTGCTTCCGCAGCTCTTTGACCATGCCACTTTGTAGCATTATCATGTAGTAACTGATGGGACTGTAAGCTCTGAGGGCTGGAAGGATGTCAGGTCCTTCACTGCAGCCACCATGCCTAGTAAGTACAGCACCTAGCATACAGAAGGCACTCAGCCGTGGCTTCCAGTGGATCAACAGACTAGTTGATACACACCACACAATTTATCATCCAAGGACCTTTGCTCAGATGATTCTTTCTGCCCAGAATGCAGAAAGACTCCCCAAGTCAATCCTCCAAGTGCAAATTTTACCAATCAAATAAGGTCAAATGTCATCTCCTCCAAGCAACCTTCTCTGGACTTCTGTCTGGAAGTCAGCTCCACCGCCCCCCACGCGTTGTGTACTCCGGCCATTTTATGAACATCTCTCCTCGGCATGGAGCCCTTTCTGTCTTGTATTATAGTTGGCTCCTATTCACAAGTCAGCACTGGGGCACATCACCTCTGTCTGAGTCACCTCTGTGTTCCACTGAACCCAACCTAGTGCCTCAGGAATAGTGCATGGCAGGGGTTCAGTAAATAGTCGTAGAAGGAATGAAAGATTAATGGATGGAAAGGGTTACCTCTAAAAGAATACTTCGAGGGCTAATATAATGACTCTCTTCTTCTGTATCTTGATTGGTCTCTGGCAAGAAATCATGTGGTAGATGAGCTTGTCCACGTCCTGGAGAAATTTTTTCTCTCGTTAAATGCTGAAAAAAGAGAGGAAGACAGAATTAATGGTTTTCTTTTTCTTTGGAAGACAGAATTAAACCAAATGCTTTCTGGAAAAGCCACTATAGATTAGTTGGGTTGAGAAGATCAGAGGATCTTCCAAGGTTACATCCAGAAGCCCACACAACTTGAACTTAACTTTGGAGTCTGGGTCACCATGGATGATGTAAAGATATAAACCTGTCTTTTAGACTTTTCTCTACCACTGGGACCTGTAACTCAGAACTAGTGGTTCTCTCTGGTGGGTTCTGTTCCAAGTCACTAAGCTCCATCACAGAGTCCCCCACCCCTATCTTTTTCCAGTTTTCACCCAGTGCCATCTGAGAAGGTAATTATCCCAGAGTCAAGGCATCGCACCTTTCCTCTTTCTGCTCAATATTCCTTTTATGTGCTCTGCTTGTGTACTTCTATTGTTTCCATAGCAATGCGATTTTGTAGTGTTGATCTTGTGATAGTATGAATTATAGGCTTCAAGGTGCTATAGATTCAACCAATTACTGTCTCCCGTCCTCAATAGATACCAGATACTCTACTAAAGTAGCTGCTTTGCATGGCAGGAAAATTGTTATAAGTACAATTTAATTCTTCCCAAAACAATGCCTTAGAGCAGACGGTTTTGAAAAGACCATGAATGTTCTCTAGGAAGTCCTCGAAAGAAAGTTATTTTAAAAAGTAGATGTATTTAAGTTGTGTCCATTTTTCTAGCTCCAAGCTCGTGGAGCCAGATCATGCTGCACTGGGGATGAAGAAGAGTTTCCACTTAATTTTGACAACAACAACAACAAATTCCAACAAGGCAGATGGTGCTCTTAACTAAAGCTAATTGAAGAATCACTGGATTGGAATACATAGTATTAAAAGGCAAGATGACCGATGATGTTATCTTTAGGGAGAAGGGGTATGGTGAGTGAAAAGCAAGAGGCATTTGCTGAAAAGTGTTGTCCTTCTCAATCCTGTTTCCTATCACCCTTCCTACAAACACCAAATGAGGCGTTGGCCTGGTGAATTCCATATGCTACGGAAAGCTTTTAAAATAGGTGGAGAGCTTCCATCTAGATAAAATAGGGGGCTATGCCACATTAAGATGTGCTTGGTATCCAGGGAGAAGAGAAAGTCAATGGTTACATCTCTAAGGGACAAAATAGTATCCATGGCAGAAGAAAAATAACCAAAATTGGGAAAATTGAAAATCCAAGAGAGCTGAGAGTACAGTTACAAATCACTTTCAAGGGGCAGATGTATCGTATTTATTTTTCCTCAAACGAATTTCATTAGAAATGAAGATGAAGTTACACACACACACAAGCAAGACTGATCTGGGTAAATGAAGGAAGTTAATAAGAACTCTGCCTTTGCCTGAGGAGTACAGATGGTACGACGGGAAATCAAGTGGTGTTTGGGGAATCTTTTTACAGAGGTAATCTGTACCCTGTGTGTGAAAGGAAGGAAAAGGTTGCCACCCAGGCTTTTGTTTAGCTGAGGAGATCTCTACGCAATATAACCAGATGCATGTTGAGCAGCATCTGAAATGAATGAACACATTTAGAGATAGGCAGGACAAGCAGAAAGTCTCGTCTATGGTAAGGGAAACAGACTAAATATAGGATAAACACTAGGGCTAAGAATCATTCTTGTGTTGGGTTACACTTTGAGGAAGGTGTCAAATACATTGGTAAGACCTTTGAAGCATCAGCTGACTCCCAGGCATGGCACCCTGAGAGGGGATGAGGAGAACCTGATTACCATGTCTGGAAGACTGTTTCTTGGCCTGGTGGAGCTGACAATCTCCAATGTGCTGGAAGGACCAAGGAGAGGGCTGGGGTCTGAAGAAGGCCTTTTATCACCCAATGAGAGTTTCTCCTGCTTATGAAAAAGAAATATTGGAATCAGGGTACGATTGATCTCTTGTCTGGAATGAAGCAACAGCCTTGTCACTGGGCTCCCTGACTCGTCTTCCACCATTAACATTTATATTGTCGGCCAGCTTTCTCTCACCAAGACACCAGCTCATCTGATCTCTCTCCTGCTCCCAGATGCTTGAGGACTCTCAGCCTGGCCTTCAGGGATGCCCTGACTTACCTCAACCTGTCTTTTCAACCCTCTGTCCTGCGCACCCACCCCTTTGCTCTATTCATTTGAGTCTACTTGTAGACTTGTAGCCTTGCTTTCCCTCCTCCTTGACCTCTGCTTTCATTTTAAGCATAGAACAACCTAGAAAACATGTCAAAATGCTATCTAGAGACCAAAGTTTCATTTATAGAGGTCCTCCCTAAGAAAGAACTTGTGTAAATTGAAGTAAATGAAAAACTTAAAGCTAATAGTCCTTACATTAAAGAGACATTATATCAAAAATGCCACATAAATGAAAAGCATTTTTATAGAAACAACCCTAGACTTAGTCATTCAAAAGGTAGCTGTTATGTACCTTGAATAACAATGATGGAAAATACTATAGTTTCAGCTACTATTAAAAATATGCCAGTTAACTTTCCCTCCTCCTACCCCAATAATGAAAATCTGAAATGTCTGTATTTTAGCTCTCTTACAAAACACAAAAGTATTTTTTTCCTACTGTTAATCAGAAAAATAACAAAGACATACACTTTCTCCCTTATTTATTCCTTGTATTAATGCCAGTTGCTAAGGCAGAAAAAAAAGCTCTCAGAGTTTCCTTGTGAAAGCGGGCTGTGTTCAGGCGCCCTGTTATTTTGTTAGTGATAGACAGTCACCTCTGGATTCCGACGGGCTGCTTTCATATCCCAGCAAAATGATGAGATGAAGGAGACCCAGTCTTTAATCTTCTCCCTGTTGATAGGAATAAACTTTCAGCCGGCATGTGGCAACAACAGCACCTGCACTCCTTTGAACCAGGGAAGGATTCCTTTATTAAGGTTGGAACAGGCAGTGGAAGAGGTACCAGGGAAATAAGGACTTTTTGCCTAAGTAGGTTAAATGACCCACAGGCTCCTCACCAGCTCCACACTCGCACACTAGCTTTAACCCTCATGCCACCTCTGTGAGGAAAGCTCAGAGAAATGGGAAGAGAGGTGGAAATAACAGTAGTAATCACAGGGTTTGGAGCTTTGGGCTTTGACACTGATTTCTTTTGTGTTCTTAAGGAGCCCCTTAACCCGTTGGTGCCATTTCTGTGTAGTCATCCACCTGTGCCTCCCTTCTGGGACTGCATGTGTTTATGGAGAGCGCATTTGAATGGATTTATAGAAATCACATCTTCTTTTCTGCTGACTCTCATGACAATTTCAAAGAAAGCTTTTTGCCTTGGGGTCGATCTGCAACAGATCAAGTTTCTTCATAATTTGAGCCGAAAATGATAGGCTTTGAATGTCATGATGAAAAATTTGGGACTATAAATAATGACTAGTCGGTGATGGCTTTTGAGCAAGAGAGTCGTATGTTCAAATTTGAGATTTGAAAAGATTCATATTGCAGCTGTGCAAAAAAGGCTTTGCGTCAGGGAAGGGCTATTTAGGAGGCCATGGCTGTAGCCCAAGTAAATTATAATGAGGCGTCAACCAGTGAAGTGGTCCTGGAAAGTGGAGTGAAATTTACATGTCTCTTTCACGTAAATTTCCCTTGACCTCTGTCCCTCTTCCCTTCTAGTAGGTGGCACGTGTGCATAAAATAGATACATAAAAATGGTTCTTCTTTGGCTAGCATTCACTGCCTCCTCTGCACAGCTTCCTCCCCAAAACTTAGCCTCTCTGTCAAGCAGATAATCATCTATGAAGAATCCATTAGGCCCCTTAGCTGGCGCCAAGAAACCCTCTTAAAATCTGAAGACTCCTTCAGGGATGAGCATAGCTTCTCCCTAATAAATGTAGCTTGCACAGATGTTTGTGTACTGCGTTCTTTTACGTGGAATGTATCTGGGGTGACGGTGACTGTTAAGGGTTGAATTGTGTCCCTCTAAAATTCTTACGTTGAAGTCGTAATTCCCAGTACCTCAGAATGTGACCCTATTTGGAAATTGGGTCAGGTTGTTGCAGACGTAATTAGTTAAGATAAGATCATAACCGGAGTAGGGTGGATTCCTAATCCAATACTAGTATCCTTATAAGAATGGGAAATTTCAACAAAGATGCGCACACAGAGGGAAAGCCATAGGAAGACTGGAGTTATGCTGCCAAGAAACTACCAGAAGTTAGGACAGTGGCCTGGAATAGATCTTCCTTCGTGCTTTCACAGGGAGTGTGGTCCTGAAACACTCTGATTTCGGACTCCCAGCCTCCAGAATAATGAAACAATACATTTCTGTTGTTCTAAGCCATCCGGTTTAAAGCACTTTGTTATGGCACCCCTAGGAAATGAACACTGTGACTTTTCAAGGTATTTTAACATACAATGAAAGCTGCCAAGATGGTTTTGAAGGTTGTGGCCATGGGTTTCTATTCAAATCATGTTTATTGTTTACGGGTTTGAAATGTTGTTTATTTGTTTTGTTTTTACACAAGAGACCCTCTGTGTTATCCTACAACTTACCTGTCATGGCCAACGAGGAAGTAGTCCCTGTCAGGGGTTCTGATGGACATCACCTCCTCAGGGTGGCATTTAAACATCTTCTGCACAGATTGCATTTTTTCATGGCTATAACTTATGCCAACTTCTACAATGGAATTTCTGTTAGAATAGGCATAACATATTACACTGGTGCAAATACAAAATTAAGAAGAAAACTGACTAATGTTTTATGTTAGGATTCAAATTGAATAAATCTTTAGATCTGCTTGATCAATGTTTTGAAAATTGTAATAATTTTAGAAAATAAGTTTAGATCTGAACTTTGTTCAGATTGAAATACTTTGTTCGGCCTGAAACTTAATCCAAAAATTCCTATTTCAGTTGGATTCTTGGTTCTATATATTATCATGTTTTCTCATTTTTTTGGTACAAAATTTCTTAAAGATAAAATGAAAAAAGTCAATTTAAATACTTTTTAAAAATCCATCATGGCTTTATGAAATGATGATTTCATCTGCTCTCTCATCCATAAATTAAGTGACTCAAAGTCTTTCATAACTGAATGCTTATTGATTAATAATTTATTGAGTGTAATAAACAATACGAAATAAGTACATAGCTATCTTTTACTCAAAATGTTTCCCTTTTGAGCTTCTTTTCAGCAACAAATATTATAGCAAGTGTGAAGATTTTGCTTTTTCAGTCAATGGTTTAAATTTCAATTTGCATGCAAGTTGTTAGTATTTGTTGTTACAAATGTTTTCTCCATTGGATACACACCGATCGATTTCAATGGACCCTCGGCAATGACGGTCTTTGTAATAGGAAAGCCGAAAACCCTTTTCCCCACTCTTTGACAGAATGAAAAACCGCTTTTTCCAAGAGGCCTGAAAAGTGAAAACATTTTACATCTCGGTTCAATCGCAGATGAAGAGAAAGGATTTAAAACATACTCATGGGGCTGGTGGGAGGCCTGTTAAATCATAGTGAATACTTACTGCAGAGAAGAAAAGTTGAGGAGGTGGTGATTTAATAAAGTAATCTTGTTTGCAGACTTCATTTTCATAAAATGCTAATTGTTTGCCTAATAAAAGAAAGTGAACAGGACTCAAGTTTGTTCCAGTAAACTTCTGAAAGAGCTGATTCAATTGGAAAACATTGCTTATCTCTGGAAAAGTCTTCAAATGATTCCGTTATGGAAAAGAACATCTACAATAGGCCAGGAGAAAAAGGACCCAAAGGACCAAATGTGTGATTCTTATTCATCCGTGGCTGGGACCTGTCTTCAGATGACTTTGAGAGGCTCCTTAATCCTGCTCACACTTGCTGGCTCTCTATTTCTGGAGAACGTCGTTGGCTTTCTAGATGTGAGCAAAGGTTTGTCTCCATTCCTGCTGAGGCACCAGCCACAGGAACTAGAGAATCCTTGCTCTTTGGCATAGCAGACCAAAGCAAAACCACCTGCCACTGAAAATGAGGTGGCAAAAAAGTGGTTAGAGAGGCCTCTAAAATGTTAACTGTTTCTTTGTAAGTGTTGAAATTATAGGCAGTTTTGATTTTTTTCTATTTTTTCCAAAATGTCTGCAAAATTAAAATGTCTTTTCATTATTTAGAAAAATACAATTAATATTATTAAAATAAAAAATGTTTTTAAAAGGGAGAGGAGCTTGGTTTTGTTTTTCCATCCAGGCTACAGTTCTAGTTTGCTCTTGGTTTTAGAAGAGGCAGCCTTTACTAAAGAATTAGCACTTTTTTATTAGGTGAAAACAGAATCAGGATTAGGTAAGACAGCTGATGGGCCATGATGCCTGTATCCAGGCGTTCTTAGGTAGCCGTCTTTACCTTCCCCCACTCTGCTCCCTCTGCAGCAACTCTGCCTGCACCCTACAAAAAAGAAAGGAAAAGGAAAAGAAAAATAGAAGGAAACAATATAGCAACAAGTTTCAGCTCCTTTATTTAAACAGTTGGTTGGCCTTGGACAA
Source organism: Equus caballus (assembly GCF_041296265.1). Taxonomy (NCBI): domain Eukaryota; kingdom Metazoa; phylum Chordata; class Mammalia; order Perissodactyla; family Equidae; genus Equus; species Equus caballus. The sequence goes on from NC_091684.1 coordinate 18,831,275, forward strand.
AATGACGGATTTATTTACGGAACAAATATTATAGAGCACCTTGAATCACTAACTGGGCTTCCGTATCCTCATCTGTGAAGTGGAGACAACAGCACCGACCTCATAGATTTGTGGTGAGGACTGAAGGAGTTAATGCATGGAAACTTCCTAGTTCTGGACCTGGCACACAGTAGGGCTCACTGAAGAGCAGCTATTATTAAGACAGAGGAAACTCTAGCCTTTATCATGTGCAGAATAAACTGGTCTTCAGTCTGCCTATAATGTAGGTGCTATCTGGTGACATTAAATTTAGAGAGTTCAGCAGATGCAGACATTTTATGAAAATTCTGTCTTAGAAGTCTCTGATGACGTATAGAATTGGCAGGATCTTAAATAAAGTAAATGTCTGTGAAGATGTAGCCCAATTTTGGGACTCCCAGGGTGTCCCCAGTATTCACACTGACTACCAGTTCTAGGGCACAAAAGCTCTGATTGTCTTTGTTGACCACGCCAATGGTACTGTTTTCCCCAGACCTTGTACTGAGGAAAATAACCCAGTGGACACTTTGGCCACATTAATCTGGGCTTATGAAGCATTCAATATCCCACCAATTTAACAGTTAAGCGATATGAGTCCCAGAAATATTAAGTGTCTTTCTCATTGCCAGGTTAAAGCAAACTCAGAGGTACTGATACAGAAAATAAACTCTGGCTATGATGACACTCATTGTTAATAAGGGCACCAAAGTTGTTCTCTATAGCAGGATTCTAGGCTTAGAAATGAGCTTCTAGGGAAACTTAATGATGAGGTCTTTTCGTGCCACCTGACTTCTGCTTGTACTCCCTGCCCTCGGGGATCTTCCAATCGCGTGGAAGGTGGATGCTAAGCAAGAAATTAAATAGACAAACAGGCAAGATAACTGCAGACTGTGATATGTACATTGGAGGACATGTCCCAGGTGAGGAGAGAAAGCAGCCAGAGAGGCCACTTTAGGTAGAGGAGTCAGGGGAAACCTTCGTGAGGATGAGAATGAGCCAAGCGTGTGAAGACCTGGGGAGGCAGAGGAAGCAGCAGAGACAAAGGCCCAGTGACAGGAAAGGGTTTGGTGTGTTCCAGGAGGAGGCTGGAGGCCATGGTAGAGTTTGGATTTTATTTTAAAAGCAATGGACAATACCACCCATGGGTTAGTCTGGCCAAAAAAAAGCATTGAAAGAATCTCATCTAACCTCTAGATCCAATTTGTAGGAAATACAGAAAGCAGAGAAACATGTTAAACACCATGCTGGGAATGTGATCAGCAAAATCCAGACTGTGGGAAACTGACAGGACAAATTTTCAGTATTTTCATCCTACTGTATATAATTTTTGCCCCTAAACATCTCCACCTGGATTTCCTATAAACTTTCTCTCATCCCCTCCTCCCCTATATCACTTGGTGACACCAACATCTATCCAACCTCCCCACCTAGAATACTTAGAGTCATCTTAACTTTCATCCTTCCATTGTCCTCATGTCCAGTCAATCATTTAGTCATGTTCATTTTACTTCCCAAATACTTCCTGGATCCCTCCCTATCTCTCTGTTCCTATCACCACTGCCTTCAAGACCTTCATACATTTTTCACTGTACTGGTGCAGTAGCTATCTAGTTTGACTCCCTAATTCCAGTCTCGACATCTTCAAATCCACCTTTGACATAGCCCCGGGAGTAAATGCCAAATCTGACCAATCTAGCATTTCAGGAAAAAATGGAATAACAGGGACTGGATTTACCAGACAAAAATAGATAAAATAGTGGTTTTAAAGATACTGGACATAAGCAGCAAAAGTCATTGATCCTTAGAGACAGGAAACAAACAGGGTGAGCCCTACAATTTCTTGAAGAGCATTTCTAGGCCACAGCACAGGAAAGGGGAACTGAAGTGGAACCCAGTGGATTCCGGAGTTGAGGAGACAGAGCTGAGGGTTCAGGAAGATCAGGATGCTAGGGTTCATAGGACAGAGTGCCAGAAAGAAAAGAGCTGCACAGAGAGAGAATCCCAGAGACATGCACAGGGCTCCCCTCAAGTATTCAAGAGTACTCATAAGTATACGTGTGTGAGGGAACTACCCAAAGCCAGAGAAAGAACCATTAGGAAAGATTAGAGGGAATAGTGCCCACTGCTTACATAGGGCCAGAAAAAGTGCCTGTTTCCTCCAACCAGACTGGTCAAACTTATAATTTATGGGGCATTGGGCAGGTCTTTTTATAATGGTAAAGCAGTTAATTAATCAAGACAACAGGTAGAGTACTCAGGAAGGCCTTTCCTCAGTAGTGAGAAATAATTAGCTCTGGGCTGAGGACAGCTCCAAACCCACCTAACAAATCATAACAGCAAGTCTTAAAAGGATCAAGTTGTTTCCAAGAAACTTAACTGCATCCCAGAACAAAGCTCATGATTTATAGGAATACAAAAATATTCGGCACCCAACAAGGTAAAATTTGCAACGTCTGGCAACCAATCAAAGATTATCAGGCATGAAAAGAGGCAGGAAAACAGGACCCATAATGAGGAGAATAATCAATCCATCAAAACACGTCTAGAACTGACACAGATGTTAGAATTAGCAGAGAAGGTCATTAAAACAGTTATTATAACTGTATTTTATACATTCAAGAAGTTATGTAGAGATACAGAAGATATGAAAAAGATCCAAAGTGAACTTCTAGAGATGAAAACTACGATGTCTTGGAAAAAAACACACTGGATGGGATTAACAATAGATTAGTGCACTTGAAGGTGTAGCAATAGGGACTACCAAAATAAAAGCAGAGTGAAAAAAGAATCCAAAAACATTAAAAGAGCACCAGTGCACTGTGGGACAATTTCAAGTGGCCTAATATATAAGCAACTGGAGTCCCTGAAGGGAGGAACAGAGAGAGAAAAAATACTTGAAGAAAGAATGCTGAAAATTGTACAAATTTAAAGAAAACTATAAACCCAGAGATCCAAGCAGTTCACGAACCCCCGATGAAAGCTACATGAAGAAAACTATGCCAACACAGATCATAAGCAAATTGCTCAAAACCAGTGATAAGGAAAAATACCTTAAAAGCAGCCAGAGGGAGAAAAGATATAATACATATTTAGGAAAAAACATAAGGAGGACATTCTATTTCTCACCAGAAACAATGCAAACAAAAAAACACTGGAAGAACATGTTTAAAGTACTGAAAGAAAAATACTGTCATTCTAGAATTCTACGTGCAGCAAAAATATCTTTCAAAAATGAAGAGAATTTCTGAATCAAAACATTTTCAGATATACAAAAGCTGAAGGAATTCATCATCAGGAAGCCTGTACTACAAGAAATATTAAAGGAAGTCCTTCAGGTGGAAAAAAAAAGGATACCAGATGGAAATCTGAATTTATATGAACGAATGAAGAATACTGAAGTGGTAACTGCAGAATTAAATATATAACTTTTTTTATTATTTAAAACACTAAAAAAATTAATTGACTGTTCAAAAACATAGTAACAACGTATTGTGCAGATTATAACATACATATAAGTAAAATGCATTCCAACAATAGCATGAAGGGCAAGAGGGAGAAATGGACATGCACGTTTATAAAATTCTTATACGTGAATTGGTGTAAAATTACTTGTAATAAGATAGACTCTGATATTTTAAAGATGTATACTACAAACCCTGATGCAACTACTTTAAAGTGACAAAACAAAGAGTTATAATTAATAAGTCATTTTATCTCTTGATAAAATGGAATCATAAAAGATACTCAATTCAAAAGAAGGAAGAAGAAGAGGAAAAAGGGGAACAAAGAACAAATGAGAAAAATAGAAAACAAATAACACTATGACAGACTCAAACCTGACTACATCAATAATCACATTAAATGTAAATGGTCTAAACAATTCAATTAAAAGACAGAGACTGTCAAATTGGATGAAAAAAACAAGACCCAACCATATGCTGCCTATGAGAAACACACTTTAAATATAAAGACACAAATAAGTTACAAGTAAATGATCAGAAAAAAGATACACTATGCTAACAGCAGTCAAAAGAAAGCTGGAGTGGCTATATTAACATTAGCGCAGATTTCAAAGCAAAAAATTTTACCAGGGATAAAGCAAGTCTTTTTATAATGGTAAAGGGGTCAATTAATCAAGAGAACATAACAATCCTACACATTTATGTACCCAGTAACAGATCTTCAACATATACAAAGCAAAAACTGATAGAACTGTACAGAGAAATAGGCAAATCCACAATTATAGTCAGAGATTTCAGTACCCCTCAATAATTGATAGAAAAAGTAGGCAGAAAATCACAGAAATATAGTACATGTGAAAACACTATCAACCAACTTGACCTGATTGATATATGTGGAACACATGCAACATTTACAAAGACAGGTCAGACTCTAGTCCGTAAAATAAGTCTCAATAAATTTGAAAGGATCCAAGTCATACAAAGCATGTTTTCAGAACATAATGTAATCAAATTGAAAATCAATAAGAGAAAGATCTCTGAAAAAAATTCTGAAATAAATAACTCTTGGGTCAAGAAAGCAACTCAAAGATAATTCAGAAAGTTTTTTGAACTGGATGAAGTGAAATCATAATATATCAGAATTTGTGTGATGCCATTAAAGCAGTACTTAGGGGGAATTTCATTACACTAAACGACTAGGAAAGAAAAAAACTCTCAAATAAATTACTTCAGCTTCCATTTTAAGAAACTAAAAAAAGAAGAACAAACTGAATCCAAAGCAAACAGAGGAAAGAAAATAATAAAGATGTAAGTGGAAATCAACAAAATAGAAAACAGAAAAACAATAGAGAAAATCAATGCAATCAAAAGTTGATCTCTTGAAGAGATCAATAAAATTAATAAACCTGTATTTTATTTAGCCAGACAGACCAGGAAAAATGAGAAGTGAGAAGACATAAATTACCAATATCAGGAGGAAAGAGGGGACATAACTATAGATTCCACTGATAGATAAAAGGATACTAAAGAAATATTATGAATAAATTTATTCCAATAAATTTGAAAACTTAGATGAAATTGAAAAATTCTTTGAAATATACCAACTAATAAAGGTCGCTCAAGAAGAAATAGATAACCTGACTAACCTTCTGCATCTATTAAAGAAATTGGAATTGTAGTTAAAAATCTTTATGCAAGGGGAACTTTGGGCCCAAGTAACCAATTATACTGGCAAATATGACAGCAAAAGCATGAGCACCAAAAGAAAAAATAGGTAAATTGGACTTCACCAAAATTAAAAACTTTTTTGCACCAAAGGACATTATCAAGAAAGCGAAAAGACAACCTACAGAATGGGAGAAAATATTTGCAAATCATATAGCTGATAAGAATCTGGTATCCAGAATATATAAACTTTTAAGGAAGAAATAATACCAATTCTACACAAAATCTTACAGAAAATTGAAGAAGGAATATTTCCTAACTCATTCTATGATATCGTCATTACACATCCTGATAAAAACTCACAGCACACTAGGAATAGAAGGAAACTTCTTCAACCTGATCAGGGATATCTTTGAGAAGCCTATAACTAACATCATACTTAATGGTGAGAGACTGAATGCTTTTTCCCTAAGATCAGGAAGCAGACAAGAATGTCTCCTCTCCCCTCTTATATTCAATATTTACTGGGGGTTTAGCCAGTGCAATCAGGCTATTAAAAAAAGAAATAAAAAGCATTCAGAGCGGAAAGGAAGAAACAAAACTTTATTCACTGATGATATGATTGTGTATAAAATCTGACAGAATATACAAAAAGCCAATAGAACTAATAAGTAAGTTTAGGAAAGTTGCAGGATGCAAGATCAACATACAAAAACCCATCAGTTGTATTTCTAAACACCAGCAAAACAAACAACTGAAAAGTGAAATTTAAAAACAATATTGTTTACAATATCATCAAAATTATAAGTCCGTCAAAAGACGTGAATGATGTACCCCCAAAATTTCAAAATATTAATGATAGAGATGAATTATTTAGGGATTGACCTAAATAAATGGAGAGATATACCTTGTTCATTGATCAGAAGACTCACTCTCGTTAAAATGTCAATTATCTCAAGTTGGTCTAGAGATTCAATGCAATCTCAATCAAAATCCCAGCAGGCTTTTTTCTTGTGTAGAAATTGACAAGCTGATTCTAAAATTCATATGAAAATGCTAAGTAGCTAGAATAGCCAAAACAAATCTGAAGAAAGAACGAAGTTAGAGCACTAACAATACCTGATTTCAAGAACTATTATAAAGCTATAATAATCAAAACAACATGGCATAAAGATAGACAAATATATCAATGGAACAAAATAGATTGTCTGGAAATAAACCCATGCATACATGGCAACTGATTTTTGACAAAGATGCAAAGGCAATGCAACGTAGAAAGGAGAGCCATCTCAATAAATGACACTGAAACAATAGGATATCCGTATGAGAAACAAATGAACTTGGATCCACATCTATAGATTCAAGGCAATCTCTCTCAAAATCTCAATGACAGTTTTTGCAGAAATGGAAAGCCTATCCTCAAATCATATAGAATTGCAAGGAGCCTTGGATAGCCTAAACAATCTTGAAAAAGAAGAACAAAGTATACTCATACTTCCCAATTTCAAAACTTACTACAAAAGCTGCAGTAATCAAAAGAGTGTGGTACTAGTATAAGGATAGATTCATAGACAAATGGCATGGAATTGAGAGTCCAGAAATAAACTGGTACATCAATGGCTAAATTTTTGTGTGTGTGTGTGTGAGGAAGACTGGCCCTGAGCTAATCTCTGTAGCCAATCTTCCTCTTTTTGCTTGAGGAAGAGTAGCCCTGAGCTAACATCTGCACCAATCTTCCTCTATTTTGTATGTGCGACAGTGCACAGCATGGCTTGTGAGTGGTGTGTAGGTCTGCGCCCGGGATCTGAACCCATGAACCCCAGGCCACTGAAGCAGAGGGAGCAAACTTGACCACTGTGCCATCAGGCCGGCCCCCTAACTGATTTTTGACAAGGACACCAAGGCATTCCATGGGGAAAGAATAGTTCTTTCAACAAATCATGCTGGAACAAATGGATATCCACACGCAAGAGAATGAAGTTGGATCACTATGTCACACAATAAACAAAAATTAAGTCAAAATGAATCATTGACCTTAATGTAAGAGCTAAAACCATAAAACTCTCCGTTTTTGGCATTACAGGGGTAAATTTTTATGATCTTGGGCTTAACAATGGATTCTCAGATATGACATCAAAAGCATGAGCACCAAGGGGCTGGCCCCGTGGCCGAGTGGTTAAGTTCGCGCGCTCTGCTGCAGGCGGCCCAGTGTTTCGTCGGTTCGAATCCTGGGCGCGGACATGGCACTGCTCGTCAGACCACGCTGAGGCAGCATCCCACATGCCACAACTAGAGGAACCCACAACGAAGAATACACAACTATGTACCGGGGGGCTTTGGGGAGAAAAAGGAAAAAATAAAATCTTTAAAAAAAAAAAAAAAAATCTGTGCTTTAAAAAAAAAAAAAAAAAAGCAAAAAAAAAAAAGCATGAGCACCAAAAGGAAAAATAGGTAAATTGGACTTTACTAAAGTAAAAACTTTTGAGCATCAAAAGACATTATCAAGAAAGCGAAAAGACAACCTATAGGATGAGAGAAAATATTTGTAAATCCATATATCTGATAAGATTCTGGTATCCAGAATATATAAAGAACTCTTATAATGCAATAACAAAAAAGATAAACAACCCAATTGAAAAATGGGCAAAGGGCTGGAATAGACATTTTTCCAAAGAAGATATGTAAATGGCCAAAGAGCACAGGAAAAGTTGATGGTGATGTTTTGGAACCAGATAGAAGTGATGGTTGCACAACACTGTGAATGTACTAAATGTCACCAAATTGTCACTTATGCTCATAGCAGCTTTATTGGTAATAGCCAAAGACTGGAAGCAACCCAGATGTTCACCAACGGGTGAACGGATTAACAAATTGTGATACGTCCACACAACGGAATACTAGTCAGGAATAAAAAGGAAGAAACTCTTGATGCATGCAACAACATAGATGAACCTCAAAAGAATTACGCTGAGTGACAGAAGCCAATCAGAAGAGTGTATACTGTAGGATTCCATTTATGTAAGATTCTAGTAAATACAAAGAATTTAGAGCGACAGAAAGCAGAACAATAGGGAGCGGGATTGGGTGCTGGAGAGAAGGATTATGAATAGGCACAGGAAAGCTTTTGGGAGTAATGCATATGTTCACCACCTTGATTGTGGTGACAGTTTCCCAGGCGTATACACATATCGAAACTTGTCAAACTGTACACTTTAAATATGTGCTGTTTACTGTATGTCAATTATACCACAATAAAGCTATTTCAAAATGCTCCATGCTCAAAATGCTTCAAGGGTTGCTAGTCATATGGGGTCAAGGTCTGGCACAATATAAAGCCACATTTCTGCAGCCTCGTCTTCCATTCTCCCCCGTCCTATTTTATATCCATGTTCTCCTCTAACACATCCTGCCCTCGCCCACTTCACTGCTTGGGTTCATGCCATCGCTTTCTGCTGAGATATGCTCTCTTTTAAAACCGACACATCCTTTAGGGTCCAGCTGAAAAGCCTTCTCCATAAAACCTCTCTGGATCCCCCTAACTACTTGCATGCTTTTTCTTCTTTAGACTTCCACAGCATTTTGCACTTATTTCATGATTCCTGTCATAGCCTGATTGTATGTGTTTGTCTTAACTTCTCGACAAAGTTGAAAGTCATTGAGAGCAACGACTCCTATTAATCTGTACATGCACTGCAACATGAAGCACAGTGACTTACTAAAAACAGGTGTTTTGAATAAATGTTTGAAAATATTTATTTTTGAATTGAATTGGATAATTTGGTTTCTAAGTTACTTCATCCTAAACTCAGCCGTTCTAACCACTCACGTGCAGTGAACCGTGTAAACAAGAACAAGAACATTTACACCTTGAGCTACTCCCATAACAAGCCCTGATAACAATTCAGGCAGTTTCTCCACCTGAGAAGTTCATATAAAACTGAGGAAATATTCTCCAGTGTTTTCTGAATACAGTTTGTTGTCAGTACCATCTCCAAGCGAAAAATGGAACATTTGACCCATGAAAATCAGAAAACGTCAAGTTTCTAGATAGGAGAGCTCTTACAAATAATTAATAAATCCAACAGCCTCTGCTACATTCTCCAAACCAAGAGTCATTGTCCCAGAATGCCACCCGTTATCCCTACTAAAACCATCTTCTGTATCCTGGTTAGTTTGATGGGAATCGTTTGTCATTTCCAACAAAAAGTCTTTTCCTTCTGAGAGTATGGCCCTTGGGTACCTGGACTCTTCGGAGCTTTGGCTTCCATTATGCCAGTCTGTTCTCACCTGTCAAAAAGAAGGGTTAAGCGTTAGTTAGTCCTCATACAACAGTATGCTTCACGGACTAGCCACTCGATCATTGAGTATCTAGGATGGTGCTTGTGAGTGTTGCTGAGGTGGGTTATCAGCCTTCCCCTTTCCATTCTTCCTCCCAGGATGACGGTAGCCATGGTAATGAGGACATGTCCAAACAACCTGTGCTCACCTAGTGGTAGTTCTGCGGAGGTGTTATCAGGATGACTGAAGGAGCCGTCTTCCCTGGACTTTCTCTGCTCCTGCTCTGTCAGTGGCTCTGACAAGAGAGCCTTGGGGGAGGCAACACCAAGGAGGAGAGACAAGAACAGGCAGAAGGCAGGGTGCTATGGATCACATACAACTGAGGAAGCATTTCTGGCCAAGAGAAAGTCCAAGACAAGCTCTTCTCCATGCCAGGAACTTGCTCTCTCCAGAAGGAAGTTCCTAAGAGCAAGGATCAGGGAATACTCCTGTTCTTAAACTTCCTCAGCCACTGAGTGGCCCGTTCCCAAGGCTGCCCGACTTGGGGGGCTGAGGCTGAATGGTGAAACTGACTCTGAGAGGTGAGTCCTTTCCAGGACAGCTCTGCCTGCTGGCGATCCCATGACCCACACTTGACCCTGCAACAAGGGGAATCCCACAGGGTGGAGGGCTGCAAGCAGGTGTGATCTTTGAAACAAGAATGTGCTGGTGGCCAATATTTACCTGAATTCAGACTCTCAAAATAGGAGGAAGCACTGAACAGGGCAGTGCCAGGGAAGTTGCAGTGAAAGGGGAGGAGGCAAAGGGCCCTCAGCCATCCAAACTGCACAGTCATTCTTCCCCTCCTGACTCCTCTCTTTCTTCACCATAAATTCATTCATTCCTCCTAAGGTATACATGACTCACAGCAATTCTTTAACCATATCTATATATGTATGACTATCTATCTATCTATCTATATATATATTTTAAATGAAGATGAAAGTCTTAAGGTTAAGACCACAAGTTCTCAAAGTGCACTCTTTCGGTGATTTGTCAGAGGCTTGTGGGAGCTATTTAAAGACCAGTGGGGCTTTCCTGGACCCTGAACTCAGACCTTCCTTGACCAGAGAAAAGTTTTCTCTATTGAGGTATCCCCTGGGTAGGAACAATAGTGATTATCTGAACAAATAACAAGTACCGAAGGAAATCACAGATAAGACCTTTCTGGGGTGTCTGGAGGCAGACGTTGAGGAACTGGTGCCCCCCACCCTCGCCTGGTGCAAGGAGCACAGCTAACTCTGCGCAATGAGCTGTAACCCCAGGAGAGGTGCCAGGCCATCGAGACTGAAGGCCACTGTTCCCTGAGAGAGCAATTCTGCACAAGGAAGAGGAATACAACCTACCTAAAACTTTTCTCACTTCCCCCAAACCACGGACATTAGAAAAAAACTTCACCCCTGAGATTGTGCATCAAATCCATGAAGTTCTTTCCAATTTCAGGGATTTCAATGCCTGAGGCAGAACTAGGGACCGGTGGTTCTCAGCTCACCACCCTTCCCTCCATCCATGCCTGTGGCACTTGGCCACCCCTCCCACGGGGCGTTGAGCCTCGTGAGTGATGGAGTGAGCGATGGCGTTCCTGGATCGGATCAGACGACTGTGCTGGAGAGATTAACTGAGGGTGACATTTTAAAGCAGTGTGTTTACTGCAAGCTCTTTGTTAAAAAGCCAAAAATCATTTTTCTTCTTGATAAAATAATTATTTGTAAAGCCTTTACAGTTTATAAAATGTGTTGTATACATGATTGCTTTGGTGTCTCAGAACTGTCCCGTGAGATCGCTCATTTTACAAATGAAAAACTGCATCTGAGGGAGGAAGAGCCATGGGACGTGGGTAAGGTTCCCTGGCAGAATCCCACACCGCTCTACACTGATGCTCGTGGGCACTCCCGACAACACTCGTGCTCCCTGCACACAGTGGACGGCAAAGGGAGCTTCGGAGGACAGCTCTGGCCTCCCAGGGCCTGCGAAAGGCTCCGAAGTCACACGTAGGGATGCTCCTTCCTCACCTCCCGACCCACCATAAAATGCGATGACACAGGAGGCGGCAGCGTGTTAACTCTGGGATCTGGATTTAAACGTCCTCTCCATCACTTATAAGAGATGTGACCTCGGGTACATTGCAACACCTCTCCACCCCTCCGTGTCTTCATCTGTAAAATGGAAGCGATCATACTACCAGCCTCAGAGGACTGCCGTCAGCATCACCTGAGAGAAGCTGGCAAGGAGCATTCAATATCTAATAGGTGCTCAATAAATGGTACTTGTTAGATCATTTCCAGGTCAGATATTCTATGATTCTGATTGTTTAATAATGACTAGCATTTATTGGGTACTTAATACATTCCAGGCACTTCTAAGCAAAATATGTACAATAGATTTCATATATATGTACATAATGGATTTCATATATATGTACACACACAGGATTGTATACATATAATGTACATATATTTAATATTATCTATATGAATTTCACATTATGTGTTTGTGTTAAAAACAAGACAACAGCCCCAAAATGGAGTCACTTATGTTAAAGCCTCCATCACCAAACTGAGACAATACTTAACTATTACAGTTTTGTCTCTCCTAGAAATAGAATCTTAACTCAGTCACTCAGGAATCACCTAGTCAGTACTGGTGAAGCCATCTGCCTGACAGACCTCTGCCCCTAAAGGAGGAGACCTTGTCGCAAAGAATTCGCTTTTTCCTAGTTCAACTTCCTTGTCTCGCTGCCTTCTGCCAATAAGTCTTTCATTTTGTACGGCTCCTCAGAACTCCTTTCTATCTATTAGATGAGATGCTGCCTGATTCATGAATCATTGAATAAAGCCAATAGATCTTTAAAATTTACTCAGTGTAATTTTATTTTTTAACCTAAGAAATCCAGTATGTGTATACATATATATGAAATTCATTATACACATATATATGAAATCTATTACATAAATTTTGCTTATATCACATAAGTAAAATTGTAGTAACATATATTATATAAATGAAATCTCATTCAATTTCATATATATAACATAACAATACTATAAAGCTTACACTATTTTTACAATGATACATCTTTTTTAGAGATGAGGAAACCATTACTACAGAGATTAAGCAATCTGCCTTTGATCACACAGTTAAAAAGAAGCAGAGGCAGAATTCTAACTTGAAAGTTGGTGTCTGAACCACTTTGCTCTTCCTCCTATCTAAGAAAAAAGAATGAGATCTTTTCATAGTTCCACTTGCATCTCTTGTCATTGCCCCCAAACAAAAAAGCCTTTCAGATTTAGCTCTTTGATCTCTTTCAGGAGAATCTACCCACTATCATTGCCTAACCTGTTCATTGTAATGTCATTTGGGATTCGATGAATGTGATACCAAGAGGTTCTATTTTTCTCTGACTGTATAGCCCAAGTGTGAAGATATAGCCCATAATAGCAATTTTGTTCAATTAAGCTTCCAGATTCCCACAGCCTTGAGAACCCAAACCAATCACACCAAGCAGTACTTACTGGAAGCCAGGCGGTCCCTCGTTCAGTTCTCAGCAGAGGGCCCTGTCCCTGAGTCTCCTGAACTCACCCCTGCTCACTCTGAGCTCTGAGAGCCAGGGTGAAGATTAAGTACAAGCTCTGTTTGAAATGTAAATCAACAGGAAGTTCCCAAACTTCTACCTTGTGGCAGATTTCACTCTTGCCCCAAGTTGAAATGGAAGCTGGTGTCCCAGGGGAAGTCCTGGGCTTTCATTCTTCCTGTGGCTTGGCACGGAACTGCCCTTGGCATTCTAGCTGTCTGGCAAAGAAAAATGAAAGCAAACAAATAAAAAAAATTCCTGCAGATTTTGGACCATAGTCACAATGACTCTTATTGAGGACAGTGCCAGCTCAGCCTTAACCCCCTGCAGTGACTACCATTGAAATAATTCTTCTGTTTCCCACCCATCAGTATCTTCCCAATGTCCTCCTGGGGAAGACAGAAAGGATTTCTTTGTGGCAGATGAGGAAACAAAAGCCTGGCTTCTCCAACATGCTTGCACACGCCAAGGGTCTCCAGGAAGATTTGCTCATTCGTCCATAATAGAGTTGTCATCAACAGGGTGGCACAGCCACCCAACAAATCTTAAAAATAAGCAGACTACCATGAATGGCCATTCTTACACTTACTCAGTGGTATCTGGTCACCAAAGGGCTTTAGGCATATTTCCATTGATATTAAAATTTTTTAGGGGAACAGAGGAAGTGGCTAATGAATTTTAACTTCTTATATCACCTTTATAAGTGAAAATATGTATTTTAATCGTTATTTTCACTAGTGTAGCCGGTCTTCAATCAGCTCTGCTACATATATTCATTGAGTAGCCTTGGCTGGTTACTTAAGTTCTCTGAGTCTGTTTCCTCATCTGCAAAATGGGGTGGATAATGCTGACCTCACAGGATTTTTTAAAATATCAAGTAAGATTTCACATATAAAAAGCATATAGCACAGTGCTTGATCTTGGTAAGCATTCAACAAAAGTTATTTCTCTGTTTTTCCCTTTTCCACCCTAGGAAGGGTACAGGTATTACTGGTTCCTTTATTTAGCAGACCTAGCTGGCCTTCAGACATGCAGAAATGATTAATTTTTCATTCACTTCCTGCACAGGACAGGTTTTGTTTGATTTAGGTGAAATAGTTTCTTGGAATGTATTTCCTTGTATGTTTCTTTGGGCTAGCTTTCGACTACTTTGGAAATAGTCTTTAGCATCTTTACATTTGGTCTTCAACCAGAAATTACTAGTTGCTACTCTAGGTAGTTTATAGAAAACTTGTGCTGATCTCCACTTATCCAGGAACTATAAAGCTACAGATAGCCCATTGTCATAATCCAGAGACCTAAACAAAAAGAGGAAGAGAGAAAATTACCTTAAGACTGTGTTCCTTTGGAAAGGATATACATAAACCAGTTAGTCAGACAGATGGACTTCCCATCTATCCATCCATCCATCCATCTATCTATACATCTATTCACCCACCCATCCCACCCTGTTCCAGGATTTTGGGGTCATATTTTCCCAATAGTATTACAAAGCTCTTTGAGGAAGAAGCTTACTGTATCCTACAGGTACCTAGGAAAGCTATCTGTATGGCAGATGCTATCTATAAAATAAAAACTTATGAGCAACCAAAAATTGGCACAAACACCAAATACTAAACTTGTGAGAAGTAAACATACCTATGAAATGCAAGTCTAGTTTCCTTTATAGTCTCCAGTGACCTGTAAACAAGGTATCAGTAAAATATTTGCTGCAAAAAAGCCATCAGCTCCTCCTTGGGAAGATCAAATGAGTTATTCCATGACTTTGCTCATTATGCTGCTCCGTCATCAAAGTGCTCTTTAGCTCTGCAGCCTCTCAATTAAAACACAACCAAAGTGTTCATATTACATGAAGAAATCTAAGACTTACTGGAATTTTTCTTTTACACATAATATCTCATTTAATCCCAACAATTTTGCAGGATAAGTATTATGATTCCTTAATTTTCAAAGGAGGAAACTGAAATTTAGAGAGAAAAAAATAACTTCTCAAAGTCATGCAGCTCGTAAGTGACACACAGAAATCACACTCTGGTCTGCCTTGACTCCAAAGCCTGCATGTGCTCTTTTGTACCCACTGCTGTGTTGAGTCCTGGGCTGGGATGTGTTGGCCTGGGCGCTTGGCTTGCTCTGCCACCAACTGTGTGACACTGCATAGGTTGTTCTGAACATAATCCCACGGTTGTCCCTTCATCAAAAACTCTAAGCACCCATTCAGCTCTGATTATGATTATGCCCTAGAAGCAAAACCATGACTTACCAACATGCAGGCTGTCTCACTACATGTTGCATGCTTATTCTCCACGAGCAAAGTGAATATGCCTTTGTCGATGTCACCAGTGAAGGAATGACATCAATGACATCACTTCGGGGCATCCTTGCTGTACTTCTTCTCTGGAACAAAGAATTCAAGGGAAGCAAGGAGAAAGCTGTACACAGGAAAAGTAATAATAACAAAAGTGCCTTTTAGATTGTGTTAAAATGATACCAGAGAAAAATCTGTTTTCTATCACTGATTTGGTGGTGGTCTGAACCATCTTAAATTTGTAAAGAGAATAGGACTGATAATATAAAGCATTTTATATGATTCTCTTCTATGATGGAATTTGAAAATTGCTATACAATTAGGATTGCTTTTAACTGCAACACTCAAGACACACTCAACAATACAGGCTTATAATTTATTTACCAAACATCATGCAAGATGCCTGAAGTGAAGCAGTTCCAGAGTTGGTTTGATGACTCAGTAATGTTCGAACATTGAGTTTATCTCTGATTTTCTTGGCCTTTTCTCTGTGGCCATAAATTTGCTGCCAGAAGCATCATGCTTTCACAAGCATCTCAAGAGAAGGGTTGGAAGAAAAGGAGCATTTTCTTTATGTACTTTCCACTTTAGGGAGGAAAATTTTTCCTACAAGGGCTGCAGAAGACTTCTTTTTAGATCTGATTGTACACATTGGATCTTGCGTGGCCTCAAGACCAAGAGGAAATGAGATTTCTTGGGTTGGCTTGCACCAATCATGGTTTTTTCCTTGCCATATGAACAAAATAGGGGTATAGTTAGGCAGGAAGATGGAGGACACCTGACGCAAAGACATCATCATCTGGCCTCTGCCTCCCTCTCCAAGATCATCTCCAAGAACTCTCACTTTTGGTCTCTGCGCTCTAGGCACCTTGACCTTTGTATATACTGTTGCCTCTCACTGGTTCATGCTTCTCCCACCTCTTTACCTGGCTAACTACCTCTTATCCTTCAGATCTCACTTCTCAGTGATTCCTTCTCTCCCCCAGACAAGGCCAGATCCTCTTATGATATGTTATCATGGTGCCGTGTTAACTTCAGAACGCATTTTACCACTTGTAATTTTATATCATTTTTCTGATTATTTGGTTAATGTCTGTCTCTTCCTCCACAAGATAGTGAAGTCCATGAGGATTATTATTATGTCTGTTTCTGCTGACCACTGCATCCCCAGTAGCTAGCTTAAATACCTATCTCATTATTTATTTACCGTGTGCCTACTATATGCAAAGTTTTATATCATGGATAAATAGATAAACGAAAAGATGAATGTCCTTTGAGAGCTCATAATTTGGCTAGGGAGACCAGAGACAACAAACTCTAATACTCCAATGATCATACTTCTACTTCACTTTTGTGCCCTACTCCCATGGCCACACTTTGGACTTTGTCCTTACCCATCCCTATCTGACCTTTGGTAACTTTAATTCTGGTACCCCACCTTCAGACTGCAACTTCCCATCCTTCTACCTTTTCTGTTTCCTCACTTCAACCAAACTGTTCTTCGGCCTCTTCAAGTCCTTAAGATTATTGACCCTTCATCATACTTTCACCACGTCTGCTGGGCTCAGTGAATGACCTTTTCTAGCTGAAACTGCCATTCCCTTAACCCACCAGCAACGGAGATGAACCAAGCGGGACTTTGTACAGGACAATCACTGACTGGATCAGGATGAGCACTTGACCCTAGGGCTGTTCCTCCATCGGTTGGCTGGTGATCCATCCATACAGTGGCCTGACATGAAGAGTTTTGTTCAAAAGAGGCAATGGCAGTGAAGCCTTGTTGAAATTCTTTCTTTCCTTTGATTCCAAGTTACTCTTCTCATCTCATTCTCTTCTGCACTGATCTATTTTATTTGTCTCTTTTCAGAATCCCCAGAGCTTGTTCCTTAGATATTACCCCACTCTACCTGTATTTCTTGATGCTGGAAGTGTTGAGGGGCCATTGAGATTGGTGACCATGAATCTGGCAAGAATCCTGTCTCCCTGATGTGTGATTTTCTCTAGCAGCATTCAGCTGTTCGGGAGCAGACATGGCAGATCCATGCGATGAGGATCATTCTGGGTTAGGGTTTTTGCCAAGGAGATGCCACAGAGGGACAAAGGAGCAAGGGAGTTTAGGGCACTTGGAAAAGGGTACCCAAAATGATGAACCATGGAATCAGAGGGGCATAAGGAGGGAAGAGATAATGGTTGGGGGGAGCGGTTTGGGTTCTAGGGAGGAAGTACTAGTGAGATCAAAGATAGATGGGAAAATCTGGCTGGAAGGGTAGGAGGTGGTGTTTGGAGAGAGCCTGACTGACTGATGACTTTAAAAGTAGAGGAGCTGTGGGGAGTGGGTGGCTGAGCCAGAGTGTAGAAGAAGGTCATTGGCAATGAGGAGGTTAAGAAACTGAGAGGCTAAGGTGTTTGGTCATCCACATGGATGTCCAGTTTATGGAACAAAATCCTTGTGAAGTTCTCTAAAGGTTTTTGAAATATGAGAAACAGAATAAAGGTAACCATCTCCACCCAATTCCTCCAACACATATATACAACAGTGTTTATTTTTATACTTGGATTCATTTGTAAAAGCAAAAGCAGACATAGCTGTCAAAGGAGGACCCTTGGATCCATAGAAAATTGAAGTCAGAATCCTCTTTATTTCAAAAGAATAATTGGGTCTAGTTTCTGGGATTAGGGAATATGTATAGCTGATAGACAATGGTCTAAAGAGTGCAGGTTAGGGAGACAGCCAAGATCATCACTGGGGCCAGGGGACGGCTGATAGGGGTTGCTTCTTTTTATTTTTTCTTCCCTTCCTTTCCCCTTATTGCCTAACATCCTTATGTTGCCCACCTGGTTGGCACTGGGGCAATGGGATGAGGGTTGATAGGCAAGGGGTGGCAGTATACCACAATACTGAAGAGGGAGGGACAAGCAGAGTAGAAAGGAGACCCCAAAAAGTGGGGATCCTATGCAGTAGCCTCTTTTCCAAAAGCCCATCACTTGTATAGGATGTGGTACAATTACTGGCACCCTGTGTTTCTTAAATACCCCTGTTGGTCATAATGGGGCTTCCCTGCCACTCTGGATTTCAGAGCTGCCCACCATATTTGTACTTGAACTTCTATTGTAACAAAAGTTCTGGACCTGGAGAAGAAAGAGCATGTTCCATACGGAATTTGTATGAATTGTGAATTTGAGCAATCAGGTGAAGTCCATAAAATCAGCATTTAGTGTTGTTTCACTCTTCTGCCTTTTGTCCTGGGAGATGTATATATATTTCAAATGCTTTTATCTCTTTCACTTCTTATTTAAGTTGAAGGCAGTTAATAAGAAAGAATATTTTATTTCAGCATTTATTGGTACCAATTGCATAACAGGCACTATTGGGGATAAGAAAAGAATTAAACATAGACCTTGTTCTTAGTGACCTTATAAGCTAAAATGAGAAATAAGTGACATACAAAAACAAGCAGTGTGTCAGTCAGGGTCCTAGCAGGGAACAGCATACTCAGTTATTGAAGGGACTGTCTACAGAAGTGTTGGTTGGATTAAGACAGCCAACAGGGATGGCGAAGCATCCAGGGTCTGGCAACAGTAGGAAGCCTTTACCACCTCTAGGTCTGCTAGGATAAGAGGAAGGCTCCGTGTCACCTGATTCTGATGAGAGCTGTAGGTCTGTGAGAGGCACCACACTACAGGAGCAGTGGCTATTGGAAGGGGAACATGCCACTGTCAAAGCCATGGTTCCACACGGAGAGAGCAGGGGTGGGTGGGGTGGGGTGCAATGGGGAGAAGCCAGCAAAGGAGATTGAAAAGGAGCAGTCAGAGGAGAATGTGAAAACCCAGGAGCGGGTGGTATTTGGAAGCGGAAGCAAGTGTTTCAGGAGGAGGAGGGGTCAGCCATGTCAAATGCTGCCAAGAGGATGAGCGAGATGAGGACTGAGAACTGACCGCTGGATTTGGGAAGATGGACGTCATCATGGCCTTGGCAAGAGTTATTTTGGTGGAGTGGTATACAGTGAAAAGCCTGATTGGAGTGGGTTAAAAAGAGAAGGGGTCCATCTGCTGGGGCACAGAGCAGGGCAGAGAAGAGTAGAGAATAGTAGAAAGCGGCTCTGGAGGCACAAATGGAGATGATCCAGAAGGAGTCTAAAATGAGGCATATGAAGCAGCAAGTGCTGTCAGAGCAATGCAGATCAAGAGTCGCCGGAAGTCAGAGGAAGGAGCTGTTCTTCCAAAGAGGGAAGAGGACGAGACCTAGGGAGGTCTCACAGAGAAGGTGGTGCCTCAACAGGGTCTCAAAGTCTCCCCATCTTGTCACTTCCCAGTTGCCCCGGGACCCATGTGCCTCTTGGTTAATGGACACGCTCTTGACTCTATCATTGGCCTCAGCCACTGGTTCAGAGGCAGAAGGAATCTCAGGACTTGTGAGTGGGATGCTGGGTCAAAGGCTCCCTCTCTTCCTCTGGGCAGTGTAGTGTGTGGACGGGAGAGCATTTTGCTTCCCTGAGGGAAGCCAACGTGATAATGAAGATGACACAGGGAAAGAGCAGAGCTGAAAGAATCATAGAGATACAGAGCAGCAGTCTTGACGACTTGGCAAGCTCTGGATCAAACCATGCTTGAATTCCATCCTTCCTCTGGACTTCCCTGTTAGGAGAAATGGAAATTCTCACAACTGTTTAAATCAGTTTGCATTAAGTTGCCTGTTTTGTGCAAATAGAAATCATTTTAATTGAGAAATGTTGTGATTTGAACATTAGGAATGGCCCAGGGATAGAGATAAGGGAGGGAGTTGGGAAGGAGAGAAAGGATAAAAAAGGAAGAGTATAAAAAGATGACTCGGCATAGCATAGTATTTTTAAGCACTGAGTCAGCCTTCCTGGGTTCAATATTGTGCTCTGTGATCTTGGAGAACTCACTTAACCTCTCTATGCTTCAGTTTCCTCATCTTTAAAATGGGAACGATAATAGTACCAACTTGATAGAGTTGTTAAGAGGGTTAAATGAGCAGATACTTGTAAAAAACTTAGTGCTTGGCACACAGTAAGCTCTTTGTTAAGTATTTGCCAAACAAATCAAAGTCACTGTGTCTAATTTACAACTAAAGTTTGTGCATGAGCCTCACCTCTAATGGGAGGGGTTAGGCTCCCCTCTGAGTGGGAATGTCCAAAGTGACAATGTGGGTGTCACGTCATTCTTTCCATGTTTCACGTGAGTAAATAGAGGCCACAGGAGGCTCGGAAATCACCTAAGAGAGAACCTGGTAATAAACATCATGATGGAGGTGAAGCTGCCAGATGTAGAACCGGGACACTGACTTTAGGCTTCTGGTCTCTTCAACTCCCTGGGAGCCCTTGGGTTTGCTCCCTTTCTCAGGTAAGAATGACCGCCAGGTACCGAACAGGCCTACTAGTCTATGGGTCTCATAATAACACCACCTTAATTGACTCTGCAGTTTACCATTTATAAAGCATTTACAAAGCATCTCCTTCTGCTCGCACAAAAACCTCGTGAAGGAAGCAGGGTATATAATATTTTCCATTTTACGACCAAGAAGGGAAGCCGGCTGATAAAAGGTTTGATAGCAGGTAAGTTACTACCAAGGGTAAATAGAGCTGAATCCCACTGGAAAGCTCTAGAAGCCAGTGTACAGCAGCCACCTCAGTTATTCCATGTATGGGGGAGGGAATCAGGGTATTTATAGACCAACTCCTGTCAATCATCAGGGGGACATTAATTTTTGGCATTTCTGGTGTGTCTTTCATGTAGCAAAGTGGGTGCAGAAGACGAGAGGGATCCCTCAAACAAAGACGTGGGTGCTGGCACTGTGAGTCGGCCTATGCACAGACAGAGGTGGGGTGGCCAACACCAGCATCTGCTACAGTCTCTTCTGGCAGGATGCTCTTGTCACCTTTTCTTGCAAACGGGTCTGTGAAAGGCAGTTTTTTAGTTGGGGGCATTGCTCTTGTGACTTCAATCAGGGTTTTGGGGGTAAAGAAGTAGAGAGATATGGTAGGCTAAATAATGGCCCCCAAAGATGTCCACATCCTAATGCCTGGACCCTGTGCATATGTTACCTCACACGGCAAAAGGGACTTTGCAGAAGTGAGTAAGTTAAGGATCTTGGGATTGGAAGACTGTACTGGCCTATCCAGGTCGGCCTGCTGTAATCCAAGAGTCATTACAAGATGGAGGCAGGAGGTCAGAGCAGAGAGAAGATGCTGTGCTGCTGGCTTTGAAGATGGAGGAAGGAGCCAAAGGCCAAAGAGTGTGGGCAGCCTCTAGAAGCTAGAAAAATCAAGGAAAGAGATTCTCCCCTGAAGCCTCCAGGAGGAACACAGCCCTGCAGACGCCTGATTTTAGATTTCTGACCTCCATAACTCAGAGAATAAATTAGTGTTAAGCCACTAAATTTGCGGTAATTTGGTACAGTAGCGATAGGAAATGAGTGCAGAGAGAACGGATACTGGACGGGCTAATGGAAGGGTCTGTCCCAGATGTCTAGTCAGTCGCTCAGACAACTTGTGCAAAACAGAAATCTTGATTTTTACCATCCTCACCCCTCCCACCAAACCTGTTTGCAGTCTCAGCAGACAGCACAATTTCATCTACCTGCTTCGGCCATAAACCTAGGAGTCCTCCTCAATTTCCAGCCTTTTCTCACATTCCCACTTCAAGTCTGTCTGCAAATCCTGCTGGCTCTACCTTTAAGATAAAGCCCAAATCTGCCCACTTCTCATGACCTCCATGGCCACGCCAACCTGCCATCATCTCGCATAGGCAACTACCACAGCCTCCCACCTGGGCTCCCTGCTTCTACTCTTTCTCTCTTTAATCCATTCTCCAGAGCATCTTTTACAATTGTTCATTAGATCTTACCGCGTCCCTGTTCAGATCCCTCCAGTGGCTTCCTATTGCACTGGAATGAAATCCAAGCTGCTCACCATGGTTGAAAGCTCTATACAACTCAGCCCTGCCTGCCTTTTACCCTTATTTCCCAGCATGCTGCTCTGCAGCACTGGCTTTCTTGATGTCTCTTGAACAGGCCCAGGTGGCAGCTGTCTCAGGGCCTTTGCGTTTGCTGCTTGCTCTGCCTAGAACCCTTCTTCTTCACCTATCCCCATGGCCCACTCCTTCACTCTACTCAAGTTTCTATTCTGATGTAGGCCTTAGAAAGGCCTTTCCCAGCCATTATTCCTAACTTAACCTGCCCTTCTCCCACCTCACCATTCCTGAGCTCTTTATCCTGCCTTATCTTTTTTCATGACACTTCCCATTGTATGAAATTATATTAACTGTCTTTTCCACTAAAATATAATTCCATGAGGACTAATACTGTTTCGTTACTTGCTCTATCCTCAATGCCAAGAACAGTGCTTAGCACATAGTTCAATAAATATTCATTGATTGATAAATATATATATATAAAAGGTTATTTCCTTTTAGGTGTCTATCACTGATAGTCAAAGACAAGTTGTGGCTTCTCCTGTAGGTGTGGTTTACTCAGAACATTAATTAGTGCATTTTTACATAACCACCCACGTGTTCTGTATCTTTATGCCTGAAAGAGAAATTGGTCTTCAGCTCCCACAAGTCCTGTCATCTGTCAGAAGAGAAATTGTGAACCAATTATGATTTGACTGGGAGTACAAACCCTCCAACACAGCCCTTTGCAATCATGAACGGATCATTTTGCCTTCTCAAATGAAAGGGAACTCTGTTCCCAATGGGCATGTCACTGTTAGATGCTGCTTGATTAATTATAGAAAATTCTCACCTGGTGTTCTTCTCAAACCCACTGCTTCGAACCCACATCCAAATCTCCTGGTTTTAAAATAGTCATACTCATTTGCCCTTGGTACTCATATTATTTCAAAATGTTTTAAAATATAAGTTTTTTTTTTAAGCAGATGGAATGTATCTATCTTTAAAAATTCCTCCTCCTTTTTTTTTCCACTTTTTTTTTTCTTGCCCTTCTTATCCTCAATCTCACTAAAGGGTGTAACTATCCTTTAGGACCCCAGGCTCCAAGCTTTCTACACTCTTCAACTTCCCCTTCCCCAGGTATATTCGAGCCCTGGTTTATAAGCTTGGCTGCAATTGGAATCACATGGGGAGGTTTAATGACCCTGATTCCTGGTCCCACCCTCAGAGATCCTGGCTTAGTGAGTCTGGGGTGCTCCCTGGACACTGGGGCTGGAAAAGCTCTCCAGGTGACTCTCAGGTGTAGCCACGGCTGGAAATCAACACATCTAGTCCCTCTCATTAGGGTCTTCAGAACTCCCCTTCTCAATAAACTCCCCAAACTCCTTGGAATTTTCCATATATCTCCTTAAATTTGCAAAGATCAGACTTTTGCTGGATGACTCAGAGTTTTCATAACAACACCCACCAAAAGAAATGCCTCCTTACTTGATTTTATAGTTCTTCGGAGTTTGCAAAGCCTTTCCACACATTATTTCTCTGACTTCTCCCAATATCCCCGTGAGGTGGGCATTCAGGGTCAAGATGAGGTGACAGCAGCTGGAGCAACAGCCTGCAGAGTTAGGGTGAGGGCAAAACAAACAAACAAGAGCAAAACAATAATAACAAAGAAAACAAAACAGAGCAAGTGAGCAAAAACAATAAAAAATAACCCTACCAAAGAGGATACCCAGTTAATTTGGAATTCCAGATTAAAAAACCAATAATTCTTAGTGTAAGTATGTTATGTGCAATATTTGGGACATATTAACATACAAAAAATGGTTGTTCCATCTGGAACTCCAATTTACCTGGGTACCCTGTATTTTATTGGGCATCTCTACACTCACTGCCCATTCCTCTCCTGAAGCTCAGGCTATGCCATTGGCTTGCTTTCCTATGACCTCCCAGCAACTTGACAACTTCAGCCCCTGCCCACATTCTTCCTCTCCTCTGGGTGGGTAGCCATTATCCTCAGAAAGAGCCTCTTCTGTGTATTAGAATCTGCTTGCACTTCCTTTTTTCCCCTTTCCTAATCTCCTTTCTGGGGCCTAAATTATCTATAAGTTCAGGTTGGTTTAAAAACCACAATCAAATATTTATTCAGTACTTTCTGCGTGCCGGGCACGGTGCTAAGTGCTTTGTACTCATTATTTCATTTACTTCTCGTAAGACTCTTGCTGGTTGGTCCCATTTCCTGGATACCTACATAGGACTATTTCTATTTTAAGATAGAGAAACAGAGAGTCAGAGAGCTTGAGAGATTCCTCCAGGTCATACAACTTGAAAGTGCCAAAGCTTGGATTTGAACAGGGCTGTCTGACTCCATAGCCTTTGTTCTTAACCAGCACGCTTGGAAAACAAGATGGTACTGAGAGCCTTGTGGCTTTGCTATTCAAGTTCTCCAGCTTGTTCAATTTAGCTTTCTGAAGCTCCTGGGATTTGGAACAACCATTGGATAAATCTCTTCCATGCCATGTGGGTGGCCCGGGAGATGAAAAGTGTTGATAATATAGCAATCCATAAGATGCATATGTATTTTTGGAAACCTTATTTTTAACCCTGAAAAGAAGAAGTGTCACCCACAAGGCTCTTGAAGAAAGACTTCAGCAGCTGTTGCCAGCAAAGTAAACACTAAGTCAACACAGGGACAATGTTCTTTAAACACGTTTGCTGAAGCTAAGGGGCAAATAGTTTATGCTAATTCTCGGTAACGGGCCACAAATATAATGTGTCAAAGAGGCTTTTTTCTAAGTGTTCCATATCGTTCTTGGTATAAGCTGCCCCTGTGCTTTAGCAGTCTGTAAATATTTGCACAATTAATGTATGCTGGCAAACATCTCAAGAGGAAGGCAGGCTTCACAGTGCCAAGCAAAACTGTAATTAGCAAGACAAAAGAAAAAGACCTTGTCCCTTTCATCTCAGTGCATAAAAACTGTCGGCACTTAATACAGGTGGAAGCTTCAGAAAAGATAATTTGCAAAAGCTGAACTTCCTAAGCTTTTAAGAGTTGGTCCTATACCCCTAGTATAAAAAACATTCACTTGAGAATTATTGTTTTCCCTCTCTACTTAACAGTAATTGGGTTAATATTAACTACGAAAGGTGCTGTAGAGAAAAGTTCTTCTACAAATGTCAGCAATGTTGTCGAAGGGAGCATTTTGCATTGTGGTACCTATGAGGTACTGGAGGAGAAGGACCCCAGGAGCGGCCCCTTTTGTCTAGAAATGATTGCCTAAGTGATTCGAGAGGAAGAGGAAAGAGCTGTGCCTGCTGACACCAGCTGGAGAAGCCAGTGCACCTGGACCCATTCCACTGCCAGCTGTCTGCTGGTCCCCTCTTCCCGTACACTTCACAGGCTTCCTCAAAAAGTCACCCTGGGCTTGAAGTTCCTGTTCAGACTCTGGTAGTTCCTGGGCAAGAGCTCTCTAGTTCTGGGCACATGTGTGCCTTGAATCCTTTGCCATTCAATCTGGGGGTAGGAAGGCTAGCAGGGTGTAATGGCCTAGATGTTTGTGTCCCCTCAAATTTCATGTGTTGAAATCCCAACCCCCAAGATGATGGTACTAGGAGGTGGGGCTTTGGGAGGTGATTAGGTCATGGGGGTGGAACCCTCATGAATAGAATTAGTTCCCTTATATAAAAGAGACCCCAGGGGGCTCCCTGATCCCTCCTACCATGTGAGGATACAGCAAAAAGGTGAAGCCTATGAACCAAGAAGCAGACTCTCACCTGACACCGAATCTCCCAGCGCCTTGATCATGGACTTCCCAGCCTCCAGAATGGTGAGAAATAAATGTTGTTTAAGCTACTCAGTCCATGGTAATTTGTTATTGCAGCCCAAACTGATGAAGATACCAGGTCTGTCAACAGCAAGTGCATTGCTGGCCCTTCGGTAGTCTTTTCCAGCTGTTTAATTCTGTCTTTGCTGCCACTCGTGCTGATCCACACAAAAGCCTTTTGGTATCAGAATAAAGTATGTCATCCTAGGACCGCTTACATCAGAATCCTCACGCAGTTTTGTTAAATGTATAGGTTCCTGGTCTCCACCCCAGAAATACTGAATTACCGGGGGGTGGGGTGAGACGGGGTGCAGGAATCTGGGTCATACACAGATGCTCCGGGATTCTCAGGCACCCTAAAGCTTGAGAATCACTAGAGTAAGGAACTGCCTTCTACCCGCCGACCTTCGTTTCCCTTCTCTGCTGCCTCCTCTCAGCCTTGTTGGGAGGCTGAAGTGGAAGAGAATTAGGTCTTTCCTCTGGAACCCCTCTCTGGATCCACAAGCAGAGGGACATCCCCTCACCTGTATTCAGAATAATGTACACACAACTCTGTTACAGCCACTGTTTCACTGGAGTGATTTGTTTCCCTCCTCCGGGGAAGCATCATTTCTTGGTCATCTTTGTTGTCCCACGCTTAACGTAACACAACAACTGGCATTTAGTAGGACTCTTTAAATATTTGTTGCATAAATCAATCTTCGGTGTAATCCTTTACTTCTGAGAGACCTCACTTTGAAAAGCATAGACGAAGACGTGATCAAGGAAATAGTCCTTGAGGCAGAAGGAGTGAATGCAGGGTCCAGTGGAGCATCTGCTATTGTTGCCTTTCCATGAGCTTCACGTCATCGCTGTCGTGATCACCACCATCACCACCATCACCATCACCATCATCATCATCATCTTTGATACCTATCTTTTATTGAGTGTTTCATGCCAGGCATTGTGCTAAGAGCTTCACATACATGATCTCATTTAATCTTCAAAACGTCACTGTCCTCATGTGTAGGTGAGGAAACTGAAGGATTGCCTAAGGTTACATGAGTATTAAATGATCAAATGGCAGGGCTGGGATCAGAACTCAGAAGGAACTCAGAGCCAAATTTCTAAGTACTAATGGTTTAAACACTTCTGCTAATCCTGGATCCTGAAAAAAAGTTTGATGCTGTGCTGATGGAGATATGCCTTAAACAACTTAAGCTGGAACTAGCAATTTAGACCAAACCTATCAGACTGTTTACACTTCCCCCTCTTTCCCAAATCCTTCCTGAACCTTCTGCCGTCTACCTAAATCAGACCATCAAAGCTCAAGAAAATGCTCAGCCTTGTATATCTGCAGCCATAATCCCATGTGCCTTCCAAATTTAAATCCTTTGGCACAGTTTGGCTTTATAGGCTGAAAACAAATTTATTAGAAAGTTGTAGTGTCACAAATATTTATACTGCCATATAAACCAAAGCCACGCCAAAGCCAACTCATCATATTTGGCTTTTGTGTTTTCAAATGTTGATCGTGTACTTTTGGAGGGCTACTCGTGTATGAACCTGAAAACTAATGGAGTTTCCATGGCCACATCAGTAGTGTGGTTAGCTGGGGCCTTCTAAATGTGTTCTTGGTGTGTTTGTGCTAATGATTTATGAAGCAAAAAGAATTACTTGTCGTCTGATCCAAAACAAAGCCCTGAGGTCTTTCAAAAGGGTGATCTATGGCCTGTGGGCACACTGGCAGGGAGAGATAATAATTCTCTTGGTGTCTACTGGGCTCCAAGGACAGATGGGAAGAGACAAGCTCTGTGGCTTCAATGGACAACAGCTCCTGTTGCCAACATAAACATGCAAGGAATGACTCCCTTAATCCCGTTCTGTTTGTAAAGGCATTTTAAAGGCTGCAATTCACATTCACAGACACTTTGAGAACATAAACAATTCTACTGTATCACTCAGCAGAAGGCTCATTTAAGATGGAGAAGGGTGTAGAAAGTGTACCATGTAAATTAAGGGCATCACGTAGTTTTACAAAAGAATTTTGCTGAAGGTTAAGAAATGCTTAAAAACGTCTTCCATGAAAGCTCCAAAGTATATATGCTGTTTCTCTAGCTCTTTTAAGGCATATACTATACTATCAGCTCCATGTTCACTGCAGAGGGGGGAGTAAAAATGTGTAAACAAGTGGTCCGTGCCCTCAAAACTCAGCTTCTCAAACTGAAATGTGCACATGGATCCCCTGGGGATCTGGTTAAAATGCAGATTCTTGTTGAGTAGGTCTGGGTGGAGCCCGAGATTCTGCATTTTTGACAAGCTCCCAGGGGATGCTGATGTCATGTCACCGTGCACACACTTGCTCTTGCAAGATACTAAAATATTTACAAGGCAAACAGTGTGAAAGAACCTCTTGATCCGCATTTCTTTAAAGAATCCTTAAAGATGCCATTCCTTCAGAAATTCAGTGGTATCTGGGCTACTGCTATTGTCTCTCTGCCTAATGACACAGATGAATTACTGCTATAAACTGGTGACCACCGCAGCTGTTCACCTGGCCAGATGTTTGCTGGAAAAAGGCCTGAAAGATGAAAAGCTAGACGGAGAGCTGTGCTCCCTGGAAGCCAAAAGGCAGTCAGTCCTTGGACACCAGAGTAGCTGGTCACAACAGATTTCAGGTGATGCACTGCGAGACTGGGCAAAACAAAGGATTCATCAACCAGGGTCTACGCCCTTTCGGTGGGAACCCTTTTTTTTCTCACAGAGGTTTCCTTGAGGTTCTAAACCCTGTGAACACACTGAACCCCAGCACTTTCTTTTGAGACCTATTTTGAAAATTCATAAACATAATAGGCTTATGATGGTTTATGGAAATTTGTTCAGAGAAAAAGCTCAGGGCTGAGCCTAAAGCTGTGAATGTATTAACAGATAACACTTAAAATAGGCTAGTGATACCTTGAGAAGAAACACAGAGAAACCCAGATTTGAGCCCATTATGCTGGCGAGGACACGGAGACCTGCACTGTCTTCCTCAGATGACAGTGGCAGTGCGCCGCCTGTTGCTCCTGCAAGGGGCAGCTTGGGTTCCAAGTAACAGTGACAGCTGGGAATGTACATTCACCAGAATTGAGTTCTCTGTTAGGGTAACACAGTTGGAATCTCCGACTTTAAAAAATATCAGAAAGTTTAAGAATGGAGGTGTGACTGAACGCATACCCAACCTGCAACAGGATTTCTGATCTTGGTAAACAAGAGTGCCTGCCCAGTGAAGTAGTCAAGGATGAAGGCTCTTTCCTAACAGTGATTTATATCTCCGGTCTAAGGGACAGGAGGTAATTAATACTCATTATTTGTAAGCTTAATACCTATAACTGCTCAGAGAATTAAAAAAATTAACCCTGACACGGGGGATCATTTCTCTCTCTTTCAAGAAGTTTATAAGACAAAAAACTAGAGTGCTTTGATTTTTACTTCAAATTATACTGCAGTTGGACACATTTATTTCTATCATAGGGACCTTTAATTTTCCAAAGAACAGCCTGTGAATTCTGGGAATAGTAGGGTAGATGTTTGTTGATTCTTGATTCATGATCTCCACTTAAATTTTGAACATTTGGTGTGTTTTAGATGGCAGGAAACCAGGAACAAGTCTAATAAACTGGCCCTAAATTAATTTTCTTACTGAAAGATGATACTTCCACGCCATCTGATTTTGTTGCCAAATTAATAGATGGCAGCCCACCACAAACAGCTTTATCAGTTGGTTAACCCATCATGTAAAGAATTTCAGCTTCCTAAGTGATTATTTACTTATTGTTTTATTAGTGTTCCAGCTTCAAAAGAAACATGAATCATATTTTATGTTGATGTCAATCAGCAGGGTCCATTCTCATCCTGTTTTCTCAATTCCCCACTGCCAAAAACACTTCAAAAGGAAAGAAAACTGAGCAGGTTAGGAATTAAGCCACCACGTTTTAATCAATAAATATAAACATTTGTTTGTTAACCAGTTATTAGGCAGAATAAAACAGTAATTTATCAAGAATTCAAAAACAACATCACCTTGAAAACAAAGTGCAAAAATCTTTACCATGAATTTTACCCCACTTAGAGAATTAGAGGCAACAAAAAATTTACTCAGAAAAAGGCTTGGAATAATCTAAAAAGTTCCAGGTATATTTGAAAGCTACAACAGATTATTTTGCACAGAGTGGCAATACACAGATTATCTGACAACTCGAGGAATAAATGATTGAATGGAGGCATTGCTGAACATCAGGGAATATGATCACTTATATTCACATTAAGGGCTAGGCTTATATCCGTTTCTTATTCTTCCCCTGTGTCGTTATCCCTTGCTCTCCTCTGTATTGCAGGAAATCACATTTCCCAGGGCCCTTGCCACTGGCTTCCTGGTAGGGCTGGAACGGTTTGGTGCTGGAGGAAGACTCGAGGGCAGGAGGAGAGGTGAAGAGGAGGGTCCTTCTCCACGTCTGACTCACCGGCATTGCCTCATCTCAGGCAGGGGATTTGTGCCTGCCATGGCTCCATTTGCTACAACTCTTTGGTGGTCCTAGCTCCCACCAGGTAGCCCCCACCCTGGTTCCAGCTCTTGTGGACAACTCCAGCTTCTGGACTCACGGAACTACATCCATTCAGAGCCCTAGGTGGTAACCACTTCCTTTTGTTTGGCTTTTCCTTTATCATCTAAGTACATCAATTTCCTCTATTAAATTCCCTCTACTGAAACACCTAGGATGGTTTCCATTTTCCTGACTGGATCCTGACTGAAACATATTAGAATCATTAAATTCTTTTCCCCTCTAACTTAGCTGGGAATTTTTGCATGAGAATCCGCCCTACGCCAATGAAAAATCATTTTCTGTTGTATGTACTGTGTACAACAAGGAGAAAGAAATAGGAACAGAAAATTAACCTTAAGAGGAAATTACAAAGTCACCAAATGAATAACCAAAGTCAACAAATGAATTGTAAAAAAAAAAAAAAAAAAGCCTCTGAAAATTCAGAGAACATAAGACAGCACCAGAAAGTTTCTTTCCTGTTGAATCAATAAACTTTCCTGAAATTAAAATCCTTTAGAATTTCTGGATATTTCAAGAGTGAGTGTCAAAAAAAAATTGATTCATTAACAAGTGATCTGTCGCTTCTCAGCTAGAGTGCACCCCTGGCATGGTTCTTCTCAGAAGTAGAGTTCCTTGGTGAGCATGGAGACGACACAGGGGATCTGCTTCTTCTGGTGGAAGCGCGGGTCATCCGAGTGAGACTCAAAGTGTCTGGCCACCCTGTGGTTCACCCTGGTGAGGATCTGTATGATCTCCAGACTTTTCCCGTGCTCGTTCAGGATGGAGCAGAGCGCCTGAACAAACCAGGAGCCACTCCCTGGGTTCCTCCATGAGTAATAGCCTTCAACAGGAGAGAAAGAAGATCAAATCAGCCGAGCTGGCCGCTACTCCATCACCACCCAGAATGAGCTCTCCATGTCTGGGAGCTTCACGCCTGCTTTTCTGAAATTATTTCACCCTACTCTGCATGCAAGTCCCTAATGAGAATCAGGCTGCTGTGCTCAGAGAGCAAACAGCTTAGATTTAGAGGGTTGCGGGAAATGCTCAACAAATGCTTTGGTATTTCAGCATGGATACGTATTAGATACCTAAGTGAGTGTGAGACAAGTTGCATATAGAGTTTTCCAAAGGAAATGCTGGAGAACTGCTCCATAACTCTGCAACTTCTCACCACACTTTGGGGTCATGCAACTTTCTAATCCAAGCCTCAAGAGGGGAATTTGCAGGAGACCTCAGAGAATCTTGAGATGTGTTCCTACTGTTAGGGGACATGGAACTACAGCCTGGCTTCTCTTGAAGAAATCCAGAGGTGAGAGGCGGCTGAATTACCAACTGCCTTAAGGAGAGCCTGCTGCCCTGGGAGCACCAGCACTGTAAGGGCAAGGGGTTTGTGCCTCCAGGACCACACATGGTCTATGGCAGAGGAAGCTGGCTCTTGGTTTGCCCTGAATCCTGTCCAGAGGAACTTCTTGAAGGGGCAAGAAGACCTTAACAGATAGAGGCTCGACATGTAGCTTGGAGGATGTCCAGGAGTTGAGGAAGAAATCACAATACACAATCAGGCATAGAGATGCAAATCCAAGGCCCAAGGAGGAACAGGGCCCAGGGAACCAGGAATCATGAAAGTGCCCAAGAGGGAAGCGGCCAGCTTTAATCATCCGACTGATCCAGAGCACGAGAAACCAGGCGACCCTGGGACCCAGGCTTTACCCTTAACTTGCCTCCCTCCCTCTCTACTTCCCTCTCAACTTTGATGCCAGAGAATCTAAAAAGGGATCTGGCAAGTGGAGGAGGAGATGAGAAAGCTGAAGGCTCAAGGTCCTCTCAGCACCTTAGCCCTCTAGGAGGGCTGATCTTGAATTGAGAGGAATTTAAAGCCAAGTCAGGCTCAGGATTTGTTACTCATACTGGACATTCTGGTTTCAGTGCTGCGATTGTTGTGACTTTAAAAGGTGACCACAATATTGTCTAATATCTTCGCACGAACGGCAAAGCTATGCACCTGCTGAAGTTTTCATCCAGGGGAAGGGAAGATTCCACCACCCTCATCCTCCCCAATTTAAAAGGACAGTAGGAAACAAAATAAAGCTGTGCTTGGTTTATGTGATGAGCTGTGCATCTTCCTCCTACTGCCAATTGGTCATACCAGTTTGAGGAGAATGGAGTCATCATCTTTATCATTTATAACAATCAGCTATTGAATAAATGGACATTAAACAGAAATAACCTATTTGTGTAAAATGATTGAGGTGCACTTAGAATTCTTTCCTGCAGCACAGAGTACTGGTGACTATCAGCATGAGGATTCGAGCTCTATGGTGTTAGCAGTCTGACAATGGGTTCCATTTGTAGAGGGGAGGTCAGAGAAGTTATCTCATCTAATACAATAAGCTGGTCAGGATGGACCCATTTCATTACTGCCCTCAGGTTTGTGTCCCCTAACCCCTGTCCTACAGGGCTCCGAGGTAACCATTTTGAAATCCAAATCTCATCCTGAGGCTCTCCTGCCTAGAACAGTTCCCTCGTGCTCCTTTATCAGGCTGAAGTTCCGTCTACCCAGCACAGCACACAGGGCCCACTACAAGGCGGCCCCTTGCCCACCTGTCCAGGTTTTAACCTTGCCAATGCCCTGCCACACCCCGTGCTATGGTCTCTCTCAGTCTCTCTGCCACGTGAGGACACAGTGAGAAGACAGCTGTCTATAAGCCAGGAAGACAGCCCTCATCAGAAACCAAGCTGGCCGGCACCTTGATCTCGAACCTCGCAGAACGGTGAGAAATAAACTTTTGTGGTTTAAGCCGTTCAGTCTGTGGAATTTTGTTACAGCAACCCAAGCAGAATAACAGACCCCGTGGTCCAACCCTGAGTCTGACCAAAGCTTTGGGCTATCCCACCCCGTGGCACGCTGTCTGGTAAGCCACCTCACCCTTCCCCCTGTTGATTTTCCAAGATTCAGCTCTTTTCTAGGAAATCCTCTGTCGCCTGCCTCCCTGGAAGAGTCCACCCTTCCTCCTTGAGTTCCCCCAGACCTCATGAGGAGCATCTACAACTCCGCCACCAGGTTTGTTTACACAGAGAGATGCCCCCATCACACGCCTCCCTCTCACGAGCAGGAAGACCAAACTATTCTCTTACATGACCCCTAAAACTTGTAAAGTTATCCTCACAGAATCTCACCTGCACATCCTGCTAGGGCTGGTTTTCCAAACACACCAACCTATTTATTGTACCCAGTTCCTTTGTATTGAGCACGTGACAAACGACTACAGCTCGGAGAATTCTAACTTGATAGTTTTTACCCAAAACAAAGGAAGGACTCCCACTGAACTGACTCAGGCAAATGCAGAGCTTGGTAAATAATGAGTAGGCTAGCTCATTACTGGCATTTTCTGGTTCCTGTTTACATGTTGCGGTGTGAAGGGGTCCTCGCCCGAGCTACAGCTCTATCGTGTACTGAACTCTCTACGTGACCTTGGGCACATCACTTAAGCTCACTCAAACTCTAGTTTTCATCTGTAAAATTAGGACCACAGTAACACCTTTCCTAACCACCTACACAATTATTATAAGGATGACATAAGGTAAAGGGTATGAAAAACACTATATATTTTAAAGTGCTATAGAAATGTTTGTTCTTATAATTAACCAATAATAATAGTAATAATGAATGAGAGAATTCAGCTTTCTTGGAGAAAAAAGTGAATACTTCCCTGAGATATGCAGAATAGTGGCTCCCAGAGATCTCCGTGCCCTAACCCTGAAACCTGAGAACACGTTACCTGACATGATGGAGAGGACTTTGCAGATGTGATTAATGAGATGGAAATGAGACGGGAGATTATCTGGGATTATCTGGGGGGGGGCCCCAATGTAATCATAGGAGTCCTTAAAAGAAGAGAACGTGTCCCAGCTGTGGTGAGAGAAAGTGAAGGGAGGATGGAAGAAGGGTCAGAGAGAGGTGGGTTGCTGTTTGTGAAGACAGTGGAAAGGGGTCCTAAGCTAAAGAAGGCAGGAGGTTGTAACATGCTGGAGAAAGCAAGGCCACAGATTGTTCCCCGCTATGTCTCCAGAAGGAACGTAACCCTGTCAATCCGTTCTGGAATTCTGACCTCCAGAACTGCAGGATAATACATTTGTGTGTTTCAGGCCACTATGTTTGTGGTAATTGATCACTACAGCAATAGGAAACTAATACAGCCCCAGGCCTGCATTTTGATGGTGGAATGGCCATGGTCTGGTCAGCAGACTTGATACCTGGAACTGTGGAATAGGCGAAGAGAAAGTCGGCTTCAACTGGGACCTTATATCGAGGATTAGCATCTGTGTCGTCATTGATAGGCCCCGAGTCGGCCTGGATCCCGTCATCAAGCTCTGTCCCTCGGCAAGCCTGAATATCAAAGCAGAGATCACTCCATGGAGTCAGGAATGGAAACGTGTGTGCTGTTCACCACTGGATCCCAGTGCCTAGAACTGTGCTTGGCAAGAACTAGTAGCTCACTGATAATGTGATGAGTGAATGTGTCGAATTAATAAGCAAAGCAAATAAAAGTAGTGCAATGTCTTGAAGAAACCCTCATAATTTGTGATCTGATGTCAACACAGATGCCAAGCATTTAGAGGGAGCAAAACAAAACCCAAATGTGCATACCCCAAGTGAAATAGCACATACATGTGCAAAAATGAGACAATCTGAGTCACTCTCTAATCTTTTCCCATTTCCAATTGTACTGGCTGTGAAAAGTGATTACCTGAATGAAGAAGAGTTTGGGTTTCTCTAAAAGGGTTTTACATCTATCTCCCCTAAAATGGCCTGTCAAGTCCTTTATTGGTGTCATGCCATCTGTTCCATAAATTAAATTTTCTTCTCCGTGGCTTAATAAGATGCAGGCGAAGCAGGCTGAATTTCGGTGGTCCTCTTCAGAAGCTGCAAGCAAGTGATTTGAACATTGAAAAGTTAAAACATAAGTCCTGTGGGACCTCAGATGCAATATTCTCTTCCAGGCTGGCAGCTGCCACTGACTTAGAGAGGCACTCAGAGGAAAGAGCACTTCTTTGGAGAGAAGGAGGACCCGTGGAGAGAAGTTAGAGAGAGCAAGAATTCTAGAATTCTCACTCAGTCTGAAACCAGAATGGGGCTGCCTCATGACGACGTGAGCCCCAAGTGCGAGAGGGGTTCAGGCAGCCACTGAGAGGCAGCATACTGGGGGGCCAGAGGCTGTGGCCTCTGTTCGTTAGGTTTGTGACACGGGGCAAGTTACTTTTGTGTCTTGGTTTCCTTGTCTGTAAAATGGACACGATCGTACCTACTCAATGAGTGAATATTTGCAAAGCAAGCCACATAATAAATATCATGCGAGTATTTGTTAAAGAAAATAAGTCACGCTAAGTGAAATGAGCCAGTCACTAAAGGAAAACTACTTTACGATTCCACTTAGGAGGTACCTAGGGGAGTCACGTTCAGAGGCAGAAAGTAGAATGGTGGCTGCCAGGCGCCGGGGGAGGGGGCCGTGGGTAGTTAGTGTTTAATGGAGACAGAGTTTCAGTTTTGAAAGATGAAAAGAATTCTGGAGATGGATGGTGATGATGCTTACCTAATAATCTGAACGCCACTGAACTGTACACTTAAATAGGGGTAAAATGGCAAGTTTTATGTTATGTGTATTTTACCACAATTTAAAAAGTAAAAAATAAAAATTTCAGGAAAGGAAAGAATATAAAATAAAAATGCTAGATTGGCTGTCAATTTAGGATACAGGGAGGAATTGTAAACTACGTAACCGGTTGGCACAGCTCGAACTCATCTAAGGTTCTACAAGTCTAACTAACTAGCCAGATAGCTAACTAATTTAACCTATGCTTTCTTCTCTGTGATCAACAATGGGGGAAGAACAAGGTTTAGAATTTCTTGAGTACCCATGATGTGCAGTGGCCTAGGTACTTTGCATGAGTTATTTTATGTAATCCTTACAAGAGCCCCTTGAAGGAGGCCTCATTAATCTTCATTTCACTGATAAAAAATGGAATCTTGAAGAGGTCCCATAATTTTGCTCAAAGGCAGAACGACCTGTCGGAGCCTTACAGCCCTGCCACCGCCTCAGTTCCCAGCAGACCAGGTGTGGCCTCTCCCATTTCCATCGCGGCTGGACCTGTGCATCGATCTGCACAGTGATTCTGTATCAGTTTGACAACAGAGGTACAAGGCGATGGAATTCTTTCTCCCCCTTAGCTTATCTTAAGATCAGATGAATTAAAACAGAGGTGGAAAATGGGAGTTTTGCCCTCACTGGAACCTACTACAAGTACAGTAAAAAAAAACAAAAACCAACCGCTTTGCTATTTTGATAGGACAGTAAATGAAAATTCCGTGATCGTGACATGCTCTGGGCTCGGGTGGAATGACATGCTTTTCATAAGAACAGAAACTAAAATTGTGCCATCTGTATAGGCTGTTCCACTTCTCAAAGCATGATCACGAACTTTCTCTCGGCTAATCCTCACTGCAATCCTAAGAAACAGGAGGTGCTGGTATCACGATCCGCATTTCAGGAAGCGAAGACTCAGGAAGGCACACTTGCCTTGTCCAGGCCGCCCAGCAGTTTGAACTTGGATTAGACCCCAAACACACACTCCTGGCTCCAGTCTCCTCTACCATGAGGTCTACCACGGTACAGAAGATTCATGTTTCAAGAAATTAGGAAAAGATGCCTAGTTTTTAAAAATATAAGAGAGGGTATTTAAGACAGGGTGTTACAAAAGAGGGTGGGATCTTTTTTGTGTTTAGCTGTGTAACCAAGAAAAGCAGCAGTGATTTCAACTGTGGGCCTGTCCGCTGCCTGGGGCTCAGTGTCTAATGAGTTAGTGAGGCATCACTTTCAAACACTCGCCCTAAATGCCAGAACACCCCACGGGCATCCATTAGACAGTGTGGTGTAACAGAGAATGCCGTTGTTCCAGAGTCGAAAGACTGAGGCTTGAGTTTGGTTCTGTACCTTCAATACGTCCCTTATCCTCTCTACAGCTCTGTCCCTACAATCATAAAAGGGGCATGATAACATTCCGGTGGCCAACACTGCAGGGGTTGTGTTAAAGATCTAATGAAATAATTTTGTGTGAGTGCTGTATAAAAAATAAGGTAGTTTGAAGCATATGGGGGTGATTGTTCTCTATCTGCCACCAGGGAAAAGTTTACCCTTAAACTTTGCTCTGGACAGAAAGACAGATTTGTCACCTCCTTAGGAATTAGCTTTTTGAAACCGAGACTGTTCTGTAGATACAGAACCTATTTCTCTTGCTGTAATGTAAACTGATTGCGTCTTTTTAGGGAGAGATCTAAGTTTCCTGAAAGAGACCTGCCTACCCCAGAGACAGGTATGGAGTGGCCAGGAGGAAAGGAAGGCTTCCCACACTGAGATCCCTCTGTCCTGTGAAGGCATCCTCCGAGACCGGCTGGGCCCTGCCCCTCTCGGCGGCAGGAAGAAGACAGAGGGAGGAAGGGTAGGTGTGCACCTTGTTTCAGCAGACTTTTCATCTTGGCACAAGAGCAGTCGTTATAGACGACCACGTCGAAACCCAGGTTTCGGAAGCACTTGAAAAGGGCCTCAGCATCTTTGTCTGTTCCGTTTCGGACGCCCATTCCTGTGGGAATCAAGCATCAAGTCCACAATGTGCAATCCCTGGCTGAGCCCTGTGTGCTGACATCATCCAGCCAGGTGCTCTGGTGTAAACAATGCTGCCAAGGTCACAATTTAAATGAGCAAGAGAAATAAGAAGCAAAATCAAAGGAAAGAGAGTAACTGGGCCAACCCGCAAATGTGAGCCTCATCAGGGGAGCTCTGAGCTCCAGTCAAGGTCAAACAGCTCCCAATGATTCTTAGTCCTTTGGTCCAAGTCCCACATCAGCTAATGCACCTTGTGGGACCTTAGATTGAAAGTTTCCAAGTTCCCGGCTTCCCTCTCTCCTGGTCACGCGAATACCATCTGCGGAGGGGCTGTCTGCCACAGCAGATCGGCTCAGCATGTTTCTGACGAACGTCTGCCACAAGTCTAAAGACAAGCTGAAGCAACTGGAGGGGACCAGGAAAGGCAAGCCCATGCCCACAACACCTACCTGTACCTCTGTCGAAGTTCTTGTTGTTTATTATGACGCATTTGCCCACCTTCTCAAAGTTCATGTTATACTGATATGTAGGCTCTCGGTTGCGGTTGGTCGTGATGGATCTCTCTGGGCCATTTTTCTTCTTCTTACTGGGGAAACAGAAAGCCAGTCAGGGGCTGTGGGGGACATTTGGACAGTAATGGCGTCTTGATTTTACTACTAGCATGAAAGGGGTGCCCAAGAAAGCTGCAATACCTGTGAAGAGATGACCTGGGGTGAACAGATGGCTCTGTTGAATTGTCAAAGATAAAAGGAACAGGATCTCCTGCTTCATTTCATTAGATGCTAGAGAAATACAAATTCAAATTGCAATGTGATACGAGCAGGCACTCACCAGAAGGGCTACAATGTACTGGGAACCATGTTCAGCACCTGGAATTATCACAGATTACAGGTGGGCACCTGTTTTGTACATCCATTGTGGAAAACTGGCAGAATCAACGAAAACCAAACTTAAACATATCCTAGGACAGAACAATTCCATTCCTGGGTATATTTCCCAAAGTAGAGCACACACCTTTACCAAAAGAAAGATCCACAGACGTGCACAGCAGGACTGTTAAATATTAGCCCCAAAAGGAAATAATCCAATTGTCCACTTACAGTAGAATGGATAAGTTATTGAACATTCATACAATGCGATACAAGGCAACGATAATGAAGAAACCATGACAACATGAAGTCACATGAATGAATCTCACAAATATAATATTGAGCAAAAGAACTCACATACAAGAAAACTAATACTTGGTATTAGAAGTCAGGAGGTGGTTTTCTCTGTGGTGGGAGAGTTAGGGACTGGAAGGGACATAAGGACTGTCTCAGATGCTGGTCATATTTTATTTCTTGGTATGGGTGCTGGTTACATGGGTGTGTCAGTGAAAATTCTAAGTGTGGGACACTTTTCTCTGTGGATGTTATAATTCAATTAACATTTACACTAAAAGGGAAAAAACAGAAACAGCAATTTAAAAAAGAAAGCAGGCCTCTTCCCATCTCCAGACACGGACTGTCCAGTTTACCAAAAGTCTGGCATGTAGGTAGTGAGGCTGGAACATGCGCATCATCGTGAGGTCAGAGAAAAAAATGCCAAATGCGAGTGTGGAACAGGCTTGCTAGTCACCCACCCAAATGTAAGCTCCAAGAGAGGAGAGTTTTTATCTGTTCTGAAAAATCACTGAATCCCCCATACTTAGAACAACATCTGGCACATCAGTTGCTCAATAAATATCTTTTATAAACTACAGACCAATATCTCTTATGAAGATAGATGCAAAAATCCTTAACAAAATATTAGCAAGCCAAATCCAGTAATCCATAAATAGGATTGTACACCATGACCTGGTGCGACTGATCCTAGGAACGCAAGGTTGGTTTAACATCCAAAAATCAATTAATATAATATATCATATTAACAGAATAAAGGACAAAAACATATGATCAACTCAATTGATACAGAAAAAACATATGACAAAATCCAACACTGTTAAGATAAAAATGCTACATAAACTAGGATTACAACAGAACAAACTCAACCGAAAAGAGCATCTATGAAAAACCCACAACTAATATCATACTTAATGATAAAAGACTGAATGATTCTCCCCTAAGGTCAGGAACAAGGCAAACACGTCCACTCTTGCCATTCTTATTAAATATTCTATGAGAGGTTCCAGTCAGGGCAATTGGGTTTACAAAAAAATTGTTACATGAATGAATGGAGCCTTATCCTCTCATTTTGCAGATATGGAAACGGAGGTGCACAGAGAGGCAGGGGGTTGTCCAAGGTCACCCAGCCAATGGTCAGCAAAGTGGGACCATCACCTAGGCCTTAGACTTCATGTCAGCGTTCGAGAGCGCCCTTGAATATTTTTTAGAAAGATTCGTCTGCCATCCTCCCAAATCTCTCCTCAAAAGTTGGAAGAAGTAAAGCGAAAGTGAAAACTAAGCTTGTTACCTGACAACTGTGGGTCCAGGATATTTTACTGAGCCTTCATTGAATCTTATCTGCTGTAGTTTCTCAGAATCTCTGAGAGGACCTGTTCCTTCCCCTTGCCCCTCCTACCTTGATCCACATTACAGATCAGCTGTGTGTGTTGGCCTTCAGGTTCTTATTGCTATTTTCAACTTCAACACGACTTTATCCTCCACTTTCTTAAGGCCAAATTTCTTCCATGATATTTTATTTTTAAAAGAGAAAAATCTTGAATCTGTTCTCCTAGCTTCTCCAGACTGTTCCCTCTCTTTGTTTTCTATCTGGATTTGAGGGTTGATGCCAGTTTTTCCTCACACTTCTTCCCCTGAGAGAGGCAGCACGAAAGAGCCAGGGACTCGAGGCCAGACATCTGCCACGTGACCTGGGATAGTGAGTTGCTGCCCTTCCCAGAGCATCCGCCTCCTCTCCTGGACAAAGGAGACTTCTGTGGCTGTCACAGAATTAGATGGGAGACTCATGGCAACAGGGCCGCCACCTCCCAGGCCTCCATAAAAGCTCAGCGGAGACGAAAATCAGCCAGGTGAGCATTTGTGCTGTTCAAGGACACATCATGCTGGGAGGAGTGGGATTTATTTCCTTATTATCCCCCTGTCAATGACCCCTACTGACAGTGTCCTCTGTGCATGTTAAAATATCTGCACACAATCTTTCATAGATAAACAAAATCTTTGGTCTTCAGTTGATGCCTCCCAGGTAGACGGAGGGACATAATCATACCCACACTATAGGTAATAACCGCAATTTGTCAATGCTTCCTACGGGCTGGGATCTTGTTAAAACTCTCACCTGCATTTTCTCATTGGCTCCTGGCAGGTCTTCAGCTAATTTAAGGCCACTCAAAGACTCGAATAAGAGTCACATGAAGCCTGGCAGGCTGGAGGTCACAGTTCATGCACTAAAGCCCTTTCGGATACATTCTACTTCGATCTTTTGCAATATGGATTATTTTAAAGCAAACTGAACAACAGCATCAGAGTAATAAACGAGCTGTGATTTTTTTAAGCTGCCATCAGACCACCCTCAATGATGAGCAAAACAGTCAGCGAACATCTTTTATCAGAAAAACAGGCTTGGATATAAATTACATGAAAACGAAAAGGATTCCTCTTCTATCAGAAGAGAATTTGGAAAATTAACCTGGGTTTTTTAAAAAAGGAACACAAGAGGAGAATAAAGATATACACCCTTTAAAGAAAATACTTTCCACGGTTATGAAAAATACCTTAAAATTGAATATGAAATGGGATCTTATCCTTGGTAACTATCTCAAAAGGGACATCAGAAAAATTTCCCTTACCTATCTTGCCCCTAAATTGAACTCTTATTTTTCAAAACGAATTCAATATCTGCTTCCTCTTTCTGGATTTGAGTCAGTCAGTATTAATTTTTCCTTCCAACCGAAATAGCTTTTTGTTAAACCCAGTTCTTCCCAGACCACAGATATGAATCACAGACTGGGGATCAGTTCATTTCCATTGAATTCATCTTCCTGAGGGGTGCTGGCCTTGGGGAAACGCCATCTGTAGCTTAACTTTGGGGAAGCAAACCCCAATGGTCAGCTTTAAGCACACAGAGAGACAAATAAAAGGAGGAAAAGATTATCCAGAAGATATCAGGCAGAAAGCACCAGGAAAAAAAAGTGCACCCAAGTCCACTGCATACAGATGCATTCTGCCTGAACCAGAGTCCAAGAGATTAGAGGCTGCCCCCCAACAGCCGCGAGGCTGCGGGGCACCTTCTGAGGATCATCTCCCTCTCACCCTCATTCTGCCCTCGAGACTCCTGCGAGGGAAGTACCATTACTTCCATTTTGCCAATTCTGGCTGCAAGGCTGCTGCAGAGATATTAAGAACAGCCTCATCTTTAGGAAGGGAACTGAATTCTGAGAGGGCCCTATTTTAGGTAGCCCTCGGTGCTGATTCTGCAGGAACACAGCACGATGGTGCTGCTTGAGTATTTCTCTTGTGTATGACATCTCACACTACTTGGAAGTGCTTTTGGACTGACAAGTTTTCTTCCTTTTCCCCCCTGCCTCTCTCATGTCTAATTTTGAACCTCTATAGCCTGCCTCAAGTAAAAGACCGGGCTGGCATGGGGCCAGCCCTGTAGCTGAGTGGTTAAAGTTCTGCGTGCTCTGCTTCCACGGCCTGGGTTCACAGGTTCGGATCCCAGCGCGGACCTACTCCCCTCATCAGCCATGCTGTGGAGGCATCCCACGTACACAGTGGAGGAAGACTGGCACAGACGTTAGCTCAGGGCTAATCTTCCTCAAGCAAAAAAAAAAAGAGAAGGATCGGCAACGGATGTTAGCTCAGGGCGAATCTTCTTCACACACACACACAAAAAGACCGGGCTGGCAGATGTGAGTTTGTTTAATTAGCCTCTCAATCCCATAAGGACTAGCAGAACAGGTACAAAGATCCAGTTCAGTATTTACTTCCTGGCTGGATCATAAAGGGGAGGGTCTTTAATCAAAATCACACAGTGTTGTGAAAAAGAATGAGGAAGCTCTCTGTCCCAATGTGGGATGATTTCCAGTAAGTAGTGGTAAGTGCTGAAGAAAACAAAGGTGCAGAACAATGAGAACAACATGCTACCTTGTGGGAAAAAACGAGGGGAAAATACATCATCTTCATATTTGCTTGTATTTGCATAAAGAGACAGATGACATAACAGATAAACCATGGACTGCCTGGGGTTGCAACCTGCTCCACCACTTATCTGAGTGATCGTGGGCAAGTTACTTAACCTCTCTGTGCTTCAGTCTCCTCATTTGTAACAAAGACAAAATTACAGCCCCTGCCTCAGAGTTTCTAAACAATTTAATATTCACAAGGCACTTAGAACGGTGTGTGGCATGTAGTAAGTGTTAAATAAATGTCACTATTATTACTAATGTTATGTATTGTGTGTCACTGTAAGTGGTGACCTGTGTCATGGGGGGCGCGGAGCAGGACAGCAGGAAGGAGTGGGAGGAAGAATTTTGACCGTATGTTTCTTTTAGGATACATGAATAAGGTAATTATTCAAAAGATTAAAATAAAAATTATTTACCAGTTAAAAATCACTTGCCACAAATGGATTTCAAGATATGGCCAATTCTAAAGATTACTGGGTTCATAAATTTTTGTGCTAACTATTGAAAGAGCTCCCTAGACACCCCGTTTTTTCGGTTTCCACTGTGGCTTTACCCCTCTCCCTAGCCTTTGAAACTTCTTCCTCCTCTATGTGGCAATAACAACAACAGTAAATACAGTCATCATACGGACCACTTTTTGGAATACTTACCGCTTTATATATAGGATCTGGTGTAATCTTTACAGCTCTGTGAGGCATTAATCTCATTTCATAGAGAAAGATTACATTAGCTTTTCCAGGATCACAAGGCCAGACAGTGGTAGAACCCAGGTTTATTCGGAGGCCCAACACCAAGTCCCCTAGGCCACTGTTTCTGACCTCTGTTAAAATTCAGAGTCCTAGGCCTCGTCCAGATCAAGAGAACCAGAGACTTGGGCCAGGCCTGG
This sequence comes from Equus caballus, assembly GCF_041296265.1. Classification (NCBI taxonomy): domain Eukaryota; kingdom Metazoa; phylum Chordata; class Mammalia; order Perissodactyla; family Equidae; genus Equus; species Equus caballus. The sequence goes on from NC_091684.1 coordinate 18,875,582, forward strand.
GCATCTTCCTGGAGATGTTCACACCCTCTGAACTTCCAGGGCCTCGGCACTGCCCTGTCTGTCCACTGCATGGGCCTCCTGGCTCTGGCCTTTCATTGCTGTCTCTGCTCTTGTTTCAAGCCCCTCAGCTACTTCCAGAACCCAAGGAAGCAGAAGTCCCTGCCCAGCCGTTTGTACTCCCGGGCGGGGTAGACAACACCAGCTCGCCCTACCCCTATCACACACCACCCTCCAAGGGCACGGCCTCTGGGGCTCTGGGCCAGGTCGAGCAAGACGTGCCTCGGGAAGCAGGGACTTGTCGTGGAAGGCGCCCGGCAGGAGCAGCGCGGGTGTATTTAGGCTCATGTGTGAGATTTATGACTCTCCGTGAAACCTGCAAGGTCTCCCAGAGGTGACAGTCGAGCTGAACATTAAACTGAAATTACTTTAACAACACAACCAAAATGCTTCCAGAAACGCCACTCCGCCTGCAATGTCGTTCTTATTCTCCCTTGTTTGCACAACATTGAGTGAGTCCCCAGCACAGCCTTGGTGGAGCAGTATCTCACCGTCAGCACAGCCAGGGGAGGGAAGCTTGGCCATCCCAGCGCTAGCAGCTCATAAAGAGTTACTGTCTGTTTGGAAATCAATTGCCCAAGCCAAGCAGATCGTCAGATAAACAAGTGCTATTGGACAGAAGCAAGGGCCTCAAGGGCTCCAAAGAGATTGTGCTAATTAATTAGCCGACCGCAGAAAGAGGGCAACAGTCCACAGCTCAGCACAGCAGGTTCTCCCAGGCGTGGGGGCTGGGGCGGGGACGAGGAGGGTAATAAGAAGCTTTCAATGATCTAGGTTAGAAACTTCTTCAGCGGGCAATCATCCCCCAGGGATAAGATCTTCCCAAAGCGGCCATTCTTGTCCCAAGTTCACATGGCCTTTTTGTGGGAAGTGCTGGAACATGTGAGACCTGCTGTGACACAGACCCCAACGGGGTGGGTGCGCTGAGTTTCTTTCAAGTCCAGATCAACGATAACCAGCCTTCTTCTGAGTCTGACACACGGTCTAAACAGTGAAGGAACCACTTCTGACAGTCCCTAAGGCACCAGGAACAAGACTAATTAATATCTCTAGAGTATTTTATGCTTTACAGAGTGTGTTAATAATCATTATCTCATTTTTTCTGCAAAGTACAGAGGAGAGGCATGGGAAGACAGAGCCCATAAAGGCTGGCCGGGGTATTTTTTCAGCCACATTCTATCACTTCCCCTTCTAGCCGCCCTGCCCCTCTTTTTTCCCCTCCCTTTGCTAATTCTCTGTTGATAAACTTAGTCTTTATCTTGACTTTTTTATATTCTGAAGACTTTGGCCAAGATTACTATGCTAGGAAGAAACACAGGATTCTTGTTATGGAAGCTGCTGTTACGTGCAAAGCTCATGATAAACCAGACCAGTGAATTGAAAGTTCTAAATCCTCTTAAAAGCTCATGTGTTCTACAATTGGCTGAAGATTTTACAAAATAAATCTGGCCACGAAGTCATTGTGCTTAGGGCCAGACAAGCAAGATACAAGCAACCATGACAACAGCCTGGTAGAATGACTCAGTGCACGTAAGTGTGCGCTAAAATGCAAGAGGCAGTTAATTTATAGAAGCAGGTTGATGACAATGCTTCCTAACCATCCCGTTTCTTGGTGTATTTCATCACCCATGTGGGCAAGTACCATTATCTTCACTTCCCACATGCATTCGGATAAGCTCAAATCTCTGCCAGGAACAGATAATGCCAGCATCAATTATCAGGAAGGAACTAGATTATCTGAACTTCTTAGGTAGAAAGCCATTTTTTGGAACACCAAACTTCACAGCGTAAGGCCAACTGTGTCATTTCAACAAAGTCAAGAGGCAAAAAATTACAACCATGGTTACTTATATAAAAAGACCTCCTTGAAGAACCTACGGCAACTCGTACCAGAAAACATTATAGGATAAAAATACTCTGCCTACTTCACAAAGAAGTGAAAAACCTCAGAAAGTCCACGCTGAATTTTTACCATCCACTCTGGGTGCAAGTATAATTTTCCCCATCACCAGAGTGGATAAATACAGGTTTCATCCTCTTACAGATCCCCCAGGCTACTCGAAATGTGAATTATACCTTTCTATATTTGGAAGGGAATCTAAGCATGCAAACCCACTCTTATTTATTTTCTAAAGCGTCTCCATGAATAGGATTCCCAGTAGCTTCATCTATTTGCAGACATTCATCAGCATGAAAGTAAACACACCACCAGGCACACAGTTCCCCCCGGCTGTTTCATTCGGAATTAGAGCTCTGGTTTTCGTAGCTGCTTTGTCTAAATATTTTGGGGATGATTCATTCATGGTTTCAATGTTTCAACAGAGGGCATCCCCAACAGTCCTGACATACCAAGGCACAGAGCAGAACAGAGAGGAAAAGAAAGAGTGAAGGCGGTACCTCATGTCTCCATCCGAAAGCGCCCCCCTCTGCATCAGAACCAGGCTTTGCTCTGCGACCACGGGCAGTGAGTTTCCTTCTTCTCTGTAATAATAAAAACTCAACATGCTCGGGGTTCAGCAGGGCCAGAAGACTGGCACAGCCCGCCCAGCCTGGCCTGGAGGCCTGTGACTGAATCAGCAGTGAGCTGCACGCTGGAGTTTTCCATAGGACCATTCACAGTGGGCTGGGAAAGTCACACTGGCCTCTCCCTTCTCTGCTGACTGGCAAAAATGACCAGGCGCCACCCTGCTGAGCCTCCCCACCCCGGGACAGCTCCCTGGGGAAAAAGAGACTTTCTAGAAGCATGGAGTCCAAAGGAAAAAAAACCCCAATTTCCATAAAGATGCATCTTTAAGAGGCACAACTGGAAACAAACAGTAGGGAAAGGCAAGCAAGAGGCTGAACATCAAGAGAATAAAATGCAACCCAGCTGTTAAAGTCATGAGCATGCAGATGCAGGCGGCCCACCGAAGGGCCAAACAGCACACGGCGGAATTGCAAAATATGTAAAATTATATGTAAGTAAATGAACAAAAACAGGAAGTGAGTTTATGGTGAATCAAAGAGTTCAAATTCATTGGCTTATTTTTTTCCTTATAAAGGTACTCAAGGTAGTGATACAAATTATAAAGGACTACAGAGGCATACCACATACCATAATTTTCAAATGACGCACATAAACGTTTTTCAATGGTCCTGAATAAAGTGAACGATCCAGGAGTTGCTACACTTTCCCATCTCACCCTCCCAACGCAATGAGGAAAACGTGAACACGTAAAAACAGAAACACCTGTTAAGCAAACGGCTCAGCAATGCTTTTCTCCATTTCCTGGTTCAAGGTCCTGGTTAAGGAAAGGTGTGAAGCTCATGAGGTGGAGTTATAACAACTGCCACCCTGGGCAAACCTCCTAGTCATCTGCCATCCTCAGGTCTGTGAACAAGAGAGAAAACTGGCTTTCTATGTTTTTCCCTGAAACTCAGTTTGCAAAAATACACTTACATCGGGAAACAAAGTCAGTTTAAAATAGGCCAGGGAGAAGAGGCTTCCTTTCCCCGAAGGCTCAACCTCCACATTTCCTTCCTCCCCCAAAAGGAGGAACAGAGAGACCTCTGATAACAAAAACGGACAACAGACTTCATCTTCTTCACTTTCAGCAGGAAAGGAACTCACCAGAACAGGTGCGAGCCAGACCAAAAACCACAAGCTCCAGCAAGCTCAGGGTTTGAACAACACCATACTGCATATTTCTTCCTTGTGACCGCGGGTTCCCTTGAGAAGCAACAGGTCTTATTCTCATAGTCCTTTTCTATTACTATGCTTTATTTTTCTACACTAATAGTGCTTTAAAATTTATACTGCTATGAAAACCTGTTCATTTATCTCCCTTCCTCACTTTTTCTTTTTAACCTTAGAGTTTATTTTTTCCCCTCTAGAAAAGCTATGCCCGAACATAACTGGAGGTATCCTACACATGTAGAAGCTACAGCTTCAAAGTTTCTAGAAGGTCCTGTGACTGTTTTAGAGGTGTGGCTCACTGCCCCTGACAGATACACCTGGCCCTATGAATCAGAAAGTCCATCCCCAGCCCTGTTGGAACGCTGTCCATATGCCACCCCTCAGCTGAAAGCGAAGCAGAAAGGGAGCAGTTTCAACGAAGAATTAAATTTGCTGACCCGCTTGGTGGAAGGAAAAAAAACCATTCTGCTGGATTAATGTGGTTTTAACAACTTGATGCCACTGCAGCTGTAGGTGGCACCTGATGTAAAGTGGAGAGCACTGGACCCCAAGTTACACCTGGGTCTTGGTCCTGGTCTTGCTGGGTGACTACAGGTAGAGAACTTTGCCTCTCTGGTCTTAGTTTCCTAGATCATTATAGAAGGGAATTGAATAAATTCCCTTTTAAGGAGTCTTCTAGTTTTAACATACGATTCTATGATTTCTTCCTCATCAGGTAACTCAGCAAGCTGACAGTTACTTTATTTAATTCTCACAACAATCCAGTGGATAGGTATTCATATCCTCACTTTACAGATGAGGAAACTGAGGCTGAGAAAGGTCAAAGGACTTGCTATAGTCCCTCAACTAGTGAGTGGGAGGCAGGACCAGGATCTGAACCTGGGTTGTCCAACCCCACTCCACCACTGCTGCTAAGTGGTAGCATTGTGGCTGCAAATACAGCACTCAATCTTTATTACTCTTTATACACAAATTTGGGAGGCAGGCATTCAGCATTCTGGAGTCTGAATTCAAAGGCCTCCTTTATTGAAAAGTAAATTCCCTGGGTATGTTTTAATGTTCCTTTCCTCGTAGGGTGCCCAGACCTGCCTCTTTCAATCAATGGGTGTGACCGAATGGCTTCTGCTTAATTTGGAACGTGTTCTTTGGAATGAGTTAAGGTCTGCTTTCTTTGTTCTTTTCTCCAAGTCCAAAGCATTGCTTCTTCTGAAATACTTTTTTCGTCCTCTCCAAATGAAAAGGCAGGCCACCTGGATCTTTCTTAAAATTACACAAATAAGACATGTTTTTTATAGAGACGTTTACATATAACCTCTACTGGTGGAGAAACCCAAGTTGCAGTCCAGGAGAAAGAATTCTAACCAAGTGGCCTTTATTAAACCCACTCCAGGAGGACAAAGGTTGGAATACAGAGATGACACAGAGGAGAAAGCTGTGTGATCTGAGCTAGGGCCTCGAAAATAGGGAGTTTATCAAGTTTTGAAAAGGAGCCTTTTCTCCCGCCCTCTTGACTCGGGAACTAAATGGATACACGAACCCCTCAGTGGGGACACCCTAGGCTCCACCACGGCCCTGGGGAAACCTGAGAGGGTGTGAAATCTGTGTGCCACTTTGAGTGTTATTTCCTTTAATACTGACCTCGAGCGGAGCTCAGATAGGAGCCTGATTTCCGACACATTCTTGGGAAAGGACATCTTCCAGGCTGCCGGGCAGGCTTGGTCTTATACCTACAGTGGCTCCCAGTGGTGCCACCAGGACCAAACTCACCTGGTCCAAGGGCCTCCACCCACTTCCCAGAACCTGTGCGGCATGGCCTGGCCATCATTCCCACGTGGCCCTGGCAGGCAGCTCTCCCAGGCCCCTGATGACTTCCCTGCCTTTTCTCTGACACCTCAAGTCCCAACTCCTCCTGCAGCCCTCCCTGAGCCTTTCTCTCCCCAGCCTCCCACAGCTCCTAGAACTCTACAACTCAGCAGTTAGTTATTCTCTGTTCTTAGCTATTTTCTGTAGTGGTGCCCAGACATTTAACAAGAACTTGAGTTTATATGCAGGGCAGGAACCACATCACATCGTTAACTTGGACGGCAGGTAACCTGTGCCGGGTGCCAGGGTTACTTCAACATTAGGAGGGCTCCTTCTTCAAGTTCACAGATGACACTTGGCCTTGCTCTGTAAATGAAGGCTCATAATGAACGCAGACCGTGCACATACTTATTTCTTCTAGGTCATCTTTTTCAAAGTCCAAACACTACTAATTTTAAATTTAATATATTGAATATTTTTCCTTTGTGGTTTTCTGTGTTTTCCAAATCTTCTTCAATCATCAGAAAATTAGAAAACATTTTAATAAATGTTTGTTTTCTAAGAAAAGTAAGTTCAGGAACAGTCTAGATTATTCAGGACCCAATGGAATGGAAATAAAACAATGCCATCCTGCCACCTAGTGGCAGTGAGACAAAAAAGCCAAGACAAGCCTGAGGGCTTGGAACTACCTAGGAATCCTACCTAGGAGTCCTACCCAGGCTTCTAGGGGGAAGGGAGGCTTCTTTCTGTTTCCCAGAATCCTTGAGGTCTCCAGGGGAGGGTGGGTGTCCTCAAATAGAGAGGGGAGGGAGTGCTACTGCCTCACCTCACAGCAATCCTAACAGCTCGGAGATGGGAGCTGGGGATGTGACGGGAGGGGGGCGGTGCCCGCCATCAGCTGCGGGGAACACCCGGTGGAGCCAGCGATAACCAAACTCGCTCTTTGAGTCAAATCTCGATGTTCTGAATTGCATTTAGTCTCATCCCACCATATATGAAGTCCCGACCTCATCCACATTTCTCATGAGGTCTAGCTCAGAAAAGTCAAGGCAGCAGGAATGTCCAGGGGAACAAGGAAAGGTGGCACATGCTGGTGCCATAGTGTCATTATGACAATAGAAATGTCAATGTCATTACCCGTTTTTCTAGCAAGAGGGCTCAGAGGTTCCTAGACGACTTCAACTATTCCCTGTGGGCCAGGTGCCACTTTCCTCATCGTCTCTCCCTTCTTCAGCTTCTCCTTCCTCTTGGTCACAAAGTCCTGTTGCTGTTCCCTCCCAGGCACCTCTCGAGTCCGGCTGCTCCCTCCCCCTGCCCCTACCCCACTCCCATCTAAACCATCCACTCTTGCCTGGAGATGTGAACCAGCCTCCTAACTTACCTCCCCTCCCACGAAGCCCCTCTCGGTGCATTCTCCTCCACACTGCAGCTCCGCATTCTAGTATTTTTTTTGTAGGTATAATTATCAAGTCACTCTATCTCTTAAACCCTTTAATAACTTCCCTGTCCTTAGGATTGATTCCAAATCCTTAATGGGACCTGCAGACGAGCCCTTCTAAAATGTGGCCCCTGCCCATTCAGCCCCTTCTCCTCTCCTGCCATCCCTCCACATCCATACTCCTGCCAGCTAGAATGATCCCGGACCTCATGCAGCCGTCCCCTCCAGCAGCCTTCTATCTCCCCATCAAGTCTCAGCACACACACCACGGCTCCAGGGGGCCTTCTTTGACCCCCAAGACCAGACAGGGTGCTCTTTTAAATTTTTCTCCCCCAGCGCCATCACATCTCAATTATTCATTCCATGTCTGCCTTCCCTACAGGAATGTGTCTGAGGCAGGGGCCCTGTTGACCTTGTTCCCTGACTCCAGCCCTAGGGCCAGACACAGAACCTGGTACATAAAGGTGGCAACAAAGTCGTGTTTGAGAGCTCAGTCTGACAGGCAAGTGAACACAGGTTCAAATCCTGGCTCCACCACGACGTGGTGCAAGGGACTTAACTTCCCTCTGTTGCCCCATGAACAGTTAATGAATGAACGAAATAAGGAATTAGAGACCCAAAATGGCATCTCAAGGGGTTAATTTTAAAGCCAGTGACACTTACCAGATGAAAGAATCTTCCATCTTACTGTAAAAAAATGGAAGGAAAAATCTAAGCTTTAAGGGTACATCACCAATCCTGACTGAATTTTATTCGAGTTGACCACCTCCTTGGTAGGCGGCCAGGGTATCATTTACTACCTGGGTGGGAGTCAGAGGCTTAGCGAAGGTAGAGAAAGTAAGCAACTAACATTTCAGAGCCTGGAAGAATAAGACATTAAACTGTCATTTATGGCAGCTCGATATTGCTTAATAATTCAACAACCATGTCTTACAATTTATACAACTTAAATAAGCAGTTCAGAAAATGGAATTTAATTTAAATATTTTGCAAGGATACTGAGTTTCTTTTGATAATATGAGCCTGATGTCGGCATCAGCCATGCTATAGAAAAGGTAAAGTGCACCAGAATAGAGAAGACTATTCAGGCTTATCTACCTTTCCAAAGGACTTACGGGGGTGAAAAACCCCACATCTCAGACCACATCTATTTTTGCAAAATGATGGGTCTTTAAGGCAGAGGTCTTCAAACAGGGTATCTGAAGGCTTTCCAAGGGGTGCAGACACAGACGGTTTTAAGGGAATGACTGACCAGATCCTCAACTTCTATTTGTATTTCTCCCAAAACTGGCCTGCCTGAGTACCACCTCCCCTCCCCCAGTCTCCCGTCTCCCACTATGTAACAGAAGGACAGACTTCTCATCCACCCCGAACCTCCACATCATCTAACAAAGGGACAAGTCAAATATCAGGATCTCTAAGTCTCCTTGAATCAGGCACTGGGGTGGGGCTTCCTCCTTACACAAGAGTCTGATAAGGGTGAACGATGGCATTAGAAATGGGGCGATTTGGGGCCACAAGGTGCTGTTCCAAATTCATTATATATTGAAAAAAATATATAGTAAAATGGAGTGGGTATGATGTGGCTCTTGCATAATGACTTTGCCTCTTTTGCCCCTTGATTCTTATTCCCAAAGACGCTATCACTTCTGAGTTAGAGTCCCATGGGAGCAAAGAAACCTTCTCCTTCTCCCTCCCCATCCTACATCCACCCATCTGTCCATCCCTCCATCCGTCCATCCATCCATTCATCCGTTCATCCATCCATCCACCCATCCTTCGAAGAATCAGAATTCAGAAACAAGATGGTTGTCCCAGAGACGCCTCATAACACATCGATTGAACTGAAAAACGATATCAGACCTTTCTGATCGAAAGCAAGTCCAGTGTGGCTAATGATCTGACAAGGCCTGGCTTTGTCAACTAGAACACACAGCAGACGTTTTCCACAAATGAACGACCTACATCCGCAGTTCCAAGGTCTTAACAAACAGATATTTTAAAAAGCATATAGTTTAAAAGCATTTTACCAAAAGAAGGATGCGGACAAATTGTTTATTAACATTGTTTTAATTATCTTATCTATGCTGGAGTATTTTGGGTTAAACAAGTTGCCTCTAAGTAAAAAGAGGAACAGATTTAATCAACAGTTGAGAAGTTTTGATAAAGTTTTTTTCTGGTGTACTTCCCAGAAACTGAAAAAACAAACGTCTCTAAAGGCTGCATAACAATTCCTTTTGTATGTCAGGTAATTTCCAATTCTTTATTTTCAATAAAATTGAAGAAGGACCTAAGTGAGTTGACATTTTTGGCACAGATCTACGGAAGAAATTCAAAGAAGTAAGTGACATTATTATAACAAAACTCCTGCCATCCCATGTATTTATTCATGGTTTCTTAGCACTTCTATCTCTAAAAATGACAATATAGGAAAAAGAGGTGATACTGAATTCTTTCTTATTCTAGCAATAACTATTATTTGTCCATTTATTCAAAAACTTTTTAAAAGCCCAGCCAGTCCATTATAAGTTGCAATTTCAATCTAACAATTATTTTGATGAATAACAATTTACTAGTACTAATGGTTTGTCAATATTTATTTGTTTGGATCAACTGTGAGTTAACAATGGCTGAAACATTAACTAACCTAGGAGAACTTAATAGTAACTTAGAATAGGGGAAATTTCTTTTAATACTCATGATACCTGGAAAAATGTCTTAAAATTTATGCTATGTATATATGCATACATATATATGTTACAGAGATGTCTAATGAGGTGATCAATAAAAGACTTTCACGCAATTAAATCTATTACATCAGAATAAAATGTTATGGGGGAAATAGAATGGAAAAAAATGAGTTCGGGGGAAAAAGAAACAATACAAAAATTCTAGCTGTTAAAGGAGAACTTGTTTATGTACATTTTTAATGGATGACAGTGGTTATAAGATTACTGTGAGTTTAGATTCCACTGGATACATTTAAAGAGATGATTTTTAAATGTCCATATTTACAACACACCATTCATTTTCATAATTTCCGGGAAGGACACAAAGAGGCTTTGCTAAGACATGAAATGACTATTACACAATTCCTGTTTCTGTTTCACTTAGAGGCAACCTGCTTACTGCTTAACCTAAATACTCAGAGAGCTGGGAAAACGGAAATGTTACTACATCCTGTGCAACTATTTATGTCACCTTAAAATGTACAAGGGGTGTCGTTTTACACTCTTTGGGGAGTATGTGAGTAGAACCATTTGAAGGCCACTGCTCTAAAGGGCTCGCACTGGGGAATGGAGTAGCCTGGATCGACTGACCTCATGGTATTGAAAAGTTTTTAGGAATTGGAGCTGTATTTTCTGGTCATTTCATTGGGTATTCTCGACTCCAAATGGCAACCCATGCCAACAGAATGAGAGTCCAGGATGTTGGGGTCCCACTTATCCAAGTTTTGTTTGGGATGCCACGACCCAAGGCCCTCTCTGGGATGTTGCAGGGAGCCAGGCTGCCCTCATCACCCACTCCTCCCCTCCTGAGCACTACCGGGGAGCACTCCCTAACCTCAACCTTTCTCCCCTTCACTGTCCCTCCCAGGTGGGGCTTGGCTTGGGAGATACCAAGAAGTCTGATGCTTCTGACCCACGGACCGCTCCTGCCTCTTGCCAGGAAGCCCCACTGACTGCCCCTCCACAACCAAGGTTAAGGGGAGACGGGGAGCTCCTCCACATCCTGGCAGCCCTACTTTTACATGGAAAGCACAGCAGAGCAGTTAACTGAGTGGCACTGGTACCGCTAGGTTCTAATCTCAGCTCCACCGTTTATTAACAATCATCAGAAAGGCAAGCTATTAGACCTCTTAGAGCCTCAGTTTCTCTACCTATTAAATAGCGATAAGAATGGAACCATCTCCTGGGATTATGAGGACTACTTGCAATACTGAGCTGGCATCCAAGAGTTTAATAAATGAAACTATTATTATTAAATGTAAAATTTAGAGTTTTAAAAGCGAACACAAGAAAAGGTGGGACTCAGTAGACAAGATGCCCCCTCCTTCAATGGAGTGCCACCCCAAACCACCCATCCCATAGCCCCCAGATTCTGCCTTTCAGCCGAACCTAGTTCCAACTGGCAGCAGCAGCCCACACTCTGCCCCAAGGATGCCGGATGCAAATCACCTCAGACAAACGAGGACAGCCTCTCACTCCTGGGCAGCTGCCACCGAGACGCCCAGCTGCTGAGTAAGAGACCCCCGTAGCTTGGTTTCCCACACACCTGGGCTTGCCCCAGGGACAAGGGAGTACACACGGGGCCCCTATTGTTGTCACATACAGCTGGCAGGATTCTGTGCAAATTGCCTACACACAGCATAGACCTCCTTCTCAGAGTGTCCCTCTCCCCCTGGGTGGGTGGAGACGGCAGAGCCACGGCAAGCTGAGGTGGCCCAGAGCCCCTCTTTAACCCAGCAAGGAAGGACCCTTACCTGAAGAGTGATGGGACAAAGGAGGACCGGTCTGGCTTAGCATCAACTGCATCTGTGCTTGTCGAATCCCCAGCTCCCTGCTCCACAACACAGTCTTGATCATCTGCCATCTGGAAGGAGAAAAACAAACCAGAAAATTGGTGTCCATTGGTATCACTGGCCACGCGATATTTTTAAAGAACCCTCCTGAGGTGACATTTTTAATTAAGCATATTTAGGCTGCAGGGCTACTGCACCAATTCAAATGCCAGAGTGCCAATTGTACTTCAGGCATTGGTCCAGAGACTGGGTACACAGCAGAGAAGAAAACCAAGTCCTTGGCCTAAGGGAGCTTCTAATCCAGCATTCACGGTTTTGTTCTGCTGCGTAAATAATGCATCAGAAATCTGTTCCCATTCAAAAACACAAGTAAAATCTTTCTGATGGTACCCAAAATGTTAATTTTTAAACTCTTTCCCAATTAGGAATCCCCAATTTGTGGGAGATTTAGAAGTCGAAGCACGGTATGAAGAATTAATTTATTTGATACAGACAGTGTTAAATGTTCACTGTGTATGAGAAGCTGCAGAAGATCCGTCAAGATGTGCGACAACAAGAAACTCCCCAAAGACTCCTGACAGGTTATGAGGTGCCCATCTTTTGCCTGGCACTGCTCAAACCCCATTCAAAAACAGCAGCAACCTGGGGTATAAAGCCTTCTTTCTCAGGGCAGGTCCCGTGGCCAAATGGTTAAGTTCGAGCACTCTGCTTCAGCGGCCCAGGGTTTCGCTGGTTCAGATCCTGGGCACGGACGTGGTAGGGCTCCTCAGACCATGCTGAGGCAGCGTCCCACATGGCACAACCAGAGGCACTCACAACTAAAAATATACAACTATGTACTGGGGGGCTTTGAGGAGAAAAAGAAGGAAGAAAAAAAAAGATCGGCAACAGATGTTAGCTCAGGTGCCAATCTAAAAAAAAAAAACTTTCTTTCTGTTTCCGATGACTCTACATGATTCTGCCAAAATAGATTTCCATCAAATTATTTTCCTGTTCAAGAATCTTCAAGAGATCCCTACAATATAAAAGTTCAAATCTAAACCCATCTCCTTGGATTCTAAGGCCCTTCGTTACCTAGCACTGAAGTTGACAAACTATGGCCCACCACTTGTTTTTGTAAATAAAGTTTTATTGGAATACAGCCATGCCTGTTCATTTATGTATCGTCTATGGCTGCTTTCTGCCACAACCAGAGTTGAGTCACTGTGACAGAGACCATATGGTTCGCAAAGCCTAAAATATCTACGACCTGGCCCTAACAAAAACAGGTGTGCCAACCCCTGATCCATGGTAGCCGCCAGCCAATAGGATCCCCCACTCACCCCACCTTACATAGTAAAAATAACAAGAACAGAAACTCACATTTATTATTTACTGTGCTAATTGTCTTGTAAGCACTACCTTATTTAACATTCCCCATCCTGCTGGTAGATCAGCCCTATGATGACTGCCTTTTGACAGACGAGGAAGCTGAGGCTGGAAAAGGTTACTACCTTGTCCCAGGCTAGGCAACTAGTAAACAGCAGGACTCAGTTCTGAAGCAAGCAACGAGCACTCCAGACCCCACCCCCCACCATCACACCATTCAGCCGTCCAGCATTCCTGGGCACACTATGCCATTTCAGGCTCCTTCAGGGCTCATGGTCCTCTCTTTCTGGAAGTCACCACCCACACGTTTGCTGGACATGCCATCTTTGCCCAGCTGGCTAATTTCTCAATCTTCAGATTTCAGTTGAAACGGCACCTCTGCAGAGCGGTCCTCCTTGAATACGTCTATTGCGCCAGCTCCCCTCTCCCCCATTCCCTTGACAGCCCTTGTATTTGTCTTGTTTATCTGCACTCTGCTTATGGCTTGGCTCAAACATGACAATGTAGGTTCACCATGACAGAGGCGCCTGGCACACAGAAGGTGCTTGTTAAATAAATATTAGCTGAATGCAAAGCTGGAAGAAACAAACGCCCAAGGGAAGAGAATTAGCTAGTCAGAAGTAGAGCCTGGAGCGGAGTTGTTTCTCCAAAATTAAGTCCTGTTTCCTTTCCTGTGAAGGGATTGGCTTTCAGGAACAAAGGGAAACCTCTTCACTCTCACTTCTGCTTGTGTCAACTCTGAGCAACGGCATGGGGCTGGCCACAGCTGGCAGGTGCAGGTCCGTATTCCTCTGAGGCTCAGCCCAGGGATGTTCTCACTCAGTTGGAAAACAAGAAGGCATCTCACAGAGCATATTGCGCCCCAGAGCACAAGTAATGACTTTCAGAGGTGTGGAGAAGGAGGAATCTGGCACAGGGAAGGGGTCCAAGATGGCAAAGTGCCAACCTAGTGGCCTTGAGCTCTGAGTGGCATTATCATGTCACCTTGCAGCTTACCTTAGGGCTGAGCTGGGCAGTGAGGCAAGAACCGAGAGGGACGGTCTCACACCAGATCTCTACAATGACCGTGAGAAGCCAGGTGGCTTCTTGTTGCTCAGCACTTCATGTCCCCTCCTCCGTTGCCACCAACACATTTCTGGTTGGGAGGCAGTTAGATTTTTCAGATTAGCACCCAAAGTGTTTCTCAAAAACAGAGATAACCCCATCCCCGGGGGAGACAGTCATAAGTCCAGGCATGCAGAAACACTCCATAGTTTTTATTTCATTTCCTTTATATAGACTGAGTCACCTTTCAGCCTGGGTTGTGCATAGCTAACCACTGAAATATTTCTAAAATTAACAAGTTAGTTATGCAAAATCCACCAGAAAAAGACACTAACTTCAACATGTGGGGTTTAAGCCCTGAGCCTTTGCAAACACTAATCTTAAAGGCTGAATCTAGGATGTATGATGATAAAACAGTGTGACCATTGTTTTTTTTAAAAAAGGATGACCCTAAGCAAAACGGCCCCTAAGAAAGCTCAACATCTAATATTGTTGGGACTGCAGAGAACAATTCTGGAGGCTCCTCTTCATTTATTCAATGAATATTTACTGGAGCTCTAATGCACCAGGCTGTGTGCTAGGAGCCGGGGATACACCTGTGAGCTGGGGGTCTTGCCTTGTTGGGGGACAGGCGTTGACAAAAGGGCGGCACCAATGTCGAGCTCCAACTGTGGCTTTGGGCTCAGCTGCAGAGATGCAGAGTTCAGGCTGATTTCTATGGCTCAAGGGTGGGAGGCTTTCCAGAACTCTCCCTCCAAACACTAGGCCAGACGGGTCTTCTGTTTGAAACCTCCAGCATCTGTCTGGGTTGATACCGTCTAGAAGGGCAGCAAGTGTCCCTTCCAACAGCCTGCCAGAGCATCTGTTGGAAACAAGTCCCGTGGCGGGACTTTACTCTTTTAAATCTGCAAGGCGAAACATTCAGTGCCTTTCTTATTCCTAGGAGGCTGAGCGTGACTTCTGGGTGAAATGAAGTTCATCCGAAACAAGGGTAGTGACCGAGGCGGGTGCCCGATCTTGGTCACATCATTTGAGTCAACCCAAGGCTTGGTGTTGACCCCTTATTTCCACTCATCCTCGCAGCACCCCAAGAAAATCCAGGCCTATCTCAGCTCTGCTGTCTTGCGGAGGGCACGTCCCACGTTACTTTCTGGTACTCAGTCCGTTCATGGGGCTCAGGCTGCAGAGTCCAGTCATTCAAGGGACATTGCTTACTCAATCGTTAAACGCGTCTACCGTCTCCTTAAATGAATTAATATAGGATACACATAGAGCATTAACAGTGCCAGGCCCTCTATGTAAGCACACTGTCAGTTATTATTACTACTATCCACTAGGACTCTGAGAGCTTATTTTAATCTTCCTTTTTTCTTCTCCAGTCACAGAAAAGTGCCAGGTACATAGTAGGCACTCAATTAATATTTCTTTACAAATGTTATAACTGAAATGTACTTATAATTTTTCCATCCTTCAGTGCCCTGAATAAACTGTGTACGTGGGACAGACAACAGAACAAAGCAGGAGGGCGGTGGAGAGCCCAGTCTCACCAACAGCAGATTTGGGCTTCAAGTAGCTCCTCCACCTATTAGCCAGGGGACCTTGAACTAAGTACTTAACTTCCCGAGCCTCAGTTTTCTCATCTGTAAAATGGGAAAACAATGATGCCTCAGTCACAGGCGGCTGAGGATGGCTGGAACAATGGGTGTAAAATGCTAAGCACAGGGCAGCACACTCTAAATGTTCAGTAAATACTCCCTACTGTCTCCCCTGTCCGCGGAACTCAAGACTAAGAAAACATTCAACTGTCAACCTTCACGGATATTTTAAAATCACATTCCTATGTTAAACAGCCTTTATGGAGACTGACAAAAAAATTCCCTTAGTGATTATTTTTAAATATGTGTCATTGGTGACTGGCACACATCTGGTAGGAGATCACGTCGCAGCTCCTGCCTGAACTGTTTTTCCCATGAGGGGTGGGGATGGACTCATAGCAGTTGCTTCCCCTGAAAAGTGACATAATACAACCTGCATCCCCCTCTCGCCCCAGTGAAGACATCTTCCTAAAAGGCTCAAAGAGAAGAAGCCCTGAGGACCTCCACCTCTCACCTCTAGCACCTGGAGAAGGTGGGGTTCGGCAGGGCATTCAAGGACTCCACTGTCATCTGATACAGCACTGCTAGGAGGCCGGAGCCTTTACTCTGTGTTCCAGAAGAAACTTCGGTTTCTTCAGAGAGGTTAAGTAACCTGCCCCAAACCACACAGCTAACAGGAGGAAGAGGTGGATTAGGAACCTAGGCGGTGGCTGCCTACGGAGGACGAAGGTCGGGCTGTCTACCCTGAAGGAGGAAATAGCCTGTAAGTCAACAAGGGTTAGGGCAAATTTGAATACAAGGGTGAAAGGTGGCCAGGTCGCCTGCAGCCTGAGAGTCCTGCCTTTTTTCACTTTCTCAAGGGATCTTCAAGAACCTGCACAAGGTACCCCAACAATGATGACAGCAGCTCCCACGTCGTAGGCCTTGACGGAGGCACTGCTAGGCACCTTAGTCACCTCCTTCTATCTTCGCAGCACCCGTCAGCCTGGGATCACTGTATTCCCATTTAACAGATAGGCAGAGAGCGGGCCAATGCCCCACAGCTGACCAGCAGGGACGCGGGGACCGGAACCCAGGGCTGTCTGACACGGGAGCCCTGGCTGTTAGTCCTGCAAGATAACAGACCCCTCCTTCCCTTCTAAAGGCACCTCTCCTTCTCTTCCAAATCCCGAATAGTACCGGCTGTCCCGAGCCAGTTGGCTAGGAGAGAAGAGAGGACAAGCTGAGCAAAGCAAGCGATGATGGGGGCGAGAACCCTCTCCCCAAAGTTTCCGCGCCAGCGGGCTGGGAAGCGCAGCCTCACCGGACCTGGCTCCCCGCACACTGCGCTCCGGGCAGCGGCGGAGCAGGAGGCCGGGCAGGATGGGCGGGAGGGAGGGGAAAGGAGGGAGGAAGCACGCCGCGGACGGGCGGCTGAAGCGCCAGCGGAGTCGAGGCCCCCAAGTTACCGTTCCCACGGCGGCCGGACGGCCCGATGCTGCGACCGTCTCTGTCCCCCCGCGGCTAGGGTCTGGGGCCACTAAAACGAAACCGAAAGTTAAAGCCCCAACGCTGCAAGGGGAGGAGTCGCCCGGGGCAGGACTGCATGCACCGCCCCTAGCTCGGGATGGTGCGCTCGCAAAGTTGGCCGCGCGCAAAACGTCCCGCGCCGCCGCGCCCACCGTCGCGGCAGAGCGCGCCCCGCAAAATTGCCTGCGCTCCCGTGTCGCGTGCACGGTCCCCGGAGGGCGCCCTCTGCAAAGCTGGCTGCGAAATTGGCCGCTCGCAAAGTGCCCCGGGCCCCTGAGCGCATAGTCCTCGGAAAGCTCCCTTGGCAAAGTTGGCCGCGCGCACCGGAGAGCGTGCTGGGTAAAGTTTGCAGAGATCGATGGGATTTCCCCGCCGCGCTCACAGACCCCGCCACATTCTGCAGAAGTGGCAGCCCTCAAAGTGACCCGCAAGAGCGCGCTCTGCAAACTTGCCGCACGCAGTGTCCTGAGCCACGCAAACTTGAAGAGCGCGCCCTGCAGACTTCGCGGCGCTCAATGACCGGGCGCTTGTTTGAGCCCCCGCCTCCCCCCTCCCGCTGCTGCCCACAGTCTACACCTCGACTTGGCCCTGCGTGCCAGTTCCGGGACCCAGTTCCCATAGCCAGAAGGCTCTTCCCCAGCCAGACCCTGGACCCCAGTCTGTGCGGTTCGCCCCCAGGAGAGGTGGCGGGTAGGGAGGAGACTCGGCGCCCCCATCAGCTTGAGTTACCTTCTCCCAAGGCGGAGCCCCTCGGGCGCGCCCTGGGGTCCGCTGTGGGCTTCCGGCCTCCCAGCGCTCGCTTCCACCGGCGGGCGCGCCTTCCTTCGCGCGAGGGCGGTAGGACGCTCGCGCACTCTTCTCACCGCGTAACACGCCCGCAGGTCTGGATGGGGCGAGAGTCGTTCGTGATGTTGAGCGCCCCCAGGTGTCAGTCACTGGGTATGTGGCCCGCAGTTAGTCGAACAGGGAGAGACCGTGCGCTTCCGCTGCTTCCACCTCTTACATCCCCACAACCCCCCAGCCCCACCCCACGCATCCATTTGACTTTCTTCACGCATGGGCCTCCAACCAAGGCCTCCGATGCCTTTCTCTCCAAGACTCGTCAGAGGAGCAACTAATTAACTCAGTCCCACGGAGGTGTAAATATCTGAGAAGAAATTTCAGTTTTGTTCATACCAGAGATAGCTGCTTTTAAAGAACTATCAACACCTTGAATGAAAGGAGGGAAATCTTCATGGTGTGACATCAGGCAAGAACCACATCCTGTCTTGTTTGCTTGCTTGCGCTGGTCCTGTCTTCAATATTGTCTCTAAAATCTCACCAGGTAAGGACATTTACTTGGTTTAAGAATACTGGCCCCAGGCAAGTGTAAGGAAATAATTATAATTTATTAACTTCTGCAGAAATCCTGAATTCCTGAATCTTTTTAACAGGCAGTTACCCTATTTCCAATATGGCTGTGCTAGAGGCTGAATGTTTGTGTGTCCCACCCCCCCAAATTCATATGTTGAAACCTAATGCCCAGTGTGATGCTGTGAGGAGGCAGGGCCTTTGGGAAGTGTGAAAATCCTGAGAGTGGAGACCTGGTGAATGCGGTTAGTGCCCTTATAACAGAGGCTGCTTCCTAGCCCCTTCCACCATGTGAGGACACAGAAGTTGCAGTCTGCAGCCCCAAAGAGAGCTCTCACCAGAACCTGACCATGCTGGCGCCCCGATCTTGGACTTCTAACCTCTATAACTGTGAGAAATACATTTCCGTTGTTTATAAGCCACCCAGTCCATTGTATTTTGTTATAGCAGCCGGAACAAACTAAGACAGGGTGTGCTACTCTTCATTTAGCACCCATGTTTCTGAAATGTTGGGGTAAACTAAATCATTATAGACACTAAGATAATTTGCTTTTAATGGAATTCAATTGTGAATCATTTGAGAAATGAAAAATCCTATTAGCAAAGCAATTAAGTTACTCTCTAATTTAGAAATTTTAAGTTTTTGCAGTTTATTCCTGAAATATAGTGAAACGCAATATTAGATCTGGAAGGGGCTTTAATAACTAATCCTTCTGCTCATTTTATAAAGAATCCGAGGTTCAGAGAAGTTGCCCACATCACAAGCTTGTTAGTGGCAGAACCAGGATCAGGTTGCCTAGAAAAATAGTGAATTAGCCATTTACAGGAAGGCTCTATCGTAAATTATATCATGCAAATGTTAAAATGTATTGCACATGGGAAGCCATTACTGACTCAGACTGGAAGATGATTTGAAGGAAAACTTTCTTTTTTCAGATCTTAAGCGTGGGCTGGCATGGGGAACTCCAAATGTATTGCTCTGAGGATGGCTTATCACAGTATCAACAAATAAAATCATGGATATACGGAAGGGAAGAAACAATTTTGAACTTTTCCTTCTCTAATAATTGTGCTGACATTCTGGATCCAAATGATATTCTCTCCTGACTCTTATGTCCTGTGTCTCTCTAGCCTGGGTCCATGTCATGGTTTTATGCTTCCTCTCAGATTCACATGATTAGAGCGTGAGTCTTCCTCCTCGCCCTGGAAAAGTCCCCCAACTCCATTATTCAGATAGTTTCCCAAGAGCTGGCCTCATGAGTGCTCCTGGGCTGTTCCCCGGACCTTCCCTCCAGCCCGCTTCCCTGGTCACCAGGCTGCTGCCGCTAATCCTGAGGAGCTCCCCAGTGTCACCCTCATCCTGCTGGGCACAGTACCCGCAAGGGGGGGCCACCCGTGATTGCTTCTCCACTTCTTCAGAAGACAGCTCAGGCCAGGCTGTGACTTTATACAGGACTCTGCTGAAGGATATCCCTTAATTAACAGCAATGCTACTCTTAAGACCCACAGGCCCAAACTCCAACTCTGGCTGAGGCATCAGCAGGCTTCTGCGAGGGGGGATAAAGGGTGGGTCCGGGCAGAATTCCCTGAAAGGAGGAATTCATGTTGTACCTGTTGTGGACTGATTGCCTCTCAGCTTGAAATTCACCTTTTTGTCTGTTCTGTGAAAAGTGACCTGGGCCCTTTAAGTAGTTTTCCTTTGCCTGTGGCCCCATGTTAAGTTTTGTCAGTAGGGAGCGCTGGAGGAAGAGTGCAGGAGGGAAAGGTTCTGCTTCCTGGCTCTGGTGTTCTGGCCTGCTCCTGGAGAATCAGGCTCCTGCAGAAGGGCTGGCCTCTCAGCTTACCATCCCTGGCTTTCCCAGTGCCCAGCTACTGCTGTGCCTGGTGACCAGCAGCACCCAGCAGCCAGCAACTTCCTTGGCATCCCCTTCAGGTGGTTTTGTAGCAGAGTGCCTCCTTTGAGACACATCCCGAGGAACAGCTCTCTCTGGCACCTAGAGGGTAGACTTCCAGAAAGTTCTAGAGGACAGATTTCTAGCAAGTTCTACTGATGCAGCACCGCAGTGACTTCTCTCCTGTCTAGTGAGCCATGGCTCTGCTCTCTCTAGTAAGGTTTGAATCTCAGCCTTGGGGTGGGGAGAGGGTAGGGGGCTCTTGCTTGGGCCCTCTATCTCGGCTTTAGGGGTGGTGGCTAGTTATGGGATGTTATGTTACGTTATGTTGTTATGGGCTGGATTGTGTCCACCTTCCCCAAATTCATATGCTGAAGTCCTAACCACGAGCTCCTCAGAATGCGTCTGTGTTTGGAGATAGAGTTTTTAAAGAGGTCAAATGAGATCCCTAGGGTAGGCTCTAACCCAGTATGACTGGTGTCCTTATAAGAAGAGATGAGGACACAGACACACACAGAGGGAAGGAAGACTGTGTGAAGACACAGAGAGAAGATGGTCATCTACCAGCCAAGGAGAGAGGCCTTGGAAGAAATCAGCCCTGCTGACACCTTGATCTTGGACTTGTAGCCTCCAGAACTGTGAGAAAATAAATTTCTGTGGTTTAAGCCACCCAATCTGCAGGACTCTGTGTGGTGCCCTAGCAAACTAATACGCATGTTATCGGCAAGTATATGGTATCTGCATTTGCTGTATTTTTTAGAGTTCTCTTTACTTTTTACTAGCCAATCTACAACCCCCGTTGTAGTTAATAATTTATTATGTTAACCTTTTCCTGTTCAGATTACTGTGTGGTTTCTCTCTCTTCACTGGATCCAGATGGACAGACCAGTGTCTCCCCAATCCAAGAGCTGCCTCATTTCAGATTCTGTGGCCTCCAGCAGTGGGAATATCCATTTCTTGACTCAGAGGGAAAGCTCCATCCCACAGGGTGTGTTGTGGTCTCCTGGCCCAGGAAAAGACAAGCACAGCAGTTGGATATGATTGTCCACACTTGAATAAGACTCCACCTGCAGACAGTCAAAGTCCAGGCCAGATGGGGTTGAACCGATTCCTCAGCCTCCATCCTCCCCATCAGCCTCCCCGCGAGAACTCTGGTCTGGTTGTTCCTGATGTCCTATGAGAAACCGCTTAGACCGGGGATTGGCACACCATGGCCTGTGGGCCCCGTTTTTGTACGGTATACAAGCTAAGAATGGTTTTTTATATTTTTTAAGAGTTGTAAAAAAAAAAGAAGAAAAAGAAAATGAAGATGGGATGGAGATGGTATGTGGTCCCTAAAACCTAAAACATTTAAAATCTGACTCTAACGGAAGTCTGTGGACCCTGTCTTAGACCAAAAGATACAATTCCATCTCCAAAGCAAATGCAATTTTCAACTAAAGAGTGGTCTCCAACCAGATTTAGGTTTGAGGGGAGGCAAAATATTTCTCTAATTTTCCTTGGCAGAATACTTCCCATGGACCAATTTATGTAAACAAACAGATCATTTGCTGAAACTCAGGGTGAAGCCTGACCAGTTAGGCAACCCCACTGACCTTGGACTTCCCCAGGGCGAGGAGAGATGCTAGCCTAACTCTGGTCACCACCATCTAGTGTGCAGGCCTCATGACTGCCTGGAGGAACTTGGCTCTGAAGCCAACAACTCCCCATCAGTGGGTACCCATGGCACTTCACTCTCTTTAACACCCCTAAGAACTTCCCCCAGGGCACCTGAAAGCCCCAAGGGATGGGGGTGAGGATGGAGTGGGAGTTCTGACCTGGGAAAGCGTGAGAGCCAGAGACAAGGGCTGCTTTGTGAATTCTCCACCCTAAGTGCCTGGACACAGTGTTGCACAGTGCAGAGGACTGGAATGATGGAACAGAATTGACATCCTCAGTGGGAAGAACAGGACAGTGGGAGTTCATGGAGCATCTTATAGAAACACTTTCTGCAGTCAGTTTTCTTGAATGACTGACTCTTGAGGTGCACTATGCCACATCCCCTCGGCTCACCGATATTAGCTCCCTGTGGGTTGCCAGGCCCTCCTCTCGCTCCTGCAGGAGCGTCCCTCTGCTTCCCTGCCTCTGGGATTTCTCTGAATCTGCAAAAGTCCATTCAGTGTGTGCAGACAGGTAGATTCTAGAAGTGCAGGGGAGTGAATCCCCTTGAGAGTAACTTGCAGCCAATAGGGGATGAGAGTTGGGTGGATAAATGCCCCAGCCTCCTGTCCTTCGGTGGGACAGTTCTGGGGCACATTCTACACAGTTCCTCAGAGGGTTTCCGGTGAGATTGAGCCCCATTTGTCTATAGTGGGAATTAGCTCAGAATATACCTTTATTGACCCTCCTCCTTTCTCTGGCTCACTCACATAAAACCCTCACTCTTGCCTTGTGGAACCACCCCCAGAATAAACTACCTGCACCCAAGCCTTGCCTCAAGCTCTTCTTTTCGGAGAACGTAAACTAAGGGAGGCACAAATCGCCAGCACAGGAGGGACAACCCCAGTCCAACCAGAGTGACAGTGACAGAGTGGAGTCATAGATTTCTCTTCACTTCACATTTGTCATCCCTCTGTCACTTCAAAACCATTTCACATCCACAGCCCTGGAGGGCACTGGAAATGATTCAGAGCTAGGAAGAATTACCTCATATTCTGGATGACAGAACCAAGGTCCAAAAAGCTGAAGCAATGAGGCCACTATCAACAGGATGAGATTTAAAAGAGATAAATGAGTGCCACATGGAAGTTCAAAAAAGAAATCAATTGCCCATATATTGTACATGAGTCATTAATGTGAAACAAAAGGCTGTGGGGGTTTTCATTGACCACAAGCTCCTTATGAGTCAAGATTTAACAAAACAAAACAAAAAAGCCAAGGCAACGTGGGACGGTGTTGGCAGAAGCGTCCAGATCAAGGATCAACAAGACTGCATGTGATCCAGCTCTGGCTTACCACCATTGAGCCCAAGTCCTGGACTCTGCTGGTTGGACCATGTATCAGACACCTCTCCTGAGCCACTTTACATCCGCTCGGCCTCACCTGTCTTAGGGCCTTGCCTGCCTTGCCTCGGTAGTGGCAGCTAGTTCTCTGTGGGGTCTGGCCATGTTCACCTGGGCACAACCAACAGCATCTTTGGCCTTCTGCTGCCCTGGGTTTCTTCCTGTTGCTGTTAAGGCATGAGATGCTGTGCGACTCCCTGGGCACATGCATAGCATGGAGGGGGAAGGAGTTAACACCCAATGGAGCAAAACTTTCACCAGTGGGAGGCAGGGGCCAACAGATACATTCTTCCCCTTTGCTTCCCCCTTCCTTCACCTAGCAGATGTTCCTGAGTGGAAGTTGTTGATAAGGCCTCTTGGAAGATGGAGGTCAAGCAATTCAATGCATTTTATATCAGGTAGTGGCTGTTTTGAGAATGAACCCTCAAACTCTCCCCCCTCCACTTCCTGCCTCCTTACTTTTGTTCCCTGGAACTACATTTCTGAATAAAGTCCTTGTACATAAGCCTTTGCCCCAGGTTCTGTTTTCTGGGGAAGCCAGGCTAAGACAGATGTTGTCTGAAGCCATGCTGAAGGCCAGAGGAGTGTTGTGTGTTCCTTGGCTAAGACTGGGACAGCCTGATGTAATCACTGTGCCAGGGGACATGGCCCTCCCAGAGGGAGGGGGTGGGATGGATGGAGGAGAGAGCATCCACAATATCTCTCAAGCCGACGAGGGCTGTGTGTATCTTGTCCCAGCGATAAGTGTTCACTTTAGTTCCCTAAATTGTTCCATTTCCAAAATTTCTGATCCCTAATAAGTGCCTTTTAAGAGCAGATGTGATGGTACAAGTCGAATTCAACATCTTTCATTGTGGTAATCCTCGTTCTCCCGAGGGTGACGGCGGATGTCAAGCACAATCAAACCTTAGGCAGAGAAGAACTGCCATGTAGAGTTTTTTCTTTAAGTGAAGTCTGGCTGTGGTTCCTCATCCCTCTGAACGGGGGCAGAGTTCTTCCTCAGTGATTACTGGGGCTTCCAGCCCACTTCCTGGGTAAGGCTTGAGAAATCCGGAGCAGAGCTAAACACCTAGGACCCCTTCAGGTCTTTGTTCTTCGCCTTCACTGCCCCGTATCACATCTCAGTGTGGGAGTCTTCCTGAGCCTGGAGTCCCTACTTAGAGTCCCCATCCGGGGCTGAGAGGGCAGCCTGGTGCCCCACTGCTTATCCGTGGGGAGCCTCAGGCTGCACCCTCCCCACGGTGTCATGTGAACGATACTCTTCCTCACCTGCTTTACAGATTCCTCTTCCCCTCTGGCTCTCCCAACACGACACAAAAGTACTACTGATCTTCCTCCACCCTAGCTGGAGACACTCAGTGTAATCTTCTCAGAGGGTTTAGGCCAAAGGTCACTACAGCAGTCCCCCCTTATGCTCAGTTTTGCTTTCTGTGGTTTCGGTTACCCATGGTCAACGGCGGTCCAATAATTCTAAATGGAAAATTCCAGAAATAAACAATTCATAAGTTTTGAAGGAAGTCTTAAGTTTTGAATTGCCTGCTGTTCTGAGTAGCGTGATGAAATCTTGTGCCAACCCACCTGGGATGTGAATCATCCCTTTGTCCAGTGCGTCCACGCTGTATCCGCTTCCTGCCCAATGGTCACTCAGTAGCCCTGTTGTGTTCAAGTGACCCTCATTTTACTTAAAAATGGCCCCAAAGTGCAAGAGTAGTCATGCTGGCAATTCAGATATGCCAAAGAGAAGCTGCAAAGTGCTTCCTTTAAGTGAAAAGGTGAAAGTTCTCAATAAGGAATGAAAAAAATCATATGCTGAGGTTACTAAGTTTTACAGTAAATTTCTTAATAGCAAATTGTTAGAATTGTTCTGTTTTATTATTATTTATGTTAATCTCTTACTGTGCCTAATTTATAAATTAAACTTTATCACAGGTGTGTCTGTATAGGAACAGACAGTATCCACGGAAGGTCTTGGAATAAGGGACACTACTGTAATTGGTAGCCTGCCAACCGAGTATCACCCGTGACCGTGTTTTATTGTTTAATTCCCAGTGTTTTACAAAACAGGGAATTTCAGGTGTAAATGCAGATATCTGGCTTCTCTGGAAGCATCGGAATATTGGCAGCATTGAGTACTGATTCCCTCATGACAAGTTGGTTGGGACTGAGGGGTGTTACTACTTTAGATGGGGCGTGTGCCCTCCCGTTTGGGAGGGTCCCTACCATGACCTATGACTTCACCTCTGGCCCCTGTAGGTATTTTGGTGTGAATATTAAATTTGTTTCACTGATTCCATAAATACTTATTGAGTACTTTTCCCATATAAGGCCTTGTTCTGGGCACTGGGGACATAGAAATGACAACCAGGACCAAAGACCCTGTTTTGATGGAACTTCTATTTTGATGGAGGAGACAGATAATTTAAAAAAGTATATATACCAACGTTTAAGATGTCAGGTGGTGGTAACTGCTGTGAAGAACATCAAGCAGGGTAAGGGGCATGGAAGATAGTGAGCCAGGGGGTGGGGACAGGTGAGGCGCCATCTTTTCTAAGCTGTTTCTGGAAGGTCTGTGTTAAGGTGACTTTTAGATAGACACTGAAGGCAATGAGAGGCTTCACAAAGCCAGGAAAAGAGGATTTGTCTTCAACTTGCCCCATTTCAGGCCTGGGAGGCAAGGGTATAAGCAGACAGGCCTTCTGGAACAGTCCAGAATAAAATGCAGAGGTCAAAACACCGAGAGTTCTCATTTCTTCTTATTTCTGCATTCCAGAAGAAGCTAAACACAACTTAACATCTTAATCAGTTTTCAGTCTCACTGTTGTAAACGATTTTAATAGATAAAGCTAAAATTCAAATATGGCATGTACCCTCCAGTGGAGTGAATCAATCCTGTTTTATTTTCTGTATTTTTGGGAGCTGGCCTTTCTGCTTTAGTCATAGGCCTCAGAGAGCAAGCTTTTCTAATAAGATCGTGGGACGAGGGTGTGGTGTATGCCTTTGGATTCTTTTCTTGGGTTGTGATCACAGCTAGTGTTCAACTACTCCATGCTGCCTGATTGTACTTGAGGATTTGGTCATCCACATAAACATGATGCCGTTGTGAGTTCACTCTTCTATTTAGAGAAGCGTGTCAGCTAGAAATACCTCCACCTTATTTCCCAGACGCATGCGTGCTGAGAGAGTCTCCAAAATAGCCCGTTGAGTAAGTGGCAGCTTTAAAAGCCATCCAGCTGCTGGTTTCAAACTAGAAAGTCAGCAAAGGAAAGTGGAAGTTGGATTCTGAACGATCAAGGTGCCCGCGGGAATTTAACGGCGGTTGGGGTTGGGGACACTTGGACAACTAGACTGGGTCTTCTCCTTGGATTTCTTGCCTGTTGCCTGTCTTTGTCTTCTGTCTTCAGACGTCAACATGAATGTGCAGGCTTGCTCGAGGTGTGGGTACGGGGTGTACCCTGCTGAGAAGATTAGTTGTCTAGATCAGGTCAGTAGACATTTCTTGGCATTTGGGAGTAATAACAAACTTGGGAAATTAATCTTTTCATATGTGGATGTGTGGGTTTTTGGAACCACCAAAAAAAAAGGTGTATTTCCCACCTTTCTTCTGTTGGAGCCGTGTGTGTGTGTTTACCATCATTTTATTCCCTAAAACTCAATTTTTTACCCTGAAACATGGAAGAATCCTGAGTCTGAAGAAAAGGTAATTTTGCTAAGTCTTTTCTATGTGATTTCTAGATATGGCATAAAGCGTGTTTTCACTGTGAAGTTTGCAAGATGATGCTGTCGGTTAATAACTTTGTGAGTCACCAGAAAAAGCCGTACTGTCATGCGTAAGTGTTTAATGCCCCTCCCCACCACGGCTTGAGTTTTATTTTTTAACAAGTAGCCAACCAGAGGTTCAAATCACACACTTCAGGGTTAAATCAAGAACCATCTTCTCAAAAGCTTTTACTTACTTAAAATCATTGAAGAGACCTAAGACAAGATTTTATGCAATGGACAGGAAGATGAAAGTTTCAAGTTTCTTAAAAGTAAAAGATCAAATCTATCCAATATAACCTCATGTCAAATTATGAAATATTGTGCAGAACAATGTAATTACCACAGATATGCATATGGAGCTTTAAAATTTTTTCTTCTAAATAATTTCAGAATCTTTTTCGTTTTGTTCCAAAAGTTTTTGAGTTACCATTGCCAGCTAAATTTGGTCTTTATATTGAATTAATTTGGTTTAATTTTTTTCCTTTAAGACTTATTTCCTGTAAAATCTCACACTTAATTATTGTGTTCTATTTATTGATTTAAAAAAATGGCTGTACCTTTAAAAACAGTCACTCCATCATCTCGGATATGGTACATTTCTAATTTTGGTTTGTATCTAATTTTTGTAGCCATAACCCGAAGAATAACACTTTCACAAGTGTCTATCACACTCCATTAAATCTAAATGTGAGGAAATCTCCGGAGGCCATCTGTGGGGTAAGTTACTTAATTTTGAATGTCAAAATAGCCTTTAAAGAAAATTTCTTCCCTCGGGTACCTGTTAAGTTTTTAAGCGTCTCTGTCTAGATATGAACCTGCCCGTTTTCTCCACACACACATACAAAGAGCAGTTAAGTAAGAAATACTGCTCTGTCTTACCACATTATAGGGGCCAGTACCCAGGATAAACTGGCTTGAACATCCGGGATCCTTGTATCCGGTGTCATCTCTCTGTGTCTGCGAGCTCTGGGCACATTGAAGGCAATTTATACAATAGGCCCTACATACACTAGGTGCTTAATACATAAAACAAAGTTTATATAGTTGTAAAATATTACAAGAGGCTTCACCTTCTTTCCCCCCGTGATATTTTGGTACCGAAAATTAAAAACCGCCAGTTCCACGCTCTTAGAACT
This sequence comes from Equus caballus, assembly GCF_041296265.1. Taxonomy (NCBI): domain Eukaryota; kingdom Metazoa; phylum Chordata; class Mammalia; order Perissodactyla; family Equidae; genus Equus; species Equus caballus. The sequence continues at coordinate 18,903,772 of NC_091684.1, forward strand.
CCCTGAATTCAGTAGTGTTTAGTTATTTGCAGCCTCTCTTTCCCCTTGGGCTGGGGGTAGATCAAAGATATTTTGGTTTGAAAGTGATATTTGGGTAGACAAGGAGGCCATGTTGATTAACCAACCTCTTTTGCAAAACCAACAGTGGAGTTTTGTCAAATAACTAGCGATTGATTGAACGCTCATATTTATTAAAATGATGAATCATTCAACTTCTCTCCCCCATCCCCCACAAGAAGCTGCTCTGGGGGACGGAGCTAGCTGCTTTCTAAAATTAGCAAATTACACATGAGATGGAAGGCTCCCTAGTAATCTGCCTTCCTAACGTCCCCTTGCCTCAGACCGACTCTCCTGCTTGCCCGGGCTGCGGTCCTGCTCAAGAAAGCGTGTATTAGATCAAGTTTATCCTTGTTGTGTGGTCTCTACTCGTCCTGCCAAGCAGCTTGTTTCACTAAGTGCTTTGCACTAATTGTGAGTTTATTTTTTTTAACAAGCTATGTAACGTTTACGGTACCATTGCTTAAATCACTTAATACACATTCCAATCCGATCGAGTAAATACTGTTATTATCCCATCCTGCTTGGTGAGGAAACTGAGGCTCAGAGAATTGCTCCCATATCATTGATTTCTAAGGATTCACAAGCATTAAGAATTCACAAGCAATCCTAGATTACTGAGAAGGCTAATTCTTTTAGGGTTTTGTTTTCATCTCCTGATGTCTAAGAACAGCTACATGATGTTACAATAAGTCCTGCATTTAGCTCTGACTTAAACAAAGTGCCAAGCACTCAGCTAGGCTCTTTATCTATGTTGTCTCATTCATTCTTCACAAGAACTCTCTGTAATATCATCGTATTGCAGATGGGCAGACTGAGGCTCAGAGAGGTTAAGTCACTTGCCCAGTTTTACCCAGCTAGTTGAGTGAGTGCAAATCCAGATCTATCTAACTTTAACACCCATAATGTAAACTGCTCCATTGACCTACTTCTGTGTACGTAGGGGGCGGCAAACTCTGCAGAAGGAAAAAAGTACTTGTTTATGTTTTCAAATATCCAATGTTTCTGCAATTGTGTAGCTAAAGTTTGACGTGTTAAACCCAAGGAGATGTTCCTACACATCAGAATGCTGATTGTATGGATTACACTCTGTACAGATAGATCCATAATATGTGTATTTTTCCACCCTGCACTAGACCTCAACAGGTATGCCCCTACCTTACAATCACACAGCAGCTCACACAGTATTTACCTTTCTTTGAGGTCATAGTGGATTCACTTTCTTTTAACTGTGTATGACAGGCCCAACCCGGAGTGAGGCTGGGATCGTCACTGGTTCTATTTCCCAGCACAGACAGTGATGTGAACTCCCCAGGAGGCCTGTGTGTGTGTGTTTGTTTGCGTCTATGTGAATATGTGTGTATGCCTATAAGTATGTATGTGTGTACATGGGGAGTGTATGTATGTGTGTATGTAGTTGTGGATAGGTGTGCACGTGCATACATACATGTGTACATGGTGTATATACATGCGTGTGTACACACATATACATACACATACATGTATGTGGGTGTCTGTGTGCGCTTATGTGCATGTGTGGGGTGTATGTGTGTATATGTGTATGTCTCTGTGTGTGTCTGTGTATATATGGGGTGTGTAATGTGTGTGTGCATGCATATATGTGTACATGCACGTGTGTATGTGCATGCATCTGTGTGTATATGCATGCGTGTATGTGTGTACATGAATGTGTGTATGTGTGTATGTGTTTGTGTGTACATGAATGTGTGTGTGTGTGTGTCTGTGTACCAAACAGTTGACTCTGGAGATCGCTTTCTCCTCCTTTCCCATGTGGGAAAAATTCAAATGGACAACTGTGTCCCTCCTAGGCCCCAGATCTTATAACTACCCTAGAGAGTGTGATCGATTCCTTTCCTAGCCCCTTGCATCTCTGACAGACTTTGCCAGTTGAATAAAAACACAAATTCATTGTACATGTGTTAAAATTAAAAAGTAGGGTAAAGATTTTGAGCTGGCATTTAAAGCAGATTGACAATTTTCTTTTTCCTAAATTACACTCTTTTAAAAGTAAATAAATATTTACTTCAGACAAAGTTTCCTGTTTGGTAAGTGTGGTTGGAATTTTTAGGAGAATAAAACATCTAGATTCTCTTCTATTCAGAGAATGAACTTTAGACTTTAATGCTTCCCAACCCCACTAGTAACATTTATGGCTTTTTTTCCTCTTCCTACTTCCTCAGAATAACCACGAATCTTGTAAAGGTCTCTGGGGTGGCAGACACTCCCCAGTGAAGAATTTGTCCTGTGGGAGGAGGACAGCAAATGCAGCTTCTTGGAAGTAGGGTAGATTATCTACTTTGGTCATGTGTTTCTGATTCCTTAAGTTAGTGGCTCTCAAGGAGGACAATTTTATCCCCCAAGGGACATTTGGTGATGTCTGGGGACTTTTTTGATTGTCAAACGGGAAGCGGGTGGGAGCACTCTTAGCATCTAGTGGATAGAGGCCAGCTGTGCTGCTAAACTTCCTGTAATGCACAAGACAGTCCCCACAACAAAGCATTAACTGGCTCCAAATGTCAGTAGTGCTGCCAACACGAAACCCTTCCTTAAGTCTATGTAATGTTCATGGTAGTTTCTCAAAATCCAAGGGAAAGAGCCTGGAAAGATCTCTCAATTTATATATTTAAAAATATACATATTGGAACTGCATTAAGCAGTAGCAAGCCCAGAATGTCAATGACAGAAAGTGCCTTAATATGGAACTAGAATTCCTGGATTCTGAACTTCACTCTGCTAACCCACTGAATGAGTTTAATAAGTTCACTTCTTTTCCCTGAGCTCCATTCCTTGTCTGTAAAATTATTTACTTCGGCTTGTTAAAATTGCAGATTTCTAGGCCTTATTTTAGACCTCGTAAATTATAGTATCTGGGTTTGGACCTAAGACTTTCTGATTTTTTTCTTTTATGGTTAGTCCTTTCTCTGTTCCCTGTAAGAATTCTTTGCCTGTCCTGAGGTCATGAAGATATTGTTGAGATGTCAGTTCTCTCCAGATTGATCTACACATTCAATGCAATCTCAAAATCCCGGTATTTTTTGTAGAAGTTGACAAACTGATTCTAAAATTGATATGAACATTCAGATTCTAGAGTAACCGGGAAATCATGAGGAACAAAATTGAAGGACTTTGGTTACCAGATTTCAAGACTTACTCTAAAAGTAGTAGTCATTAACTCAGTGTTGTGTTGGCATAAAAATAGACAAATAGACTAGTGGAATACAATGCAAGACCCAGAAATAGAACTGCATGTATGTGGTCACTTGAATTACAACAAAGGCATCACTGCACTTCAATGTAGCAAGAATGAACTTTCACTAAGTGGTACTGGAGTGGCTGGATGTTTGAATGGAGAAAGATGAACCATCTACCTCACCCCAATACACAAAAATCTACTGAAGGTGTATTATAGATCAAGATGTTAAAGGTAAGATTATAAAGCATAGGAGAACACCTCCATGAATTTGGGGAGCCAGCATTTTAACAAGCTCCCTGGGTGACTGTTGCACAGACTACATACAGGTAAGAACCTCTACATAGTGTCTAGTGTCTTCCGACATTACTCTAACCTGAATACTTGGTGGTGTGTGATAAGCTCAGAAGGAATTTCAGTCTTTTTAATTGCACTGCTAAATGGAGCTTTGCACACGGCAGGGCCTTTGTATGTGCCGCCTGGCTAGTGGAACCAGTGAAACCACAGTGAGACTGACAGAGCAGAGTGTGTTAGTGCAGTTAAGATACTTTGCAGTTGAGCCTTATGAAAATCCCCCAAATGTAGCTATATATTATTATTTTTCTCTTATCTGATGGAAACATTACTGACGACATCTTCACTGTGTAGATTGATGACCAAGACAATGGCAAACAGTTTAAATCTGTTTTTCACTGGGACATGAAAGCCAAGGATGGGGCAGCCACGCCTAACAGACAACTGGTGAATGAGGTGAGAGAAGAGTTATGAATGGGTTTGGAAAGAGAGCAAAGAAGGACATGCATGCAAATGAAATGTATTATCATTATTACTTCTAGAGGAAATCAATTAGGCTTTCTTTTATCCAGTTTGTAATTCCAACTATCTACAGAAGACCTCCATCAATGTCCTAGCATCGCCTCCACTGTATCTACTCCAGTCCAAGCTCACTGACTTCTTCCAACCACTGTGTTTCTATCATTGGGAACAGCCATCCAGGCTAGAAACCAAATCTGCCCTTTCCTCCTCTGACACTTCACTCAGCTCTACCTCTTCCCCTGCATTTCACTATCACAGCTCTGATCCACATCGTCTACTGCCTGGACCTTTATGAAGGCCTTGGAGATGGCCTTCCTTCTTCCAGATTTGCCTCTCTGGAATCCAGCCTGTCGTGTGATATTGGTCACACACAGCTTCCAGCATGGATGTCCCTAGCTTACTCTTCCCGTCACCCAAGAATTTATGGTCATTCGCTATTAATAGTCTCATCATTTCAAAATTCCTCAGCCATTTGTTTTTAATTATACGCATAATACTTGCATTTTTCCAATTGCTAAAAAAATCCAAACAGTACCAAGCTAACCCCTTGTCCACCATCTCCAATTCTAGTTCCCTTTATAGCGATACCCATTGTGATCAATGTTGTGGGTAATCCTTCCAGAATTTTCTCTCTTCGTTTACAAATAATGTCTTTATTTTTATTTTTTAGTACTTACATTTGGACATGGCTCTGCCACTTATTGAGGGATATTTAATGAGTTATTTAGTCATTCTTTGCTTCAGTTTTCTCATCTGTAAAATGAACCTCAAGCAGTTTCTGATTCACAGAACTATTTAAGGTTTAAAGAGCACATAAATGTAAAGGTCTTAGAACAGTGGTAGGCACAATAAATATTAGCTATTATTTTTTATTGAAAATTGTGTATGTATACAGTTTTATTTTTTCGTGAAACAATATGCATTGTTTTGCAGCTTGTCCTTTTCACTCAACAAATGTCTTAGAGATATTTCTACATCAGCATCCTTTTAAGCTGTTGTGGATGGGTGTATCATGGGTATAACCATTAAGAATGGATGTATCATGCTCTCCTATTGATGGGCAGGATTACTTCTATTTTTTTTCTATCACAAAGTTGTAATTTAACACCCTTGTGCATGACCTCTTTTGGACACAAGTGAGTGTTTCTCTTGAACAGATACTGAAAAATAAGGTTGCTAGGTCAAAAGGTGTGTGCCTTTTAAATTTTAATGGACACTGTCAAATTGCTCTCTAAAATGACTATACATTTTATACTCCCATAGGCAGAGTGTGACAACACCTATTTCCCCAACACTCTCACCAACACTTGGTGTTACCAGATAAAAGCTTTGACAATCTGTATCTCATTTTTTTAATTTAAACTTCCCTGATTGCTAGTACACTTGAGCATATTTTCACATATGAATGATCTGTCTTTCCAGATCTCCAAAGGCTGGCTCTACCCAACCTGTGCAGCTTGGCCCACCTCCAGACCACTTGGCTCCCCATCTCTTCCCCTTAATTCCAATTAAACCCATCTCCTCATGAGCTTTCACATGAAGCCCATCACTGCCTTCATGCTTTTTTTCATGGCAGTCCCCACTCCTGGAATTTGTTCAACAAATATTTATTGAGTCTACTATGTGCCAGGTACTCTTCCAGGCTCTTGGAATACGTTAGTGAACAAACAGATGAAAGCCCTGCCTTCATGGAACTTACCTCCTAGAGCAGATGTCTTTCTTTCTCCTTTTGCATCTGTTAACTGACCTCAGCCCAGAGGTCCGGCTCAAATTCCATCTTCCTATCCAAAACAGGGCCCATCACATACAGACTGTTTTTTAAAAACTCTCATTGTATTTATCTTCAAGACAGTACATCAAAGCACATTAATGTTCTCTAATCACTAATTGTTTCATCTGTTAGTTTTCTCTCCCTAGAGAGGTCACAAGCATCTCAAAAGAGCAACTTTATCTTCCTTTTTCTTTGCTTTTTTTCCTCCCAATGTTAATTGCTTAACCCAATGTTAGGCACTAAACAGGTAGTAGGTCGTTGAAGCTTGGCTGAATAATGCTGATTCATCTCAGACTGCCTGTCCATAGCGACTCCCTGCTGCCCCATCTTGGTGCAATGATGAGCAGAGAAATGTAAAGTTACATTTGGAACTCTTCTAACATAAGTGAATCTCAGAAAGTTCAATTATTTAGGATATTAGCTTATTTTCTGGTTTGAAAAAAAAAATGAATATTCTGGTTAGCTGAGACTCCTATGCCAGTAGGCGTTTATAGTTTTTAGAGAATGTCTATCTTACTCTTGACAGTATGGGAGCGTTGCTAGGCGGGTGGGGTAGGTAGGGAGATCTTACTAACCAAGTGTGTATGGGGGTGTTTGTATGCATTTTTGTGTTTCCTTTGTAGACAGCCTATTGGACCGGATATGGGGAAGGGAATGCTTGGTGCCCAGGAGCTCTGCCAGACCCTGAAATCGTAAGGATGGTTGAGGCTCGAAAGTCTCTTGGTGAGGTACGGGCCCTAGAAATTACTTCAGTAATTAGTTAGCAATTAGTTTAAATGTTCCTTTATTTTTAGGATTGTGGTAGACAGAATAATGCTCTCCTCTCCCAAAAAGTCCCATGTCTTAATCCCTGGAATCCATGTATAAATTACCTTACGTGGCCAAAGGGACTTTGCACATGTGATTAAGGTAAGGATATTGAGATAGGAAGATTATCCTGGACTATTAGGGTGGACCCAATGTAATCACAAAGACCCTCATAAGGAGGGAGGCAGGAGGGTCAGACTCAGAGAAAAGGTGATATGACAACAGAAACAGCAGTCAAAGCCCCTTGGAGCCATAAACCAAAGAATGCAAGCGTTCTCCAGAAACTGGAAAAGACAAAGAAATGGATCCTCCTCTAGAATTTCCAGAAGGAAGCAGCCCTGATGGCCCATTTTAGACTTCTGACCTCCAGCACTGTGAGAGAGACCTTAGTGGGTTTTCATGTAGGAAAGGCAATTTTATCCCAGATTGTGGAAATCCTTAATGATTTGCACATAGTAACCTCTAGTCTTCTCCACATACCCAAGGCACCTACCCTTGGAAGAAACCACTTTGGAAAATATTGTTAGTCTTTAGTGACTTTTCCTTTAGCAAATGGAAAGAAAACAACAGAAACAAATGTTAGGGCTCTGTGTCTCATTAGGAAAACCAGCCATCAGAGATATTCAACAAGTAAGGAGGAAAAAACACAGACACTTCACTCCCAAAGCTGTAGAACTGTCTCTAATGGACAAGTCACAGAAAAGTCTCCCGCATATTAATTGCCGCATATCATACATGCCTTTGAGTCAAAGAGCATCCCTTGGGTTACGCCAGGTTCCACGTAACTTGATGTAAACATGGAAGGAGAAACCCTTTGACCTGGGAAATAGGATTCCTTCAGTGCTGAAGATGTTGCTCAATTCACCAGTTGAATAACGTCTTCAAATTTATTCCAAGTGATTGAAATATTTTCCTAGTGCCTTATAAATCCAGTTGCATGGGTTCTGAGCATGCTTGCTATGGCAGTTTTGTTGGTTCTCATTTGGTATCGTGTCAGTTCACACACTGATGTTGGTTCTGACCAGCAGGAGTATACAGAAGACCCTGAGCAACCAAGGGGCAAGGGCAGCTTTCCAGCCATGATCACGCCTGCTTATCAAAGGGCCAAGAGAGCCAACCAGCTGGCCAGCCAAGTGAGTGTCTTAATGCTTATTCACCTTTGATTTTGCTAATTTTTGTTGTTAATGAACCCCTGGGATTCAGAAAGAATCCAATAAGAGAGTGCTGTGGGGCAGTAGGCACCATTAGTGTAGTATGATGGAGAAACTGTCTTCTTCTCTTTTCCCTATCAGTTTTCGTCTGTGCCTCAGTTGGGCCACATCCATCAAATGGAGAGAAGACCATGTAACTCACCCCAAGACTGGACCAAATAATTTCTTGAGGTCGCTTGGCATTAAGGACACTGATTTTTATTAAGTGGATGGTGGATCCTCCTGAAAAATAGCATAGCTTTTTGGTTAAGATCTCAGATTTTGGAGCCAGAATGCTGGGGTTTGAATCCTAGCTCTACCATTTACCAGCTATATGACTAGGAGCAAATTAGTTAACTTTTCTATTCCTCATAGCTCATTGGTGAAATGGGGAAAATAGTAGTTCCGCCTCATGCGATTGTTATGGAGATGCAGTGAGTTAATATGTGTTAATGTTTAGTATCTAGCACTCTCTTGGACTTAACACATTAGCATTGATCCTTTTTGAAGAGGAGCCCGTAAAGCAGGCCATAAGGACTTGCCACAGGTTTGTGTTGAGTATAGCCCAGTGGTGCATCTTCAGGAGAGCTGCAAGGAGAGATCTTTACAAAGGCTGGTGGAAATGACCTTGTCTCTATGCTGTTTCCTCATCAGGTTGAATACAAGAGAGGGCATGATGAGCGCATCTCCAGGTTCACCACAGTGGCGGATACCCCTGAGCTGCTACGAGCCAAGGCCGGGGGACAGCTTCAAAGTGAAGTAAGAAATCATGGAGGCCAAGACTCAGTAATTCTCCTTGAAGATTCTCCATTCTTTCCTTACCTGGAGGAGGAGGGACAGAGAATGTAGGAGGCATCTCAGTCCTGTGTGGGGGCCAGAAAGAACTTTCTAAGGTCAAAGATGGTTGAGTCAGATAAGTCAGCTAGCACAGACCTTGCAAAAATTCTTCTTTAGAGAGAAAACTTTAGATAGTAGTAGTAACACACCAGATGTATCTGATTCATCTGAAAGAATTTTCTCTTTGTCATTGCAAATTACAGAATGTAACTTCTAAAGAATTTCTACCACTTACCTTTTCATAGTCCAGTTGCTCCATAGCATAGTAAGACCTAGAACTTAAGTGCTATCCTGAATGGGAAGTTTAAGCACAAATCCAGGTTCAACTTAATAAGTGGCTTCCACTGGCTTTGGGTTGAGAGGCCTCTTTTGTCTCCCAAATTTGAGTGGCAGCTCCTCTGGGGCAGAAGCATTATTCCTCTGCCCAGCTCTGCCACCTGGCCCACACCAGGTGCTTCACAAGGGTGTGCTGAAATTTACATTGAATGTCTCCATATACTAGCCACCGTGCTGGGTGTTGGGAATAAAAAGATATATGAGATCCACATGGTCCATCAGGATATAAGCCCAATCCGTTGCCATAAGAGCTGTGGCAGGGGATGTGCAGGGTGTTATGGGAGCCCTTAGCACTTCTTAGTCAGATGGCCTGGTAGATAGTGGGAGTGTGGTATGCGATTCACTATTTTTTTTTTTTTTCCAGATGAGCTACACAGAGGACTATGAACAACAGAGAGGGAAAGGCAGTTTTCCTGCTATGATCACACCTGCTTATCAGATAGCCAAACGAGCCAATGAGCTGGCAAGTGACGTAAGTGTCCACGGCAATGTTGTCTTGCTAGAGGAGGAAGCAGGAAGTTACCTGGGCCTGGCGAGTCCAACTTCCTGTCTACTTTTGCCCGCACTATGGATCCAGGAAGAAGCTTTCCATCAATTTTACCAGGACAATGATCTGGCACTTTTATGTCTAAGACACACTCCCTGGACTTTCAAGCAGAAAAAGAACATTCCACAAGACATTCATTCTCACTCTTCTGGCCTCTGTGCGTAGGAGGCTAAATTCACCGGGTTTGTCCTTTTCCTTCAAATAGGTGAGGTACCATCAACAATATCAAAGAGAAATGAAGGGAATGGCTTGTCCAGCTGCTGGAGCTGGAGAATATGTGGACCAGTATGGCCAGGTATGTACTAAAATGACTTCCTGGGAGACTGCCCTTTTCAATGGTCAGTTCTCAGTTTGGCAACCTTCTAGCCTGAGACACAGCCTCTGACCTTTTAATCAGACACTGGGCTGTGTTTATCTTTAACCTATTTATGGGCAAAGATATGGGTGGATTTCCCAAGCCAGAAAGTAGTGGCAAAACAATTTTATAGGGCTCAACTTGGCCCACTATTCCAAGCGCTTTTTCTTTTCTTTTTTTAAAATAAAAGACCTATGTCAGTATGGTGGGTTTGTCAAGAATAAAGCATTCACATCTATTCATTGAAGAAGGGTCCTAAAGACTAGCACTGGCTACATTCAGCCCGTCGCTGCATAAGCATGAAAGTGATCAAAATGCATGTCTTGAAACATATTGAGCATTTCACTAAGTAGCAGGACTCATTTTCTTAGAAAGTGAATTTCTTATCTAGGTTACTAGATAAAGCAATATGTCAGAGAATGCAAACTCTTTCGCAATTTCATTTCTTAAACGAACTATATCTTGACAGGCTATAAAAAGGCTGAGATGACCATTACAAGCTAGTTTTTCTATTCCTCTGTATTTCCTGGTGCAACAGGTGTTGTAGGGGAAAAAGGGAACATTCTTTTTTCATGGTTGGAAGTAGAGAATGTTGGAAGACCAAGTATGTGCATAGGAAGAGTACATTCAATGAGCTTAGTTGATTTTGTTTTTCTTAATTGGACAGTTGTTTGAATTTTGGCAGAGGGTAGACTGTAGAAGATACATGACTTAGTCAACATACATAATTTACAAAAGAAGCAAATAGCTTATTTCTCTTCTTCAGAAAACCAAATTGCCTATACTGGGGACTCACGTGAGTCTTAGGATATGTGTGAAGACAGATTGTGACCCCTTTGCAAATATCTGTCTGAGCAAAAATGTTGGGTTTTGGATTAAAAAGTCCATTTTATTAAATTCTACAATAAGTTAATTAAATGGTCTCAGTGCTTTAAACTCAATGAAAATATGTTTTTATTGGTTTCATGTTTTAAATACATTGTTTAGAAGGCTCAGGACAATTTTAAAAATTAGTTTTATTAAAAATATTTGGCTTCTATATTTGGCAAACAATATTTTGTTCTACATTTGGACCATCCTATCTACCAGTAGTAGTAACACACACATAATTTCGTATGTGTATCTGGACATGTCTACACACATCGAGGAAATGTAACTTCATGGTATCATAGTGGATCCTTGATTATTAGGATGTTTTGATTGACGTTTCCAGTCGTGATAATAACAAATACAGGAATCAAAGAGGGTGTTGTTTGATAGCACCGCCAGCAGCTGTTGAGAGGATCAGTGGTTGGCATCTCATTGTGTGATTTAGCGGAACTTGCCAAGGCATGAGTAGGAGGAAGTGAGAGAGGAGCAGGCAGACAGTCAGATAAATACTATAAATATCTGTAGTGCCTCAAATGACAAATGATTCATTCTTCTTTTTAATGAGTAACTATTTTTTTAGGTTAATGGACTATACAATATAATCAATTTATTATTTATAACCAGTCAATTCCCCAATAGGATTAGGTGTCTTACAAAAAAGATGTACCCATGCAACTTAGATACATATAAGTAGAGAAGTTAAAATAAAGTTACAAACCAACTCCAAACCATAGAGCAGAATGGGCAAAAGGGGATTACCCAAGAATTTGAGAGCCTTTATTATTATTTTTTAGCTTAACTTTTTTTACTTATTACATTTATCCCAGAACATTCTGGCAGCCAAGCATAAAGGAGCACTCAGGCTGAGCAGTTGTCATTATTGGATTAAAAGGAAGGTTGGATATTCTAATTTGATCCAACTGTTTCATTAAATGAAATGTGTGTGCCAGGTTCCGAACCTGGTGTTAGAGCGGGATGGGCCCCTGCCTTGGAGGAGGCTGGAGAGAGATGGAGTCATGAGCCAGAGGGGGCACACTAAGGGCTCTTCCAGATTGGTGGGGACACAGATGAGGAAGCCGCTGATTTGGCCAGGGCAGGACTGGGAGTGAGGGAGGAGTTCCCCAAAGAGAAGGTAGCATCTGACGGGGTCTTGAAGGACATCCAACTGCCAGGGAAGGTTTACGCTAGTGATGTGATGACAGCTCCATGAGAGAGGCTTTCCTTCGTGGGAATGGGTGGGTGGTGTGGGGAGGAGGAAGGAAGAAATTAAGACTCAGATTGTAACACTTAGTGTGAAATATACATTTAGTCCCATTTCACATCATGTTATGGCAATTTGAAGTTTTCCCCCCAAATTATAAAAATTCAGATAGTGACATAATATTTTCTTTCCTGGTGAATGACATACATCACTGGGGGAGACAGTATATGGGATGTCAGTGTGTCTCTCGGCATAGATCTGCCAATAGGCCTGAGACAGATAGCATTTGAGGCTACTGGAAGACAGAGAGACTTTCCTGGCGTCAGCTGAGAAATGAATCCTCCATAACCCATGGGCCTGGGAGACTGGTGGGATGTCTTGATGTATCTGGGGGAAATGATGATGATAATAGTTACCATTTATTTAGTGCTGACTGTGTGCTGGGCACCAGTAAGTAGGCCTGCCTCCAGAGTCTGCCATCTCAACCACCACATGGTGTTGCTCCTACGGTGATCATTGGAATGTCCAATGTGGATGGGCCTCTATGGGAACAGGCTCAAGGAGAGACCATGGCTAATCCCCCACCCATTCAGGGAAGGGAGCATTACTGATTGCATTCTTCAATTGACCCAGCAGGGTTACTCAGAGGAGTATCCTGAGCACAGAGGAAAAGGCAGCTTCCCGGCCATGATCACCCCAGCTTATCAGAACGCCAAGAAAGCCAACGAACTCGCTAGTGATGTAAGTACCACATTGGGACGACCCATGAAGCCACAGAAACAGAGGAGAAATGAGACTTTGAAGGCTCGGCTTACTGAAACCTATACACAGATAAATTTATTAGAGCTAAGCCAAAACAGATTGTTAGCCCTCAATTTTTATCCAAAAAGACATTTACTTCTTTTGTTTGGACTGTTATGTCACATTTATCTGCTTCCAAGGAGATTGACAGGAACAAACTACATAACTCATTTAAGGTCAATTGAAGCAAGTACAGATGTTGGTCCAGCCAGATAAGCTGGGGTTAGGAGAGCCTTGGCAAATAACCCATCTAGAAATTGAGCACTTTAGGGGAATAGCTGATTAAAACAAGTCATATGATTATCAAACTGCGTGTAGCCCAGTTGATAAGATGATTTTTATTTGCAGAATGTTAGCCAGCTGGCAGTCCTTGAAAGTTAGGCTATAATTAAACTTGATAAAGTGACACGCACACTATAGCCCTTAAAATGCCAACTTGGACTTGGTCTAAAATCAGAAGCTGGGCATTCATTTCACACCACTTTGCCTTTCTCCTTTCCTCTGTTATTATTCAGTTATTACTCATTTACCCAGAACAGTGCACTTTTGTCCTGGGAGAGGAAGTGAAAGACACATTATTCTCTTTGCCCCGAGGTAGGAGGCTAGGTGAGAAATGACGTTGAAACCAAGGGCAGGATGCATATGGGGTTACACCTTTGGGTATGATCATTTTAAGACCTTTCTTCCTGCAGAATTAGAGTATAAAGCGTAAAATGTGTGAAAAGGGCCAGTAAGATTTTAATATATAAGGGAGCAAGTGGTTTATGGGCTTAGTAGAGAAAAAACCCATATGATCTGTTTCTCTCAGAAAATTCTATGAAGTAAATGTCGACATTAAAAATGGGGTAATCTTGGAGTAATTTCTCTCATGGAGCATGAAACCCACAACTCAGGCCCCTCTTGGTGTGTTTCTTTCAGATAAAATACAGGCAGGACTTCAATAAGATGAAAGGCGCTGCACATTATCACTCCCTCCCAGCCCAGGACAACTTGGTTCTTAAGCGGGCTCAGAGCGTGAACAAGCTTGTGAGTGAGGTGAGTATGGGGGACAGTCACCCCTGTGTGCCGTCACCTCCTTTCTCCTATAGACAGTGAACGGAGTGACCTCAGAATGAAAAATTCCGTGTCACACCACATAAACTACACAGGGGTTACCAGTTTCCAAAGAACGAATGTGCAGTAAAAAGCAATTCGCAAGAGAGCCTAGAACCAAACACATTACATGTAAACAAATTAAATTTCTCTGATGGTTCAAAAGTTTCTTCCTGAATTCTCACAGGGCTGTAGATATTTAAAAGTTCAAGGAAATAGATTTCTTCTTGCTAGAATACTGCATGAACCAACCTTTATAACAATATGTCATTCTTATAGAGTAGAAATCAAAGATGGGAAAGAGTGTTTTGAACATCAAATTTCTCTCAATCTCTTACTATTGCAGTCAAGTTTCTGAGAGGCTGCATGTACCGTAGGATTCTCTTTATCTTAGAGGCTGGACTGGCTCCCAAAGGGTGTGTTTTGTTTGGCCGCCTAGTGGTTAAGATTTTTAGAATCGTTGGGACTCTTTGGCAAGGAAATATCCCCTCTAGTTAGCATATCCTTTCAAGTCCTACAGTCTCTTCACAGCAGCTTCTCTCATTCGTGTTACCTATCTGGACCCTGAAGTCATTTGAGTTGTGAATCACTTGCAACAGGAAGTATCAAGCTATTAAAAGTACGCACATAACAAGTTATCCGTAACTCAGAAATGGATATGCAAATATCTTAAAATATTTTTCTTCTCTAGCCTCTAAAGGTTAATCCTTTACCACAAAACAGTTACTTAACCTGCGGTCCTCTAACTTTGAGCTGCTTAGAATCATCAGGAGTGACACTTCCTGTCTCATCAGGAGCCTCAGATACTTGGAAGTAGTACATGGGTGCCAAGGCCTTGGAATCTGCATTTTAAACAAATATTCCAAATGATTATGATGCTCTAGATGAGAGGTTGGCAAACTACTACCTGAGTGCCAAATCCGGCCCACAGCCTTTTTTTTATAAATAAAGTTTTATTGGAACACAGTCACATCACGTATGGCTGCTTTCAAGCTACAAGGGCAGACTCAAGTAGTTGGTATAGAGACTCTATGTCCTGGAAAGCCTAAAATATTTACTATCTGGTCATTTATAGAAAAGTTTTGCTGAACTTTCCTCTTGACTCACAGAATATTAGATCTAGATGGGAACTTTGCAACTTTTAGGCCCTCATTTTGTCCTAGGCCTGGGAAAGTAGAGCGTCTTATTCTGATTCAGAGACACTTTTAGGCATAGAACTGGAACCAGGCCACTGATAGTGCAGTTCTGCCACCCAGGAATAACCCTGGTACCATTTTGGCCTTTTTTCTATGTGACCGTACTATAAACGAATATACGAATACAAAAACATGTATTTCTAGAATTAGAATTCAACTGCATATACAGTTTTGTGTACTTTAAAAATTTTATATCATATTGTGAGCAGTATAATGCATCTTGCATACTTTAAAAAGCATGTTCCCACCATATGTTTTACAAGATATGGTAACAAATTGTATTTCCTTTGGTAGGAGGCCACAGGGACCCTTTAGTTTCTTTTTGCCCTTATGTTCATCCAGTAGGACAAACCAGCCGTGCCTCTCTTAATGGTAATCGGCCTTCAGCTGCCTCCTCCAATTACCTTGGATGACTTGGAGTCTATTTAATAACTATAACCTCACACCTTATGTCCAGCTATCCAGGGGAGCTCAACTAGCCAACCCATTTAAAATTAGAAGACACTCTCTGCATCTCTGTGTGGTCTGGTTTATTCTACTCCTTTGTGAGCTAACTTTCTTGGTTAAATTTCATTGATGCATACATGCAGTGAAGTGCATCCATCATGAGTATACAATAGGAAGGATTTCCACAAGTGGACACGTCTGTGTAACCAGCACCCAGACCAAGAAACAGAACACAACCAGAAGTCCAGACATCCCCCACCATCCCCCCAGACACTTGTCCCCAAGAGTAACCACGGTCCTCATTTCTAAAGCCAGTTTTGCCATTTTTTTGAGCTGTATGAAATCTTTCAGTATTTACTCTTGAGAGGGACTATATATTTTTAATTTTTAGAACCAAATTGATTATTTACTTATTTATTATTAGAAAAGAAAACACGTATTGTTAACTTACAGTATCCTGTGCCTGGCATTTTTAAATCTTGGGTTGGACGTTTTCCCAAAAAATCCTAGTTGAGTTCTGGTGACGTTGTCAGGAGTGACTTTGGGTTTGGTTCTACTGTGCATCTGGTATTTTGGTTTCCAAGGTGGAGTATAAGAAGGATCTGGAAAGTAGTAAAGGTCACAGTATCAACTACTGTGAGACGCCTCAATTCAGGAACGTGAGCAAGATCTCAAAATTCACCAGTGATGTGAGTTTTTAATGCCTAAGCGTTTGTTTGGACTTTTTTTAGGACCTTAATTTCTAGGTCTCCTAAGAGACAGTCTATGTGAATGTATCTGTGTGTCTTGGAGAAGCATGACCTCTTAGCCACAAATACCCATGAATTTTGATTAAGATTGCCTGCCAGGGCTGGTCCACTAAGTGTTAAATTCTGTCACATCCCCTGGCACACTTGACCTTGAGTCCTCAGGGCAGCGCCTGTCCTCTTGCATCCTTTCTGTAGAGGAGTATCTGGTTCCTAGTAGAGAATGCTGGTGAGGGGGCCTGGCTGAGCATGTGACATCCCCTCTCAATGTGACTCGGTGCTTCGTAGTTAATGCACGACCTCATTTAACCTTCACAGTCACCTAGGGAACCAGATGTTATTTCCCCCTCTTACAGATGAGCAGTTACATGCTAGAGTGGCAAATTTGGAAATGCTCAGAGAAGGTCCAGGGAGGTTTCCTTGAGGATATCAAGGACCTATACTAGATTATGTGATTTTATTTCTGCTTAGCTGCACATAATAGTAGAATGTAAAGTTGCAGGGGACTTTGTAAGGCTCAGTGAATTTATTTTGCATAAATGTAGTGGTTAAGAGCACCGGCTTTGGAGCTAGCAGACCTGGTTCCACAGTTAGCTGCGTGGCTGACTTCGGGCAAGTTGTTTAAGCTCTTGGAGCCACTTTGGCATCTGTAAAATGGGGATGATAACAATTCCTCTGCCCTCATAGAGTGCATGTGAAGATTAACTGAGATAAGTAGAATTGTGTCTGATATGTCGTAATAGTATTCTGATTAAATACTCTTGGTGCCTGGAAACTCAGCGGCCTCCCAGGGAGGCTCATTTCAATGTAGCTTCATTAGAAGCTTTGAATTTATGGCTTCTTGTCATCCTGTTTTGATCTTCTTTTTATTTGATAAGCTACATTTTGGACATAACATCATTATTTCACATGGTTGCGGGAGTGACCAATCTGTCATATAAAAGTCACAGGATTTGGCAAAGCTCAGGTTTTATTTTTCGTATATTTAGAAATGGAGGTAAGAGCATGCAGTGGGTTGTCCCAGCCCCCAGTGTGGGCTTTGCATACAGTCAGTGCTTGTCTGTTGGAGAGCTGCACACTCTCCTGGTAGGTTTTTCACATTGGAAAAATCTGGTATTTTTACTAATGAAAATGTTAAAAAAAAAATCAGGTCTGTTTGGTGCTGTCTATGCTCATCAGATCTTGTGTTTTCTTGTGTGCTTGTCTCATTCCAACTTCTTGTGCTTCCTTGAAATTTAAGTTGTTTAAAAAAGGTTTGTTTTTTTATTCAGCAACACACAAATACTTAAATAGATGATCTTTAATCATTTATATTTTGGTTTTAGTGCATTAAGATGAGTAGTTTATCTTCAACAAGTCGGGAAGAGAATGCTTTTGTTGACGGTTTTGTGTTTCCATATAGAATAAATATAAAGAAAACTACCAGAACCACATGCGAGGCCGCTATGAGGGAGTTGGTATGGACAGACGGACTCTCCATGCCATGAAAGTGAGAAATCTGGCGAGCAACGTGAGTCCTGTTTTGAAGGGTCTGCGGGTCCTGGGGATTTGTTGGGGTGAAGGGAGGTGGGGCCTGAGGAATTCAGCCTATTCTTTTTCAACCTCCCATTTATAAAAATCAGGGTTATGTTGTGTGAAGACTGACCCATAAGAGTTTCTCAATGTTAACCAGTGCAACCAAGTCTAGGTAAAATCCTTGAAAATTTTCGAAAGTTTCCATTTATTCATCTCAGCTTTCTCTGGCTTGAACAGTTCTTAGATCTATTATAATCAATCTAGCGTGAGAAAAACTTTCAGTTTCTGAGAGATAAAGAGAAATGGATGAGCGTAATTCTTATCTGAATTTCCTCAAATATCCAAAGTGTTTGTGATTTACTTGGAATTTGTTGGTTGGTTGATTGCTTCATTCATCTGTTGGATCAGAGTGGTCGTTGAAGACCTCCTGTGGCCAGGCGCCGGTCAAGGTGGTAGAATCACAAAATAGATCAGATCCCTGTTTTGCTCATAATCTATTCATCTCTCTTTGGCTTTGTCGATTCAGTTTACAGGTTTGCAAATGCAAGGTTGTAAATCTTAGAGATAAAGGACACTTCAAAGAAACTGCTTTCATTATTAAAACATACAAATGTCAAATTTCCTCTGCTCAAGAACTTCAAATTTGACCTTTAGAAAAAAATGTAAAATACCCTGAAGACACTTGACTCTCCATTTATTTTCTGGGGGTTAACCAAGAAGCTCTTTCATTGTATACCCCTGTGCAAATGCTTCTTTTTAACAAAAACTACAAGGGGTTCCATAATTAATAAGAAAGATAAAATAAATGCGATACAGATGGAAGTTAGCTAATTTTGGATTAAGAAGAAGAATTCAAATTAATTAAAGGCAAAAGTGTGAACATAATTTAATTTTCCTTGGAGGTGATGAAACGGAATTAATTTTGTTTCTGGTTATTTTTTAAATATTTCCTATGACATTCAAACCAGGTCAAAAGAAAGTGGGGGCTAATTTGTCTTTTCTTCGGGTTTCAGATTGCCTACAAGGCCGATTATAAACATGATATTGTTGACTACAACTACCCGGCCACTCTAACTCCTTCCTATCAAACGACAATGAAACTGGTTCCCTTGAAAGACGTAAGTCCTCTTCCAATAGTCCTTTCTGCCTTATTCCTTGTCACTTCCCTCCTGCGGGGTGATTCTTAGGCAGCAAGATAGGAAGAAACAGACTACAACAGTTCATAGGAAATGGAGGGAATTGAGAAAGGGGAGCTCTTTTCCACTAGGAAGTCCATTATGCATGTTTGGGAACACAGGTTTCCCCAGTAAGGTCAGAATAACTCTGGTTTCATCTTGAAAATAACCTGAGGTCCCTTCTGCCTCTTAGAATTTGGTGGACTCTGTCTTTTGCTGGGCACATTTAAAGAAACGATGACCTTTTTTTTTTTAAAGTTTTGGAGTGTGGTATGTTTAAGGATGGAAGGAAGTGAAATAAAACAGCTATAGGTTGAGAGGAAGTGGTAATGTTGAGTTAATTTTTTTCTCAGGAGAACTTGGGAAAGTACATATGTATTCTTTAATTATTACAGGCATGATTTTATTTATTTTTAGGTTGGCTTGTCCCCAGTGAAATATGTATATTTTAATTTAATTTATTGTTTTCTAAATATGAGAATTTTACTACATGTTTATTACAGAAAATTTAGAAAATGCAGAAAAGTACAAAGAAAAAGATAAAAGTCATCTGCGATGTTGAAAAGTGGTTTAGAACTGAGTTGGTATGCTGGTTATTTGTCATTGAAAATTATTTCCAATCAATCAGTAATTTAACAACTAATTCAACATACATTGATTGAGTGTCCAGAGCTAGCTTCCTTCACATTCCTTTGGGATCAGCACAGCTCCAGTAGTTGACTTGGGTTTTGCTGTTGGAGGATGTCTTCACATCTCTCTCTCGTTTGCTCAGAGGATGAGCACTATGGATTCAGCTGGGTATTTCCAGTGTCTAATGCAGGTTATAGGACAATGAAGGACAGTCGTCGCCAAATGATAGTTTAACAGATGAAATTGGCTTTTCGAATGTATAAGAAAGCAAGGGATGGGAAGCAGAGGAATATAAGGACCCAAACTTTGCTTCTTCTGTTCCCAAGAAGTTTGTTTGGGTTGACTTACTCATTTCACCTTAATGAAACCCTAGGTTAAACTTGTCTACCCAAGCTACTCCCTTTCTTTTCTGACTGCATATATTACCCAGGAAACTTGAGGATCAAAAGCACCTCACTAAAATTTGAGTGTGTGCTCTTGCCATTTGTTGTTATTAGTGCCAACGAGATGCATGGGTTCCGACTCCTAGCACCCCTGTGTGCAGCAGAGCTGAGCTCTGCCCGGTCTTTTTGCACCATCCTCTCAGCTTCCGGTGCTGTATCAGACAATGCAATGGTCTGCTGCCACTCATAGGATTTTCACGGCCAATTTTTTCTGAAGTGAGTGGCCACGTCCTTCTGGGCGGCCCTGCTGGTATTCGAAATACCCAGTGGCATAGCTTTCAGCATTACAGCAACATGGAGCTGCCACACTGTGACAACCCACAGAGGGTGGTGCGGTTCCCTGATTGGGAAAGGAACACAGGTCACGGCAGTGAGAGCACCGAATCTTAACCACTAGACCAACAGGTTGCTCTTGCAATAGAGGGCTATCAATCGTGCTTACTGGCACAAACAAAATGAGAGAGAGTCCTAGAACTTTGTATACCCATTATAACATGACTTGCTCTTACATTTGTCTATATAAGACTGTGGATCAAACCGTGCATCTGAAATACAGCCAGCTCACCTGGGGAAGTCTGATAGAAGAATTAACCTAGACTGAATTAGAAATATTAATTGCAGGTAGAGGTAGGTTCTAAACTAGCAGTCCATGAGCCAGATGTAGGCTAAAGAGGTGTTTTGTTTGGCCGAACAGTGTTTAAAAAATAATTGGACCAACATGTAGAAATTGTGAGAGTTCACGTAAAAATTCACATTTTCACCTTTTCTTGAAAAATCTGAAAACCCTGGGAACTGCGGCCCTAGTTCCTGCCTGGCAGCAAATGCCTGGGCCTGAGTGGCAGCTGCTCGCTCTCATCTTATTCTTCTTTACCTTACCTTTCTGGCTCCCATGTGAATTTGAGTCCCCGCCCCCCCCCCCCCCCCCCGCCCCCACAATGTACGGACTTTAGTATTCAGGAAGTTTGGAGAATTCACTGGAAGAACATTTGTGGTCACTCTTTCGGTCTGGTGGTCTTAAAGGTGGTCAATAGCTATGAAATTAAATTAAAAAGTGCAGGCCCTTAATTAGAGAGCCTTCCCTTCAGATGGATTCTATAAACACTAATAGCATTAAAATGACACTCTATCCTCACCAAAGAGACCCTTCAGAAAGTAGATTGAAGCAAGGGCCAAGCATCTGTGATGTTGCCAAGATGTGATTAATCATGGAGACTGTTAATTATGTCCTGCAGAGGAAAGTAATTGTGCTCTGCAACATACTTCATGCAGAATTATCAGGAAGGAATATGCCGTTTAAAAAATATAGTTTTCGTGACTTTTTATCGTGCATAATTCTGAATTCTAATAGACTCTTTATTATGAGATGATAATTTGCCCTCTGAATTAATGCATTAGAAAGCCACGTCCTGTAATCTCATTAATAGTTGACATTGAAATGACTTTGTATTTCCTAGTTTTCACTATGTACCCTGTATCCAAAACTCAGAACGTGCAAAAACTTTTCTCCTTGAGTCATTAACTAAAAAGCACACAGCGATGTTGTCCTTTATTTCCAAATCCAACAAAACACTCTGTGGCCCAGTGTCAAGAACACTGTTTTTCCTAGATGCTGTTTTGAGAGTTAATCTGTAAGTCATTTGTTTGTGCCTAGAATACTTTCCCTGTCTAAACAGTGTTAGCTCTGGCTATGGGGAACCCCGGGGGTCCGTCTGTAAAATTACAAGTAAGCGTTCCAAGCCCACTAGCTTTGGCAAACCAGGTTTATGGCGTATAACTTGAGAGCCACTTTGGGGGGGGCCGACTGCTGGGACTTGAGTCCTAGCTCTGACACCAGCTGAGTGACCTCAAGCAAGTTGCTTCAGGTCTCTGTGCCTCAGTTTTCACATTGTAAGGCAGAGAGAATAACAGCACCTACCCGCGGGGTGGTTGGGAGGACTAAATGTGTTACTATGCGTAAAGCACCTGAAATAGTGGCAGGCACCTAGTAAGTGCTATTTTTTAGCCATAATTATTCTTAGCTCATGTTGAGACAGGCAAGTGTGGAAGAGCTGGAGTATACAAGCTGGCCCTTAGGTCTAATTTGCTTGGGTCACTGGATTCTAAAAATATTGAACTATTTGCCGGCATTTAAATATTGCAAGATTTTACCTAATAATATGGATTTCTGGTTTCTTTGGAATAATTGGAAAGTCAGGCCACTCTGGGCCCCACATCGATGCACAAGAACTATCTCCTAGAGCTGAGTAGCAGCTGCTGCTCTTTGCCACAGTCCCCACCACTCCTTACTACTTCCCCAACAATGAGGCCAAAGATTGAGCCCAGGCTAATGGTTCACTTGTGCCCAGCTAGTCATCTGCTTGGCTGTCACCTTTGGGCTTTGTGAC
This sequence comes from Equus caballus, assembly GCF_041296265.1. Taxonomy (NCBI): domain Eukaryota; kingdom Metazoa; phylum Chordata; class Mammalia; order Perissodactyla; family Equidae; genus Equus; species Equus caballus. The sequence continues at coordinate 18,926,199 of NC_091684.1, forward strand.
CTTGGGGCTACAAAGACTCTCTGAGGCAGGCTATTCCCTCTGGGGGCATCAATAGGAGGTAGCAACAGGCAGATAGAATGGCAGAGGCATCAGACTCTAGTCCAGACAGACAGGAAATGGGAAGAAAGTGCAGTGGTGGCCATAGGTTTGGGTCCCTGTGAAGGGCAGAACCAGCTGCCAGAGGAGTATGGCCAGAGGCGGTAGGTGGTGGTCTGGGCAGAGATGGCAATAGAGAGTGGGGAGGCAGCAATGGGGTGTGGAGTTCTTAGGCAGAACCTAGGCCTAAATAAGCTGCCACACTGTGTGGGACACTGGATGGGGTCCTGGGCTTCGGGCGGTTAAACAGAGGCATGAAGTCTGTGAGTGGAGTGTAGGATGGTGATTTAGGTGTTACGAACAGAGCTAGAGCCTGCTGACCAACGGCCCTAGCCTGGAGCCTGGAGGCAGAGAGGCTCAGTTGTCCAGAGGGACTGGGTCAGTTTGGGGTCCTGGGAGCAAGGACCCAGCTGAGATATCTACGTGGGCAGGGCTGTGTCTGAGTTTGCTCACTCTGCACAGAGTAGACACTCTGTGACTGTTGGTTGAATGAATGAGTGAGTGAACAAATGGATGAATGAAAGAGGACCAGGCAGGCATAGGGAAGAAGATCAGGATCAGGGATGAGTTAACTTTTTCCTCCTTTACCTGGATTTAGGGCCAACTTTGGTTAAATTGTGGAAGAGGCCACTTGCCATCTGCTACCTCACCCCCTTTTCCCTCACCCGTCTACTTCCCAGCTCCCCTTCTACCTGTACACGTCTATGGCTCTCATCCAGCTCATCTCAGCCCTCACTCTTGATAACCTACCTTCAAGCCTCAAACACATCCTTTACCTCTCTGCTCAAGTGCCCATCCTCTCTGCAGTGGGTCATAGGCATGTTTGGAGGAAAATAAGATGATTGGATCAATATGTTCCCATGTGCAAGAGCTAATAATCCTTAACTCTCTGAAGAGCAAGTTGTGCTTTCAAAAGAGAAAATTCAAGGGCCAGCCTGGTAGTGAAGTGGTTAAGTTCATGCACTCTGCTTCGGCAGCCCAGGATTTGCAGGTTCAGATCCTGGGTGTGGACCTTACACACTGCTCATCAAGCCATGCTGTGGTGGCGTCCCACATACAAGATAGAGGAAGACTGGCACAGAAACAATCTTCCTCAAGGAAAAAGAGGAAGATTGGCAACAGATGTTAGCTCAGGGCCAATCTTCCTCACCAAAAAAAAGAGAGAGAGAAAGAGAGAAAATTCAGTAGTCCTCAGTACCTTGAAGCAGTGGGAAACCAGGGAGTCAATGCACCAGGCTGTCCTGGAGATTCCACCTCCTTCTTGTCTGAACCTACATCTTTTATGAAAGTGCCAAGCTTAGGGGCAGTTTTCTCAGGGTGCAAAGGCAAGGGGGAAGTGGGGACCAGGCAGAGGCTGGGTGACCAGGGTGAAGACATGTTAAGACTGTCCTCACACAGAGCCGCTGATGCTCCATCGCCTCCCACTTAGACATGCGTATGGCTTCAATTGGACTTTTGGTTCCTCTTTCATTTTTCTTTTCCTTTTTAAAAAAACTCTTTTCTTTTGAAGTGCAAGACATATACAGAAAAGTATACTAATATCGATGTTACAGCTTGAATTATTATAAAGTGACCTTGTGCATGCATTTTCATGGGGAATGAGCCTAGGAATAGACTTGTTGGGACTTAGGGTGTGTGTATGTGCCAAAATGCCACACCGTTTCCTAAAGTGGTTGTGCCAACCTACACTTCTGCCCGCAGTGCTGTATGTTTTTCCACAGCTCCACATCCTCGCCAACACTTGATATTGTCAGCAGTTTCAATTTTCCCTCTTCAGGCGAATGTAGAGGGGTGTCTTATTGGGGGTTTGATATGCATTTCTCTGATTAATAATGTGGATGAGCACCTTTTCCTGTGTTCACTGGCCATTTAGTTGACTTCTTTTACGAGCTGCCTGTTCAAGTCACTCATCTTTAGTGTATTGTTTTTTCTCACTGTGGGCTTGGAGTGTCTGTTGGTCTCCAATTGGAATCTTTGATTGTTTTTCTAGTAATTTGAGAATTGCAGCTCTGTTGGGTTTAGGGAGAGGGAGTTAAAGAAATCTTAGAGATAAGTGCAAGTGACATCTTCTTGTACCTCTTTTTACCCAGGTCAACTACAGGCAAAGCATTGACAAGTTGAAGTACAGCTCTGTGACCAACACCCCACAGATCGTTCAAGCCAAAATCAATGCCCAGCAACTGAGTCATGTGAGTGACGTGCCCCCGCCCAGCCAGATGTGGGGGACTTGTGGCCTCTGGATATCGGGCTCCCAAGGGTTTGACTGTTGTTAATGGTGGCATATGTCTTATTACAATCGTGAAATGAGCCCCTTCCTTTAAACTTTTTATTATGGAAAATTCCAAATACATTCAAAAGTAGAAAGAATAGCATAATAAATCCCTATGTGCCCATCACCCAGCTTCAGTGACTATCAACTCATGGCCAGTCTTGCTCCATCTGTCTGCCCACCCACTTCCCCCCTCCCATATTATTTTGAAGAAAACCCCAGGTATTATATAATTTAATCTGTATATATTTTAGTATGAATCTCTGAAAGATAAAAAATTTAAACATATTTATACATTTTAATATATCACACCAAAACTAACAATAATTCTTAATATCACCAATGTCCAATTAGCGTTCAACATTCAAATTGTCTCGTAAGGCTATATTTTTTTTTTATAGTTTGTTTGAGTCAGGATCCAAATAAGGTCCACACTTTGTGATTGGTTGATATGTCTTTAAGACTCTTTTCATATTAAACTTTTCCTCTTTATCTCTTTGCTTTTCTCACAAGTTGTTAAAGAAATTGGATACTTTATCCTCAAATGTTTCCCACAGCCGGAGCTTTGCTGACTGTATCCCCGTGTGGACTTCACATGGTCCTCTGGCCTCCAAATGTCCTATAAAATAGTAGTTGGATCTATAGACTTGATCGGGTTCAGGTTTAATTTGGGGGCAAGACGGCTTCTCAGATGCTGCTCTGTTCTTCCATGGGAAATCACATGTCTGGTTGCCTCTTTTTTCTGTGATTTAAGTTGGCTTTTTTTCAATGTGGGCAGGCACTTGATAATCACTCTGAGTATCTACCCTGCATACAGCAAGACGTCCGCAATGCAGCAAGTTAAAAAAATAAGTTTCAGACCCTCAAGTGCTTTAAAGAAGAGCCAGTGAGTTGGCCACAGGGAAATCTTTTGCAAACTCATAACTTGAGTGTGCCTTTCAGTCGTTTCTTTCTTCCTTTGCATCTTCAATCTGTTAATTTAAAACATTCGTAAAATTACAGGCTTCCTTGTAAAATGCCTTTTCCGGAAACTCTTCTCTGTTATGAGTCTAAGGGGAAAGTGAAAAGGAAAATGTTATGTCCAAAATTCTCCTGCTGCCCATATAAAAACTTGCATTTACCCTGAGGGTTTATTTTAAATCCAACAGGTGAATTACCGCGCTGACTATGAGAAAAATAAGTTGAATTACACGTTGCCACAGGATGTACCTCAGCTGGTGAAGGCCAAAACCAATGCCGAACTCTTTAGTGAGGTAAGCAGACAACATGCCTGAGACGTGGTGGGGGTTATGTAACAGATGTGAAAATGGAGACACCAGTGGCAACGAGCAGGGACTATTCTGTTCACAGGAGAGGTTCAGCAAAGGCACCATCATGTTATAATTTTGAATTTTGCTGTCTCATGGCACATGGTCATCCACTGGGGATAAATTGGTCATAGCAATTTCATTCTCAGTATGTGAGCATGTGTACAGTCTGTTCTCGAACAAACACATCATCTTCATCCCGGTAACTTCCAACTGCTGCTTTGCTTTGCAGAGAAAATTTGAGTTTTAAGAAGATCAATCTTAATCACCAGGTTCTGTCTGGAGTCACAAGTGGGCTGTGATTAAGCTTCGCATTCTAGGTGGGATTTGTGGGGCATGAGAGGAAAGAAAAGGAACTAACATTTTTTAAATGCCTGTTCTATGCTAGGCCCTGTCCATATGGGATTATTCAATTGTCATAACCCCAAGGAGGTATTTACTGTAGGGACACAGTTAGTGGCATGGGCTTTGGTACAGGATAGACTTGAGTTAGACATTGGTACTACCATTTTTAACCCGTGACCCCATTTGAGGTCGTTAATGTCTCCGAGCCTCACAGGCCTAATGAGAAGACTTACAATTGATGAGTAGAAGGCATTTAGGAAAAGGCCAATAAACAGTAAGTGTTGTTACCATGGCAATATTAAAACTTTATATCTATGTTGCACTTGCCCAGCTTAAGATCTGTTTTCATATATTATATCCAGTTTATTCTCACAGCAACCCAGAGACACATAATACGATATTCTTTGTGAAAATGGTAAACCAAGGTCTAAAAGAGGTAAAGTGATTTACCCAAGGTCACATGATCAGGAAACAGTGGAGCTCGGATGGACACATGGGTCTTCTCTCTGTCCTGTCCCATTACCACTGCCCTGCATGGCAGTTAATCATTGCTGTGATCATTTTGATAATAACAGCCAAGATTCTGCTTTATAAACAGATGAAGAAACCAACTTTGCTGTTTTTTGCATTTTTTTTTTAAATTTCTGTTCAACTTTTGGCAGGAATATGGATAGCGACTCCTATTCACCTGTGTTGTTGTTTGTCAGGTTAAGTACAAAGAAGGCTGGGAGAAGACAAAGGGGAAAGGATTTGAGATGAAGCTGGATGCCATGTCTCTGCTGGCCGCCAAAGCCTCTGGAGAGCTCGCTAGCAACGTAGGTTTCCTCTCATTAACTCAGAAATGCATAAGAAATGGTTCCCATAAAATGTCAGTGGTCCTGCAGGAAAAAAGAATGACTGTTAATGTAAACGTCGCAATACTTTTTTATCTTCTCTTGGGCACAAAAGACTGGGAGGTGTTTTTTCAGAACTGTTCTTCCTGCACTTGTTCAAACCAGAGGCCCTTGGAGGGCAAAGTTTCTCTCTCACTCACAGTAGACTTTCTTCTTTGTCTCAAGATTAAATACAAAGAAGAATATGAAAAAACAAAAGGCAAAGTCATGGGAACGACAGACTCGAGGCTCCTCCACTCCCTGCAGGTTGCCAAGATGAGCAGCGAGGTAAACTCTTTTCTCCCTCAACCCTTTACTTAGAGTTGAGTTGCTTATAAAGTTTTTCCAGGCCTTCACCTGGGACTGCTACCTCTTTATTGACTTCCACCTACAATTTCTTTCCTGGCTGGGGCGAGAAGTTTGTTCCATTTCTATATTTTGCCAAAGCATACTGCTCTTTTAAAATAGATGAGTAGAGTGGCCCCTAAGGGTTATCAGCATCTCCTGATCAAGGTACAAAGGTGTCGGCCACGTGTATTCATTCCACAGATGTTTACCAAGCACCAAATATGGGCAAGGTCCTGTGCGAGACACCGGGGCTGTAAGAATGAATACCACGTAAAGGGTCCCTCCCTACTGGAGCTTCATTCTTCTGGGAGAGTTAGACAGCAAGCACCCTGTGTGCTGTGGTGATGTCCTGGAGGAATCCTGTGGCCGCAAACACACATGGTATTCAAAACAGTTAGCAAACAACTGGGGCATCCAGGCTCCAACCAATCAAAACAACGCTGCTTGTAAACAACTGTAATGGCTGGAGATTAACCATGGTAAATGTCACTAGTCAAAATCCTCTGGGGAAGGAGAGTTCTGTTACAAGAGACAGAGTTGATGTCTAATCAAGTCTTCCCTGCCAAGGCTGAACAGCAAAAAGGACACATGAGCATCGGGTTTCTGCTTTACAATTGCTGCTCCAAGCTGTGAGGCCAGCTTATAATGCTCCAATGGTGCAGTGAGATATAATTACCTGATGAGTCATTAAGGAGCCGTGGTTTGAATAGAATAAGAGAGTTGACATTCGGGTCGCCATTTTGGATGTGCCTACAGAACAAGCCCTATGAAGTACATAGTCATGAAGCAGACAGAGACACTGAGAATTTGGCTTCAGTTTAGACCAAGAATAAATTGGTATTTCCTATTTGCAGTTGGTGCAACTGTGGCCAAAAAGATTGTCTTGCCCAAAGTCAGATAGTAGTCAATGGCAGTGGTGGAGGGGTAGAGAATTAGGTCCCAGAACTCTTACTTGTTGGCACCATACTGCTTCTACTGTAGCACACTACCTTTCCTTGCCACCATACAACCAGCATCACCATAATCACCATCACCACCGTCACCATCACCATCATCACGACCATCCATCATCATTGCCAACATTTATCAAGTGTTTGCTATATGCCAGTCCCTGCACTAAGGGATTTCAGCTACTATTTCGTTTGCTTATCACGAAAGTCCTCTGAGGAAGTTGAGCCCTTTGAGAGTTGCTATGACGTTTGAGAGGTCATCCAGCTGACAAAGGGAAGATGAGGTTTGAACTCAAGCTTGTCTGGCTCTGGAACCCAGGCTTTGTTATTCTGCCTCTTAAAGCTTCTATAGAAACCCTGGATAGAGTGTTCTCCTCCTGGAGAAGCCAGGTAAAAAGATTCAGGCTGGGTGGGAGGCATTCTTCCCAGAGACAAAGTAGTGAGGAAGCTTGGCTCCCTGGTGCTGCCACCTTACAGGATTTGGGTCACATCTTTCTGACAGATGGGTGACATTGTCCAGAGTGTCAATTCCTCGTAGAAGCCTGGGCTTCTTTCTTGTGTTTTTACATCATTCCTGCAAAGGCAGGCTTCAAGTACTGGGCCTTGTTTTGGTACTTTTCAGGTTGAATACAAGAAAGGCTTTGAAAAGAGTAAGACCCACTTTCACCTGCCCATGGACATGGTGAACATCAGGCATGCTAAGAAGGCCCAAGCTCTGGCCAGTGACCTGGACTACAGGAAAAAACTGCATGAATACACTGTGCTGCCTGAAGATATGAAAACTCAGTGGGCCAAGAAAGCCTACGGGCTCCAGAGTGAGGTGAGCCCTCACTCATTGCCGGTTCTCCCCACACATCTCCTGCAATTGGGTACAGTGACACTTTCAGAGTGATTTTGAACCTGTATCTGAGTCTAGTAGATAATTCAGAGGACTAGGAGGAACCGCTGAGATGTGCTGGGCCCAGGGAGGATGGATGGGGAGGTAGAGATAGAGATACAGTCGAGACAACGGAGACTAGAGAATGGAGGATTGGGGCTCAGAGCTTTGGTGAAAGTCAAGATGGTAATGCGATGATTCAAGGGGAAGCAAGTGTTGCAAATAGTAAGTAAATCTTGGAAATTTTTCAGGTTGGCAGGTAAGGTCCTTGGTCAAAAGTTCTGAAAAGCCCTCTTTTTGATAAGGTTGTGGTGTTTCAGCGCTAAGGTAGAACATGCTTTTCTGATTACAAGGTGGGCCCAGTGGCTTCACCCCCCAAGTAGAGTTCTGCAAGAGTCTAAAAGAGTAGGGAGCAGTCCTTCTAGGAAGACAATGCAGGAGCAAGGATATTCCTAACTCTCCCTCAACTTTGCCCAACCTGCATCCGTGTGTCCGATTAGAGCTTGGTTTTTCTCTTGCAGCTGCAGTACAAGGCCGACCTGGCATGGATGAAAGGAGTCGGGTGGCTGACCGAGGGCAGTCTCAATTTGGAACAGGCCAAGAAGGCTGGACAGCTGGTCAGCGAGGTAACCTGAGCTTTGACCCTCGCCTCTGGTAGTTCTCAGCCCATAAATCACCAAGAGCAATCTTTTCTTCTGCTTCTTCCCCCCCATGCCCCAGGCTTATTTTGAGTGTGACTCAGAGGGGTACTTCGTCACTGTGTACCTGTAGCACATCCTGAAGTAAGCTTCCACACCTTAAACTTCTTGGGGAGGTGTTTGTAAGAAGCCCAGCAATTTACCTTAAGTAGCAGTTGCATCCAAAGAGTAGTTGAGAAGGGTGGTAATGCACAGTCAATTAGCATGTGGGGAAAACGTGTTTGCTGTGTGAGGTGCGTTGATTCCTTCTGAATCAGAGAGTCTAATGTTAATGAGAACGTTGGACAGGCTACTCTTCAAAATCCCTGCGACTCTAAGCCGGTGCTTCTCTCTACACCGTGTAAAGCCGGCTTTGGCGGCAGCAGAGGAGGACTTTTGAAGGGCATTTCATTGGGAGATGTGACTATTTCAGGAACTCTCTTTGGTATCTTCAAAGGGGATTCTTGTTTCGAGGCCAGGAAGGCTGATTCGGCATATCTCTTGCAAGTGGTAATAATAGCGATAATAATAGCCGCCATTTGTGGACTGATGATAATTAAGAACTCATTGCTGTCATTTATGGATCCCTTTGAGAGTGGTACATGCATATTGCTCATTTATTGCTCACATCAGCCCTATGTAAGTACACACTGTTATTATCCTATTAGTATTCCCATTTTTCATATGAGGAAAGTGAGACAAAGTCCCACTTCAAGTAAGTAGCAGAGTTGAGATCTGTATCCAGTGTGGTCTGATGCCCCAACTCTTAACCATTAAGCCATATTGCATCCCCAAAGCACATTTTGTAATTTACTCTTATTTTTTCACTGCACTCATCCTCCTCTCAGACACAAACGCATTTAAGGCTAGAATGTGTAAATAAAGAAGGTAGAGAGAAGAGCATAACACTTTAGGGTTCCTATTACTTAGCTTCTTTGAGACCATTCTCAGAGCCCCATTTGTCTTGGATAGGGATGCGGTGAGGGGCCTCACCAGCCTTAGGAATGAATTCAGCCTTAGGAACATCGATTTCTATCTCACTTCCTGTGCCTACTAATTTTTAAACTCCGCGAGGGCCAGCAAGATATCATCTCCTTTGCATTTTTTACATCCCTATTGACTCCTGTACAGGGTGGATTCTTGGCTCCTCAATAAATACTTATCATTTGACCAATGCAGGGTCTGGGATGGCCAGGAATTTCCAGGCATGGAAGGACAATACGACTTCCTTCAATTATGTGGTGAAGGAGTTTTACCATTCAACACACTGGAACTAGACAGGAAATTACAAGTCTCTTTGGAATATTTTCACTAGAATTCTTTCTTCTTAAAGGGAGAAAATTTGGAGTTTTCAATATTCCAATCCCTATTTTGAGTTCATCCATAACCCTCTTGTTGACGATCCTGAGGGATTTGCTCATCTCTGATCTCCCCACCTTGTGAAGCTTTTCCTTCAACAAGCCATCCTCAGCAGCCTCCTTTCCCATCAACTTTGGCAACTCCAATGGAAAAGCCAGAGGAACTAACCTCCGGAAAGGACAAGAAGTCCCCATGTGGGGACAGAATTAGTACATTTGAAACTTTGCCTATGATTTTGTGGCTGTGAGACGGAGACACTATGAGGACAAGACCTCAGTGATCTGGAACACTCAGACACTATGAGGGTGAATCCCACCTGACCACTGGCCTCCTGTCTGTGGCTCCTGGCATTTCCCATCCAGGGCGGATGCTTCCTGCATATTCGTGGTGGCACCATGAATAACAGTAGTGACTAAAGCAGTGAACGCGTACTCTGTCCAAGGACTCCACTCATGGAGAGCATGGCATTGAAGCCTCAGCCCCACCTCCGAGTGAGGCAGCTCTATTGTTTTCCCCATTGTACAGTTGAAGTGTGAGTGGCTCAGGTGATTAAGTGATGTGCCTAAGGTCATGAAGCTGGAAAGAGTTGGAGGCAAGATTTGGATCTTGGTCTTCATGGTTGCAAAGTCCAAGTTCCCTCCATCTTGCTCTCCTGTGTCAGACCTAGATTTATAAAATGAACACATCCCAGGGCACACGGTGAAATATAGGATTTACTGAGGGGAAAATTCAAGTGCCCATTCAGTAGGAGCAACTAAAACAAGCTCACCAGAGCAGGCTGTCTCATGTCTGTGTGGTCTTGTTTAAGCTGCAGGACCAGCTGGAACGTTCCCCCAAAAGAAATGGATCATAGAAAGTGTACGTGTGTGGTGGGGGCAATCCGATCCTAATACTTTGGGGTCCCTTTTCTTTGGAAACAGAAAAACTACAGGCAGAGGGTGGATGAGCTGAAGTTCACCAGTGTGGCTGACAGCTCCCAGATGGAGCATGCCAAGAAGAGCCAGGAGCTGCAGAGTGGGGTGAGTCCTGGGCTGCCCTTTCTCCACCAAGCTGCTGTGTCATGGGCCCGGGAACCTCCAGGGACAACAGCAGGTGCTGCCCAGGCACGATCTGGGAACCAAAGAGCCTTTCCTTTATATAGGCCACACTCAGCTTTCCACAGGCTTCCAGGCTGTTTCTGGGAGCTGGACGCTAGGCCTCCCTGCTCACCCACCACACTTCTCCCCTGGTTGGTAAGGATAGATGCCCACTGATGTTGCTCCTTTTTATCTTTCGATATTATCTAGTTCCTTCTTTCTTCTTCTTTCTTTCTCCTTCTATCTTGTCATAGACTCCATAATTCTGCAGCCAGTAGAGAATTATCTTGGAGGAGGACAACATTTGCTTGTGGGATGGGTGTGTGTCATGCCCACTTGGGCTCAAATGTGGGAGGCAGAACAATGAGCATCGCATACATTGTTTACACATCAGTGTACTCTGCTCTTGCACTGAGCAGGAGCTGTAGTTGCTACAGTCTGGCCAGGACAGTACTAGCTTTCCTTCCCAAAGGTCCAGGTACACCTGCAAGAAAGGATGCTATCAACATAACTCAGAGTCAGCAGAAAGCCACTGTTTGGAAAATCAAGTGGGGAAGGGGAAGAGAGAAAGAGCAAGAAAGAGAAGTTTTCATGGAGGAGCTATTCACTCATGTTTTGGTCACTGTTCACTTTCCAGGTGTCAGCATGTGCAAATGCACTAAGATTGATTATAGGGGTGCAGGGGGCAGAGACCTTCTTATTTTTCCCATGTGGGGAGTCTGTGCTCATCTGAGCCCTCTGCTGGGTTCCTTTTTGTGGCCGTGGATGGTGTAGATGGGAACAGCTTGGGAAGGTCAATGGCTTCTCAAGGGAAAGGTGTGAAAACAAAAACCTTGGAGAGGTTCTCAGGTTGGTCCCCTGGCCACATTCTTCTCCCAGCTCCTCGCTGCTGCTTCTCCTTCTCCCATCACCTCTCCTGCCTTAACCTCATTTACCGTATCCTGCCAGCCAGCATCTGGTCTGGTTGATTTTGTAAAGAACTTCTCGTGCAAGTCACAGAAGAGTCAAACAAGCCATGCCGCCCACCTCCACCCCTGCCGCCTGCCCCTGACCTAGTGCTCTCTCCCAACAGGTGGCCTACAAGGCAGGGAATGAGCAGTCTCTCCATCAATACAGCATCAGCAAAGACGAGCCTCTCTTCTTACAGGCCCGAGCCAACGCTGCCAATCTCAGTGAGGTACAGCAAGGGAGAGTGGGCAACCAAGGGCCCTGCTTCCCTGTGTGTAGGCATCTGGTTGACAAACCCCACCAGCCATATTGATACATCAACTGAGGTTTCATACATCTGGTCATTGTACACAGCTAGTCCAGCAGATCTTGTTCCTGACCAGTGTCTCAGGGGGAGGGAAGGACAACCTTTCATAGGAATGAGCTGGTGGGAGGCTTGGACCACTCCATATGAAGGGGTAGGGAGGCAGTGCTTGGTCCAGGGTCGGAGTTGAAACAGCATGAGTATTGATAGAGGAGAGTGAGTAAGAGCTCAGATGTTAACTCCAACTGCCTGGGTTTAATCCTGGGTTCTGTCACTTACTAGCTGTGTGACCTTGGGCAAATTCTTTGCTCTCAGTTGTCCCATTGGTAAAATGAGGGTACTACTAGCCCCTTCCTCACTGGGTTGCCATGAGGCTTCAATGAGCTAATATACAGAAAGCACTTGGGGGAATGTGCACAGGGTAGCTTTACTCTTAGACACGAAAACATACATAGTCTCAACTTTTCCCTTCTCCGTCTTCTAAGGAGGGGGCCTTCCTTATATCTTCCACTCAGCTTCTAGGGTCTTGATCCAATTAATGGGTAGAGGGGGGAATTAGAAAGAGCTACAGGTGCTAAATTGATTCACATACAGAAAGGCAGGGGAGACTTCCAGAAGAAAGTACGTGAAATCTGGAGGTGGGAGCAGGACAGGAAATGGGAGGAGCAAGGAAAAGACCCAAGTGGACTAGAGGCCGGGGGCAAAAAGAGAAACGAATGGAGGTGGGGCAGTTGCTGGGCTGGGTGGGGTATGTGACCAGAGATAGAGAACAGACTTTTCAGACATGTTGCTGTGTGTTGTGCAGTGCTATGTCTCTGAGGCTTCCATGAAGACTCCTAGTAGTTTTCAAGGCTTCTGGAGTTCAGTTGCTGCTTCTTTTGACAGAAGCCCTGTGTCAAGAGGCCTTAAGGCAGGAATAAGGAAGCCTGTCTGTATTGCGGTTACACGGCTTCTATGGCTCTTAGGGTTTCCGTGGAAAGATGTAGTTGGTGCTTGCCTCCTACAGAGGTTGTTACAGAGTCTAGGAAAGCCCTCTCACATGAGGATGATTTCTTGTCTCCTAAATCCCCTTAGAAACTGTATAAAAGCAGCTGGGAAAACCAGAAGGCTAAAGGGTTTGAGCTGCGTCTCGACTCCTTGGCCTTCCTGGCAGCCAAAGCCAAGAGGGACCTGGCCAGCGAGGTGAGTCGATCTCTGTCTTCTCCAGGACACCGCGAATCCGCCCTTTACATCTGGGAGGGTCGGAAAGGGTCTGGGTAGGTTCTTAATCTCTCTGAGCCTCAGAGTTCGAATCTGTAAAATGGAGATAAGTATAACCACCTTGCAACAAGATAATCCTCTTAAGTGCCTTCCACACTGCTTGCCACATATCGGTTTTTGGTAAGTGGAAACTTATTATTAGTGGAAGTAGCAAGAGTAGTCATCCAAACCGCTCATTTTACAGACAAACGATGCCCAGGGGCATTCCATGACTTTCTAAGCATGCTGTGGCCTGTTAATGGTTAGGAGTCCAGGCTCTGGGGTCAGATAGATCTTGGATAAAATCCCAGCTCCGTCACCTACTAGCATTGTGACTTCAGGCAGGTTGTTCAACCTTTCGAAATCTCAGTTAACGCATTGGTAAATTGGGAATTGCAAAGTGGTTACGACGAAATGAAGTGAATTGATGTATTTTAAGTGTTCTATAGCCCAGTGCAGTCTGTTGCAAGTCTGATGTGAGGTAAGGAGCCCAGGCCAGCATGTAAGTCAGACTCTGCTTCCTTCACTGAGAAAGTCTCACTTCGAAAAAAAAATGTACACACACACACAATACATACATAATGTAATATCTATTTATTGTGTATATATTTATATTGTATCTGTATTATACAGACATAAATGTATATAGGTATCAGCTGAACTAAACAGTGGCCTGGTGATGTGGTTGATTTGCATTCTTCCACAAGCTCCTTCTCTCACCAACGGGTACCATTTTACAAACCAGCCGATCTGCAGATGCACTTTCAGTGGCACAGGTTATGCCATGCCTGGTTCATAAGAAGTGTTCAGTAAATGGTGGCTGATGTTGATACTGCTGCTGCTGTCGTTGGCAGAGATAAGAGCAGAGCCCGAGTCTCCTGCTGGCCACAGCAAGGATAAGGTTGAGAATGATGCCGCACAGTGGTATCCTGTTCCAGTTTATAGAGCATTTCCATATTTATTCTTTGTTATGATCCTCATTACTCTTGGCCTAGTGGATTTTTTTTTCAGGTCAATATGCTGCCTTTTGCTCCCCATCTCCTAAATATTTATATCTACCCCAGTCATTCTTTAATTTGAGCTCCTTTCTCAAACAGCAATTATATTTTGGATATTCTGTGTCTTTTTCATTTCATAACTACTTTTTATTTATAATGTCCTCACTATTACCAAAAAGAATTTCAAAGTGGCTTTTATGAAAGTAATAGGATACTTAAAAATAAATCCAGGAAGTGATCTCAAATAACTTAGACAAAAGATGGAATTTCACCAGAAATTGGGAGGAGACTGTCCTATAGCTGACCCTTCAGTTTAACTCTGAGCTTTCTGGCAGCTGAGGTGAAAAAGGAAATAATGAGTAATCATATTTTATTTCCCTGTTTGATGTTAGGAAATATATCAGTTGTTCAAAGGAGGCAAAGTTGTTATGACACTAATTCTAATAGGATTCTGTTGTATGGCTTTGTTTTACCTTTCATGCATGCCTGTGGTTTGAAATTTAACAATTCCTGTAGGAGATTCTAACCTCCCTGCTCTCTTCCTCCATTTAGGTAAAGTACAAGGAGGACTATGAGAGGTCCAGAGGGAAGCTCATTGGGGCAAAGGGTGCCCAGGGAGATTCGCAGATGAGCCACTCGCTGCACATGTCTAAGCTGCAGAGTGAACTGGAGTACAGGAGGGGATTCGAAGACACCAAAGCCCAATGCCACGTCTCCCTGGACATGATCCACCTTGCGCACGCCCGCAAGGCTCAGCATTTAGCCACAGACATAGGCTATAAGACGGCGTCGCATCACTTCACGGCTTTGCCCACCGACATGAAAGTAGAATGGGCCAAGAAGGCCTACGGTCTACAGAGTGAGGTAAGCTCTGCCTGTGCATGCGTGTGTGTGTGCTAGTGTCGGTGCAAAGGTTTCCCCAAGCCCTCAAGACAACAATTTATACTTTGACATACCTGTTTCTTGATCCCTAAGGGGAAACATTTTAGCTTCCTGGTGGTTTAACTTTTACTCAAATTATGCCCATTTTAGATTCTATCCTACCAAACAGAAAATCATAAAGCTACTTTTCTCTTCTTGGAACTCTGATCTACATATGATTTCCCTGTTTCTTTTCATTGCCGGGGGGAAATATATTTGTAACATTCTTCACAGCGACCTGCCCTGGGAGAACATCTCTGAGACGGCACCAACTTTAGGAACCCCATTTCTAGAATGAGCAGCTCGCTAATCTTACAACCTAGTTCTGTTTTCCTCTGTCTTCTGTTGACTCTTATACAAGAAAGTGGGTGAACTGAGAAGGCAGGTTGGGGCAGCCAGACTGTTCCACAGGGCGGTGCGTGGGCGCAGTGTAGACACACCCTTCCAGGTCAGGCTGTTTCAGGATAGACAGGTGATATGCCAGTTTTAGAGAAGTGTCCATTTACATGGCTTTCCATTAAAATGACTTCTTCAGTGGCAAGTAAAGAAATGAGAACTTCCCCCGCCTGGCACCTGCACCGAGGTGGTAGGAAGGCATGGGCACCGCGGGAAGCCTGGATGGCTTGTGAAATTCCCACAAATAGCTCCCCACCTGGGTTCTGTTGTGAATTCTCATTTTCTTCTCCCCTGCATGTCGTTTTAAACAAGAAAACGGGGAAAGCAGACAATGAGGACGCTCCTCTTGCCGAGGCAGAGTGAGGCTATAACGAGGGACAAGGCGGGTCCACCCCTCCCGCTCTGCCCCCAGTGGTGCTGGGCGTGGCCGAGGCCGCCAGCGGCCGACGGCGCCAATTAAAGGGGAAATTAATTTACATTTTGGAGCCCTACTTGTGACTGTGCAGAAATGGGTAAGACAAAAGTGGCATCTAATTTGGCTCAGCTGGCACCAAGGCTACATTGGGGAGCCGTTAATAGCCCTTTAAATGTCTGTGCACCAACAATGGCCCGCTTTTTTTTCTTTCTCCTTTGTCAGAACCAATACAGGGCAGATGTGAAGTGGATGAAAGGCACGGGCTGGGTCGCCACCGGGTCATTAAATGTGGAGCAGGCGAAGAAGGCAGGAGAACTCATTAGCGAGGTGAGATTTCCCGACAGCGTGCAACAGGCCTGGCTGCATTAGGCGCGGCATTTCTGTATAAAATTAAAATAATTTCCCCTCAAAAGGCAAAGAAAAAGGCAAAGCTACATGAAAGGCCTCAAAACCCAGACTAGGGCTGGTAATTAGAGGGAAACCACATACCAAACACACACCAGTGGGGGCCCATAGAGCCCTGGCAAAAACAAAGTGGATGACAAATGATATTATGAATAATAATGACAATCAAACGCAGCTCAATTGCTACCCACCAACTTACCTTTGTAATGATGCAACATGGGAGAGATGATGAAAAGATACATTGATTGCACCCAGAAAGCCCTTTTGTGACTTTACGCAAATTTCTCTCTCTTTTTCTGCCACAGTGTAAACAGCTTTTGAATATTCACGTGGTGGTGGACATGTGACACGGTGCTTCCTTGTTGGGAGTCTCGCTTCTATTTAAATCTCACTCCTGTCTACTTGTAGCCACCCTAGCTGGACCCAGAGGCATTACGGCTTATAAAAAGAGACATTTCCTCACATTTTTGGAGCATCTCATTGGGCAGATGTTTTAGAGACTGGATCAGGGTTTCTCAGCCTCAGCACTATTGATATTTTGATAATTCTTTGTTGTGGGGGCTGTCCTGGGCCTTGCAGGATGTTTGCCAGCATCCCTGACCTCCACCCACTGGATGCCAGCAGCACTTTCTGCCCAGTTGTGACAACCAAAAATGTCTCCAGACATTGACAAAAGGTGGAGAACCACTGGCCTCGACACCCCAGGGAGTTGGTGTTGGCTCATGTTCACACAGAGGCTGCACACCCTCGAACAACCCACATCCCCCTGTGTTCATGTCTGTTTGGGGAGGGACTTGCTCAGAGGCAAGTGAGCATCTGTTTAGTTGCCTTCAGAGTAGCCTGGTCTTCCTGGACTTTTCTGGGTGGGGAGGAAAGCATAATGGCCATAGCCCCAGAAGACTTCAGCCTTGGCGATGAGCCACCTGGAACCTTGTTTTGGTTCCAGGTGGAGACTTTCTTACTGAATGTATAGTTAGACAGACGCCTACGTTGCTTTTTCAAACACACCTGCCCAGCATTGGTATTTTCCCATGGGAGAGTGTTCTAGTCACCTGACACGTTGCAGAGCTGATTTCAAAAGTGGCCTCTCCGAGACTGGCCTAATTTTTAGGAAGGTTAGTCAAAACTCAAGGCTCAGAAGACCTTGGGAGCCCAGTGGAGACTGTACTGCCCCAGGGAGTTCAGTCTAATTAAGGAAAGGCTCTCTTAGGAGGATGAACATGAGAAACTCACAGGAGTAAACACTGAAGTTTGAGGATTCATGATCCCAAACTCTCAATATGGGGCCCACTCAGAATAGGACATGAAGAATAAGGACCATCAAACACATAACTGAGACTTCAAGATGACTCCTTCGTGCATCTAAGTCTGGCAGCCAACGGATCCTTCTAGAACCATTTATCACACTGTGATCTTAATTTTCCACCTCATTTTACAAACTTACTCAACAAATTTGCTTATCTTCCATGCTTCATCCCCATCCTCAAACTTCAGAAAGGCAAGACATCTTTTAGCAACTTTTCCCAAGCGTCTCATTTCCGTTTGGCATGTTTCCAGTTTAGTGTCAAATTAGCTGACCTCTTAATTTTCCAACAGAATGCCAGGCACTGATGAAAGAGTGACAAATGCATACACACCTATCAATTAAATCAAGAGTCAGCAAACATTTTTTGTAAAGGACCAGATAGTAAATATTTTCGGCTTTGTGGGTCACATGGTGTCTCTTGCAACTACTCAACTCTGCCATTGTAGCATGAAAGCAGCCGGAGACAACACATAAATGAATAAGCATGGTTGTGTTCCAATAAAACTTTATTTACAAAAACAGGTGATGGGCCACATTTGGTTGGATATTGATCTGTATCTTCTTAAGACAACCCACTATACAAAAATCCAACCCAATAAATGAAGAAGTGTTTATAAAATAATTATTTGATTTGAGAAAAGCTACACTTCATAATTCCATTAAGATAGCAACTGTTCTAGTCTCCTGGAAATGTACTTTGATTTTAAAAAATAGCCAGAAATTAATTTAAGTGTGAGTGTGAGAGTCAGAATTGCGCATCTAGGTCTTTGCCAGCATTTGAATTTTTTGTAATTTTTTTCAGTGTCTTTCGAATTGTGATTACTCCTTTCAATACTAGCACCCTTTTGCTTGTTATTGTAACATTTTAAAGAATTAATGTGTGTGTTAACTGAACTGGATTCTAAAATGATTGGATAGTATACAATCACTGACTATTAATTGCGGGGGTTTTGACTGTGATATTCTCTGCTAAGTATTTTTGTAAAAGGAAAATAGAAAGCTTCAATTGATAAACGTAACTATGACTGTTCTCTCTTGCTTGGGAGACCCAAACTAAGATATGTAAACAACTGCGAGACAGTATTTGAAGCCTATAAGAAGAATTCTTTCCTAAGTGTGTATCCCACAGTATTTTACTGGTATAACCTAATTTTGAGATGTTTTCTTTGCACCAGGTAGAAATACTTTAATGTTAATTGACATGAGGTTATTCTTAAATTGAAACAAATATTAACCCCAAGGCACCTAGGATATAAAGATGGAGGAAGCTGAATAATAATTATGTTCACAAATTCACTCTAATCTCAAGCAACCTATGATTTTCTCTTTCAAATGGCATGAAAGCGCAGCACAAAATTCACAGCTTTGATCTTTTTCTGCTCAACAGAAGAAGTACCGTCAGCATCCGGATGCTTTGAAGTTTACCAGTATTAAAGACACTCCGGAGATGGTCCAGGCCAGAATTAGTTATACCCAAGCAGTGGATGTACGTGATAATGTATCTACATTATGACTCTGAGAGTGGGCTCTTCTTTCAACACTGCGATTGAAGCCCAGGGGTTCTTGGCTTGCTCCTTCTGTTGTTCTAAGGATGAAGGAGCGCCTTGTCCTTTGCTGAGGCACACCTTAGCGGGGGTGCTTCCTCGTTAGGATGCAAATGGGGTGTTACTGCTCTTAGAATGCCAAGTGGGGCTCCAGCACCCCACTGCCCCGACGCTGTCTCATCCCTTCTCATTCGTGTGTCTCAAAGATCTGTCTGTGGTGGGGCCTTTCCCTGCTCCTTTTGTTTTAAAGTGTTGTTTTCAGAACTGGAACTTTTGGGTGAAATTCTTGTTAATTGGAACACTGAAGCCAGGCTTAAGGCTTCCTGGGACTCAAGGGCAGGAAGTCTTGCTTTCTGAATTTCCCAAAGACTTTGAAAATGATTTGGGTCTGATTTCTACATATTAGACTAAACTTTCAAGTGATTTCCCATATTCCCTTAATAATGTGAAACCGAGATCTGGCCTTTAGTCCTCTTAGCACGGGGTTCATTGGAGACTAAACTGAATGTTGAAGTCCTGTAAAAATTGACTTTAGGACATAAATTAGTCCTGTTTGCCTGATTATACTGAGAGATTCCACAGATCTTTGTAAAGGGCAGACACACCTTCAAAATATCTTCAAACCATTCAACCTGCCACGAAGAAAATTTACAAACCTTGGAGGGAGGGGTTTCAAAATTCTCTCCCTTGTTTCCCAATTGAACAAATTATTCTGGTTGTACCTTATTCACCAGGCACTCTGAAATGTCCCAAGTGCCTGTCAGAGTATGTTTTTGGATGATGTACATACTTACGGGTTTAGGAATTTATAATTTCTCGATAATCAGCCCATCAGAATCAAATTGAATTCTGAGAAACACGAACTTTTGTGCAAAGAAAAACAATACCTGCTTCTTCCTTACCCTAACCAACTCTAGGGGGCACTGCTGTGATACGTAGAAACTTGGACACATCTAATAAGATTTGGGATGGAAAAGCCCGGTTTAGAAACTTTCTCTGGTGGTTGATGCCGGCTCCATGTGTTATTGCTAAGAACTGGGATATCATAAGCCCCAGTCAGAGTTCCGGGTCCCCAGACCCACCCAGGGGACATTTATTAGCACAAGAATCCTTGAGATGGGATGGGATGAGGATTGAAGTAGGTCCAGGGAAAACCTCCCCTGTGGCAGAGCCATCTTCTCTCCTGCCTTCTGAATTTTGATGCCCTCTCATAGCTTATAGTTAATAACAAAATTACTGGATGTTCGCTAGACCTCATTTTCTCATTTGACACCCATCTCAGCAGTAGGCTACAAGTGGAGTGTTAACTGAGAGGAAAGTTTCAGCCTGTCATGTTCTGAGCGGGGAAACAGAAGCTGGGAGAGGATGAGGCGCATGTCACCACACTAGCTGTGAAACAGAGGTGGAGGCAGAGCGCCCGGGGTCCTGTCTCTATGGGGAGGTGGCAGCGGCAGCGCCCTTGGCTCCTGGAGTGTAACTTAGCTGATGGCTGCGTGGGGGAAGCTTCTGGGTTTAATGCAAAACCCCTCTGCATCCACAGAGATTATACAAGGAACAAGGAGAAAGCATAAAGCATCATTACACACAGACAGCCGACCTCCCGGAAGTCCTGCTGGCCAAGCTGAATGCCATGAATATCAGCGAGGTGAGGCTGGTGGGGAGGGGCACGTTTGAATTACGGGAGATCAGGGCACCTGTGCTGTTGCACAGCATCCTCTGCTCAGAAGCATCCTGTGCTCAGAAGGGCCCAGAGCTTGTTTTAATGCTCTACTGTCACCATCTTGAAATTTGTAATATTTTTGAACGGCGGGGGGGGGGTCCCACATTTTCATTTGCACTGGGCCCTGCAAATTAGGTAGCCGGTCCTGCAGAAGAGTCAAGCTCATTTATGAGAATGAGACTGGGAAAACTGCCTCAGTGCAAAGGGCATTTGTGCTGAGGGACTGAGATATGGGAGCATCAGAATATTGGTGAGTATATCTGGCGGCCCTGCCAAGGAGAGCCCTGGGGGACGTGACTCCTCCCCTCCACAACCTCCATCAGCTCCCTGCTTTCTTGCTCTCTGATAGAGACAGTTGAGGATAGAGACAGTTGAGTTCTCTTCATCCGGCATAAAGAGCTGTGCAAATACAGCCTCATGCCTCCTTCTTCCAATCAGCTTGCTGCTCAGGGCAGTCTGGTTCTCTGGGTCTCCAGAGCTCTTGCTTTTTAACCCTGACCCCCAGGACTGTCCCCTCCAAGGGTGGGCATGAGGCAGGATCCGGCTCTCAGTTGGTTTTTGCTAAGCCACAGTGATCGCTAACTCCAACTGGAGGAAAAACCCCACAACAAACCAGGTTTCCATTCTGGTCATGGGAGTTTAGGAAACTGCCAGGTCACATGAGGGTCTTTATTTGTGCGCATCTTCCCAACAGACACGTTATAAGGAGTCCTGGAGCAAACTTCGAGACGGCGGGTATAAACTGAGATTGGATGCCATTCCATTCCAGGCAGCAAAGGCTTCTGGTGAAATCATAAGTGATGTGAGCATCCACCTCCATTACAGTGGCAATGTTTGACACTGACCAATTTTTGTTCCTCTCGCCCCTAACCCCTGCCTTCTTTTGCCTGTGGATAATATCTTCTCCTCTCCCAACTGTTAGGGCAATCAGATAATGACCAGTGGAAAAGAACATACGTTTCAACAAAAAATCCCCTAGCCACAGTACAAAGCCAGATGCTGGACTGTAAATATGGACCCTGGGCAGATGAAATGCACCTGCCACCAAGCGTTTTCCTAAAGCGAGTCGATGTGAAGAGACCGTTAACAATGCACCCACCTTCTTCCAGCGTGGGCCGCCCGAGTGCTAACACGTCCTGCCATTTCATATCCAGCCCTTTAGTCATTGGGAGTCTTGCATATGAAAGAACGGGCCTTTTGACGACTCCTGTGCGTTTTCTTTTAACTCACCCAGTTACTGTCAAAAGAACAAAACATTTTCGCCCAATACCCACCTCTTCCATTCCGTGTCCCTTGTCCCTGAGCCGTTACTCTCTCCTGCTCTCTCTCCCTTTAGTACAAATACAAAGAGGCATTTGAGAAAATGAAAGGGCAGATGCTCGGCTCCCGGAGCTTGGAAGATGATATCAGCCTCGCGCATTCCGTGTATGCGAGCTCGCTGCAGAGTGAAGTAAGTGGGAGAAAATGCCACAGAGCTGGGAGCCCCCCACCTAACAATGTCGTTTGTCCTTCTGGTTGTGGGGAGCGGCTCTGTCCGAACTGGCTGTGTGGCATTGTCAGGTCCACTGGCCTCTCTGGGCTCCAGCGTCTTCCTCGGTCGAGTGAGAGGTCAGGTTCATGGACCCCTTAGCTCCCTTCCGGGCTGGACATTCTATGATTTTGCCTAGTGGCCGCAAATGGGGACCTGTGGGCTGGATTTGGACTGCAGAAGTGTTTTGGTCTACAGAGTGAATGAATTGCAAACCTTTAAAAATGGAAAATTTTATGCAGAAGTTTTAGACTTCTGGCCAGAAGCCAGACTTGGATTCCTCAAGGCTACAGTTGAAGTTCGTTACCGAGAGCTCCATTTCGAAGGGATCTGTGCTGCCCTGGTTGTGCAGCCGCCCCCTCCTCCCCTGCTTCCTCCTTTAGTCATCTATGCTCCCTGTCTGGCTTCTGGAGGCATCTGAGTTTGTAACCCTTGATTTCAACCCTCTGAATGCTGGCACACGTGTGTATAATACACTGTCCTCTTGCACACATGTGAGTTGGCTAATGGTAGTGATGAAATCTAATGTGTCCAACATGTTACAGAGGACCAAATGCTTTTACATGCAATGTCCCATTTAGCCATCAAACTATCTCTCGGAACTTCATCTTGTTGGTCATCCTGGTTTACCGATGAGAATACTTAGACCAAGTGGCTCAGTCCCTAACTTAAGGTCAGCTAGAACGGCACAGAGCCAGGACATGGAGCCAGCTCTACATCTCTTGCTCTTTTCATAGTTTCATGTGTTCTCTGTCATTTTGTTCTCTGCCTCAGTTTCCTTGTTTCTAACGTTTTTTCCCACTTTCTGTCCTGGGGTGCTGACCTAAGACTAGGGGGTTAGACGTGAATTGTCCTTGGCTTTATGCTGGGGGCGAGGGCAGGATCAGCAGAGATGGGAGTGGGAGATTAGGGAGGAGTGGCTGGGGTTTCAGGGAGGCAATGGGAAGGATGGATGGGGGAGGAAGAGGTGGAGAGTATGCATCTGACTCCCCAGATAGCCTGGAGTGTGCTTCATAGACCTTCAGACAGCTCCTCTAAGGTCTGTAGTGGAGCTTGTGGTCTGGAAATGGGCCTCTCCCGTCCTCCCTCACGATGCACGTTGGGCTCTTGGGAATCCCCATCGTTCAGAACTGGCTTTCCAAGTATCGCTCCCCTGCTCCCGGCTCCCGGATTTCCTCGGAGGTCATCTGATGCTTTGAGAAAGCTCTTCATACACTAGCTTGAGAGGAGACACCCTGGTGTCTAAAATCTGAACTTGAGAGGGTGATGGGAAGAAACTGTGGTGGCAGGGTGCAGGTTAGCCATGAATCCTCTGGCTTCTGGAAAACGGGAAGGTCTAAAGACTTGAGCAAGGGAATCCTTGACATTATATCTGTCCCTTGCACTTCCGTATTTTTCCCGACTGGGGAACCATGGGCCTTCTTCATGCAAATCAATGACCTCCCCGAGCTGGGGTGTGAGTGTCAGGACCTGGAGACCAGTCCTGGTTATTAAGCTAGTCCCTGCTCGAAGGGAGCACTGGCCCTGCCAAGACCATCCCCCAGGCTTACCTGGGACAATTGCAATGCAGTTGCTCTCCCTGATGGTCCTGATGCAAATGGTGGCTTTGAAATAGCCGCTGTTGATCTGTCTGCCCCTCTAGGTGAATTACAAGAAAGGCTTTGAACACTCAAAGGCGCAGTTCCATCTGCCGTTGGACATGGTAACCCTGGTGCATGCCAAGAAGGCTCAGAGCCTGGCCAGCGACCAGGACTACAGACATCCGCTCCCCCAGTACACTTCCTTGGCGGAAGACCTGAGGCTCAGCTGTGCCAAGAAAGCTCACAAGTTGCAAAGCGAGGTAAGGAGGATCGGCCTCTCTCTCAGGGCCCCTTCCTCTCAGATACCACCATGAGGCAGGGACCTGCCGGCTCCTGTTGGCTCAGTGGGGGGCTCCGAAGTGAGGAGTCCTAAACCTGGGGTTCCCTTTGAAACACTGCACCCATGTCCCTGCCTAGCTCTTAACAAGCACAATTGCACAGATCTAATAATAATAACAACCATTGATTATTTCTGCTGAATTCTAAGCATTGCGCGTTCATGCATTATCACATTTAATCCTCAGAGGAACCCTATATTGGTAGTTTGTGCCCATTTTACAAAGAAATTGTAGTGAGGCTCAAGAAATTACGTAGCTTGTCCAAGATCACACACCTATGAATGAGAAAGGGGGGTGACTTGAACTTAGATGGTGACTGACGAAGATGCCCTCAACGTTCACAGTTTTGCACATTCAGGATTGGGCAGTGGGATTGCTTCTGGCCTCAGATTGGACTGGGGGTTCCTCTCAGTGCTGCATATGTTCCCAAGCCACTCATCTTCCGAGGAGGCTTAAGATATCCCGGCGGGGGGTGCTGCTCAGAGCGCCTTTGCAACCGACCCACTTCGGGCAGAGGAGGGTGTCTGGGAGGACAGGGAAGTCAGGGCCCCCAAGGTCCTTCCTGGGTCCTCTCAAGGAGTCCTGGGGGCCTTCAGGCCCTCTGATGTGCATTTCTAGCTCGTGCAGCCTGTTTTCTGAAGCAGGCAGGCCCGGGAGGGTGGGGAGCATTAAGGATTTCCTCACTCCCAGGGATGCAGGCTGTCTCTTCCCAACCTGCAGCAACCGCTTGTTTTGTGCTCACCTTGTTTCCCAGCTTGCTGGGTTTCCATACTGTGCAATTTGCAAGTAACGGGCCTGTGTTGGAGAAGCAAGCACCGCACAGAGCCTGCCTCCTGGTTTGGCAGTGCCTGCGAGCTGAGCAGAGCTCAGTCCTGGGTGTCTGTTATCTGTTCAACTTTTACACCTGTGTACAGCATTTACTGAATGACAGAAACTGTCAGGAACCTGAGAGCAGCTGGAGGAGTGGGGACCCACCACGCTCGGCTCGGGGGCCCATTGTCGCTAGAGCAGAGCCCTCATTTGCCCTGCCTGTTGTCTGATAGCGACTGGAAGGGAGCACGCCCAGGGGGTGCCTTGGTGGCTGAAGGGGAATGAATTTGGGGACCTTTAAACTGTCAGCCCAAATCACATAGGTACATACACTCGCCCCCATCCGCACAGACTCAGACAAGCTTTTGCCAGATTATTCCGGATTCATTTATTAGTCCTTTCTTAACCCATAATTAATTAATGCCACCCTCTGCTGCTGGGTTTTGTTTTAGAAGACCTATTAAACAGTTTCCACATTTGCCCCGAGACAGCTGACTTTCTAACCGCAATGCGCTCCAGCGTTTATTTTTTGATAGCCCACATTAGCATAAAAATCCGCCTCGCGTCCTTCAAACAGCTACTGAGACAAGTGACAGCAGAATTATTTCCTTCTGACCCACATTTTTGTTTCCCTAATGAGCATTTACTAAGAAGCAGTTTTCGTGTGCTGACTGTGATGCATCTGGAGAGACCGGCTCGGCCTTAAGTTCCAATGACGATGCTGGCCTGTCGTGGGTCCTCCAGCTTCTCCTTGCTTCCTTGTGCCGTGAATTTGGCTTTTCTGATTCTCTGTGTTGTTGCTTGTAGAATTTGTACCGCTCGGACCTGAACTTCATGCGAGGTGTTGCCTGTGTCATTCCAGGCACGTTGGAGATTGAAGGGAGAAAGAAAGCGTCAGAGCTCATCAGCGAGGTAACGGGGACCCTGCAGGGGGTGGTGGGTGTCCCGTGTCTTTCCTCCATGGAGGTTGTTGCACAGCCAATAGCTTGTTTCTTATTGCTGAAGCGAGTTAGACGTTACACTGTTGGCCTTGGACTCTCTTCTCGCCCGGCCTCTCTTCTTACTCGATCTCCGTGCAGACGAGATGCCATTTGAGACAGTTTTGCAGATAGCGAGTCAGTTCCTCTATTAACGTATAAGAATGAATCAGTGGCTCATAAGATGTACTTTCCTAGAGTCCCTTTGAAGTGGCCCTGTGGTACAATGCAATGTTGGCTTTGGAAACCAACAAATGGAGACTGAAATTCCAGTCCAGCCCTCATTTGCTGTGTGACCTCAAACCAGTCACCTGCCTTCTCTGAGCTTCAACTTCTTAATCAATCAAATGGCGATACTCTTACCTCTCACATTTAGCTTATGTGAGGATTAGCACTAATCTAAGCACTGTGCTTCTCCGATGGCTGTATCTAAAATGGTTGCTCTAAGCTTGGTGATAATTTCTTGGTTAAAAATACAGAAATCTAGAATTTTAAGCTCTCTGAACTCCCGAGGAATCTTGCTCACCCCTGAGAGGGCTCTAGACTTCCGTTCACAGTAGATGCAAGGACAGGAGGCATGATGGAAGGCACTGGAAGTACCAGTCTGTCAGCGGCCAGCCCGGGAGCGTCAGATGGGCTCACGTGCTGAGTAGGAGCCCTGAGGAAGCAGGATTGGCATCCCTGTGGGCGTTTAGTTTTAGCTCTGTGCTTTCCTTTTCCAGTGAAATCTCGGAAGTGGGCGGTTTTTAAGCCTAGTGGTGCATCAGAATCCCCTTTGGAGCTTTAAAAAAAAAATACGGAGGCCTGGGCCTGCTGATGAGTTACTGAGTCCCAGTCTCCCGGGGTGGGGTGCAGGCAGCTGTATTTTCAAAGCTGCACCTTGGTTTCTGGTGCACCCCTGAAGCTGAGCAGCCCTGGGTCTCCAGAGAACAGAGGTCGAGAGCGAAACTCAAATTTACAATAGTCGTGTTCACGTTCGTGGCAAAGGACCGGATCTTCTTTTCCCGTTGACAAGCATCCGATTCAGTCATCCTGTGTTCGCCCCTGCCTCTTCATCCCCTTGAGTTCTGAGGTCACAAGGGCGGGTGACGGGCTGGGTTCCGAGTGACAAACTAGCAGCCTTTGCCAAGTGAGGTTTCATAACTAATGCTTGAAGGCCTGCTTCTTCTTCTGGTTTTGTACCTCACCGAGTCTTCTTGTTCCCTCTTGTGTGCGGATCCAGAGTAAATACCGTCAGCATCCCCAGTCGTTCAAGTACACGGCTGTGACAGACACTCCCAGCCTCCTTCATGCAAAACTCAGCAACCAGATTACGAACGAGGTAAAATCTCCTGATGGCTTTGGAAGGGGCTTGTAAGAACTGCTGGATTGTTAAAAATATGTGTGAATATTTGTGGGGTTGGGGGTTGGGGGAAAGCATGGGTGTTCGCATGGAACTTTGGAAAGAAAAGCACGTCATGGGCCAGCCATAGTGGCCTAGTGGTTAAGTTTGGTTAAGTTTGGCATGCTCCACTTTGGCAGCCATGGTTCGGTTCCCAGGCACAGACCTACATCCCTGGTTGGTGGCCATTCTGTGGTGGTGGCCCACTTACAAAATAGAGGAAGATTTGCAACAGATGTTAGCTCAGGGTGACTCTTCCTCAAGCAAAAGGAGGATCGGTGACAGATGTTAGCTCAGGGCCAATCTTCCTCAGCAAAAAAAAAAAAAAGGAAAGAAAAAGAAAAAGAAAAGAACATTGTTTTATGGAGCCTAAACACTTTCCAGAAGGAAAGAGGCCCAGTGTGAAATCTGATCAAGTCTACAGTCTCGTCCCCTAAGTGCAGTCACAGACCAGCAGCACCAGCCTCTCCTGGGAGCTTGTTAGAAATCCCCAAGCTCAGGCCCCACCCCAGGCCCACTGAATCCATATGTCATTTAACAAGATGCTCAGGTGTTTTCTTTGCACTTTAAAGTTTGAGAAGCATTGTTCTGTCATTCATTCAAATATTGGCGAACCACTTTTATATTGTCATTCTAATGATTATTATAGGGCGGATTTGTGGTTATCCAAGGACAGTCCGAAAGCATGGTGTTTGTCAGACTTCTGGAATTTCTACCTCCTCTTCTCACTCACCGTTCACCCATTCACACTTTAGTATTTCTAACAGAGGGCGACACAAGGGAAGGAATCTTATTACATAAAATCGTCATTCCAGCCTTTTTGGTTTCCCTTCTTCTTAGTGGCTCTCTTACAGATTTGAAGTAGAAAGTTAGCTTGGCAGAGAATTAAATTTTGCATTATCTTTAGTTTAAGATTCTCCTTCTGACTCTAACTTTTACAAGTCAGTTGAGATTTGGCAATTTATACTATTAGGTCCCACTCTCACCCCAAGTCCAAGGGTAAGAAAAGGCAGCTTGGGATAAGAAAGTCCAAAGGGCTTCTGTACTGATGGTGTCAGTTTTGAGTGTCTGTTGAGCCTTTCCTGCCTGCCTTGTGAGCTGGGGGCTGCGGGGTAACAGTGCCTCTTAGGATGGCCTCTGGCTTCGGAGGACTCAGCGACCGCAGACCCATTTCTATCACGAGAACAGATGTTTTTGTACCGACTGAGGCCACTGAGAGCAGCATCGACATGAGTTCGCCATGGAAGGATCCTGGGGCTTTAGTAAAGGCTGCAGACCAGGGTTTGGGAACCTCCGTTCCCCTAAGCAGAGCTTTTCCTAAATTTCCCAGGTCTTAGTATCATCTTTACCCGGAGTCCTCAAGGAAGAAGTCTGCAATGGGAAGCACCTCGATAGTGTTCCTAAATGTGTTTTTCTTTCCTCGGCCTATTATTGAGCAAGTGTACAGGAGGGAAAAGTACCTTTTCCTTTACCCGTCTTAGGTTCTCAGCTGTGGCTCTGTGACAAAAGGCAGATGAACCAAAGGAAAGCAGACACGTTTATTTAATATAAGCTTTGTGGGATACGGGAGCCTTCATAAGGAAATGAAGACCAGAAGAAATGGTTAAACCTGATCGTTTTTATACTAGGTTTGAGTAAGAGTGGAAAGTTGTGGAAAAATGTGACAGGACGAAAGAGTAGTAGACTGGGGAGAACTTAGCAAGGCCGTTTGCTCGGATTCCTCTCTGCGTCCCGCCATCTTCAGAGATGGGATGCTCCTCGCCTCTGGGTGTGGGGAGGGCACCCCTCACGGGAGGGCGTTATGACTTTCTTCAGGGGAGAAAGTCAGAGGGCATTCTTCCAACACCTGCATTTCTCAAATTCTTTCCGCTTAAAATATTCGATATGCCAAGGTACCATATTTTGGGGTAACACGTCCTGAACCTCACTAAAAGCAACTTGCAATTGCTCACATGTTCCTTTTATATCAGTCCATCTGATTCATGAATTGTCTTTATTGAAAGGAACATCTTGTCCGTGACACAGTGAATGGCCTTTTACAAATGTATTTCCCAGTTGCAAACGAGGGACCTCCAGCCCTGCAGAGATGCACAGCACTTACCTTCTTGCTTTTTGTTTTGTTTTCTTTTTTTTTGCCCAGCGCCTCTATAAAGCAGCGGGAGAGGATGCGAGACACCAGTACACAATGACGCTGGGTCTGCCTGAGTTTGTCCAGGCGAAGACAAATGCAGCCAATCTTAGTGACGTAAGCCTCTCTTGTACGCTGCAAAGCCACGTATGTCTGTGTCCGAGAGGGGATCTGACGGTGACCCTGCTGGCATTTACAGAAACTTTAAAAAATGTGTCTTTTAGGTGCTCCTGTTAAATATACCTTTTCACAAATGCGCTGAGTACATATGTGTCAGAGCCCACGACAGCGTGTGTGCTAATGAGATTTTCTTTGCAAAATAGAAAGCTTTCGCTTGTCAGAAATCGATTCTGGAACACTGTACTACAAATGAAAGGGGTAGCCTTTGTTCGTCAAGTCATGTAATTTTTTTTTTTTAAAGACAATCTACATGTGTTCCTACTGCAGGCGAAGTACAAGGAGTCTTGGCGTAATCTCCGTGCTCAAGGCTACAAGCTGACAATAGACGCCATCCCCTTCCAGGCGGCCCGGGTCTCTGGAGACATAGCCAGTGATGTGAGTTGAATGATGTGACCTTCTCTCTTGCCTAATTTCTGTTAACTTCATGTAAAACAGGGTCTATGGCTGATTTTCCTGAATTAAAGCAAATCTCTCACCGTGTGAGACAGGATGTCATCTGCAGAATATATTAGTTATGAATGAGACTTTGACAGAGGGAAGGAAAGAAAGGCTTTGTTAATCAGAAGCTCAGTTCAGGCCAAGGTCTCCAGCAAGCGCGAGGTGACGTTTTATAGCTAGTTGCAATGCTTAGGCAACGATCCCCCCGCAATCCGTGAACTGCCTGTTTTCTGACTCCACCCAGAATTAGGAAGAGTGCTTGTGATGGAAATTGTGATACAGCCCCAGCGCATCTCCCTCTGGGCTGTCTGGCGTTGCACACGTTGGCGTTACGATTTGCCAGCCGTGTTTCAGCCACTCTGTCGATAGCGTCCATAGCTTTGGGACATGAAGGTGACTTTCTCTTTCCCACAAACAAATCACAGAAAATGTGGACTTCAAATAAATGGGTCCTGTCTTTTGGGTTTAATGTTTTGCCAAGTGCAAACGGATAAAGCACGAGTTTCTCTTTTACCCTTTTTGATAAATTCCTTTTGGCCATAGGACGCGTAGGGGCAGTGGGGCCCTTCCTTTGGTTCTGAGGATCTGGTTTTAATTAGATAGGAAGAACGAAGCGGTGTTTTAATTGTTCATCCCCCAGGGAGGGAGCATGTTCTCAGGCCAACCTCACTCTGGTTTTTCTTATAATCATCACGTCGTTGTGTGAGAACAGGTGATTTTTCTAGAGTCTGCAGTGAAAACGCGCAGGTGGAACTTAAACAGGTCGAATGCCGGCCCCTGACCAGCTGGGCCCCCCTTGCAGTTTCTCTACAGACATGACTTTGTGAAGGAACGAGGGAGGCTGATCGGAGCCCGGAGCCTGAGCGATGACCCCCGGCTCCAGCACTGCCAGCGCATGGGCCAGCTGCAGAGCGAGCATCAGTACAGGAGGGAGGCGGTCGGCAGCCAAGCCCAGTGCCACCTCCCCATGGACATGGTGCACCTGGTCCATGCCAGGAAGGCCCAGGCCCTAGCCAGTGACCACGACTACAGGACACGGTGCCACAAGTTCACGGTGCTGCCTGAGGACCTGAAAATGGCCTGGGCCAAGAAAGCTCACGCCCTGCAGAGTGAGGTAGGGGGTGCCTTGTGGCACAGCAGCCGTTGACCCCCCCTTCCTGCCTAGCCTGGGTGCGCATCTCTGCTTCTTCCTTAGCCCTTCAGGACCCGCCCCCCCCCCCACGTAGACAGTGACTTGCTTGGTCTGTGTCATCTAGGTTGGAATCATGAAAGCAATCATTCAGCAAACACTTAGGGAGCACCTGCTGTGTACCAGGCGCCATTCCAGGCCCTGAGGATACAGCAGTCAACAAAAGAGTCAAAGAACTCCTGTGCTCATGGAGCTTCCGTTATATGGGAGGGAGATAAAATATGAAAAGTACTATGTCAGAGGGTGATAGATGCTGTGGAGACAAACACAGCAAGGTGTGGGCTAGGAGGGTGTGGCTGTGGGTGTCCCTGCACACGTACACTTTAAAATAGGGCCTGGCTGGTTCTCCTTGAAAAGGTGGCCTTTGAGCAAAGACCAAAGGAGATGAGGGAAGGGGACAGAGCATTCCTCAGCGTATTTGAGGCAGAAGGCAGCAAGTGGGCGAGTGAGGAGCACGTGGTCAGGGATGGGGTCCGAGAGAGAACAGAGGCTGGACTGTGCACAGCGGGGTGATGGTGATGACAGGAGAGAGTAATTTAACCTTGGCTGACACTTACTGACTGCTTGCCATTACGTCACCCTTGCTACAGCACTATGAGGTGGGGACAGTTGTCACTCCTGTTTTACAGATGAGGTCACGTGGGAGGGGCCAAGGCAGGACTGGCTCCAGAATCCACACTCTTAACCATCCTGCTCTCCAGGAGGGAGCTCAGAGTGGGGGATTCATGCTTCCTACAGCGCAGCTGTAGACACCAATACCCAGAAAGGGGAGGTCCTTTCCCAAGCAAGGGTACCAAGCAGGTTGATGGGTAGCACTAGCCCCTCCCACATCACGGTGGAAGGTTCTAGAGTCAGTTCCTTTGGAGTCAGTCCCATGCCCCTTTCAGGCATCAGTTGCATGAGCTGGGACACAGTAACGATGATAATGTGGTCGTGGAGCACTTACAGAGCATTTAGGGAGCACCGTGTGGCAAGCACTGCACCCCGCAGGCTTGCATGCATAATCTCTCTAGGCCCCACAGCATCCGCGCTCTCATCTTAGAGCGTAACCCATGGGACTGTTTCACATTAACCCTAATCATCCATATCAGGGTTTCTCCACCCTGGCACCTTTGACATTTTGGGCTGGATAATTCTTTGTTGTGGGGCCTGTGCTGTGCATTGCAGCATCCCTGGCCTCCACCCACTAGATGTCAGTAGCACCCCCCTCAGTGTGACAATCAAAAATGTCATCAAATAGTGCCAAATGGACCTGGGGGACAAAATTGCACCCAGTTGTGAACCCATTTCTCTCTGCCAACCCTTTTGATTCTGGTTGCCTTGAGGGCAATGACTGCTCTTGGTTTAGTTATATGGCACAGGCAGAATAGTATAAACACATAATTGATGATTAATTATGATACAATGATTTAATGATCATCTTATTATTAATCATGATTTGCTGGAACTTCAGTATTGCGTTGTTCAGCGGATAGAGTGTGGACCAGGGTGAGTTCATCAGGCCCCACACAAGGGGTATGGTTACTGAAGCGCCAGCCCAAATTCCACTTAGAAAGGCATTCTACTTGCTAGGAGGCCATCCTGTGGCCCCCAAGATTAGCTCATAGCATGACTCTGGTGTCCAACCAGGGACCCTCTTGTCAATGGCCTGTTTCTGGGGAGAAGAGAAACCTTCTAGGGCAGGACAGGCCTCTGAGGAAGATACGGAGGCCACCAGGGAGAGGCGAGGGGGGCCGAGCTGGGAGCCTAAAGATGTAGGAATCCCAGCTTTGTCACTTACTGGCTGTGTGTCCTTGAGTAGTCACTTTGCTTTGTAGGCTCCCATCTCTCGGTCAAAAAGGCAAAGAGGTTCAATTTGATCAGTGACTTCAGATTTTGGGATTCATAGGTAAATGTTTTTTAAGTGGTGGCATCAACATAATGTCAGATTTTTACTTTACTAAGTAAGGAAAAAGAAAAAAAAACCCTACCTCATGCTACTATTTATGTCACTGTTATTTCTGAAAAGAAAGGATATTTTAACACTAAAAAATGTAGGAACAAAAATCTAAAAAGAGGAGTTCTTCCTAAGACATGGTGGTTGGCATTCTTAGACTGACATTTTATGAAATAGGATCTGTATTAAAATTTTGAAGGCTGAGAAATTATTGCTTAATTTTTTTTTTTTAAAAGATTTTATTTTTTCCTTTTTCTCCCCAAAGCCCCCCGGTACATAGTTGTGTATTCTTCGTTGTGGGTTCCTCTACTTGTGGCATGTGCGATGCCGCCTCAGCGTGGTCTGACGAGCAGTGCCATGTCCGCGCCCAGGATTCGAACCGACGAAACACTGGGCCGCCTGCAGCAGAGCGCGCGAACTTAACCACTCAGCCACGGGGCCAGCCCCATTAATTTTTTAAATGATCATATTATGTGGCATGAATTATTTTTTAAACTTCACATTTGTTAATTTGAGGGGTTGGATTCTAAGATGCTGTGAACAGTAGACCCCACAGTGCCAACTGGGTCTGAGGCTTCAGTTTTCTTGCAAAATCCAATTTCATGCAGTCATGTTCTGTGGAGAAGGAGACAAAGACTCCACATGAGATCGCTCAGTACAGCAGAGTCCGGGCGAGGACCAGGAGCCCCCAGTCCTCTCCTGCCCTCTCTTGCCCAGACCAGAAAGAAAGCTGAGGATCGAGCCAGAGGGAGTCAAGGTTGCTCACCCGTGGGGTGAAGGTCCTCAAAGCCTGGTTGTGCAAGTCATGCAGCTGAGCCGCACACCGTGCCCAGACGGGCTCCACCCTGCGTGGGTGCTGGTTCGGCCACCTCTTCAGTCCTTTTTGAGTCTGCCATTCTGTGCTCCCCTCCCTGATCTCGCCTAGGGTTGTAGGGAGCCCTGGACTGTCAAGGGGACCACACTGACCCCGCCCTTTACAGCTGCATGACCTCAGGTAGACTCCTTAAGCTCTCTGGGCTTCAGTTTCCCCATCAGAAATAACAGCAACAACAGTAACAATAGCTGAAATGTTAAATAATAAGCTAATAATAATAGTAAGCTAAAGTGCTTATTCTGGGCCAGGCATTTGTTTAAATATTTTGCATGCACTATCTCATTTAGTATCTAGGCAGGTACTGGTGTTACTCTCATTTTTACGGATGCGGCAACTAAAGCACCTGTAATCTTAGGTAACTTGCCCTGGTTCACAAGCAGGCAGGGAAATGACTTGCTCAAGACCATGCAGCTGTAAGAGGCAAAGCAGGGCTTTCTGACTCCCAGCTCGGTGCTCTTTGGCTCCCCCAAGTGGCTGGATTAGGAAACCAGGTGGTCTGGCTCCTGAGTGTTCTCTTAAAGACTACAGTGTGGCATGCCCAGAGGACAGCAGCTGTGGCTCCTCTGAGAATCTGAACGATCATTTGAACCCCAAAATTGTTCTGTCGATGGGAAGAAGAACCCTCCTTTGCAGGATGGTGTGTGGACTGCGTGAGATCCTGAGTCTAAAACCAACCACACCCTATGCGAGATCGTGATTAAAAGGATTCTTATTAACGTGACAAATGTACCCCTTCTCCCTGCCACCTCTGGGGTGCAGCTGTTTACATTGTTCCTGTTGGAAATCAGGGACCGAAACCTGCAGCTCGTGTGTTTGCAACACAGTGCTCCAAAATGAGGGTCCGGGAAACCCCGTGTGTGTGAATCTGAAGGTGGCTTCCAGGCCTTAATATGTGCAAGGGGAAATAGCGAGACTGCCGTTTGGGGAAGCCACATTCAGCTGGGCAGCATGAGAACGTCACCTTATCTTAGAATCCTTCTTCGAAACCATCTTTGGGTAGCGCTCCTTCTCGACTCTTCTCCTCTCCCCTCCTCTTTTATCGTGAAGTCTGGGGCAGGCGTGTTGTTTTTAGGGTCTGTGTGGCTAGTCAAAGCTGGGCTGGGAGCTGCCATATCAAGAGACAGCCCATTTATAAGAGAGTCGGAGGCGCAGTCAGATCTTTGGGGAACCTGCATCTTGCTTTCTGACTTACCTGCGATTGTACTGTGCAGCTCAACAAAAGGCGAGTTGAAAGAGCGCCCCCCACTTCATCTCGCTTATGAAAGGAGCAAGGCCCGGCTGTGAAGAGGCCCTGTAGGATTATTCTCTCCAACTTAGAAATTTATCCAATTTTCTCTGTTCTTTATCAGAGTGGAAGGAAGGCAAAAGCTTTGCCGGTGTAGACTGAAAGATCGCGGTGTAAAAAGCAGTCTGACTGACATGGGGTTTTGAAACCTGCTCCTGCACCTGAGTGATGTCTCCCTTCGCCAGTTGGAAGGCAGAGTCGAATTTGCACAGGGGCATTAACCAGCAGACAGTAGATCAGAAACGGGCCCTCTTTGAGGCCAGCTGTGAGGAACGCTGTGAATGCTGAAATGAAAGAAAACTAAAAAGGCTGAAAGGCTGATTTCTGGAGTGATATTTTGCGTGACAGCAGAGCTTATATCTAAATTAGAGAAATGCTATCAACTTCGTTTAGATCCAAATTTTAGATTTCCTTCGAGGGTCTTTTTCCACCTTTAAAAATGCCTAATTTCTCTAAAGAGAAGAAAAGCATTCAGGCGACTGCCTCATTGTCAGGAGCAGTGGGCAGATAGAGGAGTAATAATAAGATTTAGGGTTCTGGGAGATGTCTAATCAGACCCATTGTCTTAAAGCACCATTTCTTATTTTCTACCCAAAATGATGCTGTAATTTTAATCTTCTGAACCCTTAAAATGAAAAAACTGGATAAGCCTTA
Organism: Equus caballus; assembly: GCF_041296265.1. NCBI lineage: Eukaryota > Metazoa > Chordata > Mammalia > Perissodactyla > Equidae > Equus > Equus caballus. The sequence continues at coordinate 18,961,869 of NC_091684.1, forward strand.
GCGCATGCCATGTAAGCAAATCGTGAGTAACAGTGGGAGGAGGGGGTAAACTGAGGCACCGGAAGATTAACGTGGCTCACACACTATTAGTTGGTTCTATCTACGTTTCTTCGAGTCTTTAGACTCCTGTTATAGTTGTCCCCCCACCCGCCACTACCACGAGGAACAAAACAAATCTAATGTTTCGAGTGGCTTTGCCCTCTGAGTACTCTCAGGTGTTTTCCTGAGAACAGAGGGGTTGTTATGACCTTAGGCATCACAGAGAGAAACTGAGTCACATTTTGGTAAAGTGGTTTGCTCCAAGTCCCAGCAGGTTTGATCCGGAGCTCAAAGCCCTTTTCTCAACAGAAAGTGTGTCAAACATTTTTATTTAGGCAGGTGGTCAATGACCTCACTGGCAGAATGAAACCGAACAGTTGAGCGTGTATCTCAGCTCTTGCTTTAAGTGATCATTCGGGTAGGTCATTCCCTTCTGCTTCGACTCCTGCCAGTTCACTGGGGGGGCCTTCTTGCATCTTATGCATGATCCATTATTTAATTCCTGGTGGAATGCACAAATTCAAACAGTTTGACTTATGACATGCAGAACGTGCTCCGAATGAAGATGTTGAAATGTTGTGAGGAAGCGTTATCACGAATGCTATTACAAATCAAGGATCTTCTTGAAATGCTCCAACAGTCTCAGACACTCTGCTGATAAAAGCTGATGCTTTTCTTCCTGCAGTTGTGCTACAAGTCGGACCTAATGGGCATGAAGGGGACAGGATGGCTGGCGCTGAGATCCCCACAGATAGAGAGTGCGAGGAAGGCTGGGGAGCTCATCAGTGAGGTACCATCACCCTGACTCTACCATAAATGCAGCCTAGCATTTATTTCCTCCTGAAGAGGGAATCTGTTTATGGCTGGAGAGCCCAAGAGGGCCCCATGGCCACTGGACTCCCAGTGTTTTTCTGGGGCCATTTGCAACCACATCCCAAAATGGAACAAGAATTCTCTTCAAATGAATTCACTCACTGGAGAGTTAAAGGCATGTTCCAAATTGGGCAATGAAAGATGGTTGACGCTTTAGAAGGTTCTCAGTGGATTCGTTATACACAATTATGATCTAACCTGGCCCGTTATTTTCATGGTGGGGTGCAGAATGTGCCACCCACCTACTGCGTTTACTGAGAGGGTCCAATGTCCAGGGGTTATCTGATTTCAGATGGTGTTAAAAGTTGCACAGGTGGTTACATTAACTGAACTCTCCACCGTGTTGATGACCTGGAGATTCTTGCCTGAGATCCCCTCAAGGGTGGCACCACCGTCTTCAGTTTCTTCATAAGAGAACTTACTTGGGCAGGTCCGAGCAGGGCCACACTGGTGCTGAATCCTGCCCCCCACTGAATTCCTTTATTGTGATGAGTTATAGTATTTTGCAGCCTCTTATTTTCAAGAGAGTAAATACCTGTAGAATGTTCCTTGTCATAGTGGCGGCTTGGATCTCCTCCGTATCCTTGTGAGGTGCTCACCACAAAGAGAGACTTGTTTTCCAATGATGTCATTGGTGTATTTGGTCCTGAGTAGGTGGGAAGAAGCTGCATCCAGAAAAATGCATGATGTTTGACGGTTTCTTGGGAATCTCTGTCTTCCCCTTGCAGACCAAATACCGTAAAAAACCAGACAGCATCAAGTTCACCACGGTGGTTGACTCTCCAGACCTGGTCCATGCCAAGAACAGCTACATGCACTGCAATGAGGTGGGTGTTTTCTTATCAGTCATCCCAGGTGCACAGTAGTGGGTAGTGCCACTCAGTGGTCAGTGCTTAAGACACCAGCTCTGGATAGATGTGAGTGCAAACCTTCTGTTACCTGGGTGATCTTGGGCCAGCCACTTAATCTCTTCTAACCTCCATTTCCTTAGTTGAAAGGAGGGTAATGATAGCAACCATTTCATAAGAATAAATGAATTAAATGAGGATTAAGTAAATTAAAGTACATGAAGCTTTTAGCAAGTATCTGGAACACAGTAAGTCCTCAGTAAATGCCCCTTATTGTGGTTTGATTCATAATCCTAACAATAATAACACTATTATCGATGATCCTTACCAAGCACTAGGTCAGATACGTCTTAATTGTTGCTAGATGGTAATGGAAGTAAAAGTTTAACATGACGCAGTTGGAAAAAAGAGAAAAAGAGCAGCTACATTAAAAGCTGCTTTCTGCTTTTACTCTCTGTATGATTTAGCCCTGTTTTCTCTCTCCTGTTTGTGTTTTGAAGAATAGGAAGTTAAATATTTTTTCTCCAAAATTGTCCAGGGATTCAATTCTCCACACTCAGTGACGAAGCTGCCCCATCCTCACACAGAGTCCAAATGTTGTACTGACCAGTTTGCATTGGCAGAGCCCAAAGCGAATTCGGGAAAAGATCGAAATATTAAATATTATATTTCCCTCTCTAAAAATAGATGAAACTCAAACATTTCCTAAAATTATTTGCAATTCTTAACTCGCCGCTCTAAAAGTAGAAACTAAGATAAAGCTTGAGTTTTAAAATTGTATCTTCCTGGGACCCAGATGCACTATGAAAACTTTAATTTTCTGAGCACATATTAAGGCATTTTATAATAAAAAGATTAAGTACCTGTTGTGTCTTCTTATTACTATTAATGTTAAACAACAAAGGTATTGAGGCATCGTGTTACTAGTAAAAAGCTTGTCTGGTGCTCAGTTGTGCAAATTCTCTGAAATATCCTTGCAGCTTATACTGTTTATAAAACACACAGGTAAAGCCAACTAGCATGCTGGTTTGTGGCCCGTTTGGAGCAGATCTCAATGGATATTTTAAACAGGCTCTATTTAAAACCAGCCAGCCCCGCCTGACCCTGGCCACATGGGCCCCCTCCATCAGACGGAGGGTTCTGGAAGGATGCTCTCCATGTGCAGCGTTAGGTTCTGCTCCCACGGTGGGCTCTCAGGTGGGAGGGGCAGGAGGGGAGTGGGCCTGCTTTCCCCTATGACGTCAGCAAGTGCTGTCCTGCGTTTCCTATGAGCCTGTCTTCCCCGCAGCGCCTGTACCGGTTGGGGGATGCGGAAGCCCTGCACAGGTTCACCGTGATCCCCGACCACCCTGACTTCGCCAGAGCCCGCCTCAACGCGCTGCACCTGAGCGATGTAAGTGACCCGCTGGTTCCTGTCGTGTGCGCCTGTTTCTGTGAAATTGTCTGTGCCCAAACTGGATTTGATTTGTTAAAAAAAAAAAATCCTAGGAAGGAGGACTTGGAACAGAAAGAGTGGGACTGAGAGTGGGACCAACTGCATGTGTGACTTTGAGTCACTTTCCTCGCTGGGCCTCAGTTTCCTCAGCTGTCAAATGGGGAAAGAGCTGTGCTAACTGACACCTGTGGCTTCTTCCAGCTCTCACAGTCTGATTCTGGGCCTGGTTTCAAAGACCTCAGTCGTGTGCCAAGTAACCATCAGGGGAGTGGTCCCCTGGCCCTGCAGGTGTAGACACCGGCTCTACCTGCTGCCTGGACGCGTCGCCTTGGCCCTTCAGAGAAGTGGAACTTTGGAGACGGAGTGGCACGTTCTCACTCTGCAGTTTGCAAAGATGCTGCAATTGTAGCCCATAGGGTCCCAACACAATTGGCTCCTTTGTGCGTGGGCCTGTGGCCTCCTCCACTTTAGTTTCCCTCAGATGTGTGCCCTTTGCGTGCATAACCAAGATGCTGTTTCCTAAACCCAGGCTTGTTGTTAGCAGGGGTTGGAGGCCCCTGGTTGTAATAGAATAGGCGGCCGCTCTGCCAGCAACGCTGTGATCCTGGGATAACAGGTAGCGAGGCGGTGGAATCAAAAGACGTTGTCAGATCCGAATTACACAGGCCGAGTGTGTCGGCCTAGGGCAGTGCGGGGCCTCCCAGAGTCTGGCCATTCTTCCCTCCCTGGCCTGGCCATTGTGTCCTGGGGCTCCGTGCAGATCAGCAGCTGCTACTGTTCACCCCAGAGGTGGCTGCCTCGCAGGGGTTGGCGAGAGGCGCCTTCTAGTTAGCGTGTGTATTAGTTTGTTGCGTTTGTAAAGCCCTGTGGGATCCCACGCAGTGAATGCGATGGTGCTTTGTAAATATGAGTTATTATGACCATTTGATGCTTTTGAGGGATGCGTGAGGGATAATTTTAGAACAGCAGCTCTGGTGGGCTGACCTCCATCTGGGGAAGCAGGACCTCCCCCTCAGCAGAGTTTGGACAAAACATCCATCTCATTAATGCTTCAAGGATGGGGGAAGGCAAAGCCTCCATCTGAGGAACTATTGGAGGCCCCTAGCCCTGGAAACTGGGATAAAGCTTCCGGTCCATTTGGGGCCCAGCTTAAGGAGGACAGCCACCCCAGGTTGGTGACAGAAGCATCTTTCCTCTCACAAGGGACAGCAGTCTGTAGAGTCTCGGAGCTGAAATTAGCTGCCAGGGCATGCGGATATGGAGAACTCATGAACCTCTTTTGAAAGAGCACTTCTTCGGGGGCGTGTGGAATACGCACAATTGGATCAAGTGCTCTGTGAGGAGGATGTGGAGGGAAAGTGACCTTCCTGGGCAAAGAAAGCCATTGAGATGTGTAAGGCAGCCGAAATAACTAAAAATCAAATGACTCTAATGTGTGAGGATGAGGACAAAACTGTGCCCACTGTGATAAAGAAGAGGAACGCCCAGGGTTCCGAATCAAAGAGCCTACGGAATCTAAAGGCTCCCAGTGGCAAGGCAAAAACCTCAACCGAATAAAAAAACTCAGGGAGGAAGTGATGACAATCAAGCAAATAGTACACAGGGAGAAGTTACCAGGAGGAAGGGAGTCAGCACCTTGGGGAGAAGCCCAATTGGGGCCATGCTCTCTGGTTGACCCCCCAGTTATTGAGATGCGGAAGCTGGGGTGCATTGGACACCAAAGTGGGGTGGCATTGGAGTTGGACATTGTGTGAAGTTTGGTGTCTTACCCAGCCCAGATCCAGTGTGGAGACTCTTATTAGGGAGGCGCTGACGGTCCCCTTGCCAGGGACTGATAAAGGTTTAATTCTATTTGTTTCTCTAATGTTTGTGGGGCCACCGTAACAGGGAGCATAATGCAAAAGAGGATAGTTGGTCTGCCATTTTCTGAATGCCCCTTCCCTTCTATATATCTCTCAGTCCTGCCTGCTAAACTCGATAGCGAGCCAGCAAATCTAATCGCTGGGGCCCTGTTTCAGATCCAGCCGTTAGGTGATTACCCTAGTGATGATTGGTTCTGTATTTCTAGGCCCTTGAACACGGTAGGTCTTTGGCTCATGGTTTGTGGTATTGGATGTTGAAGTTCAAGGTGACAATGAAGGTGAAGGTGATGACAGACAGCACTACATGAAAATGATGAGATCCACCATGCTTGGCCCAGGCACTTTGCGGTCCCCTCTAGTTGCACGCCCAGCTGTGGAGTGGGTGAGGCACTGTGCTTGGTATCTGCCACTCTTCCTTTGCTCAGTGCTCCCGTCTGCTATAGAACGGAGCCTCAGCCTTGACTTCTATTTCCAAGTGACAAAAGTAAGGTTCTTAAGGGCCCCTGATCTCCTGCGGCTCACGGAATGAGTGAGTGACCGACACAGTCTGGGGCTGTCACTTTGTCCTCTGCTGGTGATGGGCCTCACCTGCTGTCTCCCTTCTGTGTGGCTGAATAAAGGACAGCCCTCCACTGGGACCTCCAGATGACTCCTTTCATGGAGCCATTCCCTTATCTTGAAAAATAATATTAGCTACGTGAATGCACGGGAGATTTTGATGCCTCTCTTGGTGATGTGGGCCTACCTGGGGACTCAGAGGGTGTGATTACAGACTCCCGGAGGATGTGTGAGAACAACTTGAAAAGGGGAAAAATGAAAGAGGAAGATGTGAAAGGCACGGGTCAGAAACTCGGTCAGGTTCTTGACAATGAGTTTCATTCAGGTGAAGGCCCTTCCCTCAGGGCAGGCACCAGGAGAGCAGACGGGAGGCAGCCTGCTTCATAGCCATGGTGCCATGTGGCATCAGAGGCAGCCGAGGGGCCCCCAGGAAGTCACTGGAGCTAACGAACACCTGGGAGCCGAGACCTGAGGAACAGTACTTTGAGCGTGTAGGAAGAAACAAGGTTCTTGAACTTTGAGTTCTGGTGCCTCGAAGCTGCGAACCTGAGGCACTGAAAATGAATGCAGCGACAGGAAGGAGTGGGGTGAGGGCCTCTGATACCATGGGGTGTAGCGAATGAGCCAGACCCACAGACTCCAAGACCCACAAGAGCAGGGCCTGATGCTCAGGTTGAGGGCTTAGAGCTGAAGCCCTTCATGGCCAGCGCCCCCAATCCCAGAGCTGGGGAGGTCCTCAGGATGGACATGGGGCCATGGGCTCTGCCATTCCAGGCACCAATAAGGCAGGAGGCACGTGTTCTGGAACTGCTCCTGCTGAGAACCAACAACATGCCAGACATGGAGTTACTCACTCCCTGCTCACTCCTTTCCTTCTCTCCCTCATCTAGAAAGTCTACAGAAACTCTTGGGAACAGACCCGGGCTGGCGGCTATGACTTCAGGCTGGATGCCATCCCGTTCCAGACTGCCCGGGCGTCCAGGGATATTGCCAGTGACGTAAGACCTCGTGCTCTTTCTCTCCTTCTGTCACTGATAGGTTTTGCTCTGGTTTTCCCAGTTCTATTGAAAGATAAACTACCAGGAACCAAAACTGTTTAGTTTTTAAATAGTGTTTAGTATTTAAAGTGATAGAAAAAGACATTATTTTCTAGAATCTTAGCCAGAAATTTGGAATTGGGGAAGGTTGTATTCCCACTCCCTGTCTTTCAAGAGAGGCACTCTTAAAAGTCGAGGCACGTGTACCTAGAAGTCAGTGAACATGTAATTGATTTGTTGATACACAATCAAGGGACTTCTTTTAGCTGAAGTGCGGTGTGACAGGGTAGAAACAGATTAGATTTTTCTCCTTGATTGACTCGAGTTCAAATCCTGGCTTGATCATTTATGGATTGGCTCTGTGGTCTTGGGCAAGTTGCTTAAATTCTCTGAACTCAAATTTCTATATCTATGAAATAGGGATCTAATACTTGTCTCCTAGGATTAATGTAGGAATGAAAACAAAATGATTTACCGTGTCACACACATAGCAGGTCTTCCAAACATGGCAGCTATGATTATTGAAGAGGAAGGTATCATGGACTAGCTATGTGATCATTCATGAATGGCTTGTTCTTAGTGCACAATGAGATAAGTGCAGAAATCAAGAGCAAGCTTTTAGAAACATAATAGCAATTAGACATTATAACATCCAAGCACGTGACTGGTGGACTCATCTGGTTGAGCAGGATGGAGGCTGCTTGGGGAGTTATCAAATGCATGTGGTACCATACATACTACTCACATACAATGGGGCCGCATGTTGGACTTAGATGGATTGGAAATTTATAAACAAAGTGAATCCAGTCCTTCACTATAGATGGTTTGAGGAGCATTGGACTGGGTCCCTGAAAGCTGGAAAGAATCAAAGGAAGAGAGACTGCTGAGAGAATGGGCCCACTTCTCTTCCTGTTGGATTATTAATTACAGCAGCAATAGTACCAGTAGCCACCACTCAGTGGGCATGAACCTGTGCCAGACGTGAGGCTCAGCCCCATCTCGTTGAATCCTCTCACTGTTCCATGGGGTGGAGGCTCATTCTCCCATTTTGTCAGGTGGGGAAACTGAGGTTCAGAGAGACTTAGTAACTGGCCCAAGGCCACACAGCTAGAAGGTAGCAGAAGGAGACACAGATCCCTACTTGAATCCAAAGCTGTGCCCTTAAACCACTGTTGAACATCCTGTGGACTGGCGCCACCTGTGACCCACCTCTGCTCCTCTGACCTGCAGTTCCGGTACAAAGAGGCCTTCCTCCGGGACCGGGGCCTGCAGATCGGGTACCGCAGCATCAATGACGACCCGAGGATGAAGCATTTCCTCAGTGTCGGCAGACTGCAGAGTGACAATGAGTACAAGAAGGACTTTGCCAAGAGTCGGTCCCAGTTCCACAGCCGCCCAGACCAGCCCAGCTTCCTCCAGGCCAAGAGGAGCCAGCAGCTGGCCAGCGACGTGAACTACAGGCAGCCACTGCCCCAGCCCACCTGCGACCCAGAGCAACTGGGCCTGAAGCACGCACGGAAGGCCCACCAGCTTCAGAGTGATGTGAGCTGCCCCCACCTGCCTGGCCGAGGCCATTCCTCTGGTCCTTCCTAAGAGATGGCTGCAATCCCACATTCCATCTTACCTCTGGGAGGAGCCAGGCTGAGAGAGAATCCAGGACACCTAACACTTTAGTGCCAGAAGGAATCAGAATAATTGCAATTTATGGAGTCCTTATTGTGGGCCTGGCTCTCTGCCAAATGCTTTTCAAGTGCTGTGCCACATAGCTCTCACAACAACCCTGTTACTGCCCCATTTTACAGATGAGGAACCTGAGGCTTAGAGAGGTTAAGTGACTTCCTCAGGATCACACAGCCAATGAGTGGCAGACCAGGGATGTGAACCCCATTTGATTTGATGTGAGAGCCCACGTTCTGGATTACTATGCCATACACTCTCCCAGGGATCTTTGTAGCTCCCTAACCCAGCCCTTGAACTTTCTCTGGGAGGAAACTGAAGCCCAGAGAAGGAAAATCACTTCTCTAAGGACACAGAACAAGTTAATGGAGGAGCTTGGACTTGAACCACGTCTCCCCACCCTCTGCCCCCATTTTAGCTCCCATCATTGATGGAAAGATGCAAGGGATAGTGACATGCTGGCCCAGCTCACAGCACATTGGGTCCTCAAGGCCAGGGAGTTCCTACTTAAGATGAGTTAGCTCCCCTTGTCCTGGCTTTGCTGACAATGACATAGTCTCCATCTCACAGTGGCCTTTTTAAGCTTATCTGCTCTGTGGCCAAACCCTGCTGACATATTCCTCTTCCTCCCCTCCTTCCCCCAAGGTCAAGTACAAATCGGACTTGAACCTGACCAGAGGTATTGGCTGGACACCTCCTGGCTCCTACAAAGTGGAAATGGCCCGGCGGGCTGCGGAGCTGGCCAACGCGAGGGGCCTGGGTCTCCAGGGGGCTTACGTGAGTAGCAAGCTACAAACCCAGCCCGGATGGCAAGGCCATGGGGAAAGGCAAACTGATTGTTTCTTTTCAAACTTTATTTTTGGCCAAAGGTCAGCTGGCTCTAAAGAGGTGTGAAATGCAACTCGAGCAAGGCGCCTAATTTCCTGGGTCTGAGATGACCAGGCGATGACCCCCGGGTTAAATTCCTGCAGGGTTTTCTGTGAAGTCACAGCCATTAGTTGTGCGGAGACAAGCCTACCAGGGCTACAGCAATCCCAGGCCACAGCAGCACAGGCCGTGCTGACTGCTTGCTCGTTCCGTTTGCAGAAAGGGTCAGGGACTTGCTGTCTACAACAGTCTGGGTTTTGAACCCTACTTTGTTCAGAAGAAAGACACCACATCTGAACGAGACATTGGCTTTGCTTCTTTCTTATTCTTGCCTTGAGGATCTTTTTTCTTGGAGGAGGGAAAAGGAAGGGGAGGACGAACATCTGAAATGCTCCCGGGGCATCTTAGACAGCTTGTCCTGTGGGAGAGGGCGGGAGCTTCATTTTAATTTGGGGACGTATGTTTGATTTCTGCAGGGGGGGCCAGAGGCTGTGGAGACTGGAGAGAATCAGAGGGGGGATGTGAACCCGGACGCCGCTGAGATTCTGCACGTCAAAAGGAGGAGGGCTCTGCTGTTGTGAGTGAGCGGCGTCCACCCGGAATTCTTGAGAGAGAAGCTGCAGAGGAAATTTGCACGCCAGACATGCTTACCTGCCTTCAGTTTGGACGAGCTGTAAAAATGGCGCACTAGCCCATCCCCTGATCTGCCTTTATTAAAATAACACCTCTCTGAAAGCAGATGGAGAATGTTGTATTTTTGGTCCTCTATCTAATACTGAGAAGTGGGTGGCTGGTTCTGTTGCGTACCTTGGGTGTCTGGGAGGAGGAATAAAGATGTAAAGTGACTCCCACCCAAGCTGGGCGTTCTGAAATCCTGCATTTACAAATGTCCAAGGTGAAGGCAGTCTGTGAACACTGATTTTTCTAGAAGGTACACTTGTTCGAAGGGAAGCAAACATAATATATTTTGGGTTGATTCTACCGTTTCTTGGGTTACCCAGGAGGGAGCCTGATGAAATGGTGGAAATGCTGGTCCAGGACGCCCCAGGCTGGGCAGCTGTTTTCTCTCCTTAGAGCATGGACACTCCGCTGCATGGCCTCCTGGGGGCTCCAAGGGTGTCCTTTGCTGCCCGCGAGGCCTCGCCTTGTCTGGGTGCTGTGGAACACAAGCTCTGAGGTTCGGAAGACATCTTAGAAACTAGCCTCCCTTTGCATGGTGGCTTTGATCCAATTCAGGAATTTGGTAACTTGAGTGTAGACCCCTGGCTTCTTCCCACATTCCAGGCCCCAGCTCACTATCCCATAGACATAGTAGGTGCCATTCTTCTCACAGGTCAGAGGGCCTCCAGAGTCACCCTAAGGCAAAAGGACATATGAGTTCAGCTTTGAGAATCAGAACACATTCGGAGGCACCCCCCACCTTCTGTGAGGCGATGCTAGGGGTGATGGGGTGAACTCGTGGCCAGCTGCAATGGGCTTCTCTAGAAAGCAGTGACAGGCTCTTCCTATGCCTCACGTGACACAAAGCTCTGGAGGGAGAGAAGTGAATACCAACCCACATCCCTGAGTCAGGGAGGGCTTGGCAGAGAAGCCGCAGGGCCGGGGTCACAGCACCGTGGTCCCACCCCCACCTCCTGACTCTTAGTGAGGACTCAGCCACACAGGTATTATTTCTGTGAGTTCTTAGGAGCCCTCGACTTCTTGTTCTGGCAGGGACCTGGGGGGGTGGGTGGGGTGCCCTATTTGGATAGAGCTCTCCCAGAACCCGCAGGACGCACACAGGTGGGGAGGATGGGGCTCAGAGGCAGCGAGGCCTAGATGTTCAACGTGGTGTATGGGGTTAGATGTTCTGGGTTCCAAGCTGGACCTCGGTTTCTCACACTCTAAACTGTGCATAGCAACAGAGCCCACCCCGCCCCCAGGGTTCTTGTGAGGATTAATGTTTGAAAGTACATGGGACAGTTCCTGGTTCAGATTAAGCCCCCAGTTGAAGTGGTGAGGATGGCGATGGTGAGGAGGCAAGCAAGAGGGTGGGAGCTCTCAAACACACTGCAGTTTACGCTCTACAACGGATCGATTTTTAATGACTTCTCTCTTTTAATCTTAGCCACGACCTTATGATCTTATGGATACGTTATTTCCATTTTATAGGTTAGGCACCTGAGATGGGAGAATTATCCTGCTGCAATGGACTGATTGTTTTTGTTCCCCCAAAACTCCTATGTTGAAGCCTAATCCCCATGTAATAGTATCAGGAGGTGGGGCCCTCTGGAAGTGATCAGGCCATGAGGGTGGAGCCCTCATGTGTGGGATTTGTGCCCTTATAAAAGGACCTTAGAGAGCTAGCTCTCTCCCTCCACCATGTGAGCACACGAGAAGTCTGCAGTCTGCAACCCAGAAGAGGGTCTCGCCAGACCTTGGCCATGCCGGCACCCTGATCTCGGGATTCCAGCCTCCAGAACTGCGAGAAGTAAATTTCTGTTGTTTAAGACACCTAGTCTGCAGTAACTGGTTATAGCAACCTGAGCAGACTAAGCCACTAGGTTTAGACTAGCCTCACTAAGTAAAGGACAGAACCAGGTTTCAAACCCACGACTGTCTGTTTCCAAAGCCTACAGGTGCAGCCCTTGCAATACCCAGGCAACTGAACGGTCTGTTTTCTCTCTCCTCTTCCAGAGGCTTAGGCAAGTCACACCCATCTGCCCATAGCCCTCCTTTGAGTCGGTGGACGTCTGTGGCCCCTCGGGAAGGAACGGAGGATCACAGTAGAGCCACAAACCCTGGAGAGAGTGACTGTGATTTCCCTTCCCTAAGTGGGCTCAAGGCTCACAGATCATTTTTGGGTTCCTTTGTAGGAGGAACTAGGATTTGAATGTGTCCGTGAGGGGCTTCCTGGACAGTCACGTGCTTTGAGAGGACAAGAGGCAGAAAATTCCAAATTTAGCTGTCCCCGGGAGTCGAGGAAGGACAGCTTCCTGTGTGATGGGGCCCCTACAGAGAGAGGGACTATGGGGAGTGTGCTTTGACTTGGGCCCAGGGCCAGAGGTCACTTCAGCATCGGTAGATGGAGCCACCACCATCTCCCTCTCCAGCAGACTCTGAGTCACCACAGGCCTCAGCAGCTTGGGGGCCCAAAGGTCCTGGACTGGGGGGAACGTCAGACAGGTCCTAGGATGGCCGTGGCCACAGAGGAGCCACTCAGCCACTTAGTTTGCTGGAGCTAAATGTCTCTCTCTCTCTCTCACACACACACACACAATTAAATCCTAATGATAAGTTAATATTATGGTGAATTCTCTGTGCCTCTCATCTTTCTCCTCGTAGTCACTGGTCTTTTGGACAGTTCCCTGCTTATTGGGACTTTCAGACATGCTGCCCGGCACTGAGGCCAGAAGTACCCTCTTCACATTTAAACACAGTGGAGCAAATTGCTGCTCTGCTACTTACCACCCAGGGGCTACAGGCCAAGATAATTCCTCTAAGCATCTGTAAAGTGGCGATAATGACATCCCCTTCACCAGAGTGTTGTGAGAATTAAATTAGCCAATGACCCCAAAGTGACCGCTGTGGTTATTATGCTGAGGCATCCTGGATTGATGTGGATTCAGATCTGCCAGAGGACAGATGTGTCCACCTGTGCCTTAGCTTTATGGCAGGTGGGCCTCTGAAACTGCCTCCCAGCCCAGGGCTCTAAGGGGCCTCTGTGCCCAGTGTGAGATCCTGCCAGCCTCTCCTCCTCCCAGTGCCATTCGGAATCTCTGACCTGGCAGGAGTCTTGCCCAGGCTTCTGAAGGTTTCCTGCACAAATCATACTGTCATCGATCATGTGGTCGTAGAGTCGGCGGGAGTTGCACAACGTATTGGCGATCAGCTTGACTTTGGCATCCAGGAGCTGGCGGGACCCTTCCCCTGGGGGACAGAGAAAAGAGGTGGCCACTGTGGGGACCAGGGTGGCACCTGCCCCACCAGAAGCCAGCAGTGGTAAAAAAAAAAAAAGGGCTTCCAGCTTGAGTTCAGGCAAGAAGGAGTTTGCCAGGAGATGGGCAGAGAGGCCTCATCTTCCAAGGTTGGGAAATTCCTTCTAAGCTCTTTGCGTTAAGCCTTTACCACGCCTTTACAGACCTTTAGTGCTGCGCTTATCACAATACGGCAGAGTCATTTATTCCCTCCTCCGGCTCCCCAACTACACTGTGAGGTTGGAAGGGCAGGCCTGGTGTCTTAAACCCATCTTTAATTTCCCATGCCTGGCAGAGGGCTAGTGTGGAGTTGATTCTTGATGGTTGATCTTCTAGATTACCTGCTTCCCAGAGCAGACATCTCATCCCCTAAAGAACCTCTATTCTGCTCAATCCATTCTGGTCGGCATGGTGATGTTGAAAGGTTTAGATGGACTACAATGAAGATAGCTACAAAAAGCATTTTCTGGTTAACCCTAAATCCAGAAACCTTCTTTCCCAAAGTCTTGTGACAAATTTGTATATTACATTTCACTTTCTTCATGAATACAGGCCTATTTAAAGTGACTCGTGCTTTCCCATGATTAAGGACAAGATCTGGGGGGAAGAGAAATCTACTTTAAGTATTTGAGGAAGACTTGAAACACACTTCTGAATTTCATATATTAGAGCATATAATCTTTTAGTACTATGAGGAAAGTAACCCTTTGGTTACTTTCTTAGAAAAGACCAAATCCTAGAGACAAATCCATAGCTTGATTTAACAAAATTTTATAGGATGCTGGCTATGTGGGGAACCCTGACCAAGGCACTGTGGGAGAGACAAAGATGAGCAAGACTGACTCCCACCCTCCAGGGGCTGACTTAATGAACATCTCTAGAGAATTCTCTCATCTCCTATTGTCATGATTCCAAAGATAGGGGGTAAGTATGGTTATTGGGGAACAAAAACTCAGCTGTCCAAGTGACAAAGCCAAGAATCTAACGCAAGTCTGTCTGACTCCAAATCCACCTTCATTCTAATCTACCTATGGGAAGAAAATGGTCTCCATGGATACAGGACCATTGCTTGATGAAAATCAAGGATCTAGGGGTGGGGGCCAGGGACAGACATGGAGTTCAGGGAAGACTTCTTGGAGGTGATGAGATTTAACTAGAGTCTGAGAGTTGAGGTGATCTCTTTCTCTTGATAGTCCTTTTTCAATATAACACTGATTTCAAGTTCAGAAGGGCAGTTGAGTTTGACCCTTTCTTCTCTGGTTGATGTAGCTCACCTGTCTCCGGAAAATGCGTGGCCACACTCACCTGTTTCTGTAACACCCCAGCCAGAGATGTGACACTCAGTCCCAGAGGGAAAGGGGTCATCGGGCAGACATACAGTCTTCACGTATTTGGACTCCAGGGCGCAGTGACCATCCACTGGCTTTAACTTGAGCAAAGCTGGGTAGAGAGAGAAAGGTAATGACTTCCTGTCTGTCAAAGAAGCATTAGCTTGAACTTGACTGGAAGGTGGTCATAGCAAAGCCTCAGTCCCAATGCCTAAAAAACTTCTTCCTCGGTCATTCCATTCTTCTAACTTCTGCCTGAGGAGGAGTAACCCTTCAGGCTGAGAGTAATATCAAGAAATAATAGTTGAGTTTGAAATAATTTCTAATTCACTTTTTAAAAATAGGCTTTAAGGGAGAAACAAAGATATTGAGGAAGGAGGGAGAGTGAGAGGTCTGTGAAGAGAGAAACAGAGCAGCAAGCAGCTGAAGTACAGTATTGCCCGCCGGGTGCCAGATGTGCATGGGGACACATTCGCTCATGTCACTTGACACCCAGGAAGCTAACAGTTGTACATCAGTGCTCCCTCTTATGGAAGAGGGAGCTGAGGCTTAGAGAGGTAAAGCTGGCTAGTCAGTGGGGGAGCTGGGATTCAAGGCTGAGCTCTTTCCACAACACAACATTCCTAGCATCTCTTCCTCTCAATTTAAGAGCTTGTACATGTGTATCAACAACCCTAATGCAAACTTTTAAGAACTATAAAGCTCTGGAATAAATTCTCTACCTTACAGCATCTGTGAGGGACCAAAAAGATAAGAGCACCTTCTAGAACCAAACTTCAGCTTTCCATCAGTAGAGAAATCCACCCAGGACAAGACCCATGGGCGGTCCATGATAGAAGAGACTTGCCAATATCATTGTGGGGAATCTCATCTCTTTCGTTATAGTGGCTGTACTTGAATATCTTCTCCACTCCAAAGCTCTGCTCATGGGATTCTGTCTTCTTCAGGTCCTGGTCCCCTAGCACCACTTTTAGATGCCTGGTTTTTATGCTGCAAGGGAAAGTACGATGATCAGGAAGAAGCCCTGGGACTTGAGAGACTGGAGCCAAGTCCTGGTTCGCTCCTGGTGAGCTATGTGACGTTTGACAAATGACCCAACCATCTGCAGCCTTGGCATCCTCATCCGTAATCATCATCTTGCTCACAGAACTTTGCTGTGTGGTCCAAATAAGATAATGTGAGAAAACTGCTTTGTTAATGGAATAGTCTCCAAATTTAAGCTATAACTTGTATCCTGCATTTCCTGGGAGACCTCTCATTCCCCCCAGACTTTGCTAAAGGGCAGCCAATTAATGTCATGAACAAATATTCTTGGGAGATGCTAATGTTTGCATGTTCGGCCTCTCTTGAGGAACACCTCCTAGAATCCCAGAAGAAATTGTTTAATAGCAAAGTGGGACTAGAATACCTTCAAGGCCATCTTCAAAACCTGGGCTACCTGGGACCAGCCCCGACTATGAACTTAGGGAACTCGGGAAGGTGGTGATTCTTCAGGCTCCCCAGAGATGCTGGCTTCTCTAAGGCACACAGGAGTCATGACACCTGGCCTGGGAGGCTCGTTGGTGATGGCATCAGATGGGAGCATGTTATTTTTCTCTATTCAGGGCAGGGCTGGAGAGGTTCAGGAAGCAGGTAGATCTAGGTTTGCAGCCGACTTGTCCACTTACATCCCACATGATGTTAGGCAAAGTGCTAAACCTTCCAAAACTCAGGGTCCTCATTTATGAAATGAGAATAAGAATCAGCTCGATCTATCCCTGTGCCAATAATTTCTGAACATTTGCTCCTTACGAAGATCTCAGCTAGGCGTGAGGGTTACTACAGTTAATAAAAGATCAAAATCTATGTCTTCCCTCGGCTGGTCTTCCAGGGAATAGTTTTAAGGATTGAATGTCATCATAGTTGTGATGCACATGCTAAGCATGCTAGACATGGCAGCTCTTTTCCTTCTGGTTTCAAGGAGCCACTCTTTTGCTCTTGGAGCTAGATCAGCCCAGATCCTGCCAGAGTCACCAACATGCTGCTCAGATGGGAAGGAGAAAACAGCCCTATAAACCCAAGTCTCCCTGGCCTCTGCTTCCAGCAGGCACCTACTCAGTGCAGTGGGCGGCAGTGAGCACCCAGCAGGGGTGGATCAGCGCTCCCCCACAGTAGTGGCCCTGGGGCATGGAGACGGTCTGCCGCAACAAGGTCTGCAGGGACGCCTGCCAAGGGTGCTTGCCCGCCGTGCTCTTAAAGCCCCCATAGATCCTCTTGGCCTTCCTCCCTGCTGTCTCGGTCCTCCCACACGAGCCGAACTGTGAAAACGTGGTCAGGGGCTCTGTGGGGTCTTCCTTGGGGCCGGCAACATCTGTGAGACACAAGAAAGACACATCACACTACTTGCTCTCCCTCTAGATCCTCAGAAAGACCTGGTAAGAAGTATGACTGAGTCCAGCAGCTTCGCAAGTGTCCAGAGCTAAGAGTGCATCCAGGGTGGGCATATAGCAGGTGCACAATTAGTATTTGTTGAATACGTTAATTAATACACCAGTCTATAGAATTAACAATGAAGATGATGTTTTTCCTTCTTATTTCAAAATGTATCACACACACACACACAAAAGACATGTGTGTAATATATAAATCCATCACTGGGTACGTACTTGACTATTCATGAATGCATATGTATATTTTGGAGGTTTTTTCAGTGTATAGGGGAGCATATCTAGAGGAAGTAGAGTGAGAGATATAAGATATTTGCACAGATAACTATCATACAAAGGAGAGAACAATAAGTGTTGCACTGAGTAGTACTATTCCATTCCATGGGGTTTTCAAGGAGGGAGAGATTATACTTCACTTGGTAGATCATGGAGGGCTTCCTGGAGGAGGGATGACTTGAGATAGTTCTCAAAGAAGGGTTGGCTATGGACAAGAGCAGATATGGGATGGAGTAGTATAGACAGAGATGACCATAAGAGCAAAGGGACAGAAGTGAAACTGTCCAGGGAGGTAATCCCATTGATCAGGGTGGGAGGGTGCATTGTTCTAGACATGGGTAGAGAGGTGGGCCAGGGTTGCCTGGCAGAAAGACTGTGAGGCTGGAATTCAGTCCATGTTGCATCCTGAGAAGCTATGGAGGCCAAGCCAATATTTTATCACCATTGTACACTGAAGGCCTGGCATAGTGCCTGGCACACGGCAAGCAATCAATAAATATTTGCTGATGCACTAACTGGGAGTCAGGAAACATCAGTTTACAGTCGGCCCACTGGCCTGAGTTTACAAAGGTATCCAAGCCTGCTCAGCATTCTGAGAGGGGAGCAGAGGATCAGGCAGTTGGGTTGCCAATGGGATGGCGATTGGTAGAGCAAGGGTGGTGGGAGGACGAGGGTGGGAGAGATGGATGCCAGGAACATCTGTCTATGGATCTGCAACCTCCCCACTACCAGGGCCTCCAGACAGCCATGGTCTTACCTAAGGCTGAGCAGGCTGAGATATCACAGTATTCCCATTTCACTTTCCCATGGTTTACTTTAATGAAACACCAGGGCTTTTTGTCTCCATCGGGGTTTCTAAAATAAAAAAACAAAATAACCCAGGTCAAGGCTTGGTGAACACACAGGACCTCATTAAAGGACCTTTGCATAAAAGAGTACCAAGTTCTTGCCCTCCCCCTGGGACCGCATTCCATTCCCTTCCTCCAACAGGTGAGCAAACTCTGGCATATAAGGATGGGCACAGTTTTTTGGTAAAGCCTTAACTTCCAGAGGAGAATCCCAATGACCAGGAAGTAGTTCACAAGCCTTATACCAGATCCATAGGACATATCAAATTGTTTGCAGGAAAGGAAATGAGATTCCTGTTGAAGATCCTTATTTGTCAAGAAAGTAAAATGACCATAGAAACATGGTGAGAGTAGGGCTCCCCTGCCCAAATTTCCAAATTCCACGCTTGGGAATTCTCTGAGCAAGGCCGCCATGGGGTCACCCTGAAGACAGCTCCTTGATGGGAACAGCTCAAGATGGGTGAAAGTGGAAGGTAACTTGTGTTTTGTGCAAGGAAATCCTCTTGTTTAGTGGAATCAGTTTAACAGCATACCAAAAAAAAATCCCTGCCCCTTGATTGCAGATAATGTATGCCCTTGGCCTTGTTTAGACATTGGGAGGAAGCCAACAGAATGGTCTGGAGGCAGCAGAAGGGGAAGAAGGTAATTAGTCATCCCCAGGAATAGAAGTGGCATTATCCTTACTTGCGAAAACCTGAACATCCTTGTAGCAGAGACTACGATGCTCATAGACATTCCCTTTTCTCCTCTGCGTTTCTCTCTTGAAGTTATGTGGGTCTATGTGAGACTTTTTTCGGCCAATGAAATATGTTTGTAGAGATGATGTGTGACTTCTAGGTTGAGGCAGTAAAAAGCTCACACTCCATTTTCCAGTCTCTCTCTTCCCTTCTTGGGTATTTGAGCAACTTTGTGGAGCTAAGAATCTCCCCTAGTCCCCACCCTACATGACACATGTATCATTAGTGAGAAAGAAACTTTGATGTATTCAAGCCACTGTGATTAGGGGGTTGTTTGTTACAGCAGCATACCCTAACCTATCCTGAGTAGGAAAACCTCCCTAGAAAGAAAGCTGATGAGGTCAGTGCTCCATTCCAAAGTTTCTCAGCTGGCCCAGGAAAACTAGGAGGAGGGGAATGGACAAATAAACCCTGACAAGCAGTCAAGACTGAGCACAGGAAGAAGATAAGTTTTACCTGCAGAAGTTGTGCTCCCCAATCCCATGGACCTCAGCATTCTCCATAAACATGTTGTAATTCTCCTGCAAGAGGAGGTGGGAGTTCCAGTAAAGGCATAAGTGCTGGTTGACTGTCCTACTCATTTTCCCTCGGTAAGAGTAGCCATCACCAACATAGCAGTCATCAGAACCTCGGAGAGAGCAGGCAGGGATGTGAGAACTGAGAGCAAATGGCATGCTGCTCCCGAAGAGGACTTGGCAGGTGTATCAAGTGGTGAGAGGATTGGGCCTGAATATTGATCACCCTGAGATTTCACCACAAGGTCCCAGAAGGAAGGTGACTTGAATGTTCCACATTCAACCCAGTTTAAAAACATGAACTATTGTGGTTGTGGTGGGTGCTTTAATTGTGGCTCACACAAGAACGGGTGGCATGGGTTGAGGCCCAGGGATGCCCAGGTGTGTTTGATTTGCCTGCACTGCATCCAAGTTTATTCCTTTCTTTACACGGAGCCAGACAAACCCTATGCCCGTAGGTCAGAAGGCTGAGGCAATAGTAGAGTTTGGAAATCTTGACTTGAACCTCATTCTGGCAACAAAACTCAGAGAGACAAGGATTCCAGAGGCCTCACTTACGGCCCTGAGTTTCTGATGAAGTGGTGGTTGAGACCCCTACCTATTTCACAGAGTCTCCCCTGGAACCCATCAGGACAGGTACAGATAAACTTGGATCTCCGCCTATGCCGGGAGCAGGTGCCACCATTTTGGCAAGGATTTGGCTTGCACACAGGAACCACTGTGAACACAGGAAGTGAGGCCAGGAAGGCTCTTCAGAAGCAGTTGCAGCTACATCTGAGATGACGAGGAGATATGGGTGGGACTCTTCTGGTGTCCATCCTTTCACAAAAGATGGGTCACCAAAGGGGAAAGACAGACTCACTGACGCTCTAGTAAATATACACACAAACCTTAAGATCATAAACAAGCATGAATGAAGCAATATGATGGCGGCCATGCAAAAAAGAGTATATAGTCATGCGTAGCTTAACAACAGGGATACATTGTGAGAAATGCATCATTAGGCCATTTTGTCATTGTGCAAACATTATTGAGTATGTTTACACCAACTTAGATAGGATAGCCTACTATACACCTAGGTTCTATGGAACTAACCTTATGGGGCCACCATCATATATGCAGTCCATCGTCAACTGAAATGTCGTTATGTGGTGCATGACTGTATAAGTAGATGGGTCACTCAGGAAGGAATAACAAGAGGCATAGCCTTAGCAGGAATTTGGGGGCCTGTCTGAGCTAGAGTGAAGCTCGGTTCTGTCCCTTGATAGCTGTGTGACCGTGAACAAGTTAGTTAACCTCTCTGAACTTCAGTTTCTTCATCTGTAAAACTCTTCCTTGCAGTGTTTTTGGGAGAATTTGAGAGAGAAAATAAATTTCTTGGGACAATGCCTGACTCATAGCAGTGACTTAATATAGATTTATTACCCTACATGGCCCATTCCAGGAATAGACCAGGGCTTACTTCCTGGAGGAAGTGGGTTTCAAGATGCTTCTTTCTGGATGGGAAGGGACACAGATCAGGACTCTCTAGAGATGATGAATCTTAAATAGTCCTAGTTAAAAGGGCCATCTTGGATGCCACTAAAACATCGGATGTATCCAGACTGCCACACAATAGGACTCAGACACCTCAGGCACAAACCAGGAAAGAGAGAGCCTAGCACAGAAGGGGCCTCCAGCACTTACCTGTGGAGCAGTCTTGACCCGTGTAAGGGTATCTGCAGGCACAGTGGTAGTAGGGAGGACTCTGAGTAATGAGACATTCACCTCTGCCACAGGAGTTGTTCTTGCACTTGCTTTGCACTGTAGGAGATCCATAGAGAAGTAGGGCCAAAGTACAGGACATTATTTGGGGATACCTGTACACTACAACGTTTGGGGCGGGGCTGGTTGAGAGCGTTTGTGCCCTTGTCCATGGTCCTGAAACACCATGCTACCTCCTAGACAAGGCTTTTCTCTTATCCTTGGGTCATGGATGATTGCTTCCCAGTTCCTTCCAGCGCTCACAGTCTTTATTATTGTATCTTTATAAAAGTTTTAATAATTTTTACACCTTCAACAAACAAATAGAGCTGCAATTTGAGTTTCTCCATTTCACAGCTGATTTTATATTTCATTTACAGTTTTGTCATTCTTCCAAGAAGGTGAGGGACGAACCTGGGTACTATGCTTGTGCCTGATATCCCAGATCACCCTGAAATATTTATTGAAGGACGTGTAGGGTTGAAAATGGAAGGAATAAATGAAGAGAACACAGAGGAAAGAAGTCAACTGTAAAAACCTATATAAAGACCCTCACTGCTTCCCCCACTCCAGTTAAATGGTTGCCAGGTGGAGCACAATCCAGGTTCTATCTAGGGGTGCAATTAGCCCATAGAGCTCTATTCCCGATGCGTTATTACATAGCCTCATGTTATGCCCACAAGAGGTCACTAAAGGCAGGCACAGCTTTATCAGAATCTCTGAGCGAGGATGGCAGGAAGACAGAACATGGAGCCAGGAGTCAGGCACCAGGGCTCTAATTTCTGCTCTTCTCCTAACTAGCTGCGTGACCGTGAGTGAGTCCCCTGAACTCTCTGGGCTCCCTTTCTCTAACTGGGCTGGTTGGGCCTTTTGTGCCCTGTGATCCTTCCTGCTCTCTCATTTGAGAACAATATTTCTCTGTTGTAGTCAGTCTAAACACTCTAAACAACAACAACAAAAGTCTTGAGTTTGTAATACATCTTGGTTAGAATCCATCTTTTTTCTCCTGTTAGCCTCAATGTTCTCATCTGTAGAATGGACATACTAGCCCTATCTAACATGTGGGGGTGAGGATTCAGTGGGATGCTGCCTGTGACCATGCTGAGGAATCCATTATGCATGATTCAACATGTGTGGTTACAATCCTTTCCATGGGACCCCTCAGCCCTTCCTTACTCCCTAGAGTTGGAGGAGGGACAGCCTCTTGTTCAGCTCGGAGGGCGGAGTGAATCCAGTGAAGGTGCACTCACCGTTCTGACACCTGTTTCCAGAGAAGGGTGCTGGGCAGCTGCACGTGAAGGTGTTCCCATTGACGAGGCAGTCCCCATCATGTTCACAGGGGTTGGAAAGGCATGGATCTAAGACATGTGGGCAGAGGTCAATGTTTGCAATGAACAGCAGATGAGAAGCCCCCTCTTGCTCATTGAATTTCAGTGTCCTGCCCAAATGAGGAAATAACCACACAGCCAGTGATTGGGGAAAGGGAGCTACATGCATTGCCTCTAAAGAGCAAGGACGGGCTGGCCCCGTGGCCGAGTGGTTAAGTTCGCATGCTCCACTGCAGGCGGCCCAGTGTTTCGTTGGTTCGAATCCTGGGCGCGGACATGGCACTGCTCATCAGGCCACGCTGGGGCGGCGTCCCACATGCCACAACTGGAGGGACCCACAACTGAGAATATGCAACTATGTACCTGGGGGCTTTGGGGAGAAAAAGGAAAAAAATAAAATCTTTAAAAAAAAAGAAAAAGAGCAAGGAAGACTGCAGTCACACGGCCAGAGAGAGGGATTCAGGTTAGCAAGAGGACAGGCGGGAAAGAATTGTGGCTGCCTCTCCTCGGCCTGGCTTTGGACGGGGCCTTTCTCATTGAGAAACTCCTCTTTTCCATCATCAGTGTTTTTCTCCTCCCAGTCTCACTGGGAGTGCCACAGGGTCTGTCTCTGATGCTGAAGACATTTCACAAGCCTGAAGACCTCCCCTACTCCCAGGGCCCGGGGGTGGAGGTCAGGACTGGGGAAAGAAAACCCACCCCTAATGAAACATAGGCTTTCTGAACATCAGGAAAGAAGACCAAAGGCAAGAGGGTGACAGAAGAATTGACGGCGAGGAGGAAATGACCCAGTGGCCTTCATCTTTCTTCAACTACTTGTTCAGTTAGATTTTGTCATATTTCATCTGTGTCTCTGGCTTTTCATGGTTGTCTGAATGGATCCTCCCTTGGGGAATTCTTTATCCTTCTGTTCACACACATTGTTCTTTGGTTCAGGCACTAGGATCCCTGGGCCTGGCTCTTGTTTTGATGGTCCCTTCTGATGTTCCCCTGATGCCCCGTATCTTGGCCCTGCCTTCCAGGCCACTTCGCACAGTTACACAGCTTTTATTCCAGTTGCTAAGTGCTTTCCATTCCTTCTCCTGGTTTAGTCACATGGCTTTGCTTGGGCCCAGCTTCTCATTTTCCTTTCTGTCCCATTGCTTGGGTTAAGTAGCCACAAAAACAAAAACAAATGTGGTAGAAGCACATGTGTGAGTAAATACACATCCACACACACACACACATACACACACATGCACACATACATACACATACACATCCTAACAACTGTGCAAGGCTTCTGAAGAGTAAAAAAGTAAAAGAAAAACACAGTACAAGTAGAAGGGAAGAAAAGTTCCTACGCCAAATTTGTGAACACTACAATCTGATGCCTAATGCTAACTCAAACTCTTCTTTGTAATTAGGCCCACCTGTAATCAGAGCCACAGGAATGATTTTGAACATGACTCCTATTCACGGTGTTAGGAGACCTGGGGATGAGGCACTAACTTGCTGTATCAACTTGGCTGAGTCAACTCCTCCCTTGGCCTCATTTGCTTCATCTATCATTGGGGATGAAGACACTGTTTCCAAGAAACACTCGCATCCTCATAGTGTATGATTCTACCTGAAAAAGAGCCAGTCTAACTAATTTCTTCCATATCTATTTCATGATGCTGGTCAGAGAGGAGGAAGAGAGAGAGGCCCTTGCGTATGTCCACGCATAAATTCCCCTCCAGGTGTGCTGCCCTCCTCCCAGGAGGGCCCCCCAGGGCAGCTTTAGTACCTACCATCCTCTGTGTAATACCAGTCAGGATTCTCAGGGTTGGCAAGAGTGCTGCTGGTGCTCTCTTCCTGGTCGTAATACTCCTGGCTGTTCTCATATTGGTCTGGGGTCCAATCTGCACAAGTGGGAGCAGGACAGAAGAAATCACCATCATTAGACCCAAATAAAACAACATTTTACTTTGTTGAATGCCCTTTTTCCCAAAGATTTAAAAGTCCTGAAGGAGGAATCGTGTCTTTCCAGCTCCTCACACTGATGGGGTGGACAGAAGGGGTCAGGTATCAAGCATTTTTGTTTGGAGAGTGTTATGACCCAGCCAGGCAGTGTGGACATTGGACAGTGTCAAGAGCACCTGACTGGAAAGGGGCAGAGGATGGAACTGTGACGTTGGACAAGCCAACTGTGTTCTTGGTGCCTCAGTTTTCTCATCTGTAAATGGCAGGAAGATGATTGGGGCCCAGAAGGTCTCCAAGATCCCACAGGAGAGCTGCCCAAGGTCATATCCAGTGGCACTTGAGTGCCTTGTTCGGTGGTTCTGTGAATGAAATTTCTTGATGGGACTGTATTTAGTCACTTCAGCTTAATGAGGTCAGAGAAACTTGTCACCGTCCTCTTGGTTGCAGCATCAAACTTCTCCCAAGTTATATCTATAGAGTCATCGTTAACAGCTAATATTTATTGAGCCTTTACTATGTACAAGGCCTGTGCTAAGCACTTTATAGGAACCATCTCATTTCATCCTCATGAAAATCTAGGAGATGTATTGTTATCTTTACTTTTAGTTGAGAAACCTGAGACTGAAGAGGTTAAAGAGGTTTGCCCAAGGTCACACTGCTAATAGACGGCAGGATATGAAGTAACGCAGTTTGCCTCCATAGAACCCCTAAATTGCAGCAGCTCAATGGCAACACTCTGTTGCTTCAACTGGCCTCTTACGCTGCCTCAGATGCAGCTGCACTTACCCTTGGGAACGGGGTTCAACCATCCCCACTGCATATCCAGCCTGCTAATGAGGAATCGCCCAAGGACAACCTTGAGAAGGCCCATGGACCTTGCCCAATGAACCAGATGGCATTGTATGGAGTTGCCCATGGTTATAAACTCCACATTAGGCCAGTCCATTGGGAAGAGCCGGTGTGTGTAAGGCTGGACTCAAGTCCTTTGTTGTCTTGGACCTTGAAAGATATTGGTAGCTCTGTGGCTCATGGAGAGAAGTTTGGGATTTGAAGAAAGTTGGTTGACTTTGCTCTCTCCAGCTGGCGGGAGTGTGGCAAGTAGGCAAGTTGAAGCTGTTAGGAAGCCGTCGGGTGATGCATATGATAATGAGGCAGGAGCACATGCAGATAGCTGACTTGAAAAGGCACTCCCACCGAGCCAGCTGATGGCTAGAGGATGGCGCTTTACCTAAGCCTGATTATCAACCACATTATCTTCCTCGTCTCTCAGTCATTCCCTTATAGTCTTTATCTCTTTGGCTTTTGAAAAACCGACTTTTGCACAATGGCTGTTTTATATTTCCCATTAAAATGGAACTATCTTTTTATTTCTTTTTTGAATACGCCAACTCTGGTTCCTTGCCAAAGTTTCACCTCATTTATCACAGTGTCAAGTCAAGACTCCCTCTGCTTGCTCATTATTTCTCCTGAGCTCCTTTTCCCCACTATGAAAATGCTCCCGGAGGAGGCCACCTCTCCCAGGACGAGGATCTAGGTTGAAGATAAGGCCATTGTCTTCCCGGAGCAAATAAAGTTTCTTTCCATCTAGCGTGATAAAGCAGAGAAAGAGAGTGAGAAAGTGGGAAAAAAAATGCTTTTCTGAGTTTGACATGAAAGGTTTCAAACTGACATTTAGGAGAGACAATGGGGTTTGGTAAGGAGATGACTGCAACGTTTATTTATTTCTTTCTTCTTTGGAGAATTTATTTTTGTTTTTCTAACAGTGGTTTAGAGATAAGTGCCTTTACATTGCTCCTGTCATTTCCCCCATCACTCCCCCAGGTTGAGGGTCAGACTGGCTAACCTTGGCTAGGCCATTGAGAATCCTCCCCTTTGCATATATTTGAAGACGGGGAAGAATTTTACATAGATGGAATGATGTGACTTTTCCAGTTGACGAGGGATGGAGGAAATGTCTGCTGGAGGCTTTTGACTTGAAACCAGCCCTATTACCAAGGCAAGAAGTCCCTGCTATTCTCCAGGGCCCAGGGTCCCTGGTGGAGGTGGATAGAAGCAGTGCAGGCTTGGCAGCCCCAGATCACCAGAAGCCATCCAGCTGGAGGGCTGTGCAAGGGAAGGCACCTAACCCCCTTACGCTTAGGCGGGGCTGCAACATGTTTTGAAAGTGCTTTATAGGAACATCATCCGGGAGGGTTTCTCCATCTCCAAACTTAAAGCTTATTTTGTCTTTCCTATTCTGCTGGCACTTAATCCCATTGTTTATGTAAGAAACACATGTACTGTAGACCTACAAAGGGCCAAGTATTATGCTAGATGCATGAAGGCATTGGGAATAGTGGAGAGTTATACACCCAAGAGTGGGATGTGGCCTCCAGGCAAAGGAGCCTCTAGTCTGGTTTGAGTGGGGGACGAAAGCCTGCCCAGGAAAGAGAGGAAAGGGTAGTGAAGAGGTAGGGAAGCTGGAGGTGGCCACGTTGAGGCCTGGGAGCCTCGAGTTCCACACTGGCCCTCAGGTGTGATATGAGCCAATCTGCTGGGAAAAATGGCCCTGATTCTCCATGCCCTCGTACCCACACCTTTTACAATGCGACTTTGCAGCTCCTCCCACCAAAAGATGGAATCGATTTCCCTACCCCTTGGGTCTGGGCTGGTCTTAGGACTTGCTTTGGCCAATGGCTTGTGGTGGAAGGACAGTGTGCCAGCTGACAGTGTGCCTAGACTTCAAGAAGTCTTGTGTACTTCCTCTCTCTCTTTCCTGCCCTCACGGACCCCTGTGACCGCCATGTGAACAACTCTGGCCTATTGGACAGGAGGATAAGAGAACATGTGGGGCTGCAGCAGACCCAGGGCTCCCACCCAAGGCCTCAGTCATATGAGAAGGCCCAGACAGTCCACAAGTGACGGCTGACACGGGAGGAGGCCCAGCCAAGATCAGCTGAGCCTGGTCCAGACCAGAAGAACCACACACTGAACCCAGTCTAAATTGCCAACCCACAGAATTAATATCTAAATACCTGGTTAGTGGTTTAAGCCACAAAGTTTGGGGTAGTGGACTATGCAGTAATAACAAGTGGACACAAAGGGCTTGATGGATATTGGGTTGCCAGTGGGATAAGAATGTTAACTACTAGAGCGTTCCTCAGTGGCCCAGGTGGCTGCGGAGTTTTAGGTTTCATGGCTGGATCTCAGATGGCACCTCTCTTGTGTGTTTGCATTTAACTTGGTTGATCTGATTGGTTTCCTCCAACTAGTTAGTCGGTTTCTTAAGAGCCAGGGCCATGTCTATTCCTCTTTCTACCCCACAGTGCCCAGCACAGAGCCCTGTAGACAGTTCTATGTGTGGACAGATCAGTTTTTCCCTCTGTGGCCACCCCTCGCTTCCTACTGGTTGACCAGCACACAGCGGACACACAGCTCTGCCAGCAAAGCTGTGTCTGTTGGGAGCAGAGGAAAAAGGCAATTTAGGAGAGAAACTATGTGAGATCTGGGTCATAGATATTTGGTGAAGAAAACGCATGATAAGCTCTGTAGAAGTCTGGAAACTTGTCCAAGCGCTTTCCTGGGTAGAGAGGGGGCTGCAGCCTGCATGAAATGTGGTCCCATTGGTCAATTAGAAAAACACTCCAGGCTCAAATACAGATAATCTGAGAATTTCTATAGGCTATGGAAAAGGTGGGATCTTTGTGGGAAGAATGAGGCAGCTGTCAGAGGCATTTTATATTCAGTATAAAAAGCAATCCTTCTGGATTTGTCTGTTATCAGAGTCTGTTTCTAGAATTTATCAGGAAGAATAGTGAGAGTGTCCTGAGTTAACCCAAATGACCCTAGTAATAGGTTTGTATCTCTTGAGTATTTTCCATGTATCAGATGCTATACTAAATAAATGTGGTTGCCCATAATCTTATTTAACCTTGAAACAACCCTATGACATAGGTATTATGATTCCTGTTTTACAGAAAAGGAAAAACGAAGGCAGAAGGAGAGGGCATCGAACCCAGCTCTACCCCACTTCAAGTCTGGTCTGCTTTTTTATGAGCCTTGGAGCCTCCTGTGGGGTTGAATTTCATGAAATTCCATGGGTTTTAGCTCCAGGAAGTAACATGCACTGGGAGATCTTTTTAAGCTCATGCCCCAGGTCCCTCGACCAGATTACCATGGTCCATACCCACGGTCTCTCGGAAGAACTCAGGGTTCCTGTGACGGAGGCTTTGCAGCTGCTCTGGTTAAAGAGCTTGCCAGATGTGTGGAACGGAATAAAAATGCCTGGAATGCCGTCCCTGTTGGCATCATCCATCACCATGGCACAGACGGTTCCTCCCAGGGCCTCCCCCAAACCCAGCCCTGTCGGCCTGCATTTGACGCTTCCAATCCGGCTGACAGGGTGAGGCCAGTGGAGACCCCACTGGAAGGCAGCAGGACCGCTGATGGATGGGCTAGGCCTGTGTCGCCAGGCAGAGCCGAGCCAGCTTTGAAGAGGCATTTCTGCAGGCCTATTGGCTGTCACGTCACCTGTTTCGGGGAAGTGAGCAGGGCCCGTGATGTTTGATGGCCACCTCCTCCGCCGCCCAGTGGGGACTGTGGCTTGGGCACCTTCTCCTCCAGCAACGCCCTCACCATGCACAGTCTCCAGCAAGACCAACTAAAGTGGCACCTTGCCTGTGGATGCGAGCACAGCGTTTCCTTAGCCACGCTATTGTCCAAAGCTGCCGGGATCTGACAAATTCCATCAAAGCACAACCCCCGAGTGAAATTAAATCAGACACTAACGGGGGTGTGTTTAAAACCTAACCTGCTCTCTGCAGAAAGGCCCAGTCACTATATCCCACTCTGCTCCACAGCCAGATGCTGACAGAACACCTCGAGACAGACTCGGGAGACCAGGCGTAGCATGCTCCAGGGTCCCTTCATCTAGTCACCAAATTATCAGTAGCTATTGGCAGAGTTCTTATAGAGCCCTGAATCTCAGGATGTTAAATCCAACACTCTCCCCTCCCTACTAAGTGTTTTTTAAGCCTGTGCTTAAATACCACCAGTGATGGGGAACTCACTACCTCTCAAGAGCCCAACAGCCCATTCAGATTTTTGGACAACAGATGATTAGGAAGTTCTTCCGGTTTGCAGATCAAATCTGACTCTATAGTTTCCAATCTATTTAATTAAAGCTAAAAGGCTTATAGACAAATAGACTGTGTCCACTCCCTTTTCCATGCTCTTTTCTCAGTAGGGTCACTGCTTACAGTTGTTCATGTTGTTCACTGCACAATTCCAGCCTACCGTAAACTCATAGTCATTGTGGATGTCTTTTACAACTTTCTGGCAGATGGCATTAAAGCGTCATGAGGTAAAGACTCCTCTAATTCCCACAAAGTCCACCTCACGGACAAATACTTGAAGAAAGTGAGGTCCCTTGAGTCTTTTGTGCTCGTGTTTCTTCCACTGTATGATCCCACAGTTCTGCAGCTCCATGTCACAGACGCCCAGACCAAAGCCACCCCTTCGACGAGCCTGAGCAGTTTGTGTTGAAGGCTGGGGAGAGGGCGGGTCTTCCAGCCTCTTGGCTTTTTTCTGTGTGGATGCTGGCGTGGCCAGCCAGGGATCCCTCTGAAACGTGGTTCTTTCAAGGAACTGAATTATGTGTTGTTGAACCAAACAGTTTCCTTTGCTTTGGGGAAAGAAACAGACCCTCTTATGCATGCCCTACTCATGCATATTTCCGTCCAGTTCCACAAACATTTCCTGAGTGTGTGGTGGGACAAAGGCCAGGCATCTCTTGCACAAGTCTGTCTGTCTGCCCCCCGCCCCCAACCCGGGGCTTTGCTACAGGAGAATATTGACTGTCAGGTGAATTTGGCCCAGCTACAGCCATCTTTGCTCCAAATAAACCCTTGATCCCAAGTTTAGTCGTGCCTGCAGTCTCCTTATGCCATCTGCCTGGCTCTTGTCCTCTGTGGGGCCAGCCCAGGTCGCTGCCTGTGGGGGACACTGGCCTCTGCCCCGATCAAGTAGGGCGTGGAGCTTTCTCCCTTGGGTCTCGGAGCTGCAAAGGGTGACCCAGACCCAGAGTCAGAGCCCACGAGTAGATGGTGTGGCTGGAGGGAGCAGCCCTGCTCCTCCTCACTCCCTGAGGCCTGGGCGTAGCTGAGGGCACCAGGCAGAGGCAACAGGAAAGGGAGAAGGTAAAGGGGGGAGTCTGTGAATGACAGAGCCCCTGCAAAAGAGCAGGGCTCACTGGGTAGTGGATGCATTGAGTCTTCAGGAAACAAACCAGGTGGGGGTCCTGGTGGGAGGCCATCACCAGGGGTAGGTCAGCCTGGCGGCTGCCTGCATGGCACCAACACCATCCTCTCAGCATAGAGGTGCTGGCTCCCCACTCAACGGGGGTGCAGCAAGTGGGGGTGGCACAGGGTTGGCCCACTTGGAGCCAGGCATTGCACAACGACACCCTCACTTTGAGTTGGCCTTGTCATCTCATCTCAGCCACTAATGGGCTACGTGACCTGGGGCAAGTTGCTTCCCCTCTCGGGCCTCGGTTTCCTCCTCTGTAAAATGAAGGGGTTTAACTGCACCAGCAATTTTTCCCATGGGGTCCTGAGACTGGGCATCAGGGGGGTCCACGGGCAACTCAAAATTGCGGAAAGCATTGCACGTATGCAGGGACATACAAACACCCAGGAGTGCGTTTTTCTGGGAAAATTCTAGAAGGAGTCCATGACACTTCTGAACCATTTGAACGCTGAGGTTGCTCCAATACTTACATGCATGGGCCCCCTTTCCTCCACCCCAGAGCCAGCCTGTGGTTGGTGGGGAGCCCGAGGGCCATCCGCGCACTCACCTGGGTCTGGGTCTACGAGCAAGGACATCAGGGAGAACTGAAAAACAAAAGGACACAGAGCAGCACGAGGGTGAGTCCACTGAGCTGGCCAGGTGCTTCCTGAGCTCCTGAAACTTGAGAAGAGCCTTCCCTGGGGCCATATCCAGGGCACAGGGGCACTGGGTGCGTTCTGATGGCTGCAGCTGGGACCGGGTTGGAGGAACAGGGTGGGGCCTATTTGAAGACGTCCCTCCCCCGTTCCTGGCTGGCTGAGCATACAAAGCATTGTCTTTTCTCATCGGTCTGGATGTGTGGCACTTGCACTTACTGTCCTCATGTTGGAACCTGGCTGCCCAGGTATTGACGATCTTGTTAGTTACTACGGTTGGCATGCACTGAGCATCGCCTCTCTGCCTGACTGTGCATTGTTGCATTTAATTCTTAAAACAGCCCTACCAGGATGCTTTTATTAGCCTGTGTGCCGGTGAGAAAACTGAGGCTCAGAGGTCACACAGCTGTGATAGAATTCAGATTCACGCTCAGGTCTAGGTGATTGCCTCGGGCGACAGCTCCTTGGGGTTGGAGACAGACACTTAGAACACTCCAAGGACTTCCCATTGTTATTGGAACAAAACGCAAACTCCTGCCAAGACCCAGAAACCTCCTCCCATACCTCTCCCTCCCACTGCTCCTTGCTAATCTCCAGCCACACCTGGGTTCAAAATGGCACTAGCCAAGCTCCTCCCACCTCAGGGCCTTTGCACTTGCTGTTCCCTCTGTCCGGAAAGCTCTCCCCTCACCATCACTAGGTCTCAGCTTAAATGTCATCTTCTCAAGGAGGCCTTCCCTGACTCCTCCATCGGAATGACAACCCCTCTATTGTTTTGTTCCTCGTTCCTTTCCTCCATGATCCTCATTATAGCATGTAGTTTTATATTTGTTTGCATGCTGTCTGTCTCTCACAGAAGACTCTGTCCTCTGGAAAGGCTAAGATTCGTCTGTTTCATCACTGATGTATTTACCCCATACCGAGCATAGTTCTTGGCACGTGGCACACCTCAAAAAGTTTTTGCTAAATAAACAATGATATAATGAGTTCCTTTTAGAATGCAGTACTTACCAGAAGAAGACAGTTGTACTCATTTAATAGCTGGAAAATTTTCTTTCACTTAAATCACAGGTCAGCAAACCGAGGCCCTTGGGCCAAACTCAGCAGTTGTGGTTTTATAAATAAAGTTTTATTGGAACACGGCCACGCCCATTTGCTTATGGCTTGCCTATGGCTGCTTTTGTGCTGCAGCAGCAGGGTAGTTGAGACAGAATGGCCCCAAATATTACCTATCTGGCACTTTACAGACAAAGTTTGCTGACCTCTGATTTAGAAAAGGAGAGTTCCCTCACCTGACAGGGTTCCCTTTGCGTCTTGGCAGCCAAAAGGCTGCGGTCAATGTGATCACCTTCCCGGTACCCACTTCAGTCTGGGCAGTTCCGTGTATTTTCTTCCTCTACCCTCAGCAGAAGTTTTAATTTTCTACTTTACTGTGGGCCTCCTTAGCCCTTCTGGGAATGAGGCAGGTGATAAATTAGGAAGGAAAGGTAAAAAGGAAAGAACGCATCCTGACGTGATGCACCAAGGGCACGACATCAACAAGGAGAGTTCTGGACAACAATGCTCATCCTTAAGCTCCTCTGAGGAACACGCCAGATCCAACGTGTGGGCATTCGACAAACGACTAGCCTGGATTCTGCAAAACATCAGCATCATAGAAGACAAAAAAGGGTGGGAAGACCGTTCTTATTCAATGAGCCTAAAGAGACACGACAACTAAATGCAGCATGTTATTAAACACAAGTTTTTAGAAAATAGCTATAAAGGTCCCTATTGGGACAATTGGGAAATTTAAAGACAGCCTTATATTAGAGAGTACTACTGTATCAATGTCGAATTTCTGGAGAGTGATGATGGTGTTGTGGTTCTGCAGGAAAATGTCCTTATTCTTAGGAGGGGCCTGCTGAAGCAGTGGGCGTGAGGTCTGCAATTTAGTTGCAAATGATTCAGCAAACCAACCAACCAACCAACCAACCAACACCACAAATACATCTCCATACATGCAAGAGTGAGCGAGAAAGTAAATGAGGCGAGATGCTGGCTGTCACATCCAACTGGGGGGATGGTATTCAGTGCATTATTCTTTCCTCTCGTCTGTAGCCTTGACAAATTACACAAGATAAAGTTGGGGAGGGGAAAGGAATGCAAAGAAAGGAAGAGAGGCCATTTGTTGTCTGGACTGGGCCTCTGTTTAATTGCCCTATGGTCCCCCTGTCCTATTTCTGCAGGAAATGGACAGGGGTCAGTGTTTTATTTTGGTGGGGAGAGGGTTTGACGGTGGGGAGCCCAGCAGAGAAGGGGCAGGTTCAGGCCTCAAGGGTGTTCCTGGACCTGAGGGGCATCTGAAGCTGACTCCTCTGGGCCTGAGTGTCAGGACGGTGCCAAAGAAGGGGTGAGAGAGGGCCCCAAGCATGGATGTCACTCCTCCTTCAGCCTCCCCTCATCGCAGCCAGTCAGCTCTGCCTTGGTCCTGGCCCTTGGCCCGGCCTTGTCTTCCTTCCATCGAGCTGGTCTAGAGGGCAGGGCCTGTCCTTCTTTGTCTGTCTTCACCCAGCCCTGAAGAGATGCCCGCCTGAATTCTCCTGTTTGAGCTGAATAGTTCAAATAGCTGAACTTGGGCTGTGCCTGGCCACCCTCGGCCCTGAGAAGTGGGCAGAAACAGGAGAGAGGACTTCGGGGAACATCTTTCCTCAGGGCCCAGTGTGGAAAAAGCCCTCCAGGACCTGTGCCTGGGCCAGAGCTCCAAATCTGAGCTCCAGACTGGGGCCTGAGGGACAGCCAGGTGCTGTGCTACCCGTGGCCAGCAGGTGGCGGACGTGCCCTTTGCAGCAGCTGGAGCTCAGAGGGAAACCAAACAGCGTGAAAGCTGGACCTTCCGGGTCGGGAGCCCTTCAGACTCCACTGGCTCTCAGGGCATCTGAAGCAGCTGTGCAGCCTGGGCTGCATGTCAGGGCATCCCAGGGATCCTAAGCAGGCCCACTCATTTTGCGAATCATTGGGTCAGTGCACAGAGAGAGGCTGGGGTGGAATGTGGAACCTGGCAGTCTAAACACCAGGCTGGATATCTGGGGGACTGGGAGGGAAAGGCCAGGCCACGCCACTAGCGGTGATGTATGCCACCCATCTGGATCTTGAAACTAACCTGGGTGGTGGTAGGGGGTGGGGCACAATGTTCACCTCCTTTCATCCCCTTATTCCATTCAGTTTTCCCAGAGACAGGAAAATGGTAGAACTCCTACTCCTGGGACTTGCAAATCCAAAAAGGACAATCCCTGATGCAAAAGAAGGAGGAGGGGAAGGAGGAGACAGCCGTGATCTCCGCTGACGTTGATTCAGAGCTGACACTGTGCCAAGGGCTGTGCTAAAAGTGGCACAGGCTTTTGGTCTCATTTATTGCACACAATATTTGACAGTTGAGGTACTAAAATTATGTCCATTTTAGAGGTGATAAAACCGGTTTTCAGGGTGTAAATTGCCCAAAGTACCTCAGCAAGTAAATACGGGAGCTGGGGTAGAGTGGAGCCAGGCTGACCCAGAGCCCTTGTTCCTGGTCTCCACTGCCATGAGGGATGAGGGAAGCAGGGCGTGCATACACTGTCATGAAGGGATGGAGGACAAGCAAACAGAATCGCTACCTAAGCCTAAGAGAGACAGGGCACTGAGCTGGGTTAAGAGAGCAAGCCTTTGTTCTTGGAAAGCTTTTTGAAAGCCCTGTCCAGATGTCCAGACTGGCCCAGGCCTGGCAGGACACAGAGAGGACCTCTAGGCCCCAGTGACAGCTGGGGAAGGTACAAAAGTCAGCTGGGGCCTCGGCCAGTCCACTGTGGTAAAGACATCTCAACAAACGTCTCCTCCCAGATAGGGGAGGCATGCAAACCATGCCCGCTTCTTCCACCACCTCCGTTCCTAGTCTCAACAGGGCTAATAGCATGCCGTCACCACTGCCTCAGCTCCTCTCAGACGGCTGGAAATAGCTGCTTCACACGTCGAATGGCAGGCACTTTGCAATAGATTCAGAGAGACCCCTGTAGATCCAACTGCTGGTCCATCCACCCCACACTCGGGCTTTCTCAGTGGATCCCTGGCCCAGGACTCTGGCCTTCCCCAGTTAGGAGCAGGCTCTCGGCGATGGTAAACTTCCCCAGTCACTAGGGAGCATGTGTCAAGGTCTGGTGTCTTCTAGGCTAAGGTTGGTCAGTGGGGAAGGCGGGGAGGGGCAGAGAAAGATCCTGCGTCCCTGAGTCTTACTGATTTACAGGGTAATCTCCTTGGGGGCAGAGAGCATTGAGGTCTAATCTATTTTGTCCTATCTTTAATCTAGCGATTATTTCAACTCAGGTTTTTCCTCTGCCTTCCAGGATTCTAAACCTTCTGGAAAACCAAACAACAAGGCAAGGGCTAAAAGTCGGAGTTGATGAGTTCCAGGAGTTAGCTGATGGAAAACATTCTCAGGGAATTGAGAAACAGTGGAGAGAGAGGTGGGGCTGGGCCTGTCCTTTGGGGCCAGAAGCTTGGCTCAGAATGAGCCAAGAGCAGAAAAATCTTTCAGGTGGTGGGTAGAAGATTGGGACCCTAACCCTGGCCATCGCTCCTCCTCGGATGCTCTACCACGACCTGGTGGTAGACCAGATGTCACTGGGCCCTGGGGAAGGATTGCATTGCTCCTAAAGGAACTGGGAAGGAGGGAACTCCACACCACGGCCAGGTGAGGCTGCCGCTGCCGGGCTGGAAGGCAGGGCAGGGACAGGAGTGCAGAGTTCCCCGGGGCCAGTCTCCACTGCTGGACAAAGAGCTCAAGGTTCGGGTGAGGGGCGCAGGGGACAGAGGACAGGGGTTGTCAGTGTTCCAGTCACCAGCCAACTGCTGCCTCACACTGTTCTCCTGCTGCAAACAGAAGCAGTGCCATGAGACGAACAGTCGTGCAAATCCATTCAGTCCTTTTTAAAAGATCGTGGTAAAATATGAATAACATAATATTTTTCATTTTAACCATTTATAAGTGTATGATTCTGTGGCATTAATTCACAGTGTTGTTTAACCATCACCACTCTCTATACCCAAGACGTTTTCATCGTCTCCAACATAAACTCTGTACCCACTAAGTAATAACTCCCCCTCCCTTCCTCCTCCAAGCCCCTAGTAACCTCTACTCTACTTTGCGTCTCTATGAATTTGCCTATCCTAGGTACCTCCTATATAAGTGGAATCATACAATATGCGTACTTCTGTGACTTGATTTATTTCACTGCGCATAATGTCTTCAAGGTTCATTCATGTTGTGGCATATGTCAAAATTTCATTCCTTTTTAGGGCTAAATAGGATTCCATTGTATAGCATATTTTGTTTGTCCATTCATCTGATGCTGGACGCTTGAGTTGTTTACATCTTTTGGATATTGTGAATAATGCTGTTACGAGCATCGGTGTACAAATATCTGTTTGGATTCCTGGTTTCCATTCTCTGGGGCATATATGTAGGAGCGGAATTGCTGGGTCATGTGGTAATTCTTTGCAGAATCTTTTCCGGACCCTCCATAGTCTTTTCCACAGTGGCTGCACCATTTTACATTCCTAACATCAAAGCATGAGGGTCCCAGTTTTTCCACATCCTCACCGATACTTGTTATTTTCCATTTTTAAAAATTCCAGCCATCCCAATAGGTGAGGAGCGGTGCCCCTCAGTCCTCTTTAGTCTCAGGAATCTCATCATTCTTGCTTTAGCACACGAGCTGTCCAACGCTGTCCCAGGATTGGTGGGCTCACTGTGGCTTTGCTTTAATCTGAAGCTCAGGGCAAGGATGGAAGGCTCTAATGGGCAAATCTGGAGGCTAAGGGAGAAGGCACTGGCCAGCGGTCCCTGTGGGTGGTTTCCTTCTTGGGAGCCCAGAGGGAGCTGTTCAGAGGACCCCAGTGATGAGCCAGGGAGCACTGTGGAGAGGAGCTGGCCTAGACCCTTCATGTACAGAGGAGGAAGCTAAGGCCCAGTGGGGTGAAGTGGCTCCATAAGGACATGAGAGGTTTGGGGCAGAGGAAGGACTGGAGGCCAGATCTCCTCGCTCTGAGGTCAGTCACCTGTGCCTGGCTCAGAGCGACCCTGTGCAGCTTCCCCACTCTGAAGCTCAGAGCTTTAGAGCCCACTCAGACCCCTGCCCAGTCAACTGAGGGCTGGACGGCAGCTTCATGTGGCAAGCAGACATGGGGCAGGGCAGAGAGACGAGCCTATTTGTAGACCCTGGGAATTTCCACTTTTATCTGGAGAGCTTGATAAAAATTCAGATCTCTGGGAACCACCTGCAGAGGTTGTGCTTCCGTGGGTCTGGAGTGGGCCCAGAACACACACTTTCAACCAGTACCCAGGTGACCCTGCCCTTGGTCACACTTTGATTAGACCTCTCTTAGGCATGAAGCTCCTGGCCAAGGAGACTTGTGGGCCTAGCTTTGCTCCTGTGCAAGTTGTTGAATCTCTCTGTGCCTCAGTCTCCTTAGCTGTAAAAGTGAGCATTCCCTTACCCAAGCCAATGCTTTATTCAAGGGGATTTGGCTGCTCAGGCTTTGCAATGGATTACCTTCAGGTAAGCGCTTGGTGAGAAATATCGGTTCAAAAGGGTCATCCCAGGGACCCGTGTCAAACAGACCTGGGGGCTTTAAAGGTTAGGAAGGAGACCATCCAGGATAAGGAGGTTGGATAAAAACAAACACTTGTTTCTGGATGTGATAATGCTCTTGGAAGCCCTTTGAAAGGCAAATGAACCAACAGGAGAGCAGGGTGCGTCAGAGACCCACCAAGTGCCACACTGACCTTCTTGACCAGTCGGTCGGCCTCAGCAAACAGCTCAGGGGTTCAGAAAAGTACCTTCCCACTGATGGGAACCAACTCTACTCCTGAAGCTGTCCTCGCTTCTGTGTTTCCCACGGGAAGCTCTGGTGGTACCCAAGTTGCAGTGGGTGGTGCCTGGCCAGGGGGTGACATAACATCAGAACACAGTGTGAGAAGGTCATTCCCTTCTCAATTTTTACTGTCACCCTTTCCAATCCCATCACAGAGAAAGACTTGGGTGGTGCTGGTGTGTCTCTACCCTCTGCCCCTTGTCAATCTCCCGTCAAACGAAGGGAAAGCTGGCTTCAGGCTCTGAGCCTCAGCGTGACAACCATAGCCAGTCAGAATTCAATGGCATCGTTTTGTTTTCTTTGCTTTTTCCATTTATAATAGTGACGGTTTTCTTTAAAAATAAAGCTATGTAGGTAGAGAAAAGATGAGTCTGTTTAACAAAAGAATTAAGGAACTAGTTTGGTTTTGTCAAAGTTTCTGAAGATGGATTCATCCATGACCAAGGTTTTGAAAGCACTGAACTACTTGGTTAGCTATGTGTCAAGACTGGATCCTTCTGGTGTAGAAAAGGAAAGCTTCAGAGACAAAGGAAAGCTTCAGAGACTGCTGAAGGAGACTCCACGTAGGAGAAACTTGATCTCCCGCCTGGAGCTGGAGTCTGAGGCCACTGCCCCTTCCGACACCTTCGGGACCGCAATGAACAGTCTCGTTCATCTTGGGGTAGCGCTTGGTATGGTGGTTGTGAGCATGGAGCTCAGCACTGGGCAGGCCTGGGTTTGAATCCCAGCTCCGTAACCTCCCAGGACTGCCATCTGGGCAGATTATTGAACTTCTCTATAGCTTAGTTTCTTATCCTATTTATTTATTTTTTTTGAGGAAGATTAGCCCTGAGCTAACATCTGCCACCAATCCTCTTCTTTTTGCTGAGGAAGACTGGCCCTGAGCTAACAGCCATGCCCATCTTCCTCTACTTTACATGTGGGACCCCTGCCACAGCATGGCTTGCCAAGCGATGCTTAGGTCTGCACCTGGGATCCGAAACGGTGAACCCCACCCAGGCTGCTGAAGTGGAACGTGCAAACTTAACCGCTGTGCCACCGGGCCGGCCCAGTTTCTTATCTTTAAAATGAGGATGACAGTGGTCCCCAACTCCTAGGGCTGTTGGGAAGCTTTAAATGAGATGATATACAACACACACAATACCTGATGTATGGTAAAGACTTAAGAAACTTAATAAGTGGTTGCTGCTATGATGATGATTATTAGCCACTGCCGTTAGTGAGTTTGAATTTTTTTTTTTCAAATTGTGGGATGATTGAAGAAAGCTCGCTCAGCACAAACTCTTCCTGGAACTTGTCTGTTGGGTCACACGCACGTCACGCCAACACCCCCCCCCCCCCCATTTTTCCTGGGAGCTTTGCCAAGTCCTAAGCCAGGAAACCTTGTTATATTAATTATGAAGAAAAAGCATGTTTTATTTAAAATCCCGGCTGCCGAATATTCTGCCATGCTGTTTCTCTGTGACAGCAGAATTGCTTTTGCATTTAGGGAACACTAATGAATTTAAAATATAAATATATCTGTGCCTATATACACATGCAATTTCCTGTGACCTGTTCCCTAAATACCAGTGTACCCTGCCGAAGCTAATGAGTCAGACACGTGCTTAGGATCAGATTTTCTTTTAAAAAAATCCATAAGGAGGAGTGGTGACATTCAGTCCCTCTTTTTTCCATATGATTCCATGTGGGTTACAGCTGAGGGAGGGACGTCTCCCAGGCCTGAAAGAGACTCTGACAGTCTGGAGCATCTAGGTTTTGAAAAGGGTGGCTGGCATCCTCCCATCAAAGGCCTTTTTGGTCCCAAGGGCTGGGCAGATTTTGATGCTCGAATTAACCAGACACTGAGCCCAGTTACTTGACCATCCAAAGTCGGCTCCAATGCTTCAGCATCCACAATGTTTCTGAAGAATAACCAGACAAGGTTGCACTGTCTCTTTCTGTCTGTCTCTGTCTCTCTGACTCTGTCTTGCTCTCTGTTTCTCTCTTTCTAGGATAGAACCAGGCAGATAATGTACATCTATCAAGCAGAAAGGGTGTCAGAAGTAGAGAATGGTGAGACCTGTGTGACCAGAGTGGCTTAAGCTTCTTCTCCTAACGGGAGCAGGGGATCCCCCCTCCTTGGTGCCATGCAGCAATGTGAACCCCGTGTTACTAGAATGTCTGATTTTCAAGAAAAGCTGGGGATCTGTGTTTTTATGTGAAATGTGCTGATTTTCAAATGTTGCCAAACAATTAAAAGGAAATTAAAATACTCTTCAGGCTGCCCTTCTACCCACCAAACAACACTTGGGCTGTGAGCGGAATGTACCCCAAGCTGCCAATTTGCGACCTCCAGTCTGTGCAAATATTTTTGAGGCTCTCGCCCTGGGAGCATTCTAGAGTTCTAGAGTCCTTGGGTTTAAACTCTAGGGTTGAAAAAGCCCAGAAATGAGAGCAACAAGCATTTTACTTGTAAGGCCCTTTGTTGGGGAGAGAAGCCATTGTCTTCCCTCCTCTCTGGGGATGGGCCGAGATAAGCAGGGCAGGCCTGACCAGCCTTGTCCTCTGGCTTCTGACCCCGAAAGAGGTCAAATTCCATTATGGCCGAGCCCAGTGGCACCCCAAGTCACCCTAAGAACCGCAGCAGGAAGAGATTTCTAAGTCTGGGGACATTGCACGTCCCTCATCCAGTTGAGCAGGTCTCCTGTAATGGGCAAGGAGTTGGATGGACCTTCTCGACCCTGGCTGAGAAGTTAGTTTAACATCTCTGGGCTTGATTCTCAAGCATAAAACAGGGATAACAATACAAGACCATGCTGGGGGCAGGTGTTCAAAACCAACAGGTAAGGAAAAACAAATCTAGACCAGGCCAGGAAGGCCCTGTGAATGAGTCCCTGAAGTTCACAGCAATAATATCTGACCCGTGTATCTTTGGATCATGGATATATGAATAAAAATCTAAGTTAGAGACGAGCCCACAGAGGTGTCATTAGGAGGTTTGCTGCATGATCTGAATTCATGGCAGAGTATCCAGGCATCTTTCCAATGGGTTGTGATCACAGATCCTGTGTCTGCTTTTCTTTGCATTTCAGAGGCACATGGAGTCCATTACACTCCACCCAGCAAAAGGGCCCCAGGTCTAAGAACCTCCTGTTCCTCCAGGAAGGACCATGAGTCTCAAGCCCTATGGACTGAAGAAATCTCCTCCTTAGCCAGGGTCCAGGCAGGAGGCCTCGTCTAGACACCAGCCCATAGTCTAGAACTCAGCTCTTCCACTTCCCAGCTGTATGACTTAGGGCCACGTTACTCAGCTCCTTAGCTGTAAAATGGGAGCAATAACAGTACCTACTTCTTAGGGTCCTTCCGGAGATGAACCGATCCGCTGGAAGCACTGAGCCTGGCACTCAGCGTTTCTCATTCACAATGAGAAATGGTGGTAGCCGTGGGTTATTATTTCTAGCTACATGGGGTGGGAGAGGCTGCCCAGCCCATCTGGCAATGTGGCTTCCTCCCCCTCAGCAATGCCCCAAACTCTCCTAAGCATGTGAGCGCGTTGGCCACTTTCCCCAGGATCTCTGTGTACTGCCTGTGGAACACAAGCCGCCTTCCCGACCACCTGTCTGGTGCACATCTGGGGTAAGAAAGCATTCCAAAGCCCTGAATCCTCTCTACGGAATTGCCTAAGCTCATTGCCTGAAGGCTATCTCTCATATTTTCTCTTTTATCCATCATTGACTTATAATTTCATCGCTAACCCTAAAAATTCACTGGGGCTTGCAAAAAAGGGATTTTGGGGGCACCATTATCTTTTTGTGAACTTCAAACAGACTGCATCAACTCTTCTCCTTGCCTGCAAACTTTAGAGTCTAATTCCTTCCGACTGGCACTTGCTCTGGGCCCTTTGTGGGCCTCTGATCATTTCCACCACTTTTCCCCAGACCTGCAGTATTTCTGCTGGGTCTCGGCCACAGGCATTCAACAAGCAATCAAATGATGTAGGACACTTGATAACAATTTGTAACTGCAGCCACACCACACGTTCGCAAGTCATTGTTGGGAAAGAAAACTCTTTCCGAGATGAGTCAGTTGGCAGCTTAGCATGGAGCTAAGGTAAGTGTCTGAGTCCAGTTTACTCAAAGGGGAGGAGGAGCTGTTGTTTTCAAAGCACGCTAATCAGAAAACCTGGAATTTAATCTGCTTCCTGCAGGAAAAGCTCTATGGACTAAAACGGGAAATAAAATGCAAAGGTATTTAATGAGATAAAGAGGTTCTGACTGTTATTTCAGTTCTCATCCCCTGCTGGTTCTCTACACGCCCAACAAAGGGGCGCAGTCTCTGATTTTTTATAGAGAACGCTTGTTCATTCTGGAAATTTTAAGGGAAAAGAGCTGACATTTATTGAAAGCCACACGCATTGTCTCTTTTAATCCATTGTGACCGTCCTCAAATCAGAGGGAGACTTTTACTCTGTTTGCCGTGGAGGAAACTGAGGCTCAGAGAGCTTATGTTACCCGCCCGACATTCTGCAACTGGAATGCGGCAAAGCTGAGATGCAAAGCTGGCTCCAAAACCCACACTCTGTCTCCAGCCACACCCGGTCTGGACTCCAAGACGCTCCCATTCTGTGGAGGGCCCTCTCAGGCACTCAGAGATCCGGCTAACACTCTTGGAGCACAACAGCACAAAGCAGGAGCCAACATCTCCACAATTCATCTGCTCCCAAATGCCTCACATCCCCCACGAGAGACCCTGTGATGATGCTTCTCTCTCCTGCCCGCCGCGACCTCCCTTGGGCCCCGCTCCCATTTCTGCCCCAGCCACTGCAGTCGCGGTCACTGGGCAAAGGGAGAGAAAGTACTCCCCATAGAGCTTCTCTCCAAATCTAATCCATCTAAGTAAACCTGAGGACAAGGATCACTGGCAGCCAGCAGGATTCTCCCCTGAGGCCAAAGCATGGGGATTCTTACCCTGGTGTTGCCCAAAATGGCTGGAAAACTGGGTATGTGTGTCAGCCTGTCCAGAGGGAGAGTTTGAGTTTTCAACGGCTTCTCAAAGGGGTCTCTGAGACCCGTGTCGGATCCCGACCCACGGCCTTAGCAGAGTTGCTCAGCCCAGTCCCCTTTGTTGGAAGACCTTCGTGGCGACTCTGCTCCAACAGGGCTCAAATCAGTTGCATGGCTTCATACAATGATACAGGCAATCATTCAAC
Source organism: Equus caballus (assembly GCF_041296265.1). Lineage (NCBI taxonomy): Eukaryota > Metazoa > Chordata > Mammalia > Perissodactyla > Equidae > Equus > Equus caballus. The sequence goes on from NC_091684.1 coordinate 19,005,165, forward strand.
GATACAGGCCTGCGTCAGCTCTTGTGGTCAAGACATATTCAACTTGGCAACATGAGCCTTCCACAACTCGAAGTTCTGCTCCCTCCTGGCCCAGCTGGTCTGGTCCTCCAAATACCCTCAGTCTCTCAACTAAAGACAGTTGAAAAGAGCACTTACCCCGAAGGCTGCCTTTCCCGCCAGAACCATTACCAGCAGAACGTGGAGATCGGGCATTCTGGCAAACATCTTGTCGTTTAAGGACTCTTGTTTTGCTCTAAATACAATTTCTTTTGTTGTCTATGTCTTTGGGGGGGGAAATGTCAGTCTCCAAGGATTCGGGAACAAATGAAGAGGATGCAAATTATTAACTAGGCATCAAATACTGTTTAATGTTTAATGTTTTGCAAACCAACTATCTTGATTAAACAAATGGTAACTTTGGGGCTGGCTGAGTCACGGGGTGGTTCCTTTTCTAGGAAGAAAGTCTCCAAAGAAAGGAAGACCCCCCGGGCTCCCGGGTGCACCCGGGGGCTGCCGAATGTTCAGTGCAGAAGACCCGATGGTTAACTAGTGTCCCTGCCACAGGAGGAAAGCTCCATCAGGTGAGGCCTCTGCCACAGGCCATTGCCATGCTGATTAGGACAGAGTGGTGATAGAGTTCTGATTCATCAAATCTCAAACAGAATTAAGGCACGGATGGGCTTCTGCTAACATCACACTTTATATTCATGAAAGATAAATTAAAGGATGCAAAACTGCTATTGACAAACATTGATTCTGGGCCCTTTGAAGCGTTGCCCATGGTTCCTTGTCGGCTTCAAAAGTTTTCTTTTAAATTTCATTACGTAAGTTCTTTATTTTTTAATCATTTTTTTTCCTTTTCACTGGAGTCTCTCTTTGATCAAGAGGGGGAAAAATGTGATGCTCATATTTGGGGCCGGTTGTTTCTCACGTTCCTTATTTAGCTACCCTGGTTGCAGGGAGGGCTACATCAAGCGACGGTTACCTAGCACGTGTGGGTTCTCGTGGACATAATTGATCTCTTTCATAGGCATCATCCTGAGCACTGTAAACAGCTGACTGCCCACGGTAATCTATGCACGGGCTCCAGGAATCCGCCCGCCTGAGTCCTAACTCCAGGTGCTGACACCCTGCTGCCGACTGAGGCGGGTGCTCACCTGGGCCTTCTGCTCGCCCATCTGCCATCCGTATTTGTCACACACACTCCGACTGCTCAGGGGCTGCTTCCATTTATGGCAGCCAGGTGGCTAGCCATGGAGGCCCCCACAGGTACCAGCCCAGGAGAAGGCCAAAGTCAATGCCCCAGCCACAAGATGACCCTTGAAGGACAAACCACATCCTGACATTTTATCTCCTAAATAATTCCCAATTTTTTTGCTTTTCTCCACTTACTTTGTCCCCACCCTGTTTCAGGCAGCCATCAAGTCACCCCTGGTCAACATCCACCTGACCCTATAACACATGGACACGCTAGTCCACCTTTCTGGGACTAATATAGAGACTAGTGCTCTTCTCTAACCTCATCCTACCCTCCCCATAATATTCACTCCACCTCTTACTCTGTTCTTAACTCTAACCCTGTTCACTCTTTAGCAAGTTCCTTAACTCACCTAGTTCATGCATCGTTCAGATCTCAGCCCAAACATTATTTGTAAACAGTATTTGTAAAATTTCAAATACACTTCAATTTATTCATGAACATTATATTAATATTCATCACATATTCACCGATGGTCTGCTGTGAGCCGGGCGTTGGCAATGCAGGGGTGGAGGAGGCAGACACGAACTTCGCTCTTAAGGAGGACGCATCCTGGTTGGGGGGAGATAGGCGGACACTGAAAAAGTAAGCAAGTTAATTTTAGTTAGTGATAAGTGTGAAACAGAATGAAACAAATAATGGAACAGAAATCTTGGTGGGTGAGAGGTTTCCATAGACTGAGAGGTGGCCCTGGGAGTGATGGTGGCTGGGTGGCTCGTCAGTGTGGTGCTGAGGACACTGTTGATGGTTGTCTGATCACAGAGCAAGGGCTGAAGACGAGGAATTTGCTGTTTTCCCGATTCAAAGCTGGAGGCTTCGGAGCATCTGCATAGACAGTGAAAAGTAGAAGTGAAAATTGCAGGCAAGTCACATCACTGAACCACTCACGTGACCTCGGCATCTCTTTTCCCCTCCACGGCCTTGTGTGAACTCGTGAGATTCCCAGAAAACAAACCGGAAGCTTTTCTTCCTGTGTCAACAGGAAGTGACCCCAGCGAGTTGGCTGTTCATCTTTTCAAACCAGATGAATTTCCCTGACATGTAATCTTCCTTTTATCACAAGCAAAAAGTGAACGATTTTGCTCTTTGTGTAATAACCACAGGCGTCCTACATATTGTCTCTCATTTCCCTAATGTTTTGTCATCACTGCAATGTGAAATTGAATAAATTTCTGCACGTAGCCTAAAGGAGAGAATGCTCTAAAAGATGCTAATCCTTTTAATTTAGGAGGACAATAGGGCTGGCTTATCACGTCATATGTCTTTATCTGGGGAGTTGGAACCTGGGATCTCTGATTTTCAAATTCAAATACAAGCCTGTTGCTCTCATCCCGGTGGGGGGTTCAGATGTTATCGTCAGTCTATTGTCTCCCAGTTCTGAGTGATGTTTTCTCATCAGTTGGGTTACATGCCACTGGGGAGAGCCCCTGTCCTGCCTCCGGTGGCTTGGGACTCTGGTCCCCTAGCGGGCTGATTCTTTCTCACACTGCTCTTGCCAGAGCTTTGATGTACCGGGTTAGGGCCTGAACCAGCCTGTTTCGTGTTTGTTTGTATTCCTCGGGTAATAAGGTCTTCTTCCCTCTAGGTCTTCACTATCAGGAGGCAGCAGAGACAGGTGTCTAAGAGCAGCAGCTTGGACTCAAAACAGACCTGGAGTGAACTCCAGCTCTGCCATATGCCTGCTGTGTGACTTTGGGCCAGTCATTTACTCTCTCTGGGCCTCAGTTTCCTCATCGGTAAAACAGGGATAATATAGTTTCCACTTCACGGCGTTACGGAGAGGTGTACGTGAGAGCGTGAACATAAGGTGCTCAGTGCAGCAGCTGGCATAGAGAAGAACTTTGCAAAACCCACTGGCCTTGGCATCAGTAAAGTCTTCTCATCGAATGGTTCTTGCTGAGCCCCTAGGCCCTCAGAGCTGAAAGCGACTTGAGCCCGGTGAGTCCAATGTCCAACCCAGAGAAGGAATGAACACCTTCCTGGGGGAAGCCTTCTTTCATTTGTTCTCTCTAGAATAGAGGTCAGCAAAGTTTTTCTGAAAGGGCCAGACAATAAAAATTTTAGTTTTTTTTCTGGCCATACAGTTTCTGTGGCAACTACTCAACCCTGCTGTTTTAACACAAAAGCAACCACAGGCAATATTTATACCAATGGGTGTTTGTACATATTGTATGATGTGCACATATGTGCTTTGTAACATACTGGCTCTGTCCCACCGAAATCGAATTTAGAAAAATAGGGCCACAGTTTGCGGATCACTGTTCTAGGAGAAAGCAACGCAGATGCAGCCAAAGCATTGCACAACTTGAGGAGCCCTGGAGAACAGGGAGACAGGCAGGAAAACATGGAGGGGGTCTGGACTGATGCGACACTGCCACCCTCAGAGTGTTTGTCTGGAAATTATGTCCCCCCAACCCCAGAATCATCAGAACCTCTTTGTGGGGTGGGGGACTAAAGCTCATTTGTCATTCATTCCACAAGTATTTATTGAGCACCTACTGTGTGCCAGACAGTGCTGTAGAGAATAAAGAAGACAGACCAGGTGCCAGCCTTGTGGACTTACGGTCTCCGGACAATCCTCACTCATGGTCACGTGACTGGTCTTTGGTTAAATTCTTAAAGTCATCCCTAATCAGAGAAGACCTCCTGCGGGAAGCGTCATTTCTCCTTCCTGGTGTTCCCAGAGGCCCCTGCCTGATCCATTAACTTCTAGGGGGAAAGGAGCTGGGGAGATGCCTTGTTAACTTGGCATGGGGCAGGTGACCTTTCCCACTCTGCCCCGAGCCCCCAGTGTGGTTCAGTGTGTTCATATTCTCTGTAAGCTCGTTGGTACTGCACATCCCATTCTCCGACCTGGAAGATACTGGGATGCCCCCGAGGATTGTGAAAGGAAGGCAGCATTTATGGAGCAGCTTCTATGTTCCAGGTGCTTTTATGATCCTGAGAAGCTATAGTCTTTATAACTAGCCTGCAAGGTGATTTGACCCATTTCACAGTTAAAGAAACCCAGGCTCAGAGACATTAAATAAGTTGCCCAAGGTCACATAGCCTGAGACAGGGCCAGGATTTGAAGTCTGACTTCAAGTCAAGTGCTCTTCTCATTCTACTGCATGGACTCTAGGATCTTGGGGTAATGGTTTTACCATTTACCCCAAGCCCCCCAGGAAGTTACTGAAGAAAACAGATGTCTAATAGCAAAGATTGCCCATCGCCTGGCCAATTTCTGTGTTGTCTTTGTCCTTACTATTACTTATTATTAGGGTGGCAATGTGCCCAGTGTTTAGTAAAGAAATCATGTCCTCCAGCAAGAGCAGCCACTATTTTTTTAGGCTGGGTTTCCCAGGAAACAGATAGAGGTGTTGAGATTTGTGGGCAGGAAGCTTAGAGGGGAGAGCTCTTAGGATCAATACCCATGGGGGAGTGAGGGAAGCAGGACTGGACAAAGGGAGAAGCTGGGCTGCAATGCAGTCACAACAGAGGCCCATCCCACAGAGAATTCCAGAGCTGGGAAGCCCCTCAGTGTTGTCCTGACAAGAGCCAAGGGAGCTGGGCCTTTGTACTAGGATCATCATGTCATTGGATATGGGCTATCCCAGTGGAAGGGGCATGACTTTGGACAAGGCAACTCTGGTTAAGTGTTAATTTTCAGAGAGGCACTCAGCTGAGAACCTGCAGTAGCCACCACCTGGCAGCTGAGAGAAAAAGAGCCTCATTTGAGAAGAGGAGACCTGGTGGCACACTATAGCATCTGCCACAACTATTAAATGGAAATTTATTCCACACCCCTTAGTTCAAATATCCAACTCAGGAAACCTGAATGGCTCAGCCAAGTTTTGGATGAGCATCCCCAGTCTATCCTTGGTCCAATCAGAGACGGCTGGAGTGACAAACATGGCCAGGCTGAACCGGGTCCACGAGGCAGATGACGACACATGTTGAATTGGGGTAATCAATATCAAGGAGAAAACCAGAATGCCATTATGGAAACCATGAACTCTATGCAGTTATTAAGCTGAGCTACAGATTTATAGCTAAGCTCCCTGTTGGCCAAAGGAAAAAAAATCCTGATCATTTGGCATGATTTTCATCATACGTAAGCCAGTTTTGCAGAAAAAATAAAGGTTTCTTTTTTTCTATGATCAATTCCAGGTCAATTTTGATTTTTAAAAAACCTTATGATCTGACGAACATAGGTTGGAGTTGGGTAAACAGGATGGAGACCCCACTGACACACTGGCGATTCTGAATTCCATGTTGTCCCTCAGCATGGCCAGAAGAAGGGTACCTATCTATCAGGCTGAGCCAGGAGTCTGGATGAACCCAAGATGCAGATTCTTTTCATTTTCTCAGAAGCAGGTGTTGAGTGTCCAGTACACAGCAGGTGTTCAAGAAATCCCGGCATCCTCCTGACAGTTGGAGGATAGGAGGAATGAATGGCCTCTTCCAGTCCTCTTCACCTTAAAAAATGACATCACGGGGGCCGGCCAGCTGGTGCAGTGGTTAAGTGCGGACACTCCACTTCGGCGGCCCCAGGGTCACCGGTTCGGATCCCGGGTGCGCACATGGCACCGCTTGGCAAAAGCCATGCTGTGGTAGGCGTCCCACATTTATAATAGAGGAAGATGGGCACTGATGTTAGCTCAGGGCCAGTCTTCCTCAGCAAAAAGAGGAAGATTGGCAGCAGATGTTAGCTCAGGGCTAATCTTCCTCCCCCCCCCCTAAAAAAACAGAAAGAAAATGACATCAGTATAGATGCGGCTTCAAGTTGAAAACCTGGAAGTCATTGTTGGCTCTGCCTCTGCTTCCCCTCCCCAAACACAAATCATAGGCATGCTTCTACCTCCAGAATGTATCTCAAATCCTTCCAGCACCTTCCATTTCTGCTGCCCCCACTCTAGACCAAGCCCACATCATCTCCCTCCTAGACTCCTGCAATAGAGCCCTCACTGCTCTGTCTGTTTTACTCTTGCCTCCTGTTGAATCCATTCTACACCATCCAGTTTATCATATAAAAACCTCATCAGATTATGTCATGCTCCTGCTTAAAACTCTTGGATATCTTCCCTTTGCACTTAGAATAAAACTCCAAATTCTTATCAAGGCCTTTCTTGATTTGGCCTCTGCTTACTTCTTCAGGCTCATCATGGGCCCTTCACACTCACGCAGTGTTCTCCATGAGCCCAGGGACCTTGTCTGCCACGTTCACTGCTATACCCTTATCCTCTAGCTCAGGATCTGGTATGGAGTGTCAATAAATATTTGTTGGATGGATGGATGGATGGATAGATGGATGGATGGATGGATGGACGGATAGATGGATGGATGGTTACACAGATGGAGGAAGGGCCAGTGATAGCCACGTTTGATCAGACGACAGAAGCCGCTCCCTTGGAAAGGGCTCCCAGCCAAGCCACAGACTCCAAATTCAGAGGTGCCTCCCTCTTGCCAAAACGAACCCTGGCCTTTGGGCATTGGTGGTTCTGACCCCTGTAATCCATGACGTTTAGAAAGATGTAAGAACCATCGAAGCAGTACAACCAGTAACCTCCAGATGCAGCACAGCCCAATACGAATTAAACACCTCAGCATCTTCACACGATAATTGATCTGCCTATTTGTACTTCTTTCTTTTCTTTAATCTTTCAGTGGGGCTTCAATCTTCCCTCTCGCATTTTAAATTTCCTCTGTTCCGTGGTTGTCTATGGCAGAGGGTGTATTTTTTTCCTGATCTCTCCCATCCCATCAATCAGTTGTACAGAAACACACGTCCGCCCCTTGGATCTGCAGCCTCACAAAGAGCTATCACCTGGGCTGTGTGACGGTTCCTGTTCTAAGTGCATCTTTGATTTATTAAACATTTTTGAATAAAATTCTGCATACATTTTGAATGTTGGAAAGTTTCTCGCCCTCCCTTCGATGTAACAGAAAACCTGAAAGAAAGGAGGGATCTTGAGATTTGGGTGCCCCTTTCTGTTTAGACTTGTCAGCTTTCTATATAGGGTGCGCTGTGATGTTTTCAAAAGCTTTTCTCTTTTGGGCAAGGCAGACCTCTGGGCATCTCTCTAAAATGTACTTCTTCTAGACATCGCCTGCCATTGACATCTTTCCTAAGCATATTTGCTTGCTCTCTCTGCAGTGTGGTGGCAGCAGCCTGAGTTGGCACCAGACAGAACCAGTGGCAAAGCCTTTTGCTTGCTGTGTGACCTTGGACAAGTTGCTTAACCTCTCTGAGCCTGCCTTAAATAAGTTTTGTGTGATTAAGTGAGCTTATATATGTGAAAGTGCTGGCACACAGTAGGTATTCGATTTGTGTTATCCTTCTACCTTTTTCTATTCCATTTCTTGGTTTATTTTTAATTTACTATAGAAACTACCTCTTTCTCCAAATTGGCATGGTAATCAAAGGAGCAAATTTTTGTAAAAGGAGTTAGACGAGAGTGGAAACAACACACACAGCTGTGTGATGTCTCTCCCTGAATCATGCTTTCTTTCACTCATTTTAGGATAATTCATTGAATGCTGGGTACCATGACATCCTAAGATGCATAAGAACCTTCTTCCCCTGAGGGAAGACCAAGTAGGAAAATCTACAGACATCTATGCAAACAGGTCCTTGCTGAGGCCAACGCTGAGCCACACGGGATGCGTGGGAATTGGAGGAAGGCACGTGTGAAGAATGGTCGGTGCAGAATGGGTTCCATGTGTGGTTACAGGATAGCTCTCAGCCACTGCTCAGGCTTAACCACACCCTCCAGCCTCTGGCCATTCGGTAAAACCAATCGCCATATTGGTGATGATTGCCAACACAGAGTTATCGTTTGCCCAGCACTGGGCTGGGCAATGTGGACGGAGAGTGGAGGACAGACCACACCTGCAGTCTCTACTTTCAAGGCTCTCTTACCCCATCTGGGGAAGCAGCCCTTAACTTCCCCGTGACTCAGTTTCCTCATTTGGGACATGAGGACAATGTCAGTATGTACTTCATAGGGTTGTCGTGACAATTAAATGGGTTGTGACATATTAAGTGCAAAGTGCTTGGACCTATGCCAGCGCAGAGCCCTTGTGAATGAGTCCCCTCCTGAGTGTCTATGTAGGAGCCTCAAATACTATGTCTAAAGCGGCACCTAGGGCCCAGTTATTAGCATAAAGGGTGTTAAAAAATAGATTTTTGTGGATGAAATGAGCAGTAGTCAAGATAGATGGTTGAGTGAAATGACCAAGCAGGTGTCTTTGCCTGGGCATAAACAAAAGAAAAGAATCTGGTGAAGCCGGCCGCCAACACCTTCAGAGAAGATTTCTGGGTCTAGACTTCCTGTTGGTCTTGCTTCTGACTCCTGGTCCACCCAGAAGGCCAGCGGACCCTGTCATTGAGCTGTGATTGCAGTGACGCTTCCCTGTGATCAGCGTCAGAGTGCCTGAACAGGCCGCGCGTGGGGACGCACAGGGCCCCACACGTGAGAGATTGTAGGCCTCTTTGTACATGTGGCAGAACTACTCGTATTGTAATGCCACCAGGCAGCAGGTTGAGCGGGGCACTGTGTCTCCCATCCTCCTCTAATTAGCAGAGAGCGCTGCTATTTCCCAAAGAGCCTGACAGTGTTCAGTGAACCAACTGGCCTAGGTCAGCTCACAGCGTATAAGCATTTAGAATAGCTCCTGCCATGTTGCCTGGCCCTCAAATGCAAAGCCACTACTACCCTATGACACAACTAGACCAGTGTCAATTGTTAGACAAGTCAAGTGTTAGATCGCGTGGAACGGACAACATGCGTCACAGAATTTGAGAAGAGGAAGTCAGGACAGTGTGGCCAGAAGCTAAACTTGGTCTCCAGAGATGGGGGTTTTGTTCTAGCTTCCTCTTGTATCAGCTCGGTACCCTGGGCAAATCAGCAACTTCCCCAAGCCTCAGTTTCCCCAACTGTAAAATGTGGTTCATTTGCCGAGGTTGCCAATGTGGTGCTGGAGGGCTGGAAGGCTTCCTAAACCCAGCGCCCTCCCAATGGAGGGGCTGGTTCTTCTCTCACTCATGCTGATCTCGTTCTTCCCTGAACTGTTGACTATCGATTTGTGTGCTGTCACCGGGCCTTGCCCTAGCAGCCATTTCTGCAATTGTTTGCGCAGTCAGTGCTTATCAGTTGGCCTGGGGACAGGTGACTTTGTCTTAAATAGCCCCCTTTCTCCAGAGTTCATTTCCCCCCTTCCCATCTGCTAGGGTCTGAGGAATGTGCTTCTTCCGACTTCCAGACCTAGGCCACCCCTGGGCAAGGGTCCTCGCAAAGGACGCACGTGAGTGTGTCGGTCTGTGTGGGCACCCACCAAAGATCTTTCACATCTGTCCTCTCAGCCCCACCCTCACCACTACGCTTATGGCCTGGGTCCTCAACATCCCTGCCCGGACCTTTGCAGTAGCCTCTAGTTTCTCAGCCCTGCCCGCAAACCCACCTTCACTGTGCCAGCCGAGCCATCTTCTAAAATGCCAATCTGGTTGTATCACTCAGCCACTTAGAACTCATCAATGGTGCCTCACTGCCTGCAGGACAAAGTCCAGGCCGATTAGAGAGACATAGGAGGCCCTGCTAAGCTGGCGCCTGGCGACTTCTGCGTTCTCCTCTCCCCACCAACTTTATACCCAACTATACCACACTTCCCTGACCAACATCCTAAACATCTACCCCGCCAGAAAGTCTTCTCCCACGTCTGCTGTGGGGAGAACCCCACCCTTCTCCCTTTAACAGCTCAGCTGGTGGGTCCTCCTGGGGGAAGCTTTCTTCTCCTAGAAGTGGGAGTTTGCTGTCTAAGGACTCCTGTGGCATCCTCCGCATTTATGACCTTAAGACCTTGGCGAGTCACTCCTGGGGACACTTTGGGGTTGAGACTGTGATTCATTCATCTTCGGATTTCCAGCCCATGGCACACAGTGGGTGCTCAATAACAGTTTGCAGAATGAAATGGATGTGTAACTGTCACCTTAGGGGTTTGTGAGATAGCAGGGGTCTCGGAAGGGAGAAAAGGAAGAGGAAAGAGGGATGAAGGCGGGATTAGAAACAAGCGATGGCGCCCTCTCACGATGGCAGGTCCCCGAATCCAGCCTGAGTCTACTCAGCCGTCATCCTTGACTTCCAGCCTTGGAGCCGAGTAAATAGAAGCGGCAGCAAGAGCAAATAAATAAAGGGAGCATTTGTCGATGGGCCCATGGGAATTGATTCTTTCAGAAACAGGCCACCCTTGCCTGTCAATACTCCTGTTCCTGCCGGTTCCGGCTCCAGCTGACCCCGCCCACTGGCTCCCACACAGATCTTGGCTGCCAGCTGGTCTTGAGGCCTGGTGTTCACATGCAGGAACAGCGGAGCTGGGAGTTCGGGGTCTGCATCCCAGTGCCCCCATTTTCTAGCCCAATGACCTGGGACTGGTTGGTTATTCAACCAGTTGGAACCAACAAGGCCAATTAAATTAGGTAATATGTGGAAGATCTTTGCATAGTACCCTGCATATAGTAAGCACTCAATAAATGCAGCTATTATTTTCCTGGGCTGCCTCAAAGCAAGAAATTCAACAACCACAAATGAATGCACATATTACAAGAGAAAATTATTAATGTACTTGATATAACATCCTAATGGTTCTTTTCTGAAGCACCGTTCATTCTTCATGTGATTCCTCCACTTGATTATGTGTACCCAAGGAAAGCACAACACAAACCATTGTACATCTGAATTAGCTGCTAGAAAAATCGTATATTTTCTTAAAGCCAAGCTCATTTCATGGTTGGATTTGGCACTTTGTGATCACATTGAGGCCAAGAGACCCCAGAGGTCTCTGGGTCTCTGGGTCTCTTTCTTCCAGCCCTGTCTCACGAAACCAGCTCTCTGATATGTTATTCACAGAGGTATCTTTCAAACATTTACACTGGAGACAGCACCATCCCCAGAGAGACACACACTTACAAAGAGAGCTATCAGAAGTCTCCCAGTTTTTGAGAAATCATTGATGATCACTAGCTGATTATGATATTTGGATAAACTAGTCTAGTCCTCATTTTACACACAAGCAGTGGAGGGCTCGAGCTGGCTCGTGCTAACTTGCAAGAGCTGATTTTACACATCTCTTCCCAATGCTAGTCAGGAACATCATATTGGTAGCTTGAAATCAACCATGTGGGAATATTTATATCATAGAAATTGGCAAATGTTATAGATCAGGGCTTCTCCCCCACTCTGGAGGGCCAGCTGCTAAACATTCACCAGCACACCACTGCACCCAATGGAAACGAGAAACGGTGGGATCAAGTGACTCTCCCAAGGTCACACAGCACAGTAGTTTAGAAGAGAAATGGTTAAACAGAACTTTTTGGAACATGTCAGACTTGAATTGGGCTTCTAAGGGAATGTGATAATGAATAGCATAGCATAGCATAGCATAGAATAGAATAGAATAGCATAGAACAGAATAGAAAGAATGGAATAGAAAGAGAGACAGATAGAATAATGGCCGCCAAAGTTGCCCGTGGCCTAGTCCTTCAGAACCTGTGAATGTGTGACCTTACATGGCAAAAGGGACTTTAGAGATGCGATTAAGAGAGTGGACCTTGGGAAGGAAAGATGGTCTTGGATTATCTGGTGAGCTCAATTTCTTAGAGACATGAGTCCTTAAAAGCAGAAAATTGTTCCTAGCTGGATCAGAAGGACGAAACAGAAGAAGAAAGAGATTTCAAAGGGTGGGAGAGACCAGACTTTGAAGATGGAGAAGGAGGACCAAGAATATGCATGGCCTCTGGAACCTGAGAAACGGCCTGCAGCTGATGGCCAGCAAAAAAAAAAGACGGGGACCAGCAGGGAGTGCAGTCCTGCCAACACCTTGCTTTTAGCCCGCTGAGACTCACGTTGGCTACCTGACCTAGAGAACCGAAAAGAATACATTTGTGTTGCTTAAGCCACTAAGTACAGTAAATTGTGATGGCAGCATTAAAAAACTAATAGTGAGGCTAAAATTTAGCTGCTAGAGAAAAAATAAGAAGAGCATGCACACAGGGGAAATGTCGAGAACACAGGCCCAGAGGTAGGGGGTGGGGGACAATGCATTTTCAAGGAACTGAGAGTAAACTGCTTGTGTGCACGGCAGCCTCAAGTGGAAGCAGAGTGGGAAGTAACTTTGGGAGGGCAGCTCTGGGGCTCTCGTTGCCCCAGGGGAACTGGTGGCAAGCAGCAAGGACAGAAGTAATGTCAATAATAGGTTAATGAGATGCCTACAAGGGGAAGGGTGGGGCAAGCAGGTAATTTGAAATGAGCTGAATGGGAAGATGTAAGGAAAACAGCCTGAGGATGGTGATGAAAGGCAATTAACACTTAGCTTCAGGATGGGGAGCAATAGGGAGTGGTGGAGACTGTGGTGAACTGGAGAGTACAGGCCCCATCTAAAGGGGATGGCTCCACGCAGCATCAGCATCCTTGCCCTGTAGGAATGTGGGCCTGTGGCCAGAGAGTTAGCGTTTTCAAAAGAAGCCAGAAATCTTGAATTCTTCTAATTTCTAAAAATTGATAACTATGTCATTGGTTTTTTTGGGGTTTTTTTTGAGGAATATTGTTGCTGAGCTAACATCTGTGCCCATTTTCCTTTATTTTATATATGGGATGCCTGCCACAGCATGGCTTGATAAGCAGTGGTAGGTCCACTCCGGGATCCGAGCAGGTGAACAGGGTGAACCCTGGGCCACTGAAGTGGAGCACGGGAACTTAACCACTGTGCCACCTGGCCAGCCCCTACATCATTGATTTTTAACCCGTGTGGGCCACCAGCATCCGTCACATAAAGCGCATCCGTGGGCCAGCTTTCGACCTTTGTCTTCGGCTCCTAGGTCTCTCTCCTCCTGGTTTTTGGATTTTCGACGGACTCCCCTCTGGACTGGGTAAGCCTCCTCCCGGTGATGACACAGTTCAGTAGTGGGAGGTCTCGAGGAGGGTGGGGGCTGGGCTTCCTGCCAGTATGGGCCCAAGTGACTCATAAAAATAAGACGGGAGATCATCCCTCCCCTTCCCATCACCCTGCTCTCCCAAAAGGGAAAAAAAAGAACACATTTTGCTGGCTTGCCTGCCTGCTTACTAGATGCCTGCTGGTTCACCTCGGACCCTGGTGTTTGACGCCGCGGAAGAACAGCCGGCTGGGGTCTGGCTGTTTAGGTTACGGGAGGGAGGGGATGGGCGCCTCCAGCCTGCGCTCCACGCTGCGCCCCCATTCACCCAGACTCACCTGGAGCCTTGGGGAGAGGTGGGAGAAAATGAGGGCGATCATTTGGATTTCCTGCCAGAAAATTTATTTATGCTAATTTATGCTGCATTTACCTGAACAGAATTCGATATTTTTCTTCCCAAATGCTGCTGTTTATTTTTCGGGTAATTGATCCTTCTTACTTTTCCTGTGCTACCAGATTGAGCGTTGCTGAGGAGGGCAGTCGTAAGTGGTAAAGCGCATATATGTGAAAAACAAAAGCAGGGGAGAGGTTGCCCTGGGACATTTCCTGAGGGAGCCGACCCTGTTCCTGGCTGAGAGAGCGTGGGCACCTCCAGCCACTCCACCACGCCACGGGACCATGGTCTCGACGCGAAGTCCAGCCTGAGCTGACTCCCGGGGCTGGCGGTGTGTCGGGTGGGAGCGCAGGCTCTGGGTTGCCGGGCTGGGCTGCTGTTCCGCTCTGCAACCACTGCTTAGGTCTCTCGGGATCCTGGATACAGTCCCTCCCTCAAGAGGAAGATCAGTGAGCGCCTACATTAGGTAAAGTGCTTTGTTGTTATTTCTTGACGTGTTATGTTTGTGAACATGCAGCCTAGACCACATGTACCCAGTGTGAAAGTACGCACACGCGTGCACACTGCACGTGGACGTCTGCTTGTTCTGAGACCCAGTCCCTGGCCTCCCGCTGCTTTATCTTGGCGGAGAGGGAGCTGTATTTATCTAGCTGTCTTGCTCTCCAGCTTTTGGGCAGGTTTGGCCACTGGAGGGCGCTAGTGAGAGACTGGAGGACAGAGGGAGGAGAGAAGGTAGCCTATCGGGTTCCCTTCGCTTCCTGCGGCATCTCTGGAAACTTCTGGGCCTCCCCTGTGATCCCAGCACCCACAGAACCCGCTGGAATTTCACTGGTGACAATGACAGGGAACCTCCTTAAATACTTCCCAGTGCTAAGCGCTTTAGACGTACAGCAGTGCCCCCTTATGTGTGGTCTTGCCTTCCGCGGTTTCAGCTACCCGCAGTCGACCGCGGTCCAAAAATATTAAATGGGAAATTCCAGAAATAAACAATTCACAAGTTTTAAAATGCACACCATTCTGAGTAGTGTGATGAAATCTCACGCCATTCCACCCCGTCCACCCCCAGACCTGAGTCCTCCCTTTGTGCGGCGGATCCACACCCTATGCGCTACCCACCCGGTCCTCACTTAGCCCTCTCAATTGTCAGATTGCCTGTCTGGTATCACAGTGCTTGGGTTCAGTAACCATTTTACTTAATAATGACCCCAAAGTGCCACAGCGCTGGCAATCGGATATGCCAAAGAGAACTTATTGTTGATAATCTCTTACTGTGCCTAATTTATAACTTAAACTTTATCGTAGGTATGTATGTGTAGGAAAGAAACACAGTATATACAGGGTTCAGTACTCTCCGTGGTTTCAGGCATCCACTGGGGGCCTTGAAATGTATGCCCCGAGATAAGGAGGGATACTGTATTTTAATCTTACTTAGCCCTCTCAGTGACCCTATGAAGAGGAGGCTACAGTCATCAGCCCCATTGCACAGATGAGATAACTGAGTCTCAGAGGAGCTAATCTGCCTGCTGGTCCGTGGTGTAGCTGGAACGTGAAGTATGGGCTCTGACTCCCCAGCCCGTGCTGCCCGAGGCGCGCACCCTACAGCACCCATGGCTGCCTCAAGCCTCGCTTTAATTAGCAAACTATAACCCTAAGCACCAGCCCCACCGGCTGACGCCAGCCCATGCTGGGCCTTGGCAAGTGACGCTCCTCCCCACAACTCCAGGAAGGGGAGAGTGTCTCCGGAGGCTCCAGCAGTTAAAGTGTTGACAGACACCACTAGCCAGGCCGAGGAAGGTTCTGAGGCTTTGATGGGAGACAAGATCCCGTCCAGGCAGTTCTGGGAGATGGCTTTGCTCTGAACAGATGACTCAATATAAAGGAGAGGGGAAAGTGGAGGGGTGGAGGGAGGGGAGGGAAGGGAGAGGGGCGGGGGCTGGGGGAGAAAGGCCCCGATTTCACAGAGCCCAACCCCGATGAGACACTCTCTGATGACCAGGGGAAAGGCTTTGAAAAGTGGAGGGCAGCAGCTCAAACCCAGCTCCCTGAAAGTGGGGGTGGATCCCGGCAGAAATCACATGGGGACCCCTGCTGTGGAGCCGGGGAGACGGGGAAAGAGTTCAGGTGATAAAAAAAAAAAATGTTAATAGAGGACTGAAACGCATGTGGCTGTAATTCCAGTCTCCGATTCCCAGTTTGAAATCCTGGGAAAGAACCGTGTCAGGCGGCTGCCTCTCTCGCTCCGCTGGACTCCACTCACCCCGGGATGATGATGCTCGAAGCAGGTGCGTCCTTTGTTGGTTTGTGATGTGAGAGCCGCCATGTTAAATGTGGCCAAGCAGCCACCATGATTTGAACGGCTCTTCTGTTGAGCACCTTCCATCCTCCCAGATCCCAGAATGACTTGCTGGCGACAGATGATAACATCTGGAGAGGATTTGGGCCCCTTTCTCCAAGAAAGATGGGGTGTCCATGCCTCTAGTTAGGAGAGAGGAATCCCATCAATGCCTCCAGTCCATCTCCAGAAAGGACATCTTAAGGCCAAAAATGGGGTCATTTTGCTTCCTGCTGAAATCCTTTGACACTTGCCTATTATGCTTAGAATAAAATCCAAACTCTACTTGGCTAATTAGGTCCTGCGTAGTCTGGCCCTTGCCTTTCAGCAGGCTCACTTTGGGCCATTCTCCCCTCCGCCTCCCAAGCTCCAGCTGAACAGCTTCCTCTCAGTTCCCCAAACACACTCTGCTCCCCATCACTACCACAGGGCCGTTGCACAGTCACCTTCCTCATCTTGGACCTCCCTTCAGGCTGCTCTTTGCAAGCCTGGTTCCTTCATATTCTCTGGTCTCAGCTTAAATGCCTAGTGGTATTTCTTTTCAGAGAAGAGAAAGGCTATTATTGTCTGTCTCCACATCCTTTATGGTACTTCCACAATATGTAGTTAATTTATTTACTGGCTGTCCTTTTCAATGGCCTCTTAAGTCCCCCTCTCAGAGTTCAGGGACCGTGTCTGTCTTGTACATGCTTATGTTCTCAGTGTCTAAGCACAGGGAGGTGCTCAGTGAATATTTCTTGCATCCATCACTGGCTGAGGAAGGCAGGAAGCAGAGAAGCAGAGCTGGGAGTAGCCGCTAGAAGGGTAGGAATGTTGCTGTGGGTGACTGCTGAGGGGATGACAGGGCGGGGGGTCGACTCAGTTGACAACTAGGAGCTGGCTGGCTGGTGGAGGGGGAAGATTAAAGAAGGGAGTCCACGCAGGCAAGAGGAGGCCAGTGCTGACCTGCTTCCAGGGCTTTCTGATCGGTGCCCAGGCTTTCTCTTGGCCTCTGCCCACCCAGTAGTAGATGTGTGTGTAAGCAAAAGTGGGGTGGACGTTGATTCCTTCATTTTATCTGGGCCAGTTTCCAGGGCTGGGGACACCAGCTCCTCATGCCTTTGCTCTCTCCTTTTTGCTTGTCTGTGGGACAGCTGCAAAGCTGTGTATGGTAATTCCAGTCTCCGACCAAGTGTTTTCAACTATTTTGAGATGACATGGATGAAGACATGGTAAGAGAAATGATGAAAGACATGATAGTATGCAGATTCATACACGTGCGGGTATGTAGATGGTACATGTGTTTAAACAATGCATTTGCAGGCATCATTTAGACAAAGATGACCAATAGAGGAACTAGGAGCTGTGCATCAGTCCTGTCAGGAAGAAGGAAGGAGGACAGATGGGAGAGTGTCTTGGTGAGCCAAACCCTCGTCTCTCCAAGTAGAAGGTCAGTAGACAAAGTGCGTGGTCGATAAAGCAAGAAATGGTGGTATAAGCAGAGTATTTGAGGATGTGGAGGTGACCACCGGGACAACTGAAAACAGAAACAATTTAAAACATTAGAAAGATGTTGCCTCTGGGCTTAGAGGGGAGGGTTGTTTTTCATGGTAAGCCATTGGGTGCTGTCATTTTTTAAATTGTGTGTGCATATCACTTTGATGCAATTTTCTTAAAAATTTATTTTTAGAGTGTGCATTTCAGTGGTTTCAATAAACATTTATGATATTTTTATATCTTCTAAAATAATCATACATTTAATTTTTTTCCAAAAGATGAAGACAGGTAGAATGGCAGCCAGGAAGAGGGAAGAGGTTGGAAGGAATGTGCTGGATGCCACGTAAAAACCTGGAAAACAAGTTGAGGCTGGAACTCTCTATCGGTGTACCTCTCCCCAGCTGCCCTAGGCTAGTTGCACAAACTGTTGCCTTTTCTGGCATGTTCCCCCATCCTACTCCCTACCCTGTCCTCCTGGGAAGATCTCAGATGCCAGACAGGCATGCAAGCTCAACATCCTTCCTGCCACACGATTGTGGGTGGAGAAAATTAATTACAGAGAGGCCCGTGCGACCTGAGCTGAATCAGTAAGCAACACTTGAAAGCTGACATGTCCCTGAGGTTCCCAGATCCCCATCAGTGGGTGTCCTTCCTTGTGCTCGAAGAGCTTGGAGCAGCGAGGACAGGGAGCTCAGTGTTCTCCTGGGGCTCCTTCCTCACACGGCCTGGAAGTGGTCCTCCCCATCCTTACCTGCCCATACACCTGCCAAGACCGGCAGACAACACCCCCATTCCCCAGCATCCATGCTGGGCTCCCAGGCTCATCTCAGTTCTACTGGCTGTGGACAGAGGGGAAGGGAGAGCTTTCGTTTCTGCTTTAGCCTGGAGCTATCTCCCTCCCTTCTGACTAGTCCTCTCTTCCTCTTTTTCCTCAATTTTTAACAAAACTGGGCGAGGTTGCTGGCACTGCCCTCAGAGACCCTGTCCCTGCCAGCCCCGCTCTGCAAGGCTCTTGTACCCCGGGTCCTGTCCCACCCCTGCTCCCGACGGCGGGGGCTCACAGGTCCTACCTGCAGACGTTGCAGTTCAGTCTTTACGGGGGTGACAATGAACCTGCATGACTTATTTTAAGTCACCAACACCTGCCAATGAGCGCGGTCATCTTGGAAGCTCTCAACTGTCTTGGAGCATTAAGGCAGTCAAGCTGCATTAATCCTGTTGGGACCCACCTCAGATCTCATGTCCCATTAGCCCCTCTGATGACAATCTCCAGCCTTCAAGCGTCAACTCGGAGTCCTTCAGAACCAAAGCCGAACTCTCCCGAGAGAGCTGTGGTCCTGGGGTTGGAAACCAGGCCTGCCGAGAGAGAGGGGGTTGGCTCCCACGGGTGGGTGTTAGGGTCCTCTGCACCTGTCCTTCTGCCTGGACTGGAGGCAAAGCCAACCTGGGCTGCCCCTCAGTCTTTGCAGAACTCAATGCTCGTGCTTTCAATAGTGTGAAAACAGGCAGGTTGGTGGTGCCCAGGCTGAGACAGAAAAACAACTTGGTGGTTTGACAGAACCTTCGAGCAGCCACCACGAGGCCACTGCTGCTTCTCCTCTTCCCTCTCCCACTCGTCCAACTGTCCTGAGGAAAATCTCACCCTCCGTTTGTCCTCTGCGGGCCTGTCATTCTGTCCTCTGGCTGCAGGGAAAGGACGCTGTCCGCATTTCCACAAACAGCTCGATGCAGGGGCTTTGTGGAGGGGCCTTTCTTATCTGGGCTCTCCTTTCTCAGAACAATGTTCAGGGCCAGTTCCAATTTGGGGATTAATCTAACCAAAGAACAGAATCTACTCCTCTGCACAGAGAATGCTCTCTGGTCCTTTGTTTATCTGTCTTCCTCCCACCCCCTCCCTGTTTCACCCTAATCTTTGGAGCTTAAAAAGGCTTAGAATGCTTCTTAGGCATGGAATCGTTTTTATAAGGCAACTATTGATGAGCTAAACAGAAATGACTTCCAAACAGCGTGTGAACTTTCCTCCATGACTGCATTGCCGGATGCCAAGCAAAAGGGGAAGAAGAGTCTTCCTATTGTCCTATGTCATCAGAGATCTAATTCCTGGGAGAAGGCTGACCATCAGGATGTTCACATATGGAACGTTGAGCCTGCCTTCAAGGCTGCGATGCAGGGTAGCCTTCTCCATTCACCCAATTGGTGACAATCAGCTCAGTGGTCTCACCCCAGCGCAGACCGAGCCCTGGGCACTCTGACCACAGCCTGAGAGGAGAGCTACTTCCTTTCGCATCATCCTACTGCTGTCCTTCCATCGAATCACAGCAAAATTCTATTATAATGAAAAGATTCTATTATATTAGAATCACAGCACTCCAGTTGCCCCTCGCAGTTTCAACCCTACTTTCACAGGCGTTCTCTCATTTGCTGCTTACCACAATGCCCTGAGGTAGGTCCAGGGATTCCCAGATGCCAGATGAGGAGACTGAGGCTCAGAGAGGGTCAACGACTTACCCAAGGGGTCTCGGTTGCCAAGGTGTACCGTTACGACTGAACTCCACGGCCCCCTGCAGCCCGTTCATGGTCCAGCTGCTCCCCATGGTGCTGAGTGAAGCTGGAAGATGCATGATAGTGGGGGCCTTGGGCAAGGTGTGGGCCTTTTTCGGTATCAGGAAAAGAAAGGTTTATGAATCATCCCCAGGTCAAGTCAACTGGAGACTCCATGCAGTAGGATGGGGGAGAAAAGGACCCAGAAGAAGGAATCTCTTAGCTGAAATGAACACACAAAGAACAACTTACCTTAGCGAGCTGGGGACTTAGAATCCAGGGACCTTAAACTCTACCAGGTAGGGTGTGTTAGAGCTGACCCTGCGCCCGGGAAGGGGTGCGGAATTAAGGGCAAAGCCATTTGATTGAGAGAGTGTTGTTTGTTCTTGAGAGGAGCAGAGACTAGAAGTCTCTGGATAATTCCACGCCTTTCCCCCCACTCTGCATGTTTAGACAGGTTGAACTGAAGGAGGAAAGACAATTTATGAAATGCTAACTTGCCTAGCAGTCTCCATCAATGCCGATTTCAGAGGGAAACTGGACGCACAAGTTTTTTTATTTGTTTTTTTTTTAGGAAGATTAGCCCTGAGCTAATTGCTGTCAATCCTCCTCTTTTTGCTGAGGAAGGCTGGCCCTGAGCTAACACCCGGGCTCATCTTCCTCTACTTTTTTTTTAATATGTGGGACGCCTGCCACAGCATGGCATGCCAAGCCATGCCATGTCCGCACCCGGGATCCAAACCAGGAAACCCTGGGCCGCCGAAGCGGAACGTGCGAACTTAACCGCTGCTCCACTGAGCTGGCCCCTGGACGCACAAGTTTTGAGGTTAGAAACCCTTGTGACGTTAGCTTTTGAATCTATGGCTCATGTTGTTGAGAAAGCAGGAAATGCCCGATGCTTCCTTTAAAATCTTCACATGCTCTCCTGATGTGGAAGGACAAAATTGGCATGACGTGAAAAGGGGGAATTTAGTAATAAGAAGAGAGCCTGGGATGTACGTATGGAAATTTGTAGATTTTTGTCTTGAGTGCTGGGAGGAACGAGGCCCCCGGCTGTCTTGTCTAAATCATGCAAGGGGCTTGTGAGATGTACTCCAGGACGCCCGGAATACACAGCGGGGTCCTAAGGAAATAATAATGGGGCGTATCCTGCTCCCCAGCATTTCTACAGGGAAGACTTACCGTTACCCCAGACAGGGATTAGGCCTAATAAATTGCACGTCAGGATGCAGGAGGCACACAAAACGTCAAGGCTGCATACATACACGCGTGGCCCTGAGCACAGAAAATTCATCATCCCCAGGTTAGACGCACGGCAGGCGCCAGCAGCAGGAAGTGGCCTGGAATGTGTCCCAATGAAGTGCAGTTCTTGGAACAGAAAAGGAAATCCCAACAATAATGCAGGGAATATTTCCCGTGGGGGGATTCAGGGCCCCAGGGACCTGATTACAGCTTATGTGAGCCCTGCCATCTTCCTAAGAGCGTATCGCCCATGCTTGGGTCTACACCCAGGCTTCTCAGCCTTGGCACCATTGACATTTGGGGCCAGATAATCCTTTGTTGGGGGCAGAGGGGGCTGTCCTGTGCATTTTAGGATGTTTAGCATCATCCCTGGCCTCCACCCACTGGATGCCACTAGCGCGCTCCCACTTGTGATTAACTGACAATGTCTCTAGACATTGCCAGATGTCCTCGGGGTGAGGAGTGGGGCAAAATCACCTCCAGTGGAGAATCACCGGTCTGTATAAGGAAAGGCAGTGTGATTTTTGTCTCTCTGTTAGTCTACCAAAACCTCCAATGGCTTCCGGTCTCACTCAAAGTCCACCATGGACCCCAGCCTCCTTTGTGATCCACTGATCCAGCCTCACCCGAAGCTTCTTCCCCTTACTCGCTTCATGCCAGCCACTCTGGCCTGTTTGCTGTTCCTCCTGTGCAGTCAGCATGCTCCCTTGTCAGGGTTTGTGTGTTTTCCCTGCCCTCTGCTTGAAATGCCTGTTGTACCACCCCAGGTAGCTCGTCTCCTCACTTATGAACGTCTCTGCTCAAATGCCACTTCCTTGGACATGCCCTCTCCTGACCATTCAACTTGAAGACAGCCCCATGCCCATCATGCTCTAAGTCCTTATTCCTTATTCTGACTTATACTCCCCATAGCTCTGTTCACTCATTGCCGGCCTTTCCATATCTGTTGCCCATTTCCTCATCAGAACACATGCGCCTTGAGGGCAGGACCTTGTCTGCTAGGTCAATTGCTAAATCCCAGCTCGTCCAAGAGGGCCTAGCCATGGTAGGTGCTCAGAGACCTATCGATTGAATTAGGCCAGAGACTGTGCCTGCCTGGTCACCAATGTGCCCTCAACGCCCACATAATGTTAAAGGGGGCTGTTGTGTTATGATTAATGAATTCTTGTATGGTGTCCTCTCTTATAGGTGTGGGGTGGGAATAAAATAGAAGTCAGAGGTAACCAAGCAAAATGCTTGTACTGGGTGTTCACCTGGGTGCAACTCTGCAGGGGGTTGAGAGCTTGGCTTGGGGTCAGACAGAGCTGGGTCCCAATATGTGCTGTGGGTCCTGGTGAATAAGTTATACATTGCCTATTGGATCTTTGGCAAAGTGTTTAACTTCTCTAAGCCTCAGTTTCCTCATCTAGATGATGGGGATCACAGCCTCCCTTCCTTGCAGGACTGTTGGGAGGAGGACGTGAGATGATGCCTATAAAATGCTTGGGAAGTCCTAAACGCAGTGAATAACTTCTCTTAGTTATATATAAACACGGGGCTGGCCCCCTCAAAGGACTTGCAGTTTCATTAGAGACTGGGGAGCAGTCAATGTAGAGCCAGGTGGAAATACTCCATTCCTGAGAGGGGCCAGAAGGCCTCGGAGGAAGGGAGGAAGATCTGGGTACCAGGTGCTGTTCGCCGCGGAGGTGGGACGGAAACGGGGCTGTCCTTGGCCCATCATCATCTCCGTTCACACTACACTTGATTTACAGAACCCATTCCCATCGCTGTCTCATTTGATCCCCACGTCACAGTAGAGCAGGTATGCCTTTCCCCACGATGAGTAAAGAGAGGCTCAGAGACGTTGATGGACATAAAGAGCAGTAAGGAGGGGCAGGACCAGACTCTCATCCCGGTCTCCTAACTCTAAAGTCACTCCAACTTTCCAAGAAGCAGAATGTGGTAAGACTACACCTAACTCTAATGTAACAGGAGCCACCAGTCCCCACAGGCCACGATGTGCCGTCTCCTATGCTAACCGCCTTGCAGACATCGTCCTTGTTCATGTCACCATGGCCCTCGCAGGGGGTCCTCTTAGCATCTAGTCTTTGCGGTTGGGGGAGCTGAAACTCAGACAGATTAAGACACTTGCTCAAGGGGACAGAGCCGGGATTGGAACTGAGGCAGATCTGGCTCCCACTCTGTGCGTCTATCCTCTGTGAGATTCCACCTGCCCCTCAAAGCCGAGCGTGACAGTGCCCGCGCCCCCTCTCTTCCTGTGACCCATGCTGTTTGAATAGGTTGGTGATGGTGGGAACAGAGGAGACAGGGAAGAATGGCCCGACACCTTCGGCCTGGGCAAGTCCACCACGCACGTCTGCCCAGACCTTCTCGGCGTGAGCAGAGAAGGGCTGACTGAGCTCGGGGCTCAGGCTTAGTGGGCAGCTGGCTCAGGCGGGACCCCGAGGGGTGCCTGCCGCCACCTCCCTCCTCCCCAGCCCTGAATGGGGTGCCCTTGCCGCTGTGTCTCCCCAGTGGGGGCAGCAGTGAAGGGCCCGCGGGTCTCTGAGCTTCCACACAGCGATCTGGGGGGGCTATGTGGTCCTCCAGCTGGAGGCCTGAGGTCTGCTCTGTTCCAAACTGTAGGCTCCTTGGGGACTGTGTCCATTTTGACTGTGTGTCCCCCACTCACAGCGGGATCGCTGGCACAGAGAAAGCACTCTGCAAGTGTCTGTGGAATGAGGGAGTGAATCTGTGAATGGGTGGACTCAGTCTTTCCTTCCGTAACGTCCCTGTGCCTGACTTAGGCTACGTGTGCACTCAGGAATAGGACAGCAGGAGGAGGTCTCTGTGACTCTATTCTCCAAAGGCCCATGTGACCTGAGACACCTTTCCATATTTCTGTTTCTGCCATTTCCACCTGAGGTTTGTCCTAAGACGCTAAGGTTCAGCATCGCAGCTTCATGCTGATGGCTGCAGGAGAACGGTGTACACATGCATTTCTTTGAGTGTCCCCTAGTCAGGAGTGACCCCTTTCACTCCTTCTCCTGGAGCTGGGAGCCTGAGCACATCCTGCCCTTCTCGGCCCTCCACTCTTGCCCTCTGTTTCTCCACGGCTTTGTTAGAGCGGACGCAGAGGTGGGAGCAGTGGTCAGGCCCCTGGGTCACACTTTGAACAAGGAGAGTCACTCAGCGACATGCCCTGGGCCTTCGCTCCCATTCCCCACTAGTGGGAGGAGGAAGTGTAACAGGGAACTCTTTATCTTTCCTATTAAACATTTTGGGGGGATGAGAATAACACATGAACAAATATAGGAATTAGAGAAATTCTCTCCGTGTCCTATTTATCCCCAGGAAAGGAACAAGGAGATAAAAGAGCATGGGCTGAGAAGAGTCCAGCAGCTTCCGGAGGGTGACTCACCACCGAGAGCATCTGATGGAAAGGCTTTTTATCTGGATGCCTGGCACCAGGCGAAGCGTTCCTCCGCGGTGGGCTCGGACCCGGAGAACAGCGCTTCTGAGCCGTTCCTTTACCAGCAGAGACTTCCATGGAAGGTCCCACCTCACTCCGTGGCCCTTCCCTCCCTTGCGTGTGGGCTCAGCCTTGGGACACAGCTATAGCACAGTGGTTAGAGCACAGGCTCTGAAGTCAGGCTGCCTGGGTTCAGATCTTTCTTCTGCCACTCAGTCACTACGAGATCTTAGAGAAGTTTGTTAACGTCTGTGCACGTCAGCGATCCATCTGTCAAAGGGGGATGATAATTCCCTCCCCGTCATGGCGAGGATGGAGTGAGGCAGTACATGCTTAGAATAGTTCCTGGCACAGAGGAATTTCTCGGTAAATGTTAGGTACTGTTATTATGCTATGAGTTAATCCCTCCCACAACAAATTGCCTTTCTGTCCTAAACTCCACCCTATGAACCAGAACCTTCCAGATTTTTAGTCTGCTGCAGGCCGTCACTGGTAGGAATTCTTCAAAAGTCTCATGGACAGGTCCGAGGTCAAGTAGGGGCCCCATTTCAGGTCACTGACCTTGGCTCAAGGACATCTTTTCTGGCTTGGTAGGGCGCCCCTACCCATGGGTCAAAGGGGCCGTAGCACTGGTCCCTGTGGCCCCTCAGGAGCTCCTGTGATGTAAATCCTGGTGGAAATGGGGAAGGACACCGGAGAGCAGACCCCCTGGGGCACAAGCCCACGGAAGGGGGCCAGCGGGCAGCTCATCTCCTGCAGAATCCCTGAGGCCTCTCCTACTTTGTTCCTTACTGGACGATGCAACGGACTTCGACAAAAAACTGTACCCTGCTGATTCCTATCAGTGTAGGGTTTCTCTATCTCCCTCAGAGGACTTCCCAGGAATCATAACAGCCATGAAAAGATGCATCAGTTGTTTAAAATCTGTTCCTAAAAAAAATGAGGTGATAGAATAAAAAGGTAACTCTTATACATTCAAAGCTTATTACGTGTCAGGTACTGAACTAAACCTTTATATATATTATTTCATCTGATTACCACCAAAGTCTATTGAACTAGGTACTCTCTTATCTCCATTTTATGGATGAGGGAACCAAGGTTCAGAGAGGTTAAGTATCTTGTCCAAGGTCACACAGCTAGGAAGTGGTGGTGCTGAGGTTCAAATCCAGGTCTGTTTGACCTTTGAGCCCAAGTGACTTTATGACACATATAGGAAATGGAGTCTCCTGATAAAGGAACCATCTCTCTGACCTCTCTTCTGATTGCTTGGGTATTTCAGTTAAATATACACTTTCTTTCTTAGCAAAAGGGACATTAGGGGTCCTGTGCATGAGACTTCCTGTTCTCTATTAACAAAAACATTTTTTTCCTACTCATTTTAGGTGATATTGTGAAAAAGACACTTGACCCAGATATGCAGTATCTTTTGGAATAACCTCTTAATTAAGCCATGACCTTCACCAGGTTCAGCTTTTTCCTGAATGCACTCTCTCTTTTCCTGCCCAAACTGCTTTGAGTAAAAGCAAGGCTGAGCCTATAAAGCGGTGACCTTTCCTCTCCCTCTCTCCTATCTGCAGCTCTCCGTCTGCTTCCAGCCTCCCATTTCCAGCTGCCCTCAGGAAATTGCCACTGGATGTCCCCAAGGCACCTCCAACGCCACGAGCCTGAAACAAAGCACATCCTCTCCTCTGTGCCGAGACCCCCTTCCTGCTGAAGGCGCCCTTATCCTCCCAGCCCGTGGAGCTCCAGGTCAGAAGCAGCTTTGATGGCACCTCTTCCTTCCTTCCTGATGTGCCAGGAGTCGCCAAGCCCACAAAGCTTCCTTCCCAGTCTCGCTGGGGTTCGTCTCCCGCAGCACCTTGGCCTGAGTTCCAGCCCTCCTCCCCTCTCCTCAGGACTCAGGCCCCTTTCCAGTGCGCCCGGCACTGGCTGCCAGAGACATCTGGCCACTGCAGGACTCTTACCACATACCCGCCCAACAAGCTGCGGTGATTCTCTTCGCCTACTGCTGCAAGTCCAGGGGCCCCGTAAAGCAGCCCCTCTCTGACTTCCTTTCCTGTCAGATCTGTCTTCTCACCCATCATTCAGTTTCCTGTGCTCCCTCTGGCTAGAATGCCCTCCCCCTTCGTGTATCCAGCCGTAACTACCCATGAGTCAAGACCTGGAAAGGTAAATTCCATTGTATGCTGTTTTCCCACTCTGCTTAATAAATATAACAGCCCGGAGCTCTCTAATGAGAACTCTGAGATTATTTGCATGGTCTATGTGAAAGAGAGCCATGATTGATTGGTGATGTCTCCCATGTCATGGGGTTGATGTCGTCATGGGTGTAGGAGAGAGAAATAGTTGACTAGTGATGTCTGCCATGGGTAAAGGAGGGAGCCATGGGTAAAGGAGGGAGACACAGAAGTAAGTTGCTTTGTCTTGAGCAAGAGATAGCCTGCCTCTTCCCAGCAGCCTTGAGACAAGGCGGCCCTGTGCGTCATCTTGCGAATGACACACTATCATATTAATGAACACCTTATTACAGTGAGCTCTGAGAATACAAAAGCTGAGAAGATCTGCCTTCAAGAAGGCCTTGGCCCGGAACATATTTATCCCTCTATTCCATCCCATGCTGTTCTCTATCTGTACCAGACAATCAAAAACCTTACTGATGATAAGAGTGGCTGACATCTCTGAGGACTTGCTGTGTGTTGGGCACTGTGCCACGCCTCTGTGAAGGAGGATCTCTTCACCAGGCCCATTTTTCAGATGAGGAAACAATGTCAGAGTGGTGACGGCCTGCTCCAGGTCCCCTCAGCTGTAAGTGGTGGGACCAGGATATACACACAGGCCTGTCTGATTCCAAACCTTGGCTCTTAGGTTGGCAGGTATTTTTATGATTCTTTATTAGTGTCCTGTGTCATTCGGTGTCATCCTGAACTCACTTTTGGTGAAGATGCTACAAATAGACCGTCAGGTCTTTGAGAGCAGACACCTGCCATATGCATTGTCATCTCCTCCTCTTCCACATACAAGCACCCTACACCGTCCTGAGCCAGAGTCGATGGACACTTGGAGTCTCTTTGACGCTCATTTTGAAGCCGGTCAGGCCCTATCAGTAATGTATCTGTTATTCTTTTAATGTATTTTCAAGGACTGGAAGGAAGGTCACAAATACATACATGGTATGTGGGACTGGGCTTGAAATGACTCAGAGATCCTAAAAAAAACTGCTCCAGGAGGCAAAAATACCCTCTTCTGAGGCCTCGATGAAATCTCTTGCTTTCACGCAGCAGCAACTTTTAGCCACAAGAGGGCAGTAAAGACAAGGCTACTAGGGCGAAATCCCGCCACACTCTCCATGCAGACCGCAGAGGCCGGTGGAGACCTCTGCCACCACATTGTCCATCCAGGCCGCAGAGGTGGGTGGAGACCTCGGCAGCAGCGGTTGCTTCTTTCATTACACCCACTGTCATAAATCTTTCCATGAAACCATGACAGGCTGCTGCAAAGATCTAACCCTGACTTCCCGGCAATTTCCAGCATAAACTAAGCTAAACAGGCTCTTATTCATGAATGTAGTTGTTGCATCTGCATTTATTGAGCACCTACTGTATGCCAAGCACTGTGCGATCTAGTGAGGGTGATGGGTAAGTGAACTGACAACTCTAGTACAGGTGTCTGAAAGGTACGTGCAACCTCAGAGGAGGGACTGACAACGATCCTGGCAGAGCCCAGGACAGCATCTCAGAGCAGGTGACCTTTAGCTGGATCTTGGAGGTCTGGGAGCTCACCAGATAGAGAAGGCTGGGAGCGGGCAGCCCAGACAAAGGGAACAGGGGAACAGCAGCCGCAGAAGGCACTGGAGTGGAAGTGAATTTTTTTACGGTTTGCCGGGGGCTGGAATTTGATGGCTATCTTCAGATGAAGATTCCTGAAATTCTCCCATCTTTTTTGGTCGGGTTTATAACCACCCGTAGGAGTGGAGCAATCAGCTCTGGCTAAAGGGGAGCAGTGGGAACTGTCTTTTCTAGAAAGTTCTTGTGGTTGTATTCTTTCTGAGCAGGTTTGTGGGAGTTCCCAGCAAGGCCATCATAGATCTTCCTTTGGAACAAGGCCAAAGGGACAAAGCTGGGCAGGAACCCCTGTAGGCGCCGCCACCCACCTTCCGCACAGGGCTGGGGGTGGGCTGAGGGCCCAGCTCTCTTCCCTGGAAAACAGGCCAGAGTCTTCAAGTAGCTGGATTCCAGCTCTTCTCTTTCTCCCCAAGCTCTTTTTCCAAAATAGCCCTTCCCTCTTTCCTGCTGCTTTAGGCCTTGTCTGGATTCCATGGCAAACAGCCGTCCTGGCATTGATCTGAGCCTCTGGGTGTAAGGCAGGGGCAGGAAGTCACAAGGTCACCGAGGTCAGCCCTGAGCTCAGATCAAGGCTCTGTCCACATCTTGGTTGTGTGAGCTTGCACTTGACACTTACCCTCTCTGGGCCCCCCTTTCATCTGGGAAATGGGCATCATAGTCCTTTCCTCCAAGGCTTGTGGTGAAGAGTAGCAGAGGTAACTGTCTGTGAACCAGGGTCCCAGGTGAGGGCCTGGGCTGTGGACCCAGCATGCCTGAGCACCCTGGGGGCATGACTGGGCATGCCAGGGTGGCAGGAGCACCTGGGCAAGATCCAGAGCTTAACCTGCCCAGGGAGCCCACTGGGAAAGTTAGGCACCTTCCCTTCCCCTGCATGAGGAGCCCCAGTGAGGAAATGACATCCAGAAGCTGTTGGGAGAGGCTGTCACCACTGTCTCCTTCGGCGCTGTCCCTTAACCCAAGGAAGCTGGGAGCTGAGAGGGCCTGAAATGAACGAAGGCAGGAGTGCAACGTGGGAGCTGACCCCTCCCAGGCTGGGGACAAAGTCAGGATGGCCCCCTCTCAGCTGCCTCATCCCTTCCCCGAGTCATCATTCTCAAGGGGAGCCTAAGAGAGGGAGAGACCGGGCCGGAGGAGAGGTGGTGTCCATCATAGTATCAAGACTGCCCCTGTGGCCAGGAGGGGGGTCATCAACCCAGCAACTGGGGAGCCCAGTGGACAGGGTGTCAGGGCCTGGGGGGGGGGGGGCGCATAAAAGATGTGATGCCACAGAGAGAAAGGTCCTGTGTGTCCGTTCATCATCATCGCCATCATCATCTTCATAACAATAATAATGAAATAGTAACTTCGATCTACTGAGCACCGACCACACGGCAGGCATTTTCTGTACACGACATCCTCACAGCAGTGCTTCCAGCTTGATGTCGTTATTATTCCCACTTTATAGATGAAGACACTGAGGTTCAGAGAGTCTAAAGGAACTTACCAACTTGCTAAAAGGCAGCAAAAGCCAGGATTCAAATCCACATGCAACTAATTTCAAAGTTCGCCTCTTTCCCCACTGCCTCTCTGGACGAATCAGTCACTCTGATCCAAAGGACAAAGAGGCCTTTATTATTTTCTTTGACAGTTTGGTTCCTCTGAGTTAAAATACATCTAGCTCAGAGACAGATTCCGAAAGCCAGCTGATGCTTAAGGGATGAGCAGGGAAAAAATCAGAACCCTGGGTGCAGCAAACGGCCGGGAGAGAGGGGCCCCACAGACCCGGAGGCCAGCCCTGTGCCTTCCTATTCTACGACTCTAGCCCATCCTAGAGCCAAGCAGGCTGGGCCAAGTCTTGCAATGCCCTCTTTCCCTCCTTGAACTTGCCTGGAGAGCCGACATCCTGCTCCATACAGGGACGGGACCCACTGGAAGCCAGTGACTGAGAATCAGACAGACCTTGTTTCAAGTCCAAATAGTGGCTGTGTGGTCTTGGGCAGAGCTCCTAAGCTCTCTGGACCTCCACTTTCTCATTTATGAGATGAGGTAATACTTGACTGGCACACATCTAAGGTGCTACCCGTTATAAGATGCACTGTTATTTTATGTACCACCGAAAAAAGTTTTTAAAAAAATGCTGCTGATTAAACTGTGGCTCAATGCTGAGATGTCATGAATTGTCAGACACATCCAAATTTTGATGATATTAAAATATGTAATGAATGCTTGTTTTAGAATTGATGGCAGAGGGTGATGGTCCCCACATCCAGCCCTCAGACGGTGCGTGGCACAGAGCCATCACCCAGTTAAATGGGGCTGCATTTCCAGCATCATCTCTTGTTTACGGGGTCCCCATCAGAACTCCCTCTGCCCTGGGGGGCAGCTTCCCAAGTGCCCCCAGAGTGAGCACCCGCAGGCGCATCTCCCCTCTCCTCCCCTTTCTCCCTCCTGCCCTTCTCCCTTCTCTCTCCCACGCCCTCGACTCTCACGACCAATTTCTCCACAGGCAAGAACGTGGGCCAAGTCCCTTCAGAAACAGAGAGAAGAAAAGTGACTTGAAAAGTTCTCGGGGCAGATTTGTTTTTCTCCCTCTTTTTTCAGTCAGCTTGTCAGACTCCTACCTGTTCTTTGAAAGTTCGAACATGAGCTGGGTCAGCAGGGGAGCTGAGCACTCTGCAGAACTCCGTGTTCCACTCAGGCAGAACTTTCCTTTCTCCCGAGGGTGACTGCATCCTCTGCTCCCTCCCGGCTTTGAGCCCTCCCTCCCTGAATAGCAAGGCGTCTTCACCTGCTTGAAAGACACTCAGGATCTGCCTGAAGAGGCCGAAGTCAGGCTCAGTGGCTCTCCCACTCACCGCAGCCCTGCAGCCCAATGAGCGAGTGCCCACAGGCCCCCAGCACCCTGGACCGGTGACTTATCCATCAGCGGGCAGAACAGTGTGGTCGGCAAGGACAGAGGGTGCCACGGCCCCAGCCCCACCGCACATTTCCTGGTGGCTGTGGCCTCCTTACTCTGGCCTCTTCACTTCCCCTTGACAGGGGTTAGGGAGGGGGAGAGGGCAGAGGCCATGAAGGATGCTTCTGCTTCTGCAAGGGGCTGACCGGGACCCTGCTCAGAGCGACACCTTACAGGTGGGCGGACTCAGCTCACCATCTGGCCACCTGCTCTTTGCTGGTAGAGTCACCTGGGCCTCGCCTGTAAATCCTTCCTTCCTGTGTGTACCCACGTGCATCTCAGAGTCAGGGAAATGCTGCCCTCCCCTCTCCCAGCACCTTTGACTTCTTTCTCCCCAGAACCAACTGTGGGTGGGTGGGTGGTTATTACATATTGAGCCAAGTCCCTGTGTCGGGGGGGGGACAGAGGCCCTTCTCCACTGCTTAGAAACGTGTACTGTTCAACAGAGATGGAAAGTTCTAGAACCACAAATAAACAGCTCCCAAGCCTTGGGGGGGGGGCCCCAGGCAGGGGAGTCCATAGGTTTCTCATTTTTGTAAAAATGAGCCATACTTTTGCTTTTTGTTCACCCTCGATCTTCCTTCCTGAGGAGACAAGGAAGGAAAACCACGTTTAGATACAGGGAGGCTGGGTGCCAAGTCCCCAGGCCACTGAGGAACCCGCGGGGCGCTCGAGACTCAGCCACCGCAGCCGCTGGCTGCGGGGCCAGGGAGGAGGCCGGCCGGGGGCGGGGGCAAAGCCAGAAGAGGCAGGACTCAGATTCAAAACAGACTGAGTATTGACCCAAAAGGGATGAAGTTAATCCAGAAACCATTGTTTAAATTAGAAGAGACTGAGATGCAGAGAACGGCCATGTCTGACCTCAGTTTCTTCGTATCACACAGGTGTTACAGGTCCAGACTGCCCTCCTCTCTTTCCGAAATCCCGAAAGCTCTGCACACACAAAGCCTGTCCTTTTCTCCCAGCTGTTTGGCACTAAATCTCATTATTGGTGAGGTCTGACCTCAGGTGATGTGAACCCATTTCTAACTTTTATTTGTCCCACCGAATGTGAAAATACTAACATGTTTGATCAAAGGGGATCCTGCGGGACGTGTTATGGACTGCAGGGTCTATGCCCATGTTATTCCTTTTCTAAAATCTGGGGCCGGGGGGAAGGCTTGATTTTGAAACACGTCAGGTCCCAAGCATTTTTGGATAAGGGCCTGAGGAATTCCATACCTTCCTCAAAAGATTATTCCAAAAATCAAATGAGATGACACATGCGCAGCTCTTTGCACGGGGTTTGGCTCCTAGTAAGTAAGTCTCTACACCCTAGCCCCCAAATGACCTTCCTGCCAGGTTTGGGGTTCAGACCGAAAAGACTGCCGGCCATTCTTTTAAACAGGGATTTTTTTTCCCTGACGGAGCCAAAGAGACTTTCCATCACACCAAGGGACACGCCAGGGTCTCCCCCTTGCACCCCCAAATCGTGTTTCTCTCAGTGAACCAAAATATCCACCCTTGATGCCTCCCAGTTTGCCCATTAAAATAAGTCCATTTCTAGAAAGAATGTTGTGCTCTACACCGCTTTCTCCCCAGCTGCTTGAAGGGCAATGCTCCCTGTCGGTTATGGAGTCAAACAATACATTCACATCTGTCCTTGATCTGGCGAGTCAAGAGCGTAAACACCCAGCAACACAAAGGCGTCCTTCCGCGCACCTTCCAGAGGGGCGGTTTCCACCGCCCGTGAGGGTGAGCCAGAGCTGCTTTACATATGTTTTTGATGCCGAAACTGTAACATTTGACTTCTTTCTCCTGCTCCGAAGTGTTAACCAAATAAATAAGAATTAGATGATGTTTGCGTAAACCTAGATACACGACCTAAGATTCTTGTTTCTCTTCTAACTGCGGCATAAGGCTTAGCTACTTAATCCCTGCCCTTTAAAGTGTGCGTTCTATTTTTTTAACTTATTTTATCAAATCCTTTCACGTGGCAAATAACCTCTTCCTTGGCAAATACACGAGCAAGGAGGTTGTTGTGTGTTCTCGCCGAGGTGGGATGAACCCCCCCATGAAGCCTGGTGGCTCTGTAGGGCTTGGGCCACTTTGCTCCCTTATGGGGATCAATGTTGGTTTTTCTCTGTGCTCCTAACCTAGGTCCCCTGACTTCCAGCCACTGGCCACGAGGAGGAAAGGGTGTAGGGTGACCAATTGACTCCACTTGTCTGAGACTGAAGGGTTTCCCAGGCACGGAACTTTCAGTTTTCAAACCGGGAAAGTCCTGGGCAAACTGGGACCAAGTGGTGACCCTGGCATTGCAGGAGAATGGGGTGCATCAAGGTAACCTACCCCAACTGCTGGATTAGAAGGCACAGGCTGTCGGAGCGTCTGAAGGGGCGCGCTCACCACAGGGTCATACGACCAGGGGAAGAGAGGGGAAGGAGGCTGTGGAGGGTGAGCGCTTTGGTGGGGAGCCACTGTGGGTCATGCAGGATCCGGGGGGCCAGACTTACCTCAGAGGTACCAGCCACCAAAGACCGTGGGATGGGACACATCTCTGGAGAGCTTCGTGAAGCCCTGGGGGTGGGCACAAGGAGAACAAGCCCATTGGATACGCCTCTCCCTCAATGCCAGGATGAAACAGAAGCCCCCCCCAACCACAAACAAACAACTGCAACAACAGTGAACAGCTGGGCTGCCCTAGGGAGGAGGGGCGAAGAAAGGGGCTAGGAAAGTCCAGAATGAATCAAGACCAGATTCTGAAAAGACCAAAATTCATCCCAAAGAGCTCATCTTAGATTGTTTTACATTGGAAGCATTCTGGAGACACATTTGAGTCTTGGTGTATAAGTGTGGACATCCCCTCTCCCTGTCCCCCATGTCTTTATGGTTATGACAGCATCCACTGCTTTTAGGATAAGGTCCAAATCTGTACCACAAGACCCTGTGACATGGCCCTGGCATCACCCGTTTTCCAGTCTCATCAGGTACCATTGCCTCTCCTCTCTCCATGCCCAGCACACTGGCCTGCTTTCCATTCCCCACTCATATTTCCTCCTGCCTCAGAGCCTTTGCACACCTCCTGGTCCTTCTTCCTGAATATTTCCCTTACTTCTTCTCCTGGGGCACTCCTATTTCCCCCTCTTCATCCCACATTAAATGTCTTTTCTTGTGGTCAATTATGACCCCTGAGATTAGGTCACAAGACTATTGTCACCTACATTCAATGTTAATTATTTGTGATTGTTTTTTAATTTCTGACTCAACCATCAGATTGTAAATTCCATGAAGGGAGAAACCAAGTCTATTTTTATTAGTGCTTCATTTTTGGTGTGTGGGCAGTGCCTGACACATCTTATATTTGTGGAAGAAATGAATAAACGAAAGAAGGAAGGAAGGGAAGGAGCAAAGGCAGAAAGTGAGAAGGAAGAAGAGAGGGGAGGGAAGGGACATCCAAATAATTGGCTAGCAGTTTTCATGGTCCATTTTGGTGTTGTGTGGTCCCAGATTATTTTGCCAAGAGCTTCTGTTCATCTTAAGGATCGTGTTCTCCTTAGGAAAAAGGACCTTGGCTCACTCTCCTATATTTTGTCTCTACTAACTCTCTAACATATAGCAGGTATAAAATGTGTATTTTTCAAATGAAATAGTTGAATTTGGGACTGGCAAAGTGTTGCCTGGCAGACAGCAGAGCTCAGCTGAATAAATGAGATAGTTCTTTCAATGCTGACATGACCTGCAGCCATTCCCAATTAATTCTAGCCTCTAACAATGTGTTTACTCTGTCAGTCTGATGGCCACTTATTTCCAGACCAGGTCAATTCTGCCTAGGCCTAATCAATGCTCTCCAATTCCCAAATGCTAAGGTTTCCATTCATATCTAATTTAAAGAGAGGAGCCTCAAAGAAGGCCAATTCTGAGCTGGTTAAGAGAGGATGCCCCTTGTCTATTATGGTGTTATAAACAAGGACCAAAAGTGACAGAGCAGTGGCTACCACTTCTGAGCATAGGCCCCAGAAGCTTAAGGGAAGTGACAAGGAGATGCCTAGGAAACCACTAGAGAAAAGACTTGGCCCAAATGCCACAGTCTTGTCAGAGAATTTTCTCCTCCATGGTCTCCCCAGGGAGTGGCAGTCTTGCCTTTGAGCAGTTGTCATTTTGTACTAACCTTCATCATGTCATGTGTCAGAGTCTTGCTCACCTAATAAAAGGCAAACTCTTGGAGATCAGAAGCCATGTTTTAAGTGTTTCTGCATCCCAGTGCCTAGCCCAATGTGGAGCACATGGTTGACACTTAAAAAATATTTACCAGACTGACATCAATGAAAATGGCAGAGTAGAGAACTCCAATAGCTCATCTCTCCACAAAACCAGTGAGTAAACTGGGAAAGAAACAGTCCTAATCAACTTTTTTGAAATTCTGGAAACTAACCAAAAGCAGACAGCACCAAGGGGGAACATTTAATTAAGAAAAGAAACAACCAAATCTCAGCAAGGGAGCACTGCGGCATTTGTAACTTACCCTGGTCCCATCCCCCGCTCCCCAGCTCAATAGTGGCCTTGAAGACAACAGCCCACAATCCCAGTATAGACACCAGTAGCTGAGGGAGAATAGCTCTGATTCTCAAAGAATTGTGGTTGGTTGGTTGGTTGTTTTGGCCTGTCTGGGGGCTCCCTGAAGGAGCAGTTTGAAGACTTTGCCTTTATCTTGCCTAACTCAAAACTCTCCCAGAGCTGAGACGGCTCTCCAAGGGGCATTTGTCAAAAATGGTTCAAGGCAAGTGTTCTAGTCCCTGGGCAATGGATAAGAGTTGGGGCACACAAGAGACTAACCAAAAAGCTTGGGAGGAAAGACTGGGGAATGAGATGCTTTGGGAAATACAGGCTCTGAAAGGCTCTGACATTTTCTTGGGAATCTTAAAGGCCACATGCATGCCCCAGGCTAGTTCTGTGCTCAGGAAAGAAGTGAGGAGACCCTAGGCTCTCCCCTCTGGCTGACCTTCAGGTGCTGTACAAGCAGGAAGTAAAGGCTAAGGCAGAATTGTCAACTGCTTGGCTGAGGTTGAAGGCATGCCCCAACACACACAGAGTCCATCTGCAAAGACTGGGGGTTATTGTCATCATCGTTGTTCCGACATTTAAGGAAATCTCTGTCCCATCTCTGGCTGATTACTAGGCTAATGGAACAGAAAGTTCAGTGGTCACTAATGACAAAGTATGCAGGCTTTATGAAATTTGTTCAGAAAAGTCATTAAGCAAACAAACAAACAAGTATAATACACAGCATCAATAAGCCCCAGGAAGGTGGAGAACCCAATTTCCACATTATAGTATTCAATTATATTGACTTGCCACATTATAATATTCAAAATATCCAGTTTCCAACAAAAAAATTATAAAGTATTCAAAGAAACAGAAAAGTATGACACATTCACAGGAAGAAGACCAATAAAAAGGAAGTGTTCCTAAGAATGGCTAGATGTTGGACTTACTAGATCAAGATTTTATATCAACTATTTTAAATATACTCAAAGTGATAAAGGAAATCATGTGTGAAAAAATTAAAGGAAACCGTGAGACTGATGTATCACCAAACAGAGGATATCAATAAAGAGATAGAAGTTATCAAAAGGAACCAAAGAGAAATTCTGCCACTGAAAATTACAATAACAGGAAATGAAAAGTTCACAGGATGGGCTCAATAGCATATTTGAGCAGACAAATGGTAATCCAGGCTGAGGTGCAGAAAGGAAAAAGAATGAAGGAAAATGAGCTAAGAGACCTGTAGGACACTAACATATGCACAAAGGGAGTCCCCAGAAAGAGGAGAAAGAAAGGGAGGTAGAAGGAATATTTGAAGAAGTAAAGGTTGAAAATTTCCCAATTTTGATTGTAATCTACACATCCAAGAACCTCAACAGACTCCAAATGGGAGAAATTCAAAGAGATCCACACAGAGATAAAGTAAGAATCAAATCGTGTCTAATCGAAGACAAAGAGGGAATCCTGAAAGCAGCAAGAGAAGTGACTTGTCATGTACAAAGCATCCTCAGTAAGATTAACAGCTGATTTCTCCTCAGCAACCATAGAGGCCAGAAAGCAGTGGGATGACAGTCAAAATGCTGGAAGAAAAAACTACCAACCAAGAATTCTATATCCGGCAAAACTATCCTTCAAATACAAAGGGGAAATTAAGACATTCCCAGATAAACAAAAACAGAGAGAATTAGTCTCTTGTAGAGCTTCCCTATAAGAAATGCTAATGGGATCCCTTCAGGCTGAAATGTCTTTCAGACAGTAACTCAAAGAAATAAAGAACACTATTAAAGGTAACTACATAGGCAAATGCAAAACACAATGTGAAGCTATTTTTGGCTTGTTAACTCCTCTTTTTCCCTGTATGATTTAAAAGACAGGCAACTACAAAAAACAATCATTATAAATCTATGTTGATGGACACACAAAGTATAAAGATGTAATTTGTGACGATAACAACACAACAGAGGAGCAGAGTGTTATAGGAGCAAAGCTTTTGAACACTACTTAAAAAAAATTTTTTTCAAGTATGCTTTTTTTTTCATGAGGAAGATTGGTCCTGAACTAACATCTGTTGCCAATCTTCCTCTTTTTTCTTTTTCTCTCCAAAGCCCCAGTACATAGTTGTGGATCATAGTTATAAGTCCTTCTAGATCTTCTACGTGGGATGCTGCCACAGCATGACTTGATGAGTGGTGCATAGGTCCATGCCTAGGATCCGAACCAGCAAACCCTGGGCTGCCAAAGTGGAATGTGAAAACTTAACCACATGGCCATGGGGCTGGGCCCCCTTGAACGCTATTGAAACTGAGTTGGTATTAATCTGGACTATCTTGTTATAAATTAAAATATGAATTGTAATATCCAGGGCAACCACTAAGAAAAGAGAAATATATAGCAAAAGAAACAAGGGAGTTAAAATGGTACCCTGTAAAATATCTATTTAAAACACACAAAAAAGGCAGCAACGATAGAATTGAGGAACAAAAAAGATATGACATAAAGAACAAATAGCAAAAATGAATGAAGGAAGCCCTTCTTTATCAGTAATTACATTAATAGAAAATGGGTTAAATTCTCTAAATGGCAGGGATTGTAAAAATGGATTAAAAAAACATGATCCAACTATATACTGTCTATAAGAGATTCACTTAGATTCAAAGAAATAAATAAGTTGTAAGTGAGAAGATGAAAAAAGATATTCCATGTCAATAGTAACCAAAAAAGAACTGGAGTAGCTAGACTAATATCAGATAAAATGCACTTTAAGACAAAAATTGTTACAAGAGACAAGGAAGGACATTGCACCATGATAAAAGAATACACGTAGACATTACATACTCGCATATAATACGATAAGAACAGTCAAAAGTAAGGGAAGAAAACAAGGCAAAGGAAACCAAGACTAGAAGAGTCACCTCATGCCCAGAGAGGGAGATTAACTCACAAATTTCGGGCTGGGAGTCTCTCTCCATGTTCTAGAGGTGGGCCAGACGTTTGTCTCCAAGTTCCCAGGAATCAATGTGAACTGGAAAGAGTATAAGTTACTCAATTCAGTGTGTCCGTAAAGTGCATCTATATCTGATGCTTGGATATTAGACCTGAGAGGACCTTCTCCCATGAATCCCCATGGAGTGGTCACTGGCTTATATCAAAGATAATGCCCCTAATGACATCCTTACTGTAATAAGTGACAAAGTGAAACAGCCATTTCACGTAGTGCCATCTGTGTAAGTTGAGGACCCCCCCCCCCCCCCCCCCCCCCCCCCCCCCCCGCCCCGCAAGCACAGTTCAGTAAAATAATCAGGAAAGGTCAAGGTCCATGTTTCTCTCGTGATCAAGATGCTTCCTTAATCCAGGCACAGACCATAGTGAATGTGGAAGAATGAAGGGACCATGCATCCTTCAGTTGCTCAGCTGGATTTTGATAGCTGGTGAAGAGCTGGGAGCTGGAGGTTATATTTTTGATCAAGAACTCAGAGGGAAGCTTCTGGAGCCTTGTGGTTCAGAGTGCCAACTCAGGAGCAAACTACCTGGATCTGAATTCAGCTCCCTACTCACCATCTGTGTAATCTTGGGTGTGTTAACATCTCAGTGTCTGTTCTCCCATGAGTAAAATGAAGTTCCACATGTGACACACATTGTATTAGTCAGGGTTCTCCAGACAAACAGAGCCACTAAGACATACATATATAGTATATAGAAGAGGAAATTTATGATAGAAATTGACACACCTGGTTATGGAGGCCAAGAAGTCCTATAGTGGAGAACCAGAAAAGCCAGTGGTGAATTCAGTCCAAGTTCAAAGGCCTGAGAATTGGGGGTCCGACAATGTAAGTGTCACTCTGAGTCCAAAGTCCTGAGAACCAAAAGTGCCAATGTTTGAGGGTGGGAGAAGATGGAGATCTCAGCTCAAGTAGAGAGTGGATTCACTCTTCCTACACATTTTGTTCTATTTGGGCCATCAATGGATTGGATGATGCCCACCCTAATTGGTGAGGGCCATCTTCTTTGCTCAGTCTACCAATTCAAATGCTAATCTCTTCAAGAGACACCCTCACAGACACACCCAGAAATAATGTTTTACCAGCTACCTGGGCATCTCATCACTCAATCAAGTTGACACATAAAATTACCCGTCACATTTACAATGCCTCCAGCACATGGTAGACAATCAATGTTAGCTAGTATTATTGCTGGATGGAGCCAGGTAAGTAGAGTCGTGTGCATTACTGAACATTGCAGTGTTTGGTTGGGGGTAGGGTTGACATCATCCTCTGCAGGGAGCTGGTGAGCCTCTAGGGCCTTGTATTAGGAGTGAGGGCCACTGCACCTCCACATGAAGGTGCCCAAGAGAAACTTCTAAACTCCTAAAGGAAACCATGATCCCAACTTGCCTTCCTGATGGTCAGGGTCAGCTGCTATGCCTCACTGGCTCCCTCCTTTACAGGGTTCCCTGCTGCTTGCTGGCAAGGACATCCCAAAGCCTTGTTGTTCAAACAGGATGAGAATTAAATAAAAAGCAGTCACATGATGAAAGCTTTTACTCTAGTGAAACCTTTTTCTTTTCCTTCATCTAGGAAAACTTTGATCGTTATTTAGGGAATGTTTGAGTTCATCAAAGTAGTCAATAATTCAGAGACTCACTTTGGAAACACAGGACAAGAGGCAAGCAAAGCCAATCTACCTTCGTAATGACAACTCAAAAGTCAAGATGTATCAGTCATCACCTCTCCCAGCTCCTCATACTCTGTGCTATAGCTT
This sequence comes from Equus caballus, assembly GCF_041296265.1. NCBI lineage: Eukaryota > Metazoa > Chordata > Mammalia > Perissodactyla > Equidae > Equus > Equus caballus. The sequence goes on from NC_091684.1 coordinate 19,045,823, forward strand.
TCTGTGTCTCTCTTGTATCTCCCAGTTACTCCTAGGTAAAATCCTTTTTTTTTTTTGTGGTCTACTGTGAGTAACCCTTTGGTAAATGTATCAGAAGTACATTTGACAGATGTACCTTTGGTAGCTGTATCTTTAAAGGCTGGTCTCTTGAAAGGAAGAGGTGTAGTGAGAGCCTGGAAGGTCTTGACCACTGGAAAGCTTTTACTGAGTGTATCAGTCAGCTATTGCTGCAGTCGTGCTGAGTAACAAATAATGTCAAAACCTCAACAGCAAAATGCACTTTTGCCATTCATGAAGTCTGTAGGTTGGCTGAGGCAGCTCTGCTTTAGGCTGTGCCTTGGGTTAGATCTCTTCCTTGGGGCTCTCTGTTTTGGGTTGATGGCTCTTCCAGACATGCTTTTCTGATGGTGGTGTCAGAACCTCAAGAGGGGCAGGTAGAAACAAAAAAGTTTTCTTATGAAGGCCTAGGCTCAGAGCTGGTGTACTGTCATTCTGCCTCTATCGTATGGCCAAAGCAAGTCACGTGGCCAAATCTAATATTAGCGGTATAAGGATATACACTCTACTTGCAATGAACAATGCAAGGGTGGGAGGGAAAGAAAAATTATGAGTAAAGAATACAATCTATGCTGCTGAGCCTGAGTTGGAAGTCCAGGGCTATGGCTGAGTGGTGCTGCTGAGGTTCAAGCTCCAAGACAAAGACAGGGGCTGAAGCTGCCTGTTCTTGTCCACCTCTAGTGGATGACATCTCTTCTTCTCTGACAACTTAAGCAAGTGAAATGATTGACTTTCTGCCAAAAGTCTAGAAACCACTTTCTGCTGGGCTGGATCAAAAGTGAAAATAACACACACATGGGAACTTTGAAGGTTCTTCTCAGCCAGCTGGTAGCACGCAGTGACTATGTCATCCACATCGTCTACTTTTAGTATTCAATCACATGCTTTCGGTTCCATCCACGAGCCACAAGTGTGTTTTGTGGTAACAAAGAAGAGGGTAGTACTCTTACACATCCGCCAAGGGCCCGTGTCTTCAGGAGCTCCCTTATAGTGTGACTTGAGAGGAGAGCCAGGGCAACTGGTCTCTGTGGGGGTTTGAATTTAAATTCAATTCAACAAACATTTTCTTGGGCACCGCCTATGGACCAAGCACTATGCTAAGTTCTGGGGTTGCAGGGTGACTGAAGCAAAGTCCCCTCTCTTGTGGAGCTTCATTTAGTGGGGGAAGACAGACAATAAACAAATAGGTGAATATAATGTGTCACGTGGCAGTAAACGCTTTGTGGAAAAATCTCTGGAGGAAGGGAGTGAGGCCTGGAGGAGGGGGGGTTCCTGCTATTTTATACAAGGTGTTCAGGGACAGCTTGACTGGGAAGATACCTTCGAACAGAGGCCTGAGGCAAGTGAGCAGGAGCCATGGAGATATCTGTCTGAAGAGTGTTCTAGGCAGAGGGAAGCGGGAGTGGGGAGATCTTGGGGCAAGAGCTAGGCCTGTTTGAGGAATATCCAGAAGGCCATGTGGCTGGATCAGAGTGAGCAAGTGGTAGAATCGTAGGAGAGGAGGCCAGCGGAGTAGCAGGGGTCAGACCACATGGAGCCTTGTGGATAAATCTAAGAACGTGGACAAACCTGAGAATGTGGGCTCAGGACTCACTGGTCCAGTGATCAAACCAAATGAGCCGATCTGCCACAAAACCATTTGCTTCCTGGTTGGGAAACACCTTGGGTGAGTGTCATGTCTATTCTACACGAGGGCTGGATATGTCCTGGCCAATGTGGCCAGATGCTCCAAAGCGAAAGAGCAGTGCAGCAGCTCAGCTACCACAGGCCCATCTGGTTCCCTGGTCACTCCAAAATCATGGGGCAGCAAGCCAGTCTTTAGGGAGGAAATAAATGAAAAGTCTAGTCCTACGTGCCAGATACCACTCAGGCATCCTCTGGAAATAAGCAATTCTCCCTTATTTGTGTGCGTTCCTCCTGTTCCTCCTCACCCTCCTTTCAGGAAATTCCTTCTGGGGTTTGCATGGGCTTCATCGTCTCTGTGTGCACAAGCTGCATCTTATATATGTTATTATATTGCAATCCTGACTTTGTTAAGCGCTCCTGGTTGACAAACCCTAGGGGGAAGAGCTACAGGCTAAAGATGAGTTTATAGTCTGGGGCACAGCTGCTGATGTCATTTGGGAAAAAAAGAGCAAGCCTTATAAAAGGCAATGGTATGGGGTGTAGTGGGGGCTGTTCCTTGGCTTCAACATACATATTTGGGCTCTGGAAAGAAGGAACCCATTTGGCCTCCCCACCTAAGAATTCCCTTCTTTTGGGAGTGAAATCCGAGCATTCCCAGCATCCATCCAGGATGAGTCAATGACTGCCTGCTACTGACTCCACCGTGGCCCACACACGCTTTAATCCAAATTTGCCTGTGCTTCCCTAACCGGTGAAAAGCTGGAAGCATTTTGGTCTAATTTCTCTTCCTCTGTTTAACTGTTTTCCTAAATCGCTCATTTCTCAAGAAGTAATTCCTTTGTCCTTTTGGAAGGATGAAGTCGTTTTTATCTCCTTGTGTTTTCCCAAGCCCTTATCACCAAGGGCTTTGTAAATTACGCCTGCTACTCCTTAGCTTCCGGGTATAATTAGTGCCCATTGTAATCATACAACTGACCAGTCACTGGAGGCCCCCAGGGGGACCAGCGCTGGGAGAGAAACTATTCATAAAATCATACTTAATGTAGTCTTATCTTGCCGGTGAAAAAAAGCCATCTGTCTGGCATCCTACAACTCAACAGCATGCAGGTCCTCCGGTCCTCCTTGCGATGGCAACTCTCACCAAGGGTGCGGCAAACAGGCTTCAAAAGAAAGAAGCCACACATGGGGAATGACTGCAGTGTTTACGGACATCGTCAAACAGGAGCTTCTAGTGCCCTGTTAGCTGACAAATGCCCCTCGCCACCCAGAACACAGAAAAGGATGAAAAGAGAAGAAGGGGCAGCTCTTCTGCATATCTCTCCTGCTGCCTCTGTGCAGAAAAGCGGTTTCCCATTTACCCCCTCTCCGAAAGATTTTCCTTTAAACTGCTGCAAGAAAGTGTTGCCAGGAAGTTGATGAATCCCACCTCATCTCTTTCGCAGACCCCTTCCCAAAGAGGCGAATCAGCCGTATTTACATACGTCAGCATCCATTGGAAGGTAATTAAAAATGTAATCTTATATTTGCAGTAAGCTCTCTCATCTATAGTAAACTCCCACTGCCAAATAATACAACCACTCCACATCTGTGGTGCAATTAAGCTTCTTTTCCCCCTCCTCTCAGTTGTGTAGTGGATTTGGATCCTCATAGCAATCTGCCCCAGCTAAGTGGGTAGAAAAAGAGTAAATATTCCCATTATACAGATGAGAAAACAGGTGCAGAGGGATTCCATGGCTCACACAACTTCGGCAAAGCCGGGACTAGGAAGGCAGGTTTCTTACTCCCAGTGAAGAGTTCTTTCTACGGTATCATGAAGATTTAAGGAATGGTTTATTCTGGTGCGTTGATTGCTTTGGTCAACTCAGTTTCCATATGTGCCAACTCAGGCTGCAAAGCGTTCAAAAATAAAAGGAAAACGCCACTGAATAGGCTTTTATATAGGATTTTGGAGCAAGAAGTTGACTTGAAGCACATATAGATCACTCCTCACATCGTGGACAGAAACCTGTGCCCTGGGGGGGCCCTGTCAGCTGAGAGTGACACACAAAGGAAGTGGCCACCCAAAGCTGGAAGAGAGGGCTCCCAACTCCCGGGAGATGGATCCAATGTCTTCCAATGGATCCAGCAGTTCCTTCCCAATCCTACTCTTATATAAACTTGCCTGCCCGTCCTCAGGAGTCAGCATTGTGAAAACACACGTGATTAAGGGAACTTTCTGCTTGTTTGGGTTATTAACAGACTTTGCTGTCTTACAACCAAATGAATACATATTGGAATGTTACCCTAGAAGGTAGCATAAGGCAGTGGATGGAGCACTTGATTGGGAATCCAGAGGCCTCTTTTCTGACTCAAGTTCCATTAATAGGTCACCGGTCGCCTTAGGGAAGGGGTCGGAGGCCTGGGGTCTGGTCCCCCATCTGCCACAACTGGCTGTCTGATTCCAATCTCTCTGACTCTCAGTTCTCTCATCTTGAAATGCAGAGGGGAGAGGTTAGATGGATTGATCTAGAAGGCCCCTTCTGCCTTGAGAAAACTTTGATTCCAGGGTACACATGCAGCGCTGTCTCTCCCCATCCCACCCACTGGGGGAGCATCTTGGAATTAGCGAATAATTTAGGAGTACAAGTCAAATCTTAACTGGACCTCCAAGGGAGCTTCCATTTTATTTACGTTGTATTTGTGTTCCGAGGGCATTAAGTGGGGATGGGGGAGTGGGTGGGAGGAATCTTTAGTTCCACAGCTGTTTTTGTTCAAATACAATAGTATTTGTTCTAATAGGATTTGATCTGTAACAGTGCACATTTAAGTTCCCTTCATAAAGCATCTTCCCTTCTCTCAGTCCAGGGGGCTCTTTCTTCCAGCAAATCCAGGAGCAGCTTCCTCCTTATTGTGGAGGTGACAGCCAGGTGACAATGCTGGGAGATCTTCCGGTCCAACCCCTCCCTGTTCAGATGAGGGGATCAGTGGCAACTTAAAGCATCACCAGAACTCACAGCTCACTATAGCCTCCCCAGCTGGTGACTCAGAGAACAGAAAAGAAAGACACACACACAAAGGAGTGGTCGGCATTTTCTTGGCTCCTCTTCCTTCTCCTAAGCCCATTAGAGAAGCTCAATTGCACGTCCACAGGGAGGATGTCCCCATTGTTAAGGCTCTGCCAGCTCACGGAGCAGCCCAGGGGAGGCAGATGGGGAGAGCACCCCCTCTTCTCCCACTTTTGGAGCCCAAAGCGAGCCTCCTTCACGCCCTCTTCCTCAGGCTGCATTTGCACATTGCCTCCCGCCCCCAGCCCCCAACACACAATACTGAATAAATATGCCTGGCCCTGGTCCATGTGGGAATTCTGGAGAGTTACGATTGTTATTTCCAGGAATGCACAGACACCAGCAAAAATTCATTTCCCAGACGCATGGCTATTTTGAGAACCAAATCTCCTGCTCTGTAGCAATCAAATTGGGGGCTTTTCAAGTCTTGCTTTACAATAGAAACCTGTTCTGCCTTCAGCTGCCTTTTTCCTACAAGAATTCAATAAGAGAGAGAGAGGCCATTAGAGTTTCTTCTTCCCATCTCCACTTTGGCACGACATACATTTCTGGCCAACTTTCCTGAGTCTACATCTTAGTATATTCTTCCTGACAATAGTTAGTGACAAGCATGTCAGAAACAACAAACTCCGTCATCTATATGGCTTATCAATAATTTAGTCTTCCCCCTCATGAGAGCCTGTGTGTTTTGCAATAATGAAATATATGATTTTAAAAATAAATAATAGGCTGTTGTCAGCCCGACTGTAGCTGCAAGTTATGAATGTGATTGATTGATTGAACATTTGACTTCATCTGCTCGAGCAGGATCAAAGAGAGACTCTTGCAGCCGCCTAAGGCCACTAGCAATTTATTTAGAGACTGTGTTCGGATCCCAGCAGGTAGCAATATTGGACTGAGGTACACAGAAAATCAGCTCTTTGAGGTTTTTTCCAAGTCCAAGGGAAGCAACAAATGAGATTTTTTTTTCAGTTCATTAAATCATTAACCACTTAATCACTAAAAACAAGACATTATAAGCATTCCCCTTAGCCGAAATACCCAGAAAACAGAAGAAACGCTGCTTTGCAGAGATCCGGGGTTGCAAGGTGGGCCTTTTACACGACGTGACAGTCTCTAATTTTTTATTTATACGGCACTGTATTTTTTTTTCTTCATCTTAACTAATCAGTGTGGCAACAGCCACGCTGACATCCAAAAGTGACAGGTGTCTGAATTGCAATGAGGTGTCTATACAACCGCCAACTCGGGGGAAGGAAAAGACAAAGGTGTGGGGGAGATGTTTGTAAAACAAATATTGCAACTGCTAGGCTGATTGAGCAGAAAAGGAAAAAAGAGAAAAGAAAACAGGGGATAGGAAATTGCTGGTGGTGTGGAATACAACCCCCAAATTCAGCCAAGGCAGAGATCTTCCTGAGTTTTGGTGACCAGTTGGCATAGGAGAGACAGTCCCTTCCTTCTCAAGAAGGGTCTGAGGGTCAAATGTGATTCTTCGTCCCTCACGCAACAGCTTCCCGGAGCTTTTAAGAACCCTGTAAGCAGAGCAGGGGAGCCATTCAGCATTCCAATGAGCTGGGCTGGTGAGGAGCCGAGTTTGGTCCTAACCAGGGTGCCAGGAATAAAGGAGACATGATGTGAAGGCCCGAGGACATCCACCCACAGAGGGACAAGCCCATCTTAACAAGAACAGGTTACGGTCTGAGTTGTTCTAGCAGGGGAATGGAAGAAAGGGAACGTGTCTTCCCTTTCCGGCTCCCCTAGTCCTGCGCTGTCTGACCCCAGGCAAGGCAATTTAATAATCATCCGAACGCTTTTGACTTCATAGCGCCTTTCATCCACGGATCTCAAAGCGCTTCACAAACACCAATTCATTAACCTTCACAACCCACCCTGGGGGACAGGGGGTGGGCACGCTTCCCCTGTGGTTGGAACACTCAGCTGGAGACACGAGGAAAAGCAATGCTGCTTCAAGGTCACTTGAAAGTTGACCAGGAAACTCAGGCGTGAGATCCAGAGCAGCTGGCATCAAGATCAGGCACCACTGATTGCTGGGGCCTCAGTTTACCCTCCTTTGTGCTGTTGGGCTGGATCCTGACCTCTGATTCTCCTAAGATAGAGCAAAGGAAGCTGCAAGTTCGGGCAGGAAAAACAACATTGCTTACAGCCAGCTACACGCTAACCAGTTTTGCATACAACACTTCTGCTTCCTACAAGAATCCCGTGAAAGTCTATAAACCCCAATTTACAGGGCAGGAAATTCAGTCTAAAGGATGTTAAAGAACTTATTCAAGGTCGCCCAACTCTTAATAGTGGAGTTGACAATCACTCTGTCTATAATAATAAAACAAATAATAATAATGCATGATTATTCATAGCCACTCCCCCAAGGCTGCCCCTAAGAATTCTGTTTTCGTTCATGGACCTTTCTGGGTCTATGATCAACTCATCAATTGAGCCTATGAGCTGTAACAGGAAACGTTGAGGCCAGAAATGGCAGAAAGCCTGGTTCAATTTACAGAGGAGAAAGTAGAGAATTACTTACTGGGACAAAAGAGTAGCTCTGAAAAAGGAGGGGGAGCCGGGAAGGTGGGAGGGGGAGCCCAGAAAGTGAGAGGGACAGCCTGGGATGGGTTTAGAGAGAGGTTTTAGGGGGATGAATTGGGCACGGGGGAGGAGAGATGCTGGGGAGCAGTTGCTGTGCATGTATGAACTATATCACAGAGAGATGGGAAAAAAAATAATTTGAAGAAGTTTTGCCTTGCATTATGATGTGGTTTCTTAAGTGACTGCAATATAGATTTGAAGTGCTTTTGAGTTGCTTTTGGATGCCAGACTGATGCTTCCTTCAATGCAACGCTAGGCAGAGGCAGGCCAAAACTCAGTGTGGGGTTCTACGGGCTGCACAGCTGACAGTTGCCTATCTCTGGTCTTTTCCTGCCACATTTCCTGTCATTTCTCCCATCTTGGCTGAGCTGGACACTCTTGCTTCTCTTCTGTGCTTCCCTGTTGTGTAGAATGGGTGTTGATCACACGCCTTTTGCCTGCTCTTATAACTGTTGTGTGATTGAACGCTCCTTCCTGTGAGTGACCTTGGTGGGGTTGGGCAGGACAAGCAGCATAATTGACTTTACCACCCAGGTGAATTAATACACACGCCAGGAGGCCACCAATATTTGCGGAATGTTTTAGTCAAGGTGGGTTAACTGCCATAACAAACAGCTCCAACAAGTCAACAGCTTAATATAGTATAACAAAAGAGGACTTCTCACTCGTGTGATGCCCCATGTTGATGTCCCCAGGCAGCAGTTCTCCTGGGCAGGTCACCCCGAGGCCACACGCCAGGGACTAGGCTTCTGTTGTCTTGTTATTACCCCATCCTCTGGGGCCTTGGAGTCCTGCACATCCAGTTGCAAGGACGGTAGAAAGACGGAGTGTGGAGAAGGGCACAAGAGCCACAAGCTAGGCCTGGAAGTGATGTTCATGTCACTCTGCCAATCATGTGGTCCCACCTACCTGCCAGGGAGGCTGGGCTGTGTTATCTAGCTGTGTGTCCAGAAGGAAAAGGAACTCTGGTTTAGTAAGCAGAAAGCAGGGTCCTGCAACAGAGCACTGGGTACTCCCTTAGCAGCCAAACTTGGAACTCTGCTCCCATTGCTCCCACAGGCGGCCATGCATAAGTTTGTGGGTGCTATGTGACTGTCTTTGCCCCACAATGGATTTATGAGTAAGCTAGAATTCTCCAGAGGGGAGCAGAGCTTGTTTGTGGAGTTTTGAAAAAGGCTGTATGGATTTAGGATAACTGGGAGTTATCTGACATTTTCTGGTTGGAGGGAAGACATGTCCAATTTAATAACTGCCTTTGAACTGACATTGACCAAGCCATCTTCCTCTCTATTCTGTAAAAACCAAAAAGAGAAAAATAAAAACTCTGCCACATGTAATGTGTAAAACTGGATGGAAAGGGGTTTCTCACCTAGACAGTAAAAATGTGTGCGGAAACTCCTCAAGTTATGTCTTCAGTGTCCATCAACTCAGGTTGACCATGCTTTCTCGGAATATCCAGTCAATCCTGGGCAAAAGAGAGTGATTTGTTCCTCATCCTCAGAAAAAAGCCTTGGTTCTCTTTCCACGTGTATCCAGAGCCTCAGCAGTAAAGCTGGTCGAAACTTCATTCCTGCGTTTCCCTGGAGAACCCGTGCTTTCGGGGTCACTATGACAATCCCTAAACATGCAGCTTTATTTTGGAACACAACCATGCATACTCCTTAAAGATTGCAGGGGTTTAATAATGACAAAAAAATCTGCTTATAGCACAGTCTGTTTCTCTTCATTTCCCTTGAAAACACCAAACTCTGGTTGTTACAAAGAACCAAGGATGGAATATTCCAAAGCAACGTCTCACTCGTCCTTCCTTTCAGGTTCTTTTCTCTGCTGCCTTCAATCCCCCTTCCCTTTCCATTTGTCGAGACAAAAGAGAAAATTCTATAACCACTGGCCTCTGTCCAGGAACACAGAAGAATGAAGCGAGGCAAACAACAGAGGAAAGGGAACGACAAAGACACAAACTCAAATGAAACTGCTTAATGATCTTACAGGGCAGGCCCGTCAGTGTGGTGACTTCTTTTCCTCTTTTTCCTAAATATCCAGTTTATGGTCCAAATTCTTAGAGTAAAATCGAGGGTTGGTAAAAGAGCTCTGAAAACCCCTATGTGGAAATGATTTACCCATCCATTTGTATCCTGAATCTTTAAAGAAGTCATCTGGTTTGACTCCGTAATCCCACTGCTGAGACTCTATCCAAAGTTAACAACTTCATTTGGAGTCTCCTAGAAGCAGAGCCTGAGACAAGGATTTGGTGCAAGCAAGTGGTTTCTTTGGGAGGTGATCCCAGGAAGCATGGTGAGGGAGAGGGGAATGTGGGAAACAAGAATGAGAAGAAAGCCAATACAATGAATATGCTAATGAGTCAGACACTGTGGGTAGCTGGGGCTCCATCCTGCGAGGACCATCTGACATACTGTGTAGAACACACCTTTCAATTGTCACCCTGAGGCACAAGGAAGCTGGAATTCCCATTCCCACTGGTTGAAGTTTGCTTGGGGACATAGACTCTGGCACATCCAGGCTATTCCACAGGAGCGTAGGTCAAGTATGTTCCCATGGCCAGAGAAAAAGTTCAGGCAGGTGACATAAGAAGACTGTCGAGGGACAGTCTTCAGGAACCCTTGGAAAGGCCTAGGGATGGGATGTTGACAATATCTGTTATAGATAATAATCCTAATACAGAAAAAATAATAAGCATAACAGGATTGCAGGATTATCTAAAACAAGTGAAAAATTGGAGGCAACTTTAATGTCCACATTAGAGGGAAGGCTGCATGAGTTCTGGTACATCCACTCAATGAAATACTGTCCATTGTTATTTTGTTCAATAACGTTACTGTTTACCAGGCTCTGTACCAGGTCCCAGGGTCACTATGATGAGAAAGACAGACCTGGTACTTACCCACCAAGAGTGTATGGTCTCATTTGTTTAAGCAGGATTTGAAAAAACAAGAGCATATGCCTGGGTTTACTATAATACCCAGGACTCAGGATTGTACATACAGCCTGACCGTAATTCTGTTTTTTCAAATGCATAGAAAAAAGACTGGAGGGAAATACACCAAATCGTTCACGGTGGTCTTCTTTGGGTGATGGAAGTTTCTTTGCTTCTTGCATTTCTGTTTTCACCAAATTTTCTCAAATAAGAATATATTCTTCTCATAAGGGAGAAACATAATAAACTTTATTTGAAAATAAGAGAAAAAGAAGTCACCTGCCAAGCAGAAGGGAACTCAAAGCTGGCCCTTCTCACCTTCTCCCTATGCCCGACTTTTAAGTATGTCTAACATTTCTGATTCCCTGCTGAACCTGGAAGCAGCATCTAATGCAAAGTAATTTGGGGCACTTCTCAGGCATGCCTGGGACCGGGAGGTTGCAAGCATCTCCTGATTAGATGTGAAGTTCTTAGGGACCACAAAGAGAACAAGAAACATCTATCCCTTTTATTTTGCTTAAATTAATTCATGGAAATGTGAAGCCCACAGTCGTGTTGTCCAGGTTGGTCCTCTGTATGCCGATCAGCTTTGATATCATCTTCAATAGTTATCCAGTGACTTCAGTGTTGGCAAATCTCCTGCCTCTGTTAGAAACTTGCCATCCTGCTAGAGAGAGGGGCCCTCCACATTGGGGAACCTCCTTGCCAGTCATTTCTCTGGTAGATTCTTGAGAGTTGGGGAGGAAAGATGGTACCTAAATACAAAGTATTCTCATCAAATGCTTTGAAAAATGTACAATGAGCTAGGCTTAAAAAAGCAGAAATTAGGACTATACGCAATGTAATTTCATTTATTGGAATAGTTACAGTTGGCAAAGCTCACCCTGAAATATTTTCCATGCAGTGTAAAAGAGGTAAATATCTTGGAAACCCTCTCTTTCGACTCTCCCAAACCCCTTGATTCTAAATTATTTCTGATAGATGGAAATATTTTCATCCTTAAGTCCATCAGTATTTGGCTATAGGTCCAGGTTGCAGCGTTGCCTAACGCCAGGGGGCTCCACTCACACGGGGCTGTCTCCTGGAGTTGTGCAACATAGGGTCTGTGTGCATCCAAAAAGGATTTCCAAAACAATTCTCCATGTTCCTGAATTTCTGATAGGCCTTTGGCTACTTAATTCTGATGAAGGAGCCCAAAGTGAGGATCATTTACAGTTGAGGATCATGATGATCAACTCGTTCCAAAGTGTGGCATTTACTGGTTCCTTGGGATATCAACAGGTATTTTGCAAAAGAAAGGGTCTATGATTTAAATAAAAAATGAGTTTAGGAAAGGTTGGTTAAGTAAACAAACAGGGCTTTTTACTGCATATTTATTGGTCTTAAATATGCTGGTGTCATGTATCTTTATGAATTTCCAAGACAATACAGAATATACAAAGTTTCCAAATTTTCTAACACAGAAGTGCCCCCCCCCCCGCCCACTGCCCTTTTTGGGTTTTGTCGGGATACCTCTTACAGCCACAGCCAGCGGTAAGTGCACTTTATTCGTCCTGAGGCATATTGGGCATCAAATCTAGGCCACTGGTTCTCAAACCTCTGTGTGCATCGGAGGTCCCTGGAAAGCTAGTTCAAACATCATTCCTGAGCCTGTCCTGAGAGACTCTCATTCAGTAAGTCCAGGTGGGGTGCGAGAATTTGCATTTCTGAGTTCCCAGGTGATGCTGCTGCTGCTAGTGCAGGAACCACATTTTGAGAACTACTGGTTTAGAGGGATTTACTGAGTCCCTAGAAAGACAGACAACCTGGAGGGAAAGGAGTGGTTGTCTAGCTGCACAGCTGGTCCTTTGGATATGAATGTCTCATTTCCCCATGAAGTGCACGATGGTGAAAGGATACTTGATTATTAAAGGCCAAGGCTGAGGGCCTAAAGGGGAACACAATTAACTGCAGTGACAGAAGCTATGTCCCTTTAGGACAGGGGTAAGGAGCACTAACTTTGGTGTTAGGCAACCTGGCTTCAAAGTCCAGGCAAATCGTCTCTCTTGAGCCTCAGTTTCCTCATCTGTCATACAGGCATCATGGTTTTTACCTGTTATGGTTATGGGAAGAGCAAATCGGGTAACAGGGGTAAAGCACTTAGCACCATGTTTCCAGGCAAGCTCTCCGTAAACGGGAGGGGAAAAGACTTGCTCACTGCGCATAAGGCAAGCACTGGTACAGGAAGTGAGGCATTGAGGCCGGACAACAAACCTCATGTACCGAGCACATGGTCCAAGTTCTCTTGACATACTTTGGTCTAGCACTGGTCTCTTAGTGTAGAACCAGGGTTTAGACTGAGAGGTCCCTCAGTGGTGACCTGTGGACCCCAGGAGCAGGACAACCATCTCAGAAACTACCAGGTCTTATGCTTGTCCCAAAGCCCTCCAAAACCCACCATGACACACAGTAGGTGTTCACTGAATATCTGTTAAATAATCAGTGTACAGCAGTCCCCCCTTACCTGTGGGGGATACATTCCAAGACGCCCAGTGTATACCTGAAACCGTGGATAGTTCCAAACCCTATAAATACTATGTTTTTTCCTCTGCATACATATTTGAGGTGTGACAGCAAAATAGCATGAATTTCTTTTTCCTTTTTCACTATTTCACGGATAGATTTGTTCTTACTGTAGATCTTAGCATCTTCAGCATACAATTTTTTTCCATTCCTTATTAAGTCAAGAACTTTCACCTTTTCACTTAAAGGAAACTTCTCTTTGGCACATCCTAATTGCCAGCATCACTACTCTCGCACTTTGGGGCCATTATTAAGTAAAATAAAGGTTACTTGAACACAAGTATGTGATACCATGACAGTCGATCTGATAACCAAGATGGCTACTAAGTGACTCCTGGGTGGGCAGTGTGGATCCTCTGGACAAAGGGATGACGCACGTCCCAGGTGGGAGGGAGCGGGACAGCACGAGATTTCATCATGCTACTCAAAACCCCAGGCAATTTAAAACTGATGAATTGTTTATTTCTGGAATTTTCCATTTAACATTTTTGGACCACAGTTGACCTTGGTAACTGAAACCACAGAAAGTGAAGCCATGGATAAGGGAGGACTTCTGTATTTGATAGAGGGGTACAACTAACCTGACCCCAGGAGCAAGTGAACAATAAAACACTGACTTTGCTTTAGTCAGTCAAGCTTTTTCTTCTCAGAACAAACAAACGAAAAACAAAACAAAAAATAAAATCAGACAGGGCTTTGGTTCTGAAAGACACTGAACAAATACACTTGAGTTATTCTCTCAAGAAAAATCAATGACTTTCCCATCCACCAGTGTATGAGCCTTGGGCATCGACTCAGAAATACTGAAATCCTGCCGGCCTCATGCTCTCCTGAGTCCACAGGCTGAGCACACCCGTTCCAGCATTCCTAGCTCGCCGAGCCGTGTGAAATCATTTCCTTCTTGGAGCGCAGAGCCATCGCTACAGGTATTAACGCACCTTCGAAGCCCTCTGCCCCCTGGCTAACATGGCCAGTGGACAGAGCAAAGAGGAAGGAAATCAGGCAGCTGTGGGGCTGGGTTTTGGCGAGTGGGCTTTTGGAACATCGCAGGGGAGTTAAGCAGAGCCGGGAGGCTGGCCAGGAGCTAAGCAGATATTTGGCTGAGCAGCAGAATCACGTGGGGACCTTCTATTTAAATTATTATTATTATTTAAATTATTATTTAATGACAGATTCCTAAGGCCTACCCTAGACTAGATATAGAATCTCCATTTTAATATCCTCTTTTGGAGATCCCATGATGGAAAAAAAAAATTCCATGATGGAAAAACTTGCAGGAATCAGTTTCCGTCCAGGAGACGCCATCGTTCTGAGCTACCTGCAACCTTTTGCAGCTCACCCAGGGGTTTCAGGCTCTGGAGACTCCCTCTAGAATTGCTCCCCTGGTGCTCCCCTTGCAGGAACAAACTGACAACATTGAAGAGCAGGGATGTTCTTTTAAGAACATACAGCATGGAAAAGAAGAGCTGGAAAATTCTCAAAGACTCTTATGGTTGCAGCCACGCGTCTGTAAGTACATCTTAGAAAGCGTTCATCTTCAAAAATAATTACAAAAAGTGACTAAGAGAAATGTGCCATTATGTCTGTTTAGAAGAATGTCAAGATCCCTCCCTTCGGCTCTTTGGCTCCCAGGAGGAAAAGTGGAAGAAGAGGACACTTTTGGTATTTTGTTAACAAACGAGGGGCCAGATCTTATAGCCTAGAAGCTGGAAGGACTCTCTCACCAGCTCCTCTCTGGCTGTCCCTGCTCTGCATGAGAGGAATTCTCAGTGCGGAGGGCCTGTAGGAGGCATTTTATGCACACTATCTCATTTAATTCTCACAACAGTCCTATGAAATAGGTCAGGGGTCAGCACGCTATGGTCAGACACCTGTTTCTGTAAACACAGTTCTATTGGAACATAGCCGCCGCTATTCATTTACATATCATCTACGCTGCTTTTCCTCTGCAACGGAAGAGTTAAGTAGTTGCAACAAAAACTCTACACCCCACAAAGTCTAAAATATTTACTACGTAGATCTTTACCGAAAAAGTGTGTTGACCTCTGAAACATGTCATTGGTCCTACTTTACTGATGGGGAAACTGAGGCACAGAAAGAATGTGTGTCACCTAAGATCATTTAGGTTATAAATGACAGTGGCAGAAGTATCTGGCCCCAGAAATAAATATACCTGTGCTTCTCCCCACCCTATACTGTAATACCTCCACTCCATCATGTTGGTCTCTTCCTGCTAAATGTATCGGCCAAAAAGGACATGTTCATTTGCTCCAAACAAAATGTCTCAGGCTGACCATCACACAGACAACTGCAGGAGACTCTGGTGTCCAGGGGAAGTGGTCATTCAGCCCAGCCCCTCCTCTCCCAGCCCCCAAGAACTGAGCTCCAGCCTTCCCAGAGTGGACAAGAGAGACAGTCACCCAACATGGACAGAGAGAGCTCTGTAAGGTCCAGGAGACCAGCTCAAGGATACACTGACTGGAGAAGAACAGAGAAGACCCAGGTGGCCTCAGGCTAAAGGCAACAGCTGCCCTTGGCCGAGTATCACCCCCGGGGGCGCTTATCCCTGGTCCTGTCTCTGGGGACAGGCCCACATTTTCCTTGTCTGATTCTGCCCTTACCAATGTCTTGCCACCTAGCCTCAGCTTGATTTGCCCATTAATATTACTCATGGCCATGCTGCCCTGCTGTCAAGGGCTCCCATCTGGACCAGGTTTCTTCCTGTCTGGCCTTGGCTCACACTTGAACCCTCTGCGTAACAGGCTATGCCTCACCAGTGCTCTGCAGCTCCTAAGAGATGTCAAAACTAAGGCTCCTCATCTTGAGAAGAAAACCCAAACTTTCCATACACATTCTGAAACCAAACAATCCCAAGAATAGAGTGTTAAGTGAAACTGGTGGAAAAGATTGCTGAGTTAAAAGCCACCGAAATTTCCAAAAATACAGAAACAGTTATATAAATTATAGTAAATCCAGATAAGGGAATACTGTGCAGCCATTTAAGACGATATCAACAAAGATTCTTAAAATTACATGACGTAGCAGAGATAAGACTGGCTTCATGGGCGTGGGACCTTTGCAGTTAAACAGGGCCCCATGTTTAGAAGGGCCCCACACTTGGCTTAATTCTCCATGGCCACCATCTTGAACTTCTTAATTTTCGAAAAAGGGGGACCCACATTTTTGTTTTGCACTGAGCCCAGAAATTATGCAGCTGGTCCTGAGCAGAGATATCTCCCAGGATTCATTCTCGCCTGTCTTTTAGTAATAGAACTTCCACACCCCAACCCACCTGCACACTCACCCTGACGAGGTTTCCGTGTGAGAATTCCTTTCCAGTATTTCTTGGGAAATTTTTATGTTATTCCAAATCCCGAAAGAAAAATCAGTAAAGAACTTGGGGAAATGGAAAAAAGTATAGTAATTCTTCTGCAAGAATCAAAGCTTAACACTCAACATAGAGACATTACTGGTTTGGATTCATCAATGTCAAGTTCAAAGCAAGAGCAGGAAACACAGGCAGGTTAAGGCTGACATTTCTGGGAACAGGACAGGAGCACACGAGAGAAATGGTCATGATCGAATCAGTCAGCCCTGCCAAAGCTCTTGTCCTGTTATAAGTGTGTTCATGGCCCCAACTGCTGCCAATGACAAGTCATTCTTGCAAATAAAATAAATAGTATTAAGTTTATATGCATGAATACTTTATACATATCCTGTTAGTAATGTTCTCAGAAAAGCAAATTTTGGGAGGAAAATATGTCCTCAAATTGGCAATTTTGACATGTGGTTCTGTATAGTACTTGACCTTTGCTAGGAGATCTGCATGTTACCTTATTTGAATATTATCTGACAATGTTCACTGGTATTTTCCAATTTGTAGTTTGATTATTTACTACAAGCTATGGTTGTTTGCAAATTCATTAAACTTAATTTTTCTTATTTATTAAACCAATTTTGTTACATAGCCACAGTAGTGAGTAAAGAGTATGCAGAATGTTGGGAGTTTTTTAAGAATAAATTACAATTTCAGGAATTTCTAAGAATTCCCAGGAATTCCAACTTCTCATTTGTAAACCCTCAAGATTAACATTCATTGGGTTTTTGGAAACACTGATTCCTGACATATGATGGCTCAGCTAGAGACTACAATTTCCAGCCTCCCTTGCAGCTAGATATAGCCGTATTCTAAGTTTGGGTCAATGGGATGTGATCCCAAGTGAAGCGTGCACTTTCTGGATTATGTTTTTATGAGCAAGATGCTTGCCCTTCATTGTATCTTTCACTTTTCTCCCTGGCTTGGAAATGATGAAAACTGGGGCAGCCAAGACATGGGGACCATGCGTTAAAGAAGAGAGAGTTATTCCTCCAGCTCATTCCCTGGACAAGGAGCAGACTACCTACCTTCCCTAGACTGTCTTTAGACTGTTACAAGAGATAAAATAAATTCTATTTTATTTAAGTCTCTGTATTTTGGGGTCTCCTTATTACAGCAGCTTAGCCTATACAAACACATATGGGAATATGCTTATGCTAAAATGCTATTTGACAAAGCATCACACAAATGCATATACAGTATAATCTCAGTCACTAAAAAATACACAAAGAAAATGCCCAGGAGAAAATATGGCAAAAGCCTGGCAACAAACAGGCTGGGAGAAGACAATTCAGACATTGTTCCAGAAAGAAATTAGGTTGTGCTACCTCTATTGTCATTAAACTAATACTTATTGAGCACTACCTATGTTCCAAGCAAAGAGCTAAAATAGAAAGCAAGAAAGACGAATTCTCCTTTTGACTGGAGTTTAGCAAAACTAGAAAGAAAGATGCTTGAAAATAATTACCAGAATGAGTGATCTGAAGAATGTATTCTCTCTTTTCGATGAGTCTTTCTCTGGATGTTGGAATATTGATGAGATCTGGGGTTTGGGATAATCTCAGCCTCCTTCAAGGACTGGCAGTTTCCACCATGCCCAGTAGAAGCTGATGGTTTCACCAGCAGGTGGTCGACCCCTTCAGCAAGTCCTTTGAGGCTAACTAAGGGCAGGAGAACTCCCAGAGCTTCCATTTCACACTCCCGCCCCTCCCTTCAGAAACCTCAGTACAGCTTCCCTAGCCCTGGGGTCAAGAAAACTGGAAAATATCCCAGCCCATTATGCTCTCTGTGTCAAGGGAGCCCTCCGTGTCTGGGAACACGTGGCTGACCATTTGGCTGCCATCTTGGGGAAACCGAGAGCATCTCTTTGGTTTTGGTTTCGGGGGAAAGAAAAGTAAGCTGAACAAACACGAGTGGAAATTTGGCACTTGTCTTACACAGAAGCTTTAATTTTTGTAGCCTTAAAAAAGTGAGAAGCTCTGGGGTTCTGTTTAGCAGAAGTCATTAAATATCCTGTAAGAGTCTGAGTTGGCGAGAGGCAGGAAGTTTGCTGTTGAGTAACCCTTGGTGTTTACTGAAGACTTTATCTCCCTATCTGTCCATCTGCCTGCCTGGTTGACACGTCCAGCTCTGCCAGCCACTGCAGGGCCTTTCTGTCCACATACCTGTCAGATTCCATTTTCCACCAGAAGCTTCATTAGGAAACAGAGGCTGAGCATTTTTAGAGACGCTTTAAACAGCTGAAGATAACGAAGGGGAAGTCAGTGCAATTAACCAAGCCCTTGGCAGGAGGATTTGAATAGTGAAGGAACTAATTGTGTGCCCCAGGCACCCACACATTATATTTGCCACATTGCCAGGCCACAAAGAATGTCTCAAAGCTGTGTATCTCCCAGGATGGGAGTGAGAAAGGAGTTGCCTTGGTGAATTCCTTTTCTTCTTCTTCTCCGTGAAGAAGGCGGAGTCTTTCAAGGCAGAATCTGCAGTTGTTTACTCATTATTCGTTCTTCCCTTCCTCCTTACTAACAGATTTTACTCAGATAGATGATATGCCCACATAAAAGAGCATGTTTCCTAGTCTCCTTTGCAATTATAAGTGGCCAACGAAATGTCAGTGAAAATCAACAGAGGCTTCTGGGAAGGCTGTCCTTCTCTCCTTTCTCATTCTTCTACCTGGAACATGGATGTGGTAAACGGAGATCCAACAGCCATCTTGTTATCATGAGGCATTCTTGGTGCTGGAATTCATGAACTTAAGATGAAAGAACAGAAAGATGGAAGGAGGCTAAGTCCCTGATGACCAGAACACTGCCATACTTCCACGGATTCTCAACCTCTACACTTCATATTACATGACAGAAGAATCAACCTTTAATTTTTTATTACAACTGTTAATTTAGATGTCTGTTGCTAGCAGCAAGTCTAATTTTAACAGGTACAACATACATTCAATTTCTACCTCTCCCACACATCTTTCTAAGAGCCCAGAGAAAAACTCAATCATCAATTGAGGCAGTCATTCATCAACAGACATTTATTTAGTGTCCACTGTAGGCCCAACTCCGTGGTCCACATGGGAGGATGGAAAGGTGAGTATGTGTGGTCCCTGACCCTGGGAGCACAATTCCACACCATCCCATAGAAAGAGCAGCTCTCTCCCAATGCACCTTGAGTCTCTGTTAGAGCTGCCTCACAAGAGAAGAATTGTGTAAGTCACTGGAAGGCAGAGACCCTGCCTTCTTCATCTTGGTGTCTCCTACCATCCTGGCACAATGCCTCTCCCCTAGGTGCTCAATGTTTATGGCAGGGGTATAGGAAAATTGAGCCTTTGGCCCAGCTGGCTTGTTTAAGCAACAGCTCATATCTGACAGTCACCACAGAAAGTGTCACCCAGCTCTGACTCAGTGGTCACTGATGATGCCACCTCTTCTCCACCCACGTGCTTTGCGGCTCAGATCCCCACTCCATCCTAACCCCTCTCTTCAGATACTGTGCAGAGGAAGATGGGGCTTCCTCTCAGTTCTGACTCTGCCTCTCCATCCTGGCCTTGCTTCAGGCATGGCCTTGTCAGCTCAGCCAGGCCCCAGCACCCTCAGGCAATAAGCACACTTCACATACCCCAGCCTCGCCGCGTGTATTCAGGGTGAAGAACCCAGCAAATCTACCGTGGTGGCCTCTTCTATCAATTGCCTTGGAGTGGGCTAATCCCTGAAGATCAAGGGTTTCATCAGAGAGGAGCCAGTGGGCCTCTCACGGTACATCCCTGGGATCATTTTTAGCAATGGAATTGTGGGCCAAATGCACCATTTGTCTCTCCAGCCTTCTCAGGCTTTCCAATGCGGCGGTTCCCAAGCCCATCATGACCAAGGCAGACCATTGGCCAGATCCTCATGGCCGGTGAGGGGAGCATCCGTCTTGCTGACCAGGCCCAGATTATACTGGAGGGTGGTATGGTTTGAATACCAACTCCATCCCTTTTCACCTCTGGGACTTTGAACAAATTACTTCACCACAGTAAGTGTCAGTTTTTTAGCCTGTAAAATGTGGATAACACACCCACCTTACGCAGTTGTTATAAGGATTAGAGTCAATGCCTAATAGCCCTTAGCCCTGTTCCTAGAACATAGGAAGCTCTCAAGAAGTGCTAACTGTCATCGTCAGTTTTGTTAAACCTGGCACCGCCTGTTGTTATAACTGCCTCATAACTTGGTGAACATTAATGGCTCTGATGCTGATAAAGAATCCCAGTTAGATTTCTGGGGGAAGGGGAGAAGGGTAACAAAAAAGTGACCTTTTCGCTGATTTTTCTCAACTCCTTACTTTACTTCCCATTCTTCTCTCTAGTGATATTATTGTCCTTTAGGTCATAAGGAAACAACCCAATTCCAGCCCAAGCTCTCATTCTAACATCCTTGCTCTGAGGCATCTTTATCACTCACTATCCCACTGGGTCAGCTTGCCGATTTTTTTCTTTTGTGCAGTTTACAGTAGAGGGTCTGGTTACCTGCCTGTTTTGTTCCCAGGACACTCCAGTCCATGGACATGTCTGAGGTGTGGGGAGACAGGCAGAAACGTAAAGACGCATGTGGGAATAAATGTGTAAATGTATTTAGACTTTATTTGGGGAAACCGGGTTTTCGCCGCCGCCCAAGTTCAACAGAGATGACTGTGCAGACCAAACAGTGGTTAGTCGTTGACACCAAAAGCCACTTGCAGCCCAAATTAGACACAACAAATCTGGGAAAGAATTTTTTAAAATGCAAACCTTGCAACCCACCCCTCACCCAGACTACTTTAGGCATCAGAAGTGACGGGAAATATGCATGCCAAGAGGAGGCGGGAGGCCGGAGTGCATTCCTCGGGCTGTGGCAGGTGAAAAACAAATTTGCCAAAACAGAGCATGTTTTGGGATGGGGATGGAAAAGCTGGGAGTGCTTGTGAGTAAAGGCCCTCGGTCCTGCCTCCCCTCTGTCCACCCGCACCAGGCCTGAGTCATCCCTGTGCCAAGGCTACCGATAACAAAGTGGGAAACTTCAGAGATCACAGGCTATGAGTCTGGATGAGACCGAGCATACAAAAGCCTGCTAAAGCCAGACGGGAAGATATGTAAGTGGAGTGGGCAGCCTGAGACCAAAGGGCTTGAGAAACTTCCGTGGACAGAGATGGCAGGCGCTGCAGGGGAAGAGAGGCTCCCCGCTAGGGAGCACTGTCTCAGCGGCCCTGGCTGGGGGTTCCTATGAAGAAATGTAGGCCTCGTGTGGCCAGATCTTCAGATGTTTTAAGAGATGCTATAAAAGCTGCTGATTTTCAAATTTTGGCAACTGATTCAACACATTTTACAAGGCTGTGTACAGGCTGAAGCAAACAAACCCGTCGGTTGCATCCAGCTTGCAGGGCAGCCCGCTTCTGAATTCCGTGTGGGGGCTGACTTTCATCTTACCTCTGAAGCTCGGGTGTCAGGGGCTGGATTGAGAGCCCACATGTATCCACGTTCACTCTTCGGCCTAGATCTTCCTACTGCTAAATTAATGTAGCCTAAGAACTCCTTTGCAGCACTGAGAAAAGTGCAGTTCAAAAAGCAAAGTCCAAACCCAGACAAAAACCTTCCAGGCAGAAGCCTCAAAGATTGAGCTTTACTTTTATTTTTTATGTATTTTGTCATGTCCCAGAATGGTTGGCCACGTTAAAATCACAGGGGAAATAACAGTCAGGGGGTCTCTATAGCTCCCAGGACAGGACGGGCTCAGGAAGGAGAGGAGAATGGAGGGTGGTAAGTGACACACCCAAGACCACTCAGGAGGCTGAGGGGCCCTAGTCTGGGGCAGATTTATGTCCCTTGTCCTCCGACTCTCAGTCTGAGGCCTATATCCCCAAGCCACCCCTGGAAACTGGAATGTCCAAACAATGGCTCTGTTGGTCTCCTTGGGGAGCAAGGTTTGGAGGGAAAAGCATGGTGTGTGCCGGGAAGAGTGAGGTAGTGCTGTGTTGGCAGGGCTGAGACCCAGCAGCGGGTCCCGGGGGCACCCTGAAGCCTTTCCCACTGAGCAAGCAAGGACTGTCCATGGGAGCCCAAGTGTAAAAAAGACCAACACGTCTTGGGGTGAGGACCAGCAGCAGAAAACACAGGCTGCACAAAAATCTCAAATTCCAGACAAGAGCTGCGGCAACGCAGCCAGCCAGGATTTCTAAAGGTTGGCATTGCTCTCCTCTTCCCTGCGCAGCGTGAGTGCCTTCACTGTCGCACACATCTGGGGAAAGGCAAGGAGAGGAAGGCAAAAACAAAAAAACAAAAGGCAGGTATAGCTCCTGGCCTGTGATCAAGCCCTAAAGGGCTGCCTGCTAATCACCACAGTGGAAGCAGGGTCTCCCCACTCCAGCCTCACTTTTCCGCACTGATCCCAAAGTACGTCTCTTGCCCACAAGCACACGCGCGCCTTTCACTTTGTTCCCTAGAGCTCAGACACTAGGGCTGCTCCCAAAGATCTGGGAGCTCGCAGAGCATTGTGGGTAGTGACATGCAAATGAGGAGCGCAACCAAGCGTGTCCCACATTGCTTCAGAGGACCTGAATTTTTTATGGCTTGTATGTGCTTTTTGATGTTTTCATTGTCTCCCAGCATAACTGATATGCATTCCAATTCTGACAACTAGAAGTTGTTGGATTTTTTTTTCCTGGAGCTGGTCTCCTCGACCTTAAAAAAACAAAAGAAAAAAAGGGAGAAGAAAAAGAAAACACAAAACAAAAAATATCCACCGTAACAAACCGAGGTTACTTTAAGAAGTGAAATATTTTAAGCAATTCAACCACAGATGCAACCAGGAAAGGAAAACATGTTGATTCTCTTAAATTCCTTGGAGGAAAACAGCTCCAGCTTGCCTACCTCACTTGAAGGGACAATTTCCAAAAGGGGGTGGGGCGTTGGGGACAGTGACTTTTTTTTTATTTAACGGTGGGCAGTGGAGAAGAGCCTGTTTCTATTATGAAATACACCCTCCCCACCTGTTTGCACTTGCTCTTAATTAGGTTGGGGAAGTTCATTTGGAAAAAGTGAGAGCCTCATTGGCCCCCCTCCCCTAAACACACACACATACACACACACACACACACACACACACACACACACACACACTCCAAGGACTAAGTGAACTTTTTTTAAAAGAATACTTTTCATTTTACAGCCATTTGCCCTTAAAGGATCCAGAACGCCATCACCCACGCCAAATACCTCAGGTTCAGTGGTTTTTCTGGTTTGGCTGAGGGAAGGAATTGCTGGACAAGTCACAAGAAAGTCATTTCTAAGAGAATCCTGCCAATTCCCCCCCCCCACCCCCCACACCCCCGCCACCACCCCAAATCCAAGTGGCTAAGATCACACAGGTAATGGGCTGGATCGGAGAGGACCTGCCTGAACATGGGTATAGGACCTTCCAAGCATTCCAGTTTCATTCCAACCTTAACCACGCAAAGAGAAAGCAGGGCAAATCTCATAAATGTGAACACAATGGCAGTATCTATAAAAATCCTAACAAACCTTGTGTTTTGCTCACCATTCTCCTCATCCAAGGTCTTGCAACTCATCATTCCAGCCTCAAATCTCTCCTTTATCTAAATTCAGCATCATTCTTTCCTTTCAGTACCATTTCGGTGCTTCCATTAGCCTTGGACAACTTGTCCACCAAAAAAGGACAACCTCCCACTTCCCCAGTGCCCCCACTCCCCATCCTCCATTTCTTGGACAATTGAGACCCGGTTGCTCTTTCACATCCTTCTTTGGAACTTTCTCAGTCCTCCACCTTCGCTGAAATTCTCCCAGAACCTGGTGGTGCCTCCAGGTTCTGAGGCCAGAGCCACTGAGTGGTACTGTCAAGGTCAGAACTGCTCCTCTGACAACTTTCATCTCCACCCCCAGCTCCTAGCCGCTTGCTTTGTGCACAGTGTCCCAAAGTATTTCTGAATGATGGAGTGCAGCACGTCATCGTTTACTAAACAGTTTCAGACACTTTTCATCTAATTTCCACTCAAGGCCTAGGAGGTAGTGATTGTCATTTCCATTTCATGGATGGTAAAATTGAAGCTCCAAGAGGGTACAGGCCTTGCCCAAAGTCCCCAACTGTTGAGTCCCAAGTCCAGTGGTCTCCCAGTGACGTGCTGCTCCTCCAGCAGAGATAGCTCTCAGCCCTTTTCCATTTTCAAGCCACTTCCACAAACAATAATTCTGGGACATCCACCACGACCCTGTCAGATAGATGTTAATAATAACCCTGTTTTACAAATGCAGGATCGGGTAGCATAAATCCCTGCATTCCCATTGCAGTTCTGTTCTCTTTCCAGAACCTTCTTTGGAAGACCACAACTGTAGTGATTAAAAAGGAGTCTCATGCTCCCCTAGCTTAAGCTATTGGGGGTGGGAGGGAGGTCAGTTAGGAATTTGAAGAAGCCGTGTTAACCTTTTCAATTACAAAAGCCTTTAGGGACTTAATTTACCAAACCACCCTGGAGACCACAAGAATTTATGATCCTTCTAAATATACCCCAAGGAGTCTCCGGAAGTATCTTAGGTAGTCAGAATCCAGCTCCGTAAAGCATATAAATACATTTAAAATAGCAGTAAATGTTCCCACCCTTCTATTTTTTTATGACTGACGGTACCCCAAATAGAAATGTTGGCAGCCACCCCTTTAATAACGCGATTTATATTTAACTTATCGGGGTATAAATAGAAGTTCGGTAGGCTCACATACCAGATCTTGGCTTATTTGCTTTCAACTTCAGAGCTAGACGGTCCTGATTTCATACTGACAATAAAAATAAAGAGAGACACACATGTGCTCACCTCATCTTCGGCTCCCAGCTCTTGCGCCCTTCAGTGCTTCGAGTTTTCTCCTACTGGAGGGTCTGAGAGGTCTCCCGTGGGGGAAGGAGAGAGAACGTCAAATGGGCTCAGCTTTTCAAATAATGAAAAGGAAGAGGATTTCTTGAGAAAGGCTTTGTGGTGGTGGCTACAGTAGGGCTCCAGGAAAACTCAACTGGCACAAATTAGGGTGGACACAAGAAGAAATGATACTCCTAACTTCACATAAAAGCTGTCCAAGCTTCCCCCACCGAACCCCTCCCCAGCACCCTCACATTGTTTAGATTTCAGGCTCTTGAAGAAAATGTATTTCTTTTGACATTTAATAATGTCTGTTGACATGCAACATCCCTGCTAGGGCTTTTCATTTTTTTATTAAATGATGTAAGTTCTGTAACTGATACCAGTTGTCATCAAACATCATAAAGCCAATCATGCCTCGAGTCATCAATATTTATTGTCCCTGGTGGGGGAGAGGCTGTTTTCAGTTTGGGGCAGATGGGTTTGATTTTTAAGTGGAATAGTTAAAGCAGAGGCACCTAGTATAAAATATCAGAGCAGCAAGGATCTGCCGACACGGTATGATTGAGATGTTCACGCAGCTGAAAGGAAGAGGTTGGGGGAAGTGAAGGCTATAGCGAGGAGAGAGAGGAGAGAGGAGAGAAGGCAGGACAAGGGGTGGGGGGGTGGGCAGGTAATGGAAGTGGGAGAAGGGAAAAAGAAAGGCAAGAGAAAAACAGTGTGTATGCTCCTCCGATGTGTAGCATTTACGTGAGTAAAAACCTCTTGTCCTGTTGAAGGAACTCAGAAAAGACTTGGGAAGTGGAGAGAGACACCACACTCTGGAGGGGTAGCCTGAGGGCTGTAGCAGAAAGGAAGTTAGGGAAAGTGAAGAAGAAGAGAATGAATGTAAAAGAGAGAATGTGAAGACAAGGCAAAAGGAAATAAAGAAGATAAAATGTGAAAGTAAAAGACAAAAAAGGAATAAGAAAGAAAAAGAGAAAAATTGAGAGTGTAAAATAGAAAGTGAAAATGAAGAAAGGATGGAGAGATCTGTAGGGAGAGAAGGTGAAAGAGGGAGCCAGTGGAAAGGTGGGAAGGTGAGCCAAGCGGGTCTGACACCCTGGTGCCAGGGGGCCAGGGGACAGCTAGCATCCTGGGGGCTTGAGGAGGCTTTGGGTAGACCAGTCCCAACCAGGGCCAGCCAGGACTCGGTGGTGTTTGTCCTTGGCACCCTTGCCTGTTCTGCCTGTGTCCCTTTCCCCCTTAAAAGTTCCCATCTTGAATGAAGGCTCTAGAATCTTCTCACACTCTACCCTCAGGAAAGGCTCCCAGTATCTCGTTCACACTGAGGCATAAATGACTGATAAGGCTTAATGGCATACTTCTGGCTGGGCTCTTTTTCCTCGTTTGACTTTGGTTCTAATGGCAGATTCTGGGATATCTGCCAGCGAGGCAGGGAAAATGTTAGGGGATGTGAATCTGGTGGCCAGAGTCTCATCCCATAGGCAAGTCTATCTGCCTCCTGCATGTTCTGTCAGGGACACGGTTTGAGACACAAAGTTCTTTTTTGGAGTAATAGATGGGGAAAGTGTGACAAAGCCTTGGGCCACTTGGGCCCTGAGGCCTCTGCTTGGGACCCCAGTCCTGGGCTGCTGAACAGAGGGACTAGAAAGTGGGACCTCCAGGGCACAGAGGATGAGGAACCTTGTCCTTCATCCTTGGGGTTCAATGGGACTCTTAGAGAGACCAGGGCTTAGAGGGACCACAAATGGACTCATAGCTCTGTGGTGTCCTGAAGGCCCAAATTCTGCCCACGCTGGCTTTTGTGCTGACGTCAAAGTCAGGGGAAGAAAGGAAGAAGGAAGGAAAAACGTTAACAAAGAGAGTTTCCAAAAAAACTCCTGGCGAAAAATAAATGGGTCAAACCTCAAAGCGGCCAAGCAAACTCTTCCTAATGGTCCAGCCCATCACTTGCATTTTGAAATTATAGGCCTTCTAACTTATGTAACCTTGCCTGTGGGGTAGGCTGGGGCAGGCGCCCCTCCCATGGCATGGATGAGGATTCTGAGGCACAGAGGGCCCCCCATGGGGTCCCAGAGCCCGTCAGAAGCATCAGAAGAGCCAGACCTGAGAAGCTCACTTGTATCTGCCGCCTTCTTTCCTTCCTGGGAAGAATGAGAGGAGGGGGCAGATGTTAGTGTTCCAATACCCCGAGACTGGCCTCTATTTCTCCCACCTATCTTGTGCATTCCTACATAGAAAGACATTGTATCCCGTGGACCCCTTTTCTGAATTTTCCCATCCCATCTGGACAAGTGCCAAGGCCTGAATGCCACCCTGGTCGCTCCTGTTGCCCTGCATCTAGGCAGCCCTTGGAGATGACCCGGTAGCTCATTTATGGCTCCACCTTGTGTCACTTGAAATGGCTCCATGCCATTCCTGCCCAAGCTCCCGGCTAGCAACCCAGAGCCCACTGAGGACATTGGGTCCTTGTATTTCTGGAGACTGTGCTCAGCACTGACTGCTGGCACAAGAGCTGATTGGAAGGTTCCTGATTCCCCACATCTTTACCAACACTTTGTCTTTTCTTTCTGATTTTTCTAATTTTTGACCATCAGCATCTCATTGCTATTTTAATTTGCATCTTTCATATCATTGATGAGGTATAACGGTTCTCCATAAACTTATCTACCATTTAGCTTCCCCTTCTAGGACCTGTCCATGTCTGCCCGTTGGATTCCCTGTCTTCTTCTTGTTAATTTGCAGTATTGCATATTCTAGAGTCCATTCTTTTGTTGGTTTTAGATAATGTTCATTGTCTCCTCATTTGTTAACTATGACTCCAGTGGCCGTGTTTGAACAGATATTTTTAATTTTCATGTATTTGAGTTCACCAATTTTTGCCATGTGGTTTACGCTTTTGGCGTCTTATTGAAGAAATCCTTACCACCCTAAGGTCAAAAAGATATTCTTTTACATATTCTTTTATTGAATACATAGCATTTTTCTTTCACATGTAGGTCTTTTTTTGAGTTCATTTTTGAATGTGGTTTGAATTAGAGCCACAACTTTATTCATCTTTATCCAGTGAGCTAGTTACCCCAACAGAGTCTACTAAATAATTCATTTTTTCTCCTCCACTGAATCCTGGTGCTTCTTTATCAGAGCTCATGGGTCTCTTTCTGAGTTCTCTTCTTTATCCCATTTGTCTGTTTGTCTGTTTCTGCACTGATACCCCACTATCTTTATTACTCTGTCTTTGTAGAATCTCTCAATACCTAACAGGGCAAAGTTTTCTTTCTTTGCTCTGTTTTATTTTTCACAATTATCTTAGCTATGTGTAGCTTTATTTTTCAGAATTTTAGAATATTTATAAAGGTTCTAAGTAAGGAAATTTTATTGGAATTAACTAGAACTTGAATCATTAATGTGGGGAGGGTTGACGTCTAAGGTGCTCTGTTCATAAACATGTTCTATGTCTCTATTTAGGTTTATTTTATTTAAATTTTTTCTCTGTAAAGTTCTTGTGTATAAATTTTAGGTTAATCCCTCGATACTCCTAGTGATGGAGAATGGTGGTGCACTTTTATGAATTATGATGTGAGTTCTATTATGTTTTCCTAGTAAGCTATCACTGATGTAGTGGAACTCCAATGATTATTTTTTTCTTTTTACTTTTTGAACCTCAACTTTTTTGACACAAAAATTTATAAAAAATAGGATGCACCTATTTTAAATGTGAAATTTAATGAGTTTTGACAAGTGTGTACATACAGGTAACCACCACTACAATCAAAATAGAACATTTTCATTACCCCCAAAAGTTCCCTCATGCCCCTTTGTAATCAATCCTTACCCTTTCTACTCACCCGAGTCAACTACTGATTTGCTTTTCATCATTAGAAATTAGAATTGTCTTTTATAAAATTTTATTTTTAATTTTTCTTTTGATAGTATCTGGAAATATAGTTGATTTTTGTATATTGACCTTGATTTTTGTCTATTGACCTTGTGTCATGAAATACTGTTAAATTAGTATATTAGTTCCAGTTGTATGCTTATAGACTTTCAGGATTTTCTATGCAGACAATCAAATAAGTTCTCCAAATAAAGAGAATTTCACTTCTTCCTTTGCACAACCTCTATGCTTTTAATATTAAAAATTTCTTTCCTGCATTATTGCACTAGATGGAACCTCTAGTACAATACTGACAGACATGGTGAGAGCAGACATCTTTGCTTGGTTCCAATCTTAAAGAAGAAGTTTTCGTCTTTCACCATTAAGTATGTTGTTAGCTGTCAGTATTTTCTGTAGATGACCTTTATCAGTTTGGGGCAGTTCCTTTCTATTCCTAATTTTTATTGAGGGTTATTATCGTGAATGGGTATTGAATTTTATCAAATGTCTTTTCTCTATCTATTGAGATGATCATATGAGATTTCTCCTCTATTTGAATAATAAGGTAAATAGCATTTATTGATTTTTGAATGTTAAACCACCCTTGCATTCCTGAGATAAACTCAACTTGGCCACAATGTATTATTCGTTTTAAACACTATTGGCTTAAATTTACTAATAACTTATTACTGACTTTTCAATCTATTTTATAGAGGATATTACTCAGTAATTTTCTTTTCTTATACTATCTTCTTTTATCTTTTTTGCCTTGTTTTGATATTTAGGTAATCCCAGCTTCATACATGAGTTGAGAAGTGTCCCCTCTTACTCTATTTTCTAAGAATTTGGTTAAGATGGATGCTGTTTCTTTCCTAAGTGTTTGATAGATTTTAGCAGTCAAGCCATCTGGGCCAGGACTTTTCTTTGTGGGAAGGTTTTTAATTACAAATTTATTTTTTAAATGGATTTAGGATATTCAGATTTTTTATTTCTTCTTGAGTCTTTGTTTTTGGTAATTTGGGTCTTTTAGGTAATTGTTTCATTTCATATAGGTGGTTAAACTTATTTGATAACATTGCTCATTTTTATCCTTTGATGTCTGTAGGATCCATAATGATGTCTCCTCGTTCATTACTGGTATTGGTTATTTCTGTTTTCTCTCTTTTTTCTTGACCACTTTAATCAGGAATTTATCAGTTTATTAATATTTTCAAGAAAACCTACATACTTCTATTTTCTCACTCACATCATTTGTACTATTTTCACAATCAATTTTGCTTCTACATTTTGTAAATTTCTCAATAAATTATTACTTTGTTGTAAAAAGTCAATTATCTTGTAAAGAAAAGTTTAAAATGAGAAAAATGTCTTTTACATTTATCCATATGTTTATTATTTCTGGCAGTTTTCATTCTTTTATGTAGATACAAGTTTCTTGTAGTGCAGGTCTGCAGGCAAGTCATTCTTTCAACTTTTATTTGTATAAAACAATCTTACTCTTACTTTAATTTTTCTGGACATAGTATTCTATGTTTCATTATCTTTTGGTTTACATAATTTTGAGGAGAAATCTCCAGTCATTCTTATCTTTGTTCCTCTGTACACATGCATTCTCTCTGTTTTTTGTTCTCCCCAAGCCCCCCAGTACATAGCTGTATATTCTAGTTGTGAGTGCCTCTGGCTGTGCTATGTGGGACGCCACCTCAGCATGGCTTGATGAGCGGTGCCATGTCTGCACCCAGGATCTGAACTGGCAACACATGCATTCTCAGTGTGGGTGAAATTGTCTCCATTGGGCCAAAAATCAATTCTCTGGTGTATGTGGGGAGGGGTGTGGAAAAAAAAACTTTACTCTTTTTAGGTATGAAAAATAGCTATACATACAGTACATAAACAGGTATACAGAATATCTGTACTATTAAAATTTCATGGAGGGGTGTAATTAGGAAAGAACATCTAAGAAAGCTCCTGGGGGAGAGGGCAATAATGAAAAACAGTCTGAGAAACAGTGCTTTGTGTATAATGTGTTTATTCCTTTGGCTGTTTTTAAGACTTTATCTTTGTCATTGATTTTCACCAATTTTAATATGATGTGCCTTTGTTTTTTATTGATACTGTCCTGCTGGCAGATCATTGAGCTCTTGGATATCTTGGTTTACAGAATTTATCAAATTATGATCATTTTTTCAAAGAGTTTTTATGTCCTCCTTACTCTCAGACTCTTTTTCTGGAACTTAAATTTCATATATGTTAGACTACCTGATATTGCCTGAGAAATCAGGACCACTTGATCTTAAACCACTTAATTTTAGCCCATAGCAGTTCTGTTCATTTTTAACAGTCTTTTTTTCTTTCTCTGCTTCATTTTGGATAATTTCAACTGCTATGTCTTCAAGTTCATTGATCTTTTCTTTTGCTGTATTTAATCTACTGTTAATTCTCTCAGTATTTTTTCATTTTGGATACTGTATTTTTCATCTGTAGACATTCCATTAGATATTTTTTATGTCTTCCATTTCTCTCATCATCATTTATGTTTTCCTGTAAGTCCTCAAGAATATTTATAACAGTTGCTTTAAAGCCCTTCTTTGCAATTTCCATCATCTCTGTCATTTTCATGTTTGTTTCTTTTGATTTTTTTTTCTTATTCCTTGGATATAGGTCATATTTTTCTGTTCTTGTCATTTTGAGTAATATATTTGGATGCTGGACATTGTGAATTTTTTATTGTTGAGTGTTGGATTTTGTTGTGTTTCTTCCAGGGCTAATAATATGATATTGATGCCTTCCTTTCCCAACATGATCAGAAAACAGTATCTGACGTCAATTCTTTAGAATTTATTGAGGTTTCTTTTATGGCTACTTCTATGCTAATTTTTATGTATGTTCTATGTGTGCTCAAAAAATGATATATTCTGTGTTAAATGCAATGTTCTACAAATAATCACTAATTTGAGCTCACTAATTATATTATACATATTTCTGAACCTTAGCTTTTATTAATTTGTTTAGTTTTTAATTTTTGATCCAATCTGGAATCTCTGTGTATTTCTTTTATCAGCGAATTTAACCTATTTACAATTACTAATATTTTAGGATTAATTCCTGAGACTTTATTTATGCTTTTCCATTTGCCATACTGTCTTAGGTCCAGTTCTCTGGAAGCAGAGCCTGAGACAGAGATTCTTGTTCAAGTGATTTGTTAGAGGAACTCTCAGAAGAGGGAGAATGCGGGATGTGGAGCAGGGTAGGGGGAAAGCTGAGGAAGCAAGCGCTTTCAGCTGGAGATGAATGTCTGCTGAGGAAGCTGGTGCACCACCCTAGCTAGGCTAGAAGCCAACCCTCATGCTTACCCGCTCATCCCAGGTACCACTGTGTCTCTCGGAGGAGATAGAGAGCAGTGGTCTGCCCTGGGCCATGTGAAAAAGAGAAAAGAGCAAACTTTAAAAGCTCTCTCACACCATAGGAACTGGCCCTCTTTCACCTTGGATGTTCCCACTCCACAACCTGGAGACTCCATCATCTTGTGTCTCCCTGGGGGTTCTTCACAGTCTGCATGCTCACTTTGCAGTTCCACTCACCTTCTTCTGGCCTCCTTGGCATCTGCAGGCCTGGGGTCAGGGAGAGGAGCAGCAGCCTCTGTCAGTTCACCATCTAGCCCTGACCTTTTGGTTCCCACTCTGTCTTCTGTTACAGGCCCTCTTTGGAGGACCGAGGTCTGGCCATGGCAAGTGGATGAGAGGTTAAACAGAGTGACAGCCAGAGCTTGGAGTACCACCCCCTCATCTTTTCCAACAATGATCCATTCTCCCTTCCCCTTGGATGACTCCTGTCCCAGGAGGCTCTCCCATCACTCAGGCCAGCAGACTCCTGCTGGGTGAGCCCCAGATCCTCAGAGCTGGACTCCATATGCCTGCATCCTTGAGGACATCAGTTTGGATCCCAGCTAAGACTCCTTGCCCATTGTGTTATACATAACTTACACTGGCCAAAACCGTTTAAGGTGGCTGATAATAAAAAAGAACATGTAAAGTTAGAAACAAAAACATTTACAAATAAAGTTAGAGAGATTACAAGTCATATACATGGAGAGGTAAAAGAGTCCTTTCAAGAAAGATTGTTGGATTGGAGCCCCAACTTTACCTGCAGCTAAGGTAAACCAGGGTGGGGGGGCGGGGCACTGGCAGCATTCAGTTGGGAATTATCACTGAATGCATTTATTTGGAAAACCAGCAACAAACATTTCTAATTTAAAAATCTCTCTCTTTCAAAAGTCTATATATCTTTAAACACTTTGGTTAAACTCCTCTCCTCTTTTATCTGGACAATTTTTTTCTTCAAACTCACCGATAAGTAGAACAATAATTACCAACATCCTCCGTGAGCCCGTTTACCACTGATGCCGACTGCCCGGTGATCGTTTTTGAGTACCTACTATGCTGACAGAGTGCTCAGAGCTCTGGGGATGATGTGAGCCTCTCAGAGAGGCACACGTGGATGCGGGAGAGACAGTGGGCTCTCTGTTCTTAGGTTTGTGTCCCAGCTCTGCCTCTGAAAAGCTGTGAGACCCTACAAAAGTTACTTTAACCTCTGGGCCTCAATTTTCTCATCTAGAAAATGAGAATAAGACTAGCACCCATGTCATAGGGTTGTCATAAGAATTAAATAAGGTGATGTATACAAAGCAAATAGCCAAGCATAAGGTGAGTTACAGCATCACAAAAGGAGGCACCATTTACTGACACTTACGAGCACCAGGCCCCACGCTAAAGGCTTTTCATTTAGTCTGCATTTGGCTCTCCCTTAGCCATGGGAGCAGGCATGTACTTTAATGGTGAGGAAAGTGCTCTGTAGCTCTTACCATGCGGGGTGGCCACAGGTAAGCACTCACCTTCTCCTTTGAAAGATGTGGAAGCTGATGTCCAGAGACAAGGGATGACATACTCAAGGTCCTTCTAATTGCAGGAGCAGCCCAGTTCCAGACTGAGTCCACAGCTTTCTTTGCTTTCCTTTCTGCTTCCATTTTATTACTGGATTAAAAAAAACTTTTAGAAGCTGTGTCTTCATCATCCCCAGTGGATTCTGGGAGGGAAGCATAGTATTGGGCTCAAATGGTGTGTGTGTTTCCTGTCCGCTCCCAGAACAATTCATTTCATACCTTGAAGCCTTATGCTGAGGTTTTTTTTGTTACAAACTATCCCCATTTCACAAGTAGCCTCAAGCAACAATTAGTCCTGCCTGTAATTTCTGAATCGAAGGGTGGGTTTGGGTGAGAACCATGCAGGCAGTTTAGAAGCAGATGTAGCCTGAGGTGGAGTCACTCCCTATGTTCAAGGGGAGGCTGGGAGGAGGGGTAGAAGGAAAAAGGGTGGATACACAGCCTGGTGTATGGCCCAGAGCTCTGGATTGGGAGCCAAAAGACTGGAGACTGGATGGTGGGCAGAATAATGACCCCAGAGATGTTCACACCCTAACCCCCTGGAAACTGTGACTATGTTACCTGACTTGGCAAAGGGACTTTGCATATGTGATTAAGGTTAATTAAGGACTCTGAGATGGAGAGATTATCCTAGATTACCCAAGTGGGCCCAATCTAATCATACGAGTCCTAAAAAGTGGACAGCCTCTTCTGGCTGTGGATAGAGAGATGTGCCGACAGAAGAAGGGTCAGAGAGATGCAAAGTTGTTGGCTCTGCAGATGGAGGAAGGGAGCCACGAGCCAAGGGATGCAGTGGCCTCTAGAAGCTGGAAAAGGCAAGGAAATGGATTCTGCCCTAGAGCCCCCAGAAGGAACACAGTCCTGCTGACATCTTGATTTTAGCCCAATGAGATCCATGTCCCACTCCTGTAAGATACTATATTTGCATTGTTTTAAGCCACTAAATTAGCGGTAATTTGTTACAATAGTATTGAAAATGACTACAATCTGGCTCCAACTCTGTCTTTTACTAGAGCTAACACTTTGGCCATGCCACTGAACTCTCCGTGAGTTGCTGCCTTCATCGGTAAAATGGGGACATATTCATTTTTTATAATCCAAAACACTCTAGGCCTGGCCAGCCCATGGGGACTGGTAAAGTCAGTTTAACAATAATGTACAAACATGTGACTCTGCCCCATACCTGCTAGACCAGCAGGCGCCCAGCAAGCCTCCTCCCCACCAACCTTCCTGGAGGACAAAGGCCGTGTCTCCTTGCACTTAGGAAGCAGCCTGGAGCTTTCTTGCTGGGCCCCACATGTGTGTTTCAGCTTCGCCCCGCTGAAAGGACTCTGCTGTCAATCAATTTCATAGCCCCTACTGCATGCCTGATACAGAAGTGCTGAACCCTCGCTGCTTCCTGCAATCACCCAGGAGCCTTTTAAAAACACAAAATCCCGGGCCCCATCCCGGATAGACTGTGCCCAAGTCCCCAAGGGGCTGTGCACACTAACATTTTGCAAAAGAACCCTAGGAAAGTTGGGAGGCTGAGGATTTTGTCTGTATTCTTCCAAAAGTTTTACCATTTCTTTATTGTTTAGGGCAAGTCATTTGATCTTTCTGGGTCTCCTTTTTCTCGTGTATAGCCTGAAAGTGTCCCTAAGCTTCCTTCCATAACTGGAGATCTTTCGTGTACAACTGTATCTTTCTTTCATTTTCTGCAGGCACCTTAGGATTTTATCCCGTCTCAGGGCCATTATGGCAAACGTCAGTTTCCTCTGTACAAAGGCGTCATTGTAGATTTGGGACCCTGGGTGGATCTAAACTAAGACTGTGACATAGCCCAGAATTTGTTTCAAAGTAGGTAAATAAATTTTTAGTTCTTATAAAGGTAAAATAAAACTAACTCCACCGGACTTTCTGATGGACGTCCAGAGATAGAAACCAGTGCCTGCAAAGGTCTGAGTCACTGGGCCAGGCGTGGGGGAGGGTCAGGGGTGTGGGGGCGGGGGGGGGCCAGCCTCCTCCATCCTCACAGTACAAAATCCACCTGCTCTGCCCACCTCCTGCATGAGAAGCAAACAGGATGGTCTGCTTGGACCGTTCTCTAAACGGTCAAGAATAAAGGGTTCTGCTGCTTCTCCCTCCTTCTTGAGTGCAGACTCTTCACAGGCCCAGCCTCCCAGGACAAGGTCAACATGTCTCTTTAGAGAAAAAGTGACTGGCTCAAAGTCATATTTTCTTCCCTGATAACCAGAGTCATTCATCTAAATCAAGCCCATTGTATCAAACAGGTTAGGCCAAGCTATGCTACAGCAACAAATAACCTCCAAATGGCACAGACTTAAATAACAAACTTTATTTGCCACTCATTTTACAAGTCCACCATGGGTTGGCACGGGGTTCTTTTTATCGTAATCATGGAGGGGCCCAGGCTGATGGAGCAGCCATCATTTCAAATAGTGGGGGTCACTGTGCCAGAAAGAACGAGAGAGCTTCAGAGGATCTAGCACTCTGGCCTGAAAGTGACACATGTCACCTCTGTCACACTCGTTGGTGGGAACTAATCACAAGGCTGCAGCCAACTGCACAGGGACAGGAGTAAAAGGAAATACAAGCGCCTGCATGGCAGAGGGCTGAAAATATTCAGCAAACAGCACTATTGAGCATCATTCCCATCCCTTAGGTCCCCTCCATGCTATGTCCTCTGTAACACCTTTCCTCATCCCGCAGACTGTATTCCTGAAAGTTCTGTTTGACTGGAACTTCAGCGTGCCTTCAACTCTGACCCTTAGCATCCTGTACATGCCAGGATGGGGGCTTCATCTTTGCGCCTCTGACACCTAGCAGCAGGCATGGGTGCTGAATCAGATGGGTGCAAGATAAATTAATGTTGCTTCCCAATATCCGTGACATTTCATTTAATTTTTGTTTAACTGTTGTAATGCACCGACACCATTTAAATGATTTAAAAATTATTTAATCCTTAGAAAACCCTTTGTGGTCATAACTATTATTTCCCCCCATTTTATAGTTGAGGACATTTGCCCCATTATAGTTGAGGCACAAAGAGGTTCAGTAACTTCCCAGAGTCTCAAAGCCACCAAGTGGTGGAGCAGGGACTTGAACTCATATAATCTAATGGGAGAGTCCGAGTGCATAGTGTCTACGCTCTGGGGCCGCTTGTCGCCCCGGCGGGGAGGGCCACGGCTGAGGGCCCTTACCACTCTTTGACTGTAACTGTTCAACTCAGTGCTCAGCTCCATGAGGCTCCACCCTCCGTTTTGGGGGAGCATCCTAGACTTCATACCCATTTTCCTTTTCTGTCAAAACGTACCTGTCCTGCACCCACCCCCTTCGCTCGGGGGCTTGCCCTTTGCAGATCTGATAACCCCCAGGAGGGCCAGGAGGTGGGAAAGATCACGATTTTCCCCTTGACAGTTTTTCCCAAAGCTGGTCCTGCAGCAGATCCAGCCAGGGCAGAGCCAGGCTGGGGGCGCACGCAGCTCACTGCTTTGTGACGCACAGGAGCGCAATCCGTGTGGCCGTATTGGGAGCAGTATCGTCTAGGAATCAGCCTCACAGCACCTAGTAGAGGCTTGATTCTTCATTTCAAACGAGGTCCTCAGCTGAGGAGCCCCGGGCGCCACAGGATTCTGGGAGGGATGAGAAACTGCCAGCTTTCTGCTGTCTCAGTCTGTCACCTTGGAATCGGCAAGTGGCTTTTCTACCTGGAGCCCTAGGGGGCCTTTTGCAGGGTCCCTGATCAGCAAACCCTCTCAGCTCAGGTCAGTGTTTCAGTGGGAATGCCATCAAGCACGAGAGTGAGCTTTCGGAAGCTGAGGGTAAAGATCCACGTGCTCCACAACGTTCCAGGGCGAGCTGCGAGGAGAAGCAGTTCTGGTGATGGAGATAAGGCGGACGTGTCCACCTCCACCGCCGGCCCTCTGAGCCGGGCCCAGGAGGGCACTGGACACGCTGGGGACTCTCCTCACGGACTCTCAATGAAGTGCTCTCTCCTAAGACAGAATTCAAAAAAATTCCTAAGAATTCAAAAGTGCATTCTGGTTGTGGTCTTTTCAGAAAGAAAAGCTCCATTCCCAAACGATATTCAAACATGAATTTGCCACCACTCTGGAGCAGGGGGAGGGATGTCAAGACGGAAAAAGATGAGAAAGGGAAAAGAGAATTTAGCGGGAGCCTTTTAGGAGCTGGTCTGTTGGAGAAGTCGGCCAGAGAGCACCTTGCTCTGGCCTGAACGCGCCACAAGATGGCAGCATTTCAGAATGTTCCAGATCCGCCCAGGGGGCCGCGTTTCAGGGCGCTGCGGGGGCCTTGGCGTCTAGTGAGAAGCACATCTTCCTTCGTGTTGGGGAGGATTAAGAGTCCCGACCCGGGATGCTCTCGTCCTCCGCCAGAGACGGGAGAAAAGAGTGCCAGAGCAGAAAGTCCGGATCTCCCCGGTGCACATCCAGCTGTTTCAACAAAATCAGCATTGAACCCAAGTGCCTGTTGGCCAGTGGCCACTTTGGCTGTTGGGCTTAGTTTGTCTGAGAAATGAACGCCAATTTGGCCAGATGTTACGTGGGGGCCAAGGAACTTTGTGGTGCTTTAGACAGTACATCCCCACCAACCTCAGTTTGGGTGTTTTTGGGGGACTTTATCATGCATGGCCCGGCACCAAGGCCAGCATTCAGGTCCCTGTCTTCCACGACCACCCCCCCCCCCCCACTTCCCCCACCCCACATGCACTCGATGCCTGCACCAATCATTTGGTGTGAAATAGTGGACAGCTTCTGCTATTAAAACTCTTCCTGGTAACTCTCTCACATACCCTATTTGCTCATTCATTCATTCACTTTGCAAGAAACATTTCTTCAGCACCTGCTAAGAGCCAGGGGTTCTGCTGAGTCCTGGGAATACAAGAATGACCGTCCTGCCATCATGGAACTTGCATCTAGTCAGGGAGGGTGGGGTGGGGGGAGGATTAATTAATCACAATTCTAAAACGTGCTGTGCAGGAAAAGTGCAGGGTGTTAGGGCAGGGATTCTGGAAGGCTCTGCCATTTATTAACTGTTGACCTTGGGCAAGTTGGTTAGCTGGGGGCCTCTGTGTAAAATCCTTGAGATTTTGCATGGGGTGGTTGTGAGGATTAAAGAATTAGCCCCATGTGAGAGAGTCTGACGTATCCTGAATGCCAGATGAAAGCTGCCCGCTCCTGTTAGTACTGTTATATCCCTCACCACCCCAGGGGTACTGTTCCCATAAACCACACGTGCAACTGCTTGTGGCACCTCTGACAGCCTCTCAGAGGCTCAGTTTCCTTATCTGTAAAGAGGAATAATAATACTGATAGCATCACAGGGCGGTTGTGAGGATGAAATGAGGTATGGGAAGAGTGTTAGGATTTAGCTTGGTATCTGGTGTTTGTTATTTATTATTAGATCTAGAAGCCATGGTATCAAAGCTAAATAAAAAGGCTTAAATCTGCATTTTAGAGTCATGCGTAAAGCCCCAGGGTGTCCATTAAGATGTGTGGTTGGTTAATTAATGGCCAATTTTCGTCTAGTGACGCCTCCTTTTCCTGCCATCTGAAGAGTTGTTGAGATAGCTGATGCCAACCAAGTGGCAGTGTGCCCAAGCTGCTATCGCCAAGCTTTTAGGATCAGGTCCGTGCCCATCTCTATGGGGCACCAAAAGGATGTGTCCAGCCAGCCAGCCAGTCAGGTCAGCAAAGAGTTGGCAGAGGGAGGGAGGAGGGGAGGCCACTCCCTTTGTGGAGTGATTTCCACTGTGGCAGCGACTAGGCCTCATGTCATCCTCAGGGCAGCCCTGTGACAGAGACCCTTGTATGAGCACCCCTATTTTACAGATTAGGAAGTGGAGTCCAAAGATCACACAGCAAATATGTGCCACGGCTGGGCTTAAACCCAGGTTAGTCCGGCTCCAAATCCTGAAGGCTGTCTTGAGAGGTTTAATGGAATTAACTAGAATGTTCCTGCTTAGCTTGTCCCCAGGCCAACAAGAAGCACTTAAATATTTGTTGAATTGGGCCAATGGGCCAATTCAGTCCAAATGGGCCATCTATTGGCCTCTAATGTAGACAAACATAGGATGCCAGAAAATTATTACACAGCCATTCCAGTAGCTTACGTGATGCTGTTAGCTGTGTCCAGCTCACCCTCAACTGCCCCAAGGTGAGCTGACTGGGGTGGGGAGACTGCCTACCTGTGAGACAGGGCATCCCTGAGAACGTGGGACTCCTTCTGTCATTATGGCTGTCTCATGTGACCTCTAGGAAGAAGATCTCATTGTCCCAAGACAATCAGGGATGAAGTTAACTGTGTTCAGACTCTGCGGGGAAAGGCCATGTTTAGGTCCCCCGGGGAAAAGGGAAACAGCAGTGTCTCCAAAGATCTCCCTCCACCTGACTAGGACAACAGTGACATCCAGTGACCTGCAGGACTGGGGATAGTGAAAACAGCCCAGAGGATGGATCGCAGCTTAGCCTACGCACTACGACTGTGCTGCCACTGTGCTCTTCTGCCACCTTGGTCTTTAGGACGTCGTGGCAGAGCATGGATTAAAGTGTTTTTCAGATAAGAGGAAAAATGTTGTTGCCAGAATGTTTGAGGATTGAGAGTTTGGGTCCAATGGGATGTCAAGCATGATGCAAAAAGCTAACCTTTTTTTCTCAACACTCATTTGGCAAGTTGTAGTGGACATCTGATGTTTCTGCTGCCTGGAGTCCATTCTCCCTTCTTCCCATAATAGCATCCTGGGTTTTCCTGTCGGGGGCCACCCCTTTCCCACTCAAGTCTTCTGGTTTGAGTGAGGCTGACCCCATTCACCGGCTCTGGGGATGGGCACATGACCCTGGCTGAACAGTCCAAGCACTTTATCCACTGGAAGAGTGATTGTTTCAGAGGCGGTTGTGTATCCTCAGCCAGACCTAAAGAGAGTCAATCCTGAGGTTTTGCTGGATTTGGGGCACAACACATTCTCTTTCTGCAGGGGCTGCTAAGCTAGGAGCCCAACGGCCTGGAAATGCTGCTGGCTAAGTTGCCCCATATAGGGAGAGCCACCCAAAACTGAAGCCAGCCCAGAGGAAAGCAGAGAGATGTTGAGACAAAGATTCTTGGTGACATCTTTTGAGCCGCTGGATTTAACCGTGGACTTTCCAGTTATGCGAGTTAATATATTTCCTTCGGTGCTTTTGCAAATTTAAGTTGAGTTATTTCCTCTTAAACCTGAAAGCATCTCGTCTAATGTAGAAACACTCCCAAAATACATCAGCAAGTTGGGTGCTAAGAATACAATGGAGATTTCATTTGAAATGTATTTGACGCTCAAGATCAGTCATGATTATTTTGTGTTGTAGATATTAAAGATGTAAGAGAAACTGAGATATGCCCACATCATATCATAAAAAAATAAACCAAACTGAACGAATACACTCCACGTTATCCAATAAATCCCAGAGATCTGCTTCTCCGGAACCAGAAAGATCCAAGTTGGAATTCTAGCTCTGCCAATTACCTTGGACAACTGTCCTGACTGTCACGATCCTCAGTTTTCTCATCTGCAATATGCTGACAACAATAGTAGCTACATTATTGGGTTGTTATGGAGGATCATCTGAAATAATAAGACTATCCAGGCTTATAACAGTCCTATGAGGTAGGTACCGAGGGACACAACGATTAAATAATTTGTTCAAGACGAGCCAAGTAGCAAGTTGCAGAGCCAAGATTTGAACCTGGGCAGTGTGGCTCAGAGCTTCCACTTTGGACCATCATGTTTACCAGCTCTAGAAGCTAAGAGAGGTTGCATAACTTGCCCAGGGTTGCAGCTCATAATATCATACAAAAGTGCTTGTCATGGGGACTAATACATAGTAAATCTCAATAAATGATAAGAACACAGAGAAAGGAGCGTATTAACCAGCTGGTTACACGTCAGGGCGGGGCCATGTCTGCAGTAATGGAGGGATGCAGAAGCTGGATTTGGGAGAGCCAGTTTTAGACTCTATCACTAACTGGACACATGACGTTAGACAAGTCACTTGCTTCTCTGGTCTTTGGTTTCTCATATGTAAATCGAGAGGATTGGAATTATTGTTCTCTGAAAGCCTGCTCCCTGTAACCATCTACTGGTCCAGGGTTTGGAGCCATTTCTCACAACCAAGGTAACTAAGGCAATGAGAACTGGACTTGGCAAGGGTTTTTAGGCCAAGTGGCTGGATTAGAGGTGCCAGTCCCCCTGCCTGTCAGCCTGAAGGTGTGGGTCCAGGGCTTCATCTTTCACGCTCTGCACTGCTTCCAGCTCTTCTCTTCCCAGTTTTCTATCTTTGTCTAACCTGGTGCATTTCCAAGATCAAGGAAGAAAAATGTGACCAAAATTGGCCATCTCTGAACCAGAGCAAAGGAAGGCCAGGCCTGGCCCTCTGCCTCCTCGCATATTGAATCCATGACCAACTCCCAGCCCCTTCTCTGATCATTTGAAAGGCTTTTATCACATCTGAAAATGCCTCCCAAATGGCAACAAACTCTCCCAGGAAAAAATAAGTGTTTTGATGAGTTAAGTGTAAATGAATCAAAACCATATGGATTAAATTTCCCCTGCCACACACTCAGAATTGACCATTAAGCAAGTGCTTTGGGACAATATAGACTGCCGTGGGAGGGGTGGAGAGCCTGGGATCTGACTTGGAACTTCCTCTCTGCTCCTTAGCAACAGGGTCTTTTGTTCCGTGGTATGCACCCCCCCCCCCCAAAGTCGCAGACCCCTTGACTACACTCAGTTTCTAACAAATGAGCAGATAATCTTAGGCTGGAACTTAATGAGATCTTGGAGAAAAAATTCAAGTAACCAAGGGCATCTTGCTTTGGCTGCTTTGGCTGAGACAGTCTCTGTTTGAAAGATGGTAGACTTGTTCGAGGTTATAAACGACCTTGAACAGTCCCTTTGTTCATTCGCTCAAAGAACATTTGTTGAGCACCTAATTTGTGTCGGGAGCTGCGGAGTTATGGGAGGCAAAGAGGAATAGAGTAGAGTCTTGGCTTCTGTGCTCTCTTCCTCTGTCGTGATGTCATTTGCCCCGGTGCTCCTTCTCAGTGGGTCTCCCTTGCTTCAGGGACACCAAGCTCTCTGTTGAGGGGCTGTCAGACCAGTTTGGGAGTACGTTTTCAAGGGTTTGGATGAGGTTGGGAACCTACCGGATGTAGTTTACCCCCCACGAATGCACTGCTTGTTCACCAGACCCAATCTTCTCCTACTGGAACATCAAGGCAGGCTCCTAATTGGCCATCTTGTTTGTCCCCTTCCAATCTATCCTCCACCCAGCCACCAGAACAATCTGTGCAGAATCGCATCTGACCACATCATTCTACTGTTCAGAGAGTCACAGCTCCCAAGTGTCCAATCAGTCAAATCCCAGCTCCAGAGCATGGTCGACAAGACCCTCTCCAGGACTTGGCTCCTGCTGACTCTCAACCCTCTTTGCTCATCCCTCTCCGCTTTATACTTCATACTCTGGCAACACCAAAGTGCCTGTAGCTTCCACTACCAGGCATCCCATGATTTCTCGTCTCTCTCCCCTGTTCGTGCAGAATCCTCTTCCATTCTTCTCTGCTGCGCTAACTCCAGCTTCTGAGCCACCTCCCTGAACTCTGTTTTGAGGAACACTGGCTCTGTGAGATATTGAAGCTTTTGCTCCATGAAATAAAGGGTCTCGTGGTCAAAAAAGTATGGAAAGCGCTAAGTTAGAAAAAAGTAAAATGGGCTTTTCCCTACAGGACTTCTCAGAGCTTTTACTATGCGAATGTGCACTGTGCACAAATGACCAAACCTCATTTGATCACAGAATCCCGTTTGTCTCCAATACTCATTACCATCTGCTGTTTCTGGGAACATAGTTGTCCTACTCATTCTACAATCTTGAACACACAAGTTAATCTGTTCATTCAAAAACCGTTTATTGAGTATTTGTGTCAAACTCACACAAATGATGGTTACGAGCAAGCCTATGAAGCTTCTTAAAACCATT
Organism: Equus caballus; assembly: GCF_041296265.1. NCBI lineage: Eukaryota > Metazoa > Chordata > Mammalia > Perissodactyla > Equidae > Equus > Equus caballus. The sequence continues at coordinate 19,089,746 of NC_091684.1, forward strand.
TAAAAAAATATGTCGGAAACACATATTTGTCAAAGGACTAGTTTCTAGAATATATTTTTAAAACTTTCAAATCCTAACAGCAAAATCCCATATAATCCAATTAGAAAATGGGCAAAAAACATCAACAGATATTTCACCGAAGAGGATATAGATATCAAAGAACACAGGAAAAAATGTTCAACATCATTAGCTGTTAGGTAAATGCAAGTCAAAACCACAATGAGATATCACTATATACCTACCAGAATAGCTAACATAAAAAACAAGGACAATACCAAGTGTTGGAGAGGATATAGAGAAACTAGTTCATTCATTTGTTGCTGGTGAGAATGTAAAAGCATATTGTCATTCTGGAAAATAGTTGACAGTTTCTCATAAAACTAAACATGCAATCACTGTGTGACCCAGCAATTGTACTACTGGGCATTTACCCAGAGAAATGAAAACTTATATTCACACAAAAGCCTGCACACGAGTGTTCATAGAAGCTTTATTCATAATACTGCAAACCTGATAACAGCCCAGATGTCCTTCAATGAGTGAATGGTTAAACAAACTGTGGTATATCCATACGGCGGAATACTGCTCAGCAATAAAAAGAACTAACTGTTGATACATGCAACAACTTGGATAAATTCCCAGAGAATTATGCTGAGTTTAAAAAGTCAATTCCAAAAGGTGATATACCATACGGTTCCATTTACATAACATTTTTGAAATGACAAAACTATATATTATTGTTTGCTAGGGATTTAGGATGGAGGTCAGGGCAAGAGAGAGGTGGGTGTGGTTACAAAAGGGCAACAGGAGAGAGCCTTGTGGTGATGGAAATGTTCTGTATCTTGACTGTGGTGGCGGATACAGGAATCTACATGTGATAAAATTGTATAGAACAATATGAATAGAGTTTGTTTTGCAAGATGAAGAGTTCTGGGTATTGATTCCACCACAATAACACTACCAAACTGTACACTTAAAGATGGTTAAGATGGTAAATTTTATGTTATGTGTATTTTACTATAATTAAAATTATTTTTCAAATGTAAAAACCAAAAACATTCTATAGAATTAAATATGCACACACACACAAACACGCATACAAGCACCAGTAAAACTAAGGAAATCCAAATGAGATCTGTAGATTGTATCAATGTCAATATCCTGGCTGTGATATTGTACAGTGATTGTGCAAGATGTTGCTGTTGGAGAAAATTGGGTAAAGAGTACATGAGCAACAAACTATCTGCAAGAGAAATCAAGAAAGCATCCCATTTACAATAGCACCAAAAACAATAAAACAATGAATTGAACCAAGGAGGTGAAAGGCCTGTACGCTGAAAACAATAAAACATTGATGAAAGAAATGAGGAAGACAGAAATAAATGGAAAGATGTCCTGTGTTCTTGGATTGGAAGAATTAATATTGTTAGAATGTCATGCTACCCAAAGTCATCTACAGATTCAATGCAATTTCCATCAACATTCCAATGGCATTTTTCAAAGAAGCAGAAAAAGTATCCTAAAATTTGTATGGAACCACAAAAGACTCTGAATAGCCAAAGCAAGCTTGAGGAAGAAGAAAGCTGGAGGCATCGTACTTCATGTTTTAAACTATATCACAAAGCTATATTAATCAAAACAGTACGGTACTGGCATAAAAACAGGCATGTAGATCAATGGAACAGAATAGAGAGCCCAGAAATAAACTCAGGCATATATGATCAAGAACTCTTCGACAAGGGAGTCAAGAACACACAGTGGGGAAAGGAGAGTCTGCTCAATAAATGGTGTTGGGAGAACTGGATGTCCATATGCAGAAGAACAAAACTGGATCCCTGTCTTACACCACTCACAAAAATAACTCAAAATGATTGAAGACTTAAATGTAAGACCTGAAACCACAAAACTCCCGGAAGAAAACACTGGGGAAAAGCTCCTTGACATTGGTCTTGGCGATGAATTTTTTGGATAGGAGACCAAAAACACAGGCAACAAAGGTTAAAATAAACAAATGGGATTACATCGACCTAAAAAGCTACACAGCAAAGGAAATAATAAACAAATTGAAAGGCCACCTACGGAATGGGAGAAAATATTTGTAAACAATACATCTGATAATATATCCAAAATATATAAAGAACTCCTGCAACTCAATAGCAAAAATAATCCAATTAAAAACTAAGCAGAGGACCTGAATAGACATTTTCCAAAGAAGACATACAGAGGGCCAACAGGATCATGACAAAGTGTTCAACATCGCTAATCATCAGGGACATGCAAATCAAAACCACAATGAGATAGCACCATACACATGTAGCATGGCTAATATCAAAAAGGCAAGAGATAACAAATGTTGGCAAGGCTGTGGAGAAAAGGCAACCCTTGTGCACCGTTGGTGGGAATGTAAATTGGAGCAGCCACTGTGGAAAACAATATAGCAGTTCTTCGAAAAATTTAAAATAGAACCACCATATGATCCAGCCTTTCCGCTCCTGAGGATATATCCGAAGGAAACAAAATCAGCATCTCACGGAGACATCTGCACTCCCATGTTCAAGGCAGCATTCCTCACGATAGCCAAGATATGGAAAGAACCTAAATGTCTTTGATAGATGAATGGATAAAGAAAATTGAAATACATATAATAGAATATTATTCAGCCATAGCAAAGAAGGAAATTCTGACGTTTATTACAACATGGATGAGCCTGGAGGGCATTACGCTAAGTGAAATAAGCCAGAAAGAGAAAGACAAATACTGTATGATATCACCTATATGTGGAATCTGGACAAACAAAAAATTCAGTTTCTCAGAACAGAGTCTAGAATGGCGGATGTCAGGGGCTGAGGGGAGAGGGAAATGGGGAGATCTAAGTCAAAGTGCACAAACTTTCAGTTATAAGATGAGTAAGTGCTGAGGGTCTAATGTACAGCATGGTGACTATATAGTTACTCACACGGTGCTATATCCTTGAAACGTGCCGAGTGTAGATTTTAAGAATTCTCACCACACACCAAAAGTTAACCTTATGAGGCGATAGATGTGTTACTTATCTTGATCTTCATAATCATTCCACGATGTATATCAAATCATCATATCATCCACTTTAAATACATACAATTGTATTTGTCAATTATTCCTCTATAAAGTTGGGGGGTGGGGAAAGGATACTTGAAATCTCTCTGTATTTTTTGTTTAATCAAAAAAAATTGCTGTCATAAACCAAACAACTTCTACCACCTTTTATATCATCTTCTGAGGACATTGTTATTTTTTTAACATCATCTTCTAAGGACATTGCTTTCTTGAGAAAGACTCTGGTGCACTTTTTATCACGAACTCTTTGTTCTGACTCTTAGGGTCACAGGATAAGTTTTATATCTTAATATAAGCCATATAAATTCACAATGATTACAAATTATGTATGTATGTAGTATACATACATGCATATTACCGTGGCAGGCTATATTAGCGCATAGTGTTGGACCCAAGACCATGAGCAGTGCAGCACAGAGCCAAAAGCAAAATGGTATTTTCCCAGGACATGACTGTGACTCTGCTTGATTACACGGGAAGCTGGGGCGGAAGAAGGAAGTAGATGTGTGACTCCTGGTGGTATCTCTTGTCTTGTGACGTGGCTGATGAAGCAACGTGGTGTTTCCCAGATGAAGCTGTCAGTTTCAACTTGAAGTTTCAGAGCCACTTGTGATCTGGGAACACTCAAACTGAAATCTGTGAGGAGTAGGTTGTGGTTATAAAGACAGCACATCAAAGCAAATTTGTATAATTACTTCTAGTTTTCCCAAGGAGAAGAATGGTGGGGGAGAAACGAGTGAACCAAGCTAGAGGCACCCTGAGAGCTCAGGGAGTCTGTCCTCAGCTTAGGGCCTTACCTGAGAGACTGAAAACACAAACACACGATGGCCAGACCATGTATAAAAACAGAACTCTGACGCACAACCAGCAGCAACCTCCACCTACAATAACCAGCCCAGGAAGCTGGTCTGCTATAGGTCAGACGTGCAGAAAGTCAGGCCACTATCTCTAGTGACAACCCAGGAAGCTACACAAGAACTTTTGTAAGAGTCAGCCCCAAAGAGCCAGGACTCGATTAATAACTGACAACTTCCCTAATTTGTGTCGTTGCTTCCAACTTAGGACCAAACAGAGAAAGCTAAATATGTACCCCTAACCAACCACACAGGACACCCCACTTCTACTTAACCTGCCTCCAGCTTCCCCAGGCCAACAGCCTCCCATCAGGACATACCTGAAGCTTTCTTTTGTTCACCATAAAGCTTTCCCCCACCTCTGCCTTCCTTTGAGTGTCTGCCAAAACGCAAGTGATGGGGCTGCCTCCCCTGCTGTAGCAAGCTCAGAACAAATAGCCTTTGCTTTTCTCATTGGTTAGTCTTTGTTTATTTCCACACACCTTTCTAGATATTTGTGGCATAAACCATTCCAAGCAACCAATGGTATCGCCCACTTCTCCGATCCTGTCTCCTGTAGCACCCGCTGGCGAACGGGTGACTGTCAGCTGCTCCCTCCTCTTTGCCTTACAGTTGGAGGATCCTTCACTGATTCCGTCCCTGGTGTGTGCCATGATGGTCTCCTGAGATCTAGAGCAGGCCTGACGGTCACCTCTAAGATGCACTGGTAGGGCATGAATGGTTGTTTATGGCCGGCGTCCATTCTGATTGCTTGATGCTCTTGCCTCAATTCAGCACCATGTCTCTTAACTCAAAACTTTCATGGAGAATGAGGAGTTGTGGGCTGGTTTCTAATCCCAGCATTAACTAGCAGGGCAAGCCACATCCCTTCCTTGGTCCTGTCTCTGCTGCTGTAATATGAGGACTGGACTGAATAATAGTTGAGGTTCCTCCTGTATCTCACCCAGCTGAATCTTCTCTCCATCGCATCCCAACCCTCATGCTGGACATTACAGAAATCTCAAAAGAATCACTCCCGACGGGCTCACCGTTCGCAGAAGGAGGGTGAATTGAGCTAGTGGCATTTCCACTGCCTGGCCAAAGAGAGGGAGAGCCAGCGCAGAATCAAGTCCCTGTTTTCTTCCACTAGATCCCTCGCTCCAAATGGTACCATTCGGGCACCACCACTTCTTGAGTTGCCACACCCTTCGTTATAATTCACACTCACAGACTTGATTCCCCTGGGAGCATGTTTTTAAAATTGAATGAATTCAGAGTTCACATGTGTTGCCCGAATGCAACATTGTGTAATACCTTTTTTTTTCTTCTGATTGACCAAACCACTGCCCTCTTTAGAAACCCACTCTCACTGAGTGGAATGAAAAACAAAACAAAATCATCCTCACTCCCCCTTAGAGGCCTAAGTCCTGGTGCGCCGGAGCAGAGGAGAGGTTGTTGCCTCTTAAGTTCAGCAATAAAAATGACTTTCTCCTTTCAGCTGCTGTTCCCTGATGTGACGCTGTGATCAGTATCAAATGCTCGGTAGCAAGGATTTCTGTAGAGCCTTCTCAGCTAAAATAGATTTCACCTGCCCGCTGCTTTTTGTGCGGGAACAATGGTCGTAACAATAAGGAGCTGCTGTATTGTTCATGCATGAATAGTCCCGATTCTAGATGTTTGCTGTTGGGCCCTGCAGATTACCCGCAAGGACTGTCCGGCTCCCTCCGTTGAGAAAGGTTATGCCACAGGCGAGCAGTGCAGGCTGTTTCACGGTAATGAATCAACAGGGGCCTGCAATTAATGAAGTCGTATTTCAGAATGGTAGGGAGTCACCTCTTGAAAGAGGGGCTGTTTTCTCCTCAGCATAATTGCACAGCCCGGGGTGCCTCCAGTTTGAATGGGTCCACTTCGTGTGTGAGCTGGGGTTGGGGGCTGGTGGGAAGGGGCAGAGGGTGACAAGCAAGGTGGCTTTGGGGGCTTACTGGGCCAAGCCCTGGGGGAAATGAAACCCATATGTGTGGTTATTAGCATGTGGCTCAGAACCAGGTGAACAACAGAGGCAAGCTGGAAGGGCAGGAGCGTATCCTGAGTTTCCCATCCCCAGTTTTTCAAATGGGCAAAATCTTAGTGCTCAGGGATTCCTGCCATGTGGCTGCAGATTGAGTCTCCAAGAACCCATGGCTAGTGGACGATGGTGCCGCCGGAAAATAAACCACAGTCTTCGGATCCAACACATCTGATTTTCAATCATTGCACTGCCATTTACCACCGGTGTGACCTTAGGCAAACCGCTTAACCTCTCTGAGCATCCTGTGTCTCATCTGTCAAACAGGGATATCATCCCCTCCCTGCAGGGCTCTTGCAAAGAAAATATGTCTGCCTGGTAGGGACTCAATAAATGGATGTGGCAGATGTTGGTCATTTACCAATATCTATGCTTCCTTTCTTCCTGACCCACAGAATCCCAGTTTTCTTCAGGGCGACAGTATATTCAGCCAGGAAAATCTTGACTTCCCTGTGACCTTTGTAGTTGAGGAGGCTGTATGTCAATCAAAAGTGGACATCTGCTGGGTAGGGCTTCCTGGAAAGCTATTGTTTTCTTGATGAAAAAGAAGTCAGACTTCACAAAGCTTTTGCCTTTTTCCCTGCCCTCTTCTTCCTTTCTGGAATGCAGTCGCCATGCCGGGAGGTGTGGGAGCCGCCATCTTGCAACCATGAGGACAGACTCCACACATGCTAAGGGGAGTGGGACGGAAGGATAGAGGTTGGCAGCGGGATTGACGAAGCTGTGGAGCAGCTGTTCCAGTCCTTGAGTGCCTCCCTCTGCGCCTCTTGTCAGGAGAGAACAATAAATCCCCCGAGCGTTTAAGGCACTGTTACCTGAGCTTTCTCTTACATGCAATGGAGCACCATCTCTACATGACACCTGGTGAGGGTTATTTCCTCGGGCTGGCAAAACAAGCCCTTGGGAATGTCCTTGGAGACTGACGAAAGTAAGGAGGAGGAATGCACTGGGAGACACACCACCTAGTCTTTGATATCTGGGGACCTCACTCCCTTCCTCTTTATCCGTCAACCTACACACCTGAGCTTCTTATTTACATGGGCTTCCTTGCTTATTATTAAGTCAGGGCTTCCGGGGAAGTGGAGTTAAATTAAGGGAGATCAGAGGCAAAGATAGCCACAGCTACTATATAAATACCTGTCTGTATCATGTAAGATATTGGAGTTAATCAACTCAAAGAACAAAGGCAGTGCCCCACGAAAAAACTGCCTGCCCAGGCTGGTTCCAGAGCCCTGCTGAGCACAGGAAGTAAATATGGGAACCAAGAGGCCAAAAACAATCATGGTAATAAGATTTTAAAAGCTTCGTCCCTAATAAAGAAGCCTTTGCTGAATTCTCATCCTGGGGAGAAATAGCCAAGAGTATCGGGCTTCTCCAAAGGGACTTGGTGGGAACTGGGGAGAAGTGTGGGATGCCTGAGCTAAGGTTGGGATGGGGCCCCGGGACCCAGTGGGAGACTTAGGAGGGAGCCTTTTATTGACCTTTGAAGGTCAAGCTCCTGGCCCCCAGCTCTGGGCAGTGTGGCTTCAAGACTGCCTCTCCAGGAGGACAGTGGAGTAAAATGAGTCGCAAATGAGCTAATCACCATTAATGTTTCGGCTGAAACTGCCAGTCTGACATCTCTCCTAATGGCTGACAAATGTCAGGGTGACTTGTGTGCTTTTTTTGTTAATTGAATTGGTTAATTAGGTCCCAGAGGCCTAACTGCTAATTGTGAGCTACAGCCTAATATGAGCTTAAAAAAAAAAAGATCCAAGGCAGTTAAAACAAAAGAGAAAACACACACACAATCCCCCCCACACACACACCAACTTCTTTGTGTTCTTCAGTCTGTACTGTTACCTTCTCAATTTTTGACCTGCCACATGTTCCTACCTTCTTGATGTGTTCAAAAAAAAAGCAAAAAGAGGGCAAGAAAAGCTCCAATTCTGTCTTTTTCCATGAGGAGCATCTGCTCAATCAGTGCCTCGTTCATTAATTTTCTGCCAATTAGCAAGAAAAAAAAGGTAGGCGGGGGAGGGGGAGAAAAAAGTCCAGATTTGCAGCCTAATGCGGTACTTTGTGAAGATGAGGTTTTTAAAAGCTAGGCATCGCCTCCTGTTTGGGGAAAGAGGCAGTGCCAGCCTACCCGACCCAGCAGCAACTTGTTGATGTGCAAGAAAACTTTTCCCAGCACTTCACAGAACAGGCCCCAGACACAGAGCAGTCTATACTCTCCCTTCCTCGAAGGTAAATCAAGCGTCTTTCTGCTCACGGAGGATTCTAGAAATTTAGTGCTGAAGCTGAGTGTCTCCAAGAAGGATCTCCCAGCTCTCAACCACATGTTCCTGGCGTCATCTTCAGTTTTCGTTTCCAATTATGGGAGAACATTGAAGCAAGTTGAAAGTTCCAGCTTCGTACCTCCAGTTCACACTGCGTCGGGGATCTGATAAACTCATCAGTATTCTTTGGTTGGTGTGGGAGGAGGGATGGCAGGGTCAAGGGGGGAAACTGAGGTAGAGGGGAGGAAAAGGAGAGGAATTCAAAGGACCTTTGTGGCAGAATCAGATTTTTCCAGCCCCCGAGGTTCTGGCGGAGATATTTGGACAGGGGTAAGCTGCCCAGAACAGCGCTCCCTACCCTCAGAGCCTGGGGCTAGCAGAGTCTGGGAGTCTGGAAACATGAGGCCAGAAGCCTGGGGACTTGAAGAATGCATGTGACTCAGACACACTTGTCTTCTCCTGACAGATTTAGAGGAACTTGACTCACACTCCCAGATCCACAGTCTGCCCTCCCACCTCAGCCACCAAGTCTAGAGCCTTCCTCCCGCTTTCTTCCAACTCCTAGTCTTTGCCCCTTTGCAAAGTCCTGTGCCTCTGTTCCTGGGGGCAATGCCTCAGGTTGGCCCCACGCCAGCTTTTAGCCCTTTGCTGTTCCCAAGGCCTCCAATCATAAAGGTTCTAACTTTCCTGATGACTTGAGAGGGAGGAACCACAACCCACACAGAGCCTTCTGCCTGGCTCTCCCTCCAACGTCCCAGCACCTTTCATCGCCCCTCTCCCCACCTCCTTCCAAGATCCCCCAGAATTTAGACTGCCACACCTGATGCCCAGTTGACAGTCACTGAGACATGTGCACAAAAGCTCAGTTAAAAGAAAAGCTGCATGTTTTACAGGGAGTCCACTTGAATATCTGTAATTTTTTTTTTTTTTTTTGGTGAGGAAGATTCGCCCTGAGCTAACATCCATTGCCAAGCTTCCTCTTTTTTTTTCCTTGAGGAAGATTAGCCCTGAGCTAACATCTGTGCCTGTCTTCCTCTACTTTGTATGTGGGATGCCTCCACATCATGGCTGATGAGTGGCGTAGGCCCACAGCCGGGATCTGAACCTGCAAACCCAGGCCACCAAAGCAGAGCATGTGGAAGATTAACCACTCGGCTATGGGGCCGGCCTCCAAGTCTCTGCATTTTTGACTAGCAAGTGTGTGTGTGTGTGTGTACGTGTGCCAGCCAGCATTAAAATAACCCTGACTGCTTGTGGGTTCACCCTGAGCAAAACACCTCTGAAGGGTTTTCAGGAAATCCTGGCAAAAATGCATGAGGACAGTCGGTAAGGTTGATTATGCTGGCAAGACGTGACGGTGGCAGGCAGGGTAGCACACTGGTCAAGACCATGGCTCTGTGCCCTGATGACCAAGGTCCAAATCCGGGTCCTGGCACTTGCTAGTTGTGCAACCTTAGACCAGTTACTTCAACATTTTTGAAACTCATGTTTTCAACTCCGAAATGCAAATAGTAATGGTACCTGTCTTCTGGGTAGCTGTTGGGAGTAAATGAGATGGGGAGCATCCGCGGTTAGCACAGTGCCTGGCGTGCACGGATTACTCAAGAGGCATTAGCTACTCTACTTCCCTTCCTCTCTTAATCTAGTCTCTTAAAGTCTAAAGTCCACAGGAACATCAGCTACCCTAGGAACTTATCGTCAGGATCTTTCACTTGGTTTGCTTTGCTTATGTCTAAATTATTCTCGAATTTCCCTTACACATTTGGTAGAGTGGCTTCCGCTGTTCTTTCTTTAAGAGACAAGAGTTTTTATGACTCTTAAACCCAGAGAGATATCAAAATTCTCTTCAGATTTGCTTTGGCACTGCTCTGTTCTCATGGGTCTCATGTAAGGCTCAAAGGAGAGGCGAGGGGTGGAGAAAAGGGTCGTTATGATTCCTAAGAAGTTGAATGGTCTCCCCATCATACGATTCACACCATCCAGCTCTTTCTACAGAATCCCTTCTTGCAAGGCCCTGCCTCCTATGCTCTCTGAGAGGAGAGGAGCTATTGAAGCGGCAGTTCTCAGAGCAGGGAGCCCAGGGGTCTTTGGGTGACCCCATTCCTTTCTGCTAGAGAACCCCCGCAATTAGTCCCATGTTTCGTTGATTTCATCTTCAGCCAAAAGGGAAGATAATTTGACCACCCTAGAGGTAGGGTGCCCAGGACTGAGGGGCTCTTGGGACACAGGTCTCTCAGGACACAAAGGAGGAAAGTCCCAGACAAATCGGGAGGAGGTGGTCACCCTCCTGGAAGGCAGATTCTTAGCTGTTTGTTTAGGAAAGTCATTGCACTTGCGGGAGGCGTGAATCCCAAACCACCTAGCACATTCATAAACTCAGGAAAAACCCAGGGCTCTCAGTGCATCGGCAGATGCTAAATGTGTATCTGTGGCTTTGAGGCTGTAATGGCAGAAGTCGTAGAAACACAGAATTTCTCAGTCGTGCAGAACATGGGCTATGGGACTCACCCCCTTGGAAGTTGTAATCTCATATGGGAACTTTTGAAACTGAAGTCCTGAATTAACCAAGCCGCTCCCCACAGATTATATTATGGAAAACAGAGAGGGAGAATGAGATGTTTAAGTGACAATAAAACAAAAACAAAAAACCCATAGGGGCCTTATGGACATGGCCCACCAGAGGCACTTCCAGAGGGAAGTCCGCCACGTTCTCACACTCGGACACCAGCACCTTCTCCAGTGGGGCAACTTTCCAGCCCTGGCTTGAAGTGAAATGGCTGAATGTGCTTCCTTCAGATTTGCAAAGAATACTGCAAAAAGGACAGAGGTTTACATCTCTCCACAGAAGGAACGAGAGAAAACAAAAGTTAGGGGAGAGAACTAAGATACCCTAGTCCATGGAGCACACAATATTTTCATTTAATTCTCAGAGAATCTTGAGAGGTTGGTGTTATGATTCAGATTTCACAGCTGAGGAAAGCAGGGCTCAGGAAGGAAGGAAGTTTTCTGAGTTTACTCAGCTAAGAAGTGGCAGACCTGGGAATAATAATAATGATAATTTAATAAAAATAGCCAACATAATGGAGCAACAGTTAATATGCACTAAGCGTTTCTTAGGTTCAGATACTCAGCTACATATACTCCTTAGTGCTCACTCCCATTGAGTCCTGAAACAGCCTTCCAGGTTGGTACCGCGATTAAGCCCATTTATCATATGGGTAAACTGAGGATTAGAGAGATTGTATAAACTGCTGGGGGACACCCAGCCACTAAGTGGCAGAATTGGAGTTTGAACCTATGGCTCTCTGGCTCGGTATACCACTGCACAGTACGTTTGGCCCTTCACAGTTTACAAAAACATTTTTGTACATGTTATCAAATTTAACCGCTGAGACTGGTATTTTCTAGACTTAAAAAGGGAGGCCAAGAGGGCTTCTGACTTGTCCCAAATCATACGGCTTTTAAGTATGGGAGCCTGGCAGAAAATTGACTCTAAGTCCAGTACCCCAGGAGAACTGTGGCCCTGTGTGTCACAGGGAAAAAGATATTCTTCCTAAATGGTGACCTTCCCCTCTTGTCACAATAGGAAGCTTCTTCGGTAACCAGATCAACCCTGTAAGGCATTGCTGAGTGACTCAGAATGAGATGAAGATGGCAAGGATGAGCGAGACAGAGCCTCTGCCCACGGCAGCCTCCTGCCCAGCCCGTGCAGAAAGGCCCGCGTCTTGCCTGTGCGTGGAATATTGACCCGGCGGTATTGATGCACTGCCTGCCGAGCCGCCTTTCCTTATTGATAACCAATGGCAGCGCCAAAAGTTCAAACACTGCTGGGCGGCTTTCATGTTTGTAAACAGCATTGATGTACATAAATAAGGGCCCATCAGACTGCAGGATTAACCAAGGACGGAGGCAGAACATTTGGGAGATTAAATCCGGAAGCAGCTAATTAAAATCAGAGCTGGGAACGAAGCTGTAAATGGTGGCCAATTAATGTAAATGCCTTCCAATCCTGGACACCCCGGTACCCCAACCCAGGCTTGCCCAAGCTGGCAGCCCGTAATGCTGCCTCCTTCTCCTTAGGATAAAACTGGTCCATCATTCTCCTCGGTTTGCCCCACAGAGCCTCGTAGGCCAACTACCCCACAGTAAGTTCCAGAAAAGCAGCACTGTCTGAGAAGACATGGCCTGTGGGAGAAGACAGACATCTGACTTTACCTCTTTGACCCAGGATGTTCTGATGCATCCTGGAAAACAAATGCTTAAACTTACAATTAAAAAAAAAAATTATTAACAAGAAATGTGAAAATAGCAACACTTCTCCTCAACTCCAAGAGGGTGAGTTTCAAGGACAAGATTGGGCCCAGAGAAAGAGGAAGATCAAGGCTGTCACTTGTCTTCATTACTTGCTAGTCGAAGGCAAAGTGTTTGCGTTATCATGCCTCAATATCAACAGGGCCATGTCGAAATGTCCCCGACCCAAAACAGCCCTGTCCCAAGGTAGCACTTCACTGCTGAGGCGACTAGGTGTGTGAGGGCAGCAGCCAGTTGCAGTTGCAATACAGAACCTCTTGCCCAACTTGTTACGCAGGGAAACATCTCGAGAGCTGTAATAATAGAGAGCTAACTCATGCTTTTGTTGGTGTCACACTTTCTCCTTTTCACCATCCTTAGAGGGGCTTCCTTCAAAGCCGATAAAAACAATAGCCAACGTTTATTCAGCACGTGCTGTGTGCCAGGCATGATCTTAAGCACTTTACGTGCATGAGCTCATTTAATTTTCATAAAAACCCCAAGAGAGGGAGCTGAGGCAGAAATAGATGATGTTATTGCCACAGTGGCTTAGTTTCCCCAAGCAATCTTGGAGGTATGGCGAACAATGTTAGTCCTGTTTTTGAGATGAAGAACAGAAGCCTGGCGGGTAAAACGATTTGCTCAGTCAGAGGTGTCCACCTCTGGACTGAAGAGCCCTCTTCGAGACACCTAGATGCCCTCTTTTCTAAGGGGTGGGATGGCTGTGTCTTGCTCCCAAACTTCGTTTACCATCACCATTTTCACCCGTGGTCAGCAATGGCCCAACATGCTTCCAGAAGCAATTTTATTAGACTCAGGAGAGGATGAGATGCTCCCCAACATTGAGCTATCATAAAGAACAATGAAACCAAGTATTTGAAAGAGCAAAATGCTATAAAAATGCATTGGGCTATTATTCCAATTAGAGGAGCTTTTCCCCAGGACAGGCCCTAAGGCCACTTGTTTCTTAGCTGGTCCCAACAAAGGTACCCTCTGCTGGCTTGTGTGGCAAGGGATTTGCATCATGTAGGTGCACCTAGGATTTCTGGGAACAAGGGAGGGAAGGAGGGAGCGAGCGAGCAGGCGTGTGAGTGAGCGGTATCGTGTTCCTGGTTTTAGGTTAGCTCCAGGACTGGAATGCTTAACTCATGTGGTTTTTCAAGATTAATCATAAGTTACAACAAGCTACACCCCCTTGGGGTATTTCATTTGCATCATTTTCTCTCCCAGAGGGTTGAAGGAAGAAAAAATATCCGCTGCACAGCTTTGGAAATTAGCTGCTTGTCACTCACTCGCTTGGAATAGGGTTTAGATCTCAAGGCCTTCTCTCCAGAGCTCTGGACTGGCTCCCCATTAAGCAAGAGATGTACAGCTGGAAACACACTGCTGCCAAGGCACTTAGAGTGAGCAAAGCCAGTTGTGGGCAGCTCAGCGGTAACATGAGCCCCTGGCTTCTGAGTGCCATCATTTATCTGCAGGTCCCCAGGCGCCTTCAAAACTAGGCATTTAGACCTCCATATGCATTTGAGGATCAGGAGTAAGCCAGCATGCCTCATTCCCCCATGGAAGTGAAAGATCATGGTTATATCTTGAGGGAGGGAGCTTTTTGTGAGGTATTTGGGGTCCTTGGTAGTCCAGGTAGGGTGGGGCAGCCTCCTGGAAGCACCTGGCTGGAAGGCTGTTGACTGTCTTTCAAAAGGGTGATCCACTGTCCAATTTTATATTATACAAACCAGCACAGTGAACCCAGACTGGATGGAGTCAGGGTCCATGGGAGCTGGATCTGGGGAGTAAAACATGTTGCCATAGCTCTCCAGGCACGAGGTCATACTGTCTGAAGGAGAACCTCCGCCAGAACCTGAGAGTGGTGGGTCATCAAGCCCAAGACACTACGCTGATACTCAGTGCTCCAAATTCATATTGGTGGGAAAACTGGAATGGAAGACTGGGAAGGTGGAAAGAAGCTGTGTCACACAGACACGGATGGGGCAAAACCACAGCGAGATCAGGTCAAGGCTGGGCTCCCGCATGGCAGGTCTAGGGCAGCACAAGTTGTAGACCCCACTTTCTGATGGGGGATCAGTGGCTGCGATATTCTGCCTGACTTGGGCAGACTGACTCAGGAACGGGGCTGATGCCAGGATCTGGAGAGATGAATCCACTTTCTTGTCTCTGGGCCTGACAAGACTCAGTGAGCCCTTCCTGGTGCTGTCTGAGGTGTCACTGCCAAGTGATGAGACATATCTGAAGTTGGACCAGCAAAGTAGCTTCTTCAGGAAGCAATATGCCCAACTGTGTAGCCACAGGAAAATCTATTTACTTCACAAATGCCAACCACTCCAGAAAACTATTCATTACTTTATTACTTAATGCTCCAACTGGATGATTTTCTTTGTTCAACTGGACTTGGTCCTGATTAAGTTTTGGCCATTTGCAAACCCCAAATCCACCAGGAAATTCTTCTATCACAGTTCCTGACTGTCAAAAATGGAAGCATTCAGTGTTAGCCTATAATCAAGAACAAGGTTTCCTTCCGTGACTTGACGCCAACCTGCCTTCTCCCAGCATCTCCTACCCTACACACGAGCAGAATCAGTGTGCCTACCGGGCCTCAAACACACAAGGTGGGTTCCCCTCTCTGGACCTTGTCAATGTCACACTTTTGCCTAGAGTAGCTCTTCCTCCTCACCTCTACTTTTTATTTACCAGATTTCTTCTCATTCTGACCTAATTTGTTACCACCCGTTTGCTACCACCTCCATGATGTTAAGAAATCGAGAAGCGTATTAGTTTGGGAGGACACAACATAGTGTCACAAAGTGGGTGGCTTAAACAACAACAAAATATATTTTCTCCCACTTCTGGAGGCTGGAAGTCTGACATCAGATGCTGGCAGGGTCGGTTTCTTCTGAGGGCTGTGAGGGGAGGCCTTTCTCCTTGGCTTGTAGACGGCTATCTTCATGTTCGCATGGCATTCTCCCTCAATACTTGTCTCTATGTCTAAATTTCCCCTTTTTAAAAGCACACCACTCATTTTGGGTTAGGGCCCACTCTAATGACCTTGTTTTAACTTGATTACCTCGATAAAGACTCTATCTCAAAATAAAGGTCACAATCTGAGATACTGGGAATTAGGCTTTCAGCACAGGAATTTGATAGTTGAGTGGGGGGCACAATTCAACTCCTAACGAGATGCATCAGTGGTTAAAACTACTGCTCTAGCCCAAGATCAGAATTATTTGATTTTGTGCTCATAGGGAGCTAGTCGGAGCTACATGAAGAAGAGAGGTGTGTGCTAAAATAGGAAGCAGAGACCACCCTTATTGGGCCACTTGAACTGCTTTTTCCAAGACAGAAAATGCTTCACGGAGAACAGAGGGTATAGGTCTTGTGCATGGAGGGTGCATTTTAGAAAATACACTGGATTAGTTAGAATAGGCTAGGTTTTGCTGTGGTAACATACAACCCCACAATCTCAACAGCTTACAATTACAAAGGTTTGCGTCTTGCTCCTGCTATGTGTCCACTGTGGGCCAACTGCAACTCCGCTCCTTGTTGTCCTCACCATGGGACCCAGTTGATGCAGCAGTCTCTATCTGGAAATTTGCCCACTTTATGGCAGAAGGAAAGACATATGGCAAATCAAGCATAGCTCTTAGAGTTTCTTTTTGGACAGAGCTCACATTTCCCAGGCCAAATGAAGTCATCTGGCCAAGACTGATGTCAACAGGCAGGAATGTATAATCCTCCTGCAGGGAGGGTCATTGCAGGAAGAAGCACCAAATAGGAGCCATTGGAAGTCCAATCTACCACACAAATATAAGCACCGTGACATTTCTCTAAGAGAACCAGCTTTCTCTGACTTTGGGCTGTCATTTCACTTCCCTAGCCCTCCGGCTCCTCATTTAGTGAATGGGAATCATAATACTTACCCTACCTTCCTTACAAGGCCAGTGAGAAAATTAACCACGAGACTACATATGGGACTGCTTGGTGAATGATTCTTAAAGCATCCCAGTCACAAAAGGCATAAATCTACCATATCTGGGATATAAAGTAAATTGCGATCATATCAACTGCAAAGACAGGGGACCAGGGACAAACCAGGTCTTCCCCCTGAACTTCTGGAAAGGAGGGCAGCCTGCTGTGGTCACTGGGTTCAGCAAGGCAGTGCCCAAAGATGTAGCCTAGACAACTGGGAGGACATGGGAGGAGTGGGTCATCTTGCTGGCGTGTGAGTCCACTCACCACAATGGACTCTTTCCTTTAACCAGCTCCCTTTACCCACCCATCTTCCAGCTAGTGCAGGTCCAAACATTAGTCCACGTTAAAGGGAAATAAATAGACCAGTATTTTTGTAGCTGAGAAAAAAGGCTCAGCGATATTAAGCAACATATTCAAGGTCACACAAAAAGTTATCACACAGCATCTCCTTTAAGCATTTTACGTACATTAATATTTAATCCTTGCAACAACTGTATGAGGTGGTGTTTTCACTAGCCCCATTTCATAGATGAGGAAATTGAGGCACAGAAAGTTTAAAAAATTTGCCCGCCATCAGACAACTCATAAGTGGCCAGTCTTGGGAGAGCACTGAGGTTGGACATCCTAAGATGACATTTTCTCACTCATATTTAACATCTCTGAAATTGGGATGTGTCTTTTAATTGATGACATATCATAGTTGAAGAGTCAGCATTTTTCCTTCCTCAGTGGTATATAAAATAACGTTGCTTCTTAAAATTGATGACATCTTACTTAGAATCGATGAAATACAAGACACGATTTCTTCTCGACCTGCCCCTCTCCACTTCCCTTCATCAATTTTGAGATTTAGAAATTATTCTTCCTTTTGGATGGAGGAGAAACTAGATGTAGATCCTGTCAACATTCCTTCCCCATCCCTCCAGCTCGCTGGGTGAAAATGCAGGAGAAGCTGACAAAAAGTGGCCAGTTAGGGCACAAGGCAGCAAGCACAGTTGTGGGCCAGTCCTGTGCAAGATGAAATGTCTGGGAGAGAGGGCAGCTGGTCCTGCCTGCATTTCCATAGAGTCAGAGCCCTGGCCAGAGACTTCAGCACACAGCGCCCAGCTGTGCTCCCCAGGGCTGAGAGCAAACCCATTCTCTGATGCGCTGAGATGAAGCCAGGAAACACGAGTAGGAACTCAGGGCAACTGCAGAAGGCACGTCTAAGGCGCTGCAGTTAGTGAACAAGACACGAATCTGTGTCCATTTCTTGGGGGGTAAATACTACCACATGTGCCTAAAACTCTCACATCATTTAGTTTGCACTGACATGAATCCCCTTGGAAGAGTTAGCATTTGGTTAGGTAAACGTTTCCCCTCTCCCTCCCCTCCTCACCTCCCTCGCTCCCCATCAATATCTTGCAGATGTGGGAACAATCCGATGACTGACTCCTTTCCCACACTGGAATGCCGGGCTGGGGAAGAAGGCCGCAGAGCTTTCTGGCTGCCTGCGACCCTCAGCTACAATGGGCCGCCTACATTCTCTTGCTTGTGCATCAAGCCTTTGGCTGCTTGCTGCCAAGTATTAAGTGCTTGTTCCACAAACCTGGTGTAGATTATCACTTCACTGTATAGATGTATCTAATAGAATTAAATAGTTGGCTCCTGACCAGGAACAGATGTGCTACATATAATGCAATAATAATGAGATTGAAACCACCATGTAATGTGGAAGGAAGAGTGCAGGGCGACTTGCATTTCTCTAGTTTGGAAGCCAGCTTGGAGGAAAAAGAAACTAGAGAGGATGGCCATTTATTTGTACTGAATGAGCTGTATCTGTGTGTTTCAGATTCTCCAAGGCGTGACTTCCACAGCCCTGTGCACGCCTGTGATATGTAGGGAGAGACAGAGTGGAATAGGGATGGTTTGTGCTGGAGGTGGACTGGTCCAGCTTGATGACCATGTTTCTGCTCCCCCCAGCCTGGTGCTGCCCAGCTTTGGGGGGCTGTAATGAGATTATAATGGGATACGCTCTTGCAGGCTGCTCCAGGTGAGGGATGACCAATGAAACGTGGGCTCAGGAGGTCAGCCACTTGGGCTGGGGGAAGACAAAAGTGTAGAGGAAGACAAAAGGAAATCAGGCCACTGCTGGGCAGGCCTGCAGTGTTTCCAGGTGGGGACTCCAGTGCTCTTTCCTAATGTTTGTGCAGTTCCAGCACCTACCTTAGAATTAAGACGAGCTGGTCTCTGGAGACATCTGCTCCCCAGGAGTTGACTACTCTGGTTCCTGGGACTGCTAATCAGGAGACCCAAAAGGAAGTATGCCTACAGTGAAGGAGTCGCCAAGCTCCACCCTGGAGATTAAGGAGCAGCCTCAGGTGTAGGATTCCTGCAATCTAGCCGGGCTTAATGTGAATTCAGAACCAGAGTTTTTCTGAGTGCTTTGATCTGTTGCTGCCCTCTGCGTGACTTCTCCCTTGTTGCCCTCCTGTTCTCTTCTCTTCAATATTAATGTCTCTATCAGTTAGCTATTGCTGAGTAACAAACAACCCCAAAATTTAATATATGGTTTATTTTTTTCTCACAAGTCTATGGGTCAGTTAGCTGATCTGAGGTTCCTCAACTGATCTTGACTGGGCTTGCTCATGTGTCTGCAGTCAGCTGGCAGATTGGCAGGGGCTGGCTGGTCTAGGATGGTGTTAGGTCCTCAAAGCTATCACACCCTCCAATAGTCTAGCCCTGCTCTGTTCTTATGGCAGTGTCAGAGGTGCAAGGGAAAGCAAGCCCAATTGAATGTGAGGGTTGGTGGAGATAGGCATGCGCTTGCAAACCTCCACTTGTATCACATTTGCTAGCATCCCTCTGGCCAAGCAAGTCTCGTGGCTAAGGCAGAATCTGAGTGAGAGGGACTACAGAATTACAGGGCAAAGGGCATGGATTAAGGGAGGCCATTAATTAGGACCATCAATGTAATTAACCTACTACAGTATCCTTGGAATTTTCCAGAAGTTTTCAAGCCTACAGATTAGGAATAGTCAATGGGACAGGTCAATGACATGCCATAGAACCTCAAGTCCTCCTTCAGTCCATCCAAAGAAATGGTCAAGAGGCACTCGGGTCAGTTTCTTGTTGTCTCCACCTAGACTTCCATCTTCTTTCTTCCTGCACACTGGCACTTTGGGATTGCCTGCTCTTCTCTT
This sequence comes from Equus caballus, assembly GCF_041296265.1. NCBI lineage: Eukaryota > Metazoa > Chordata > Mammalia > Perissodactyla > Equidae > Equus > Equus caballus. The sequence goes on from NC_091684.1 coordinate 19,109,457, forward strand.
CCTCTTCCCACCCCCTGACACATGCATACACACTCAGGACAGACCCTGGTCCAATTTCTGGGGACCCTTCCTGCCGCAGCACCCAGCCCCTAAAAGAATGGGTAAGACACAGAAAGTCTGGGTGTGAGAGCACAGCACACAGTCCCAGAGAGATTGGGTAGCAAGAAATGAAAGACCAAGATGAAGAAGACTTGATACTGAGAGGAGTGCAGATAAGACAGGGGGTCCTTCATGCTCTGAGCCCAGAGGTACAACTGAGGCCAAAACAAGATGGGTGTAAACAGGCCCACCTTGTCAGGTGAACAGAATCAAGCGTAGCACAATCAAGCATTGCTAACAGCACCAAAAGGATCAGGCTCAAAAAGCAAAAGGAAATCTGCCTGGCACGTAATAATTGCTCAATGAATATTTGTGGACTGACTGGCCAGAAACTATTCTTAGAAACCCACAGAACCTCAAACAAAGGTTTAGGAACAAGGAGAGTCATTGAAGCATATTTTCAAGAGTGGAAACAAACCAAATGTTCAACAATAGGGAGATGATTAAATCATTTATGGCACATCTATATAATGGTGTACGATGCAGTTATTTAAAATAAGGTTTTAAATTAAATTTTTATGACTAGAGGAGAGGTTCACCACGTAATTTGAAGTGAAAAAGCAGGTTACAAAACTGTATGCAATATGATCCCAAGTAGGCATAAAATAAGTGTGGTTTTAACAGCAGTTTATGGGAGATTTTTGTATCTTTACGCTTTCTATATTTTCCAGGTTTTGTCCATAATGAGTCTATATTTCCTTTGTGACTATAAAAATAAAGAATATCTGAAAAGGACATGGATCTTAATTTTGAAACAGAGACCAAGATATTAACTTCTTGTTCAGTTTCAGGCACCCCTTATATACCCTCATATATGCTCCCGTATTTTTGCTGGTAGCACTTGCCACATGTTATGTGTAGTTGGTGGTCTCTCATCTCTCTCCCGCAACAGAATGTAGGCTACAGGAGACAGGGATTTTGCCTGTCTTGTTCACCGATGCATCCCCAGCGCTCACCACAGCCCTATAGACAGCAGGCCCTCAGGAAATATTTGTTGAATGAGTGAATGAATGAATGAATGAAATAAACCACTCAAAGAGAATTCTCTTTGCCTTTTACTGAGTCAACTAGGATGTCCTGCACCATCAGTGTTAGGAGCACCTTGATTGATCCACAGAGAGAATTGTTAGGAGCAACTTTGACTTGTGGGTACTCGCTGCCTCCAATGGTATAGATTGCCTACTATCTGTAGGGGACTCAGCATGGTACCAAGCACTTCTGGTGGGCAAGATGGCCATACTTACCCAGACAGAGTATATTGCAGGAGGAGGCATTCATCAGATCAAAGTAGGGAACTCGAGCATAGAACACAAAGAAAGACTCCGTTAAACATGGCTGCTGCTTCGCCCTTGAGATGCTCCATCCTTGAGATCTTCAAGGACCAGTAAAACTATTCGAGGCCTCCTCCAGAAACCCCACACATGTCCTCTCCACCCATCCTCTTGAAGCAAATTATGCCTGTTCCGGAGCCCTGCTCTCTCTTCCACCACAAAGAATGCACTTGACTGCATCTCAGCCAGTTCCTGTCTCAAATACAGGTCCAAGCAGTAACTAATCTACTAGTTACTATTAGTTAACTATTCCAATAGTCATTCTATTTTATTCTTCACCCTTGTCTGTGTCACTTTTTTCCAGGCACATTAAGATAACCTTTATTTCCATCTCTTTCTTCTTGTCTCTTCTCTCTCCTCTTCTCCGTCCTGTTTTTTAGCCCCGCCGCTTCACCTAATAAGTCTCAAACAGCACTAAAAAGCAAATGAGTAATGTCAGTGACAGGAAAGGAAAAAGAAAGTGACTAGCACAATTAGTCATAAAGAGCACATTCACTGTTGAAGGTCCTTGAAAGTGCCCAAGACTCACTTCAGACTCTTCTTTCCTTCTTTAATTAGACTCTCCTTTCCACACCCATCAGGGCTTGAGACACAGCAGACAAGCTGGTCTCTTCTGTTTCACGATAAGTGAGGTTCTCCACTACTTTTGTAAAAGCATGTGCGTGTGGTATTTCCCTTTGTAATAACACCGTCTCCTGTTTATTGAGCTCTGACTGATGCCCAGGCAGTGTGCTCAGGACTGAGTCTACCTGGAAAATTCAATTACCTCCACAACCCATGAGTTAGAACTACTATTATTCCCATTTTCCAGATGAGGAAACTGAGGCTCAGAGAGAGTAAGCAACTTGCCCACAGACATCCAGTTAACCTCTTCTTAGACTGAACTGGAAGAATAACCACCATTCATAGCACTATGTGAGGAAATACATGTTCCTTTTCCAGAGGACCAACAATACACACACTCACATCAGGAACACAACCTGCTTCTGCTTCTTAGAGGAGGGAAGAGTCAATGTGTGCAACACTTTTGTTGCTGTGAAAGATTCAAATCTGGGTGACTTCTGGTGATAGATCATTAGATCTGCCTCTGGATTAATGCAAATTCTTGTCCCCTCCCAGCCATAATGATTGGTCCACAAGGTGAACCTGTAACTTGAGCTGGGCCAATCAGGTCCTCCCCTAGGATTTTAAGTACTGAAATCGGGAGAGAGTCCTGCTCTGCCTCCTATCTCATCACTGAAAGGCTGTGAATACAGGGTTGCTGAAGCCTGGCAAAGAAAGAGGGGACAGCCAATTAATAGGAGGCAAGATGAGGCCAGGAAAAGAGAAGCAGAGACTAGCGGTGACGGAGAGGGAAGAAGGAAAGAATGAGACCGAATCCAGCTGTCCCCAAGCTCTCTTTTCAGTTTTGTGAGCTGCTCCCTTAACTGCTTCCCTCTTTTTACAACTAAGGAAACTGAGCCAGGGAGAGTGAAGATACTTGCTCAAGGTTATGCATTAAGCTAATGGCAGAGCTTGGAGCACAAGCCCCTGAGTCACAGCACAGCACTCCTGACACCCACATGCCCAGGGGATGGAGGGCAGGGACTCGCTGAGGTTGAGAAGGGAGAAGGGGTAATGCTGTGTGTTTTTGATTACGCCCACGGCTTAGTCATCCACGCGAAGCTCGTGCCCCAGCTCTGTGCCTGCTGCCGGGATGGCTCAGCGGCAACCCAGTTGATGCCTCATTAACTGGATCCACCTGTGGGCACTTTATTTAATTATCTCAATTGGAATGGAGTCAAGATGCTGGAGTTAATGTTCTTCCCCTTTCTGAGAGCTAATTATCACCTGTAGCTTGGCCCCAGGCACATACGGAAGGGGTCACCAACAGCACTGTAAATGTGTTGACTGAGTCAGAGCATTCCCTCTCATTTTGGTGGGAAAGGTGAGTTAAACATGACAGAAGGTCAGAAAGCATCTGGTCCAGTGCCTGCCTCCAGAGATTGGAGCCTTGTGCTCTGGGTTGTCCATTTCCATCACCAGGCCAGCATAAGGAAGCGCCCAGAATCCTGGGGCCTGAAAACAACAATAACTGCCTCTTCTGGAGCACTTCCTGTGTGCCAAGCCCTCCGCAGCTCTTATCGCAAGTTCTCACGACAGTTCTGTGGGTATTTTCACCTGCACTTCTGCCTGGGAAGTGTCTGTTGGCTCAAAGAGGTTAAGCGACTTACCTGGAGTTTCAAGGGGAGGCAGCTGAGCTAGGATTCAAACTACAGCCTGGTTAATGTTGTTGTCAGATCTTTCCCTTGCCTCCTGTGCCTCATGGTCGGTAATTGATTACCTACTTTGTGCCAAGCAGGGTGACCAGTTTGGGAAATAGAAAGATATATTTACTTGTTATATATCCCTTTGCTTCAAGGAGCTCACATAAGGTCTTTTTGGTATTAAAATAATTAGACTATCCTGATACCACGATAGTAAGGCGCCACGAAAAGCATGTAGTATGTGAAATCAAAAGGTGTGGATTTGATTTCCAGCTCCTCCCCTCCCTAAATGTACGATCTTCCGTCAATAGCTTACCATTTCTCCACTCAGCGCCCCCCAATCATGGAACTCCACCTATCTCCCTTGTCTGTTTCATGGGGTCCCCAAGAGCTCAAGTGAGATAACATCTGTGAAAACTCTTGTTTACAAAGGCACAGCTTTGTTTGTTGTAGGAACGATTATTATTGGATGGAATCCAAGATTGACTTTACTCCTCAAGGAGACAGAGGCTTGACTGTAGCATAATTCACAAGCTCAAGGTCTTGGCTTATAAAGTAAGGCCCAGAAGTAGGAAGGAGGTCCCTACTTAGGAATTCTTTCTCCTGTGTACACGCATCCCGTGGTAAGGAGAAAGAGTCCCTCTACGCCTTTAAAATGACCTGCTGGTTAATAAATAATAAACGAAAATTATAATTTCCTTACAGACTTTCTGGGTCTAGAATTTAAGATGATTTCCTCCTATCTTTGCCTAGAAGATTGTTGCAGGGGAAGCTTTGGTCTTGTTCAACAACAGCAGCTGGCATGTGCCCTTGTTGTTATTTCCCTCTTCATTTGTTGTCTATCAGGAGGGTAATTTTGAGGGAGCCCCTATAGGCAAGACATAGGATTGCCTTTACTGGACCAATTTGCCAGTTCCCCTCACAGAGACAGAGCTACTGCACCAGTGCCTGTTTTTCTGAAAAATCTCTTGAATAAACAACTAAGGAGGTTACTCAGTGTCAGACCACACATACCCAGGGTGACCAACTTATCCCAGTTTGTCTGGGACAGTCCTGCTTTTAGCCCTGGAAGTCCTGCTTCCCGGGAGCCCCTTCAGACCTGGGCACACTGGGACAGTTGGTCACTGTACCCACAGGTGACATTCCCCCTCTGGGGCAGACAGCATAGTGTGGCTGAGTCAGCTCTGGTACCCGGCAAGCACCTCATGCCTTCTCTATCATGTGGGGCAAGCTGTCTAACTTCTCTGAGCCTTCGTTTCTCCATCTGTAAATGGGAATAACAGGATAACCTGCCTCACAGATCTCTGTGAGGAGAAAATGAACACATGTGGAAAGTACTCCATACAGTGCAGGAGCATGGAACCAAAAATCCTTAGTCATTGTCACTGCCTGGTGCTGGCCACAAGGAGCTTACCCTCAGTCAAGGAGACAGGACAAATGGCTTAGTAGGTAGTTTAGTTCCTTCTCTCTTCCCTTTGTGTCTCTCTTTCTAGTTGTACCTCCCTCACATGTCCCTGCTCCCCGACTCTGCCCCGCTGTTTCTTGTTCCCTCAACCAAGGGTGCATGATGCTGTTTCGTTCACAGTGCATTATTCACTTCTTGGCAGGGAATGCCGTGCTCCTAAGAATTAACATTTGGGTTTTATTTACTGGCTTACTAAGTGCCAGAATTGCATAGGGATTCAGTTGCACAAACTCTCTTGATGGGAAATCAATGACAAATTGAGAAGAAGGGGGTCTTGAGGATCAAACAGCAAACCCTTCACAATCCTTGTTTGAAAACTCAGTCCCGGCTGATTTATTGCCGTTCCCAAAGTGGTAGAGGGGAGGGACAAGGTCTCCTTCTGGAATCCCCTTGCTGACCACCAAATTGAACAGTCAGGCCCATTTCCAGTCTTACATGAGATTAGTCACAGGATATTTCATTTTAAATCCAATGGAATGTTTTCCTAAATCAGACAAGACTCTTTCAATGTTTATGGCTGTTTTGCTGGAACTCTCCTTGGCTCCGGGAGGGATTTGAAAATTAAATACATTTCCTTTTGGTGACCTGGGGCCGAGCTGGAGGGAGATGAGGCCCTAGGCTGGGGCCAACAGTAACTTGTCAGGCTTGTTCCAAGAAGTCACTCCCATTGGCCAGCCTTGCTGAGCACCTGCAGCCCACCGCATGGCCAAGCCAGGCACCTCATCCCTACAGCGTCTCCTTCCATTACCCACCCTGCTGGTGTGCCATGGGAAATTAGAGACACAACACAAATATTTTGCAAAATTAAAAAGATGGGGCGAGCTCAAGCCATCTGGCAGAGAAATGGAAGGCTCACGTGGGTCTTTTCACATCAGAACTTTCTGTTTGCTTGTGTGGTGGATAAGAATGTAGAATTTTTATCAAAGTAGCTGTGGTCAGAGGTTGCAGAGTTTGTCTGATATGGTAGTTTTCTGTTTCAGTTGGTCTTAACACAGATGAAGAGATGAAAAGAGAGACAGTCAAAGAGAAATGATGGAGAGATGAGATTATGATGAGACGGCAAGAAAAACATGGGGAATTGCCTAAAACTAATCCTCTATTCTTCCAAGCCTGCAACAGCTTCCCTGGAGATTGATGAAATCCTAAAGGTATGTTTTTCTCATTTTATAATTTCAAGTGAGTTCTATTTTAATTGATCATTTCTGCCTCTTCCCTTAGACACTTTTTATCTGTGGATCATAGAGTCACCTCAGATGAGAAATTATTCAGCTAGTGGCACAGACTCTGAAGCCAAACTACTTGAATTTGAATCTAGCTTTGGCCACTCATTAGTTGTGTCTCTGGACAAGTTGCTTAATGTCTCTGTATCTCAGTTTCCTCAACCATAAAATGTATATAATGGTATCACCCACCTCATAGGGTTGTTGAGAAGAGTAAATAATGTACGCAAACTGCCCAGACATGTCCCTGATGCACAGCACGCTCTGGAAAAGAGCTTGCTATTATCAACTGGAAAAGAGCTTGCTATTATCAAGCCTGATTTAATCAAAAAGGTTGATTTCACCACAATTTGTGTTTCCAGTAGGGCTCCATCTACACAGGAATGAGTATTCCTGGGAACATCAGACTGGCTGTCAGATGAGCAGGAATTCGGCTTAGCTGAGTATGCTTCCTCTGGGGAGGACCAAGTCCTGATGAAGCCAACTAGAAGCATAATAATTTAAATAGATTCCTGGTTCTGTTTTATCAGGTGTGTCCATCAGGATGCGTTAGACTGCGAATCATAGAAAACTGCATTCAAATAGGCCAAGACATTAAGGAATGTATTATATCCCAAGTGCAGAAAGTCCAGGGGTAGCTGGGCTTCCCAGTTGGTTCTGGCCAACTAACTAGATCATCAAGGACCTGTGTTCTTCCTATATTTCCATCTGGCATCCGTGGAATTGGCCTTGTCCTAAGGTAGGCTTCCTGCTTGATTGGACTATGGCTAGCAATGGCAATCAGGATGAAGTGTTTCTCTGTCAGGTCCATCAGGAGATAACATGAGGAGACACTCTCTGGATACTCTCCATTAAGAAGAAAGAAAGACTTTCTCAGAAGCCTCCAGTCCATCTCTTCTCATATTGCATTGTTTTCAATGGAGTCCTCATGCTTGTCCCTGAATGTATCATTGACTAGAAGGATGGGATTACCCCTAGAGCTGTGGTCAAGTCACAAAACAGCACTACTATTACTCTAATAGGGGAGGAGCAGATGGACATTAGGGAGTCAGCCTCATTGTCCACCATTCTGCAGTTTAGGTGCCCTCCACATCAGATGGTAACTAAAGTTCAGGGTTGTATGACTTTCCAGGAGTTCCAGAAAGTTCCATGATGTCAGTTAATTCCATAGACTACTCTGCATGGTGGAATTGCTAGGAATGAAGTTCTGAAGATGAGATATTCAAAGATGTGTTATGATGAAGATTAGGTTCCTTCTGTATCCTCTCCATACCAAAGCCCTCAGCTTTGACTGAAATATTGCCTTGGATTAGACAGAATTTTCTTACTATTTCCCCCAATTCTTCCTCTACACCGGCCAGTGAGAACAGAGATCACTTCTGCCTACTTCACCATTGTATTCCATGCTGCCTGGCCCATAGTAAGTTAATCAATATTTACTGAATGCATGAATCCCTCCCCAAAAAATTCTGGGCTCAATCCTTTGTAATAACTTGTATTCATACTCTGTTTCTCTTGCTCTAAATGTTCTCTCTCTTTCTCTCTGCTCCCTTGGAGGCCTCAATGGCCTTGAAATGACCACCACCTCTAGGAATAATAACGGCTTCCACTTGTTTATTGAGCACTTACTATGCCCTGCCCAGTGCAAAGCTCTGCACAGATATTACCTCATTTAATGTTCATAGAATCCTGTAAGGTAGGTTTATAGGGGAAGAAAATGCCTTACCAAAGGCCATATAATCTGTAAATAGAAACAGAATAGAGATTGAAGCCCAGAGGGGCACCAAGCCTAGAGTCCTAACCATCTCTATGTGCCTTTCCAGCCTTCTGAAGCCCACAGAACACCTTTCCAGTACTCTTCCCTTTGCCTATGCTCTCCTGTTGGTTTCTTATGTCCATCTGTAAGTCTCACTTCCCTTATGCCATGTTATGCTTTGAAGTCCAGAGGGCTGTGTTTTAATACCGCTGGGCCCCAAACACTCACCCTAACAGAGATCCCTGTCATGAGTAGATGTCATTTAAGTTGAATTGCATCCAGGGCCCTGGCGTCTGGCTGGACCCAACTCCAGCCAATGTGTGAAGACTGCCTGGCCCAGCGTGTATGTTTTCTATGTCTTGGCCAAGCCAGCTTGCAGCAGGCCACTGCCTCAGACAATCAGTCTAGGAGCAAAGCTCAGTGTCCATCTGAATAAAGCGTGAAGTCAGCCACATGGTCCCAAGCTAACTGGCTTGGCTTGGTTCTCTTCACCAAGTGCAAGCTCAGTGATCCTGGCCCCCTGGCCCTGCAACAGGCCTCTATGTCTCACGCTATCCAATTAAAGTACTTGTCAATGTGTACATACCTCTCCGGGCTAGGGAGGTGCATCCAGGCTATCGAAGAGCACCAGGCACTGGACTCTTTCTTCTCCATTAAAAGAACTCTGCAAACTCTTCCTCTGGCTGAAGGCACAAGAATGAAACAATTTACAACTGCTCCTTGTGGGTCATGTCTCTCAGGGCATGCTTTAAAAGCTTTTGCCTGGGCCACACATACACATACAATCTTCTCAACACATCCCTGACTGCTTGTTCCCAGAGCCTGGACAAATTTAGGGCAAATGTGTGGCCACTGGTCTATTGGGCCAGCCATTGGAGAAGGTGGCAGAGCTGCAGGCTGGCTGGATCTTCTGGAAACCAAAAGCAATTGCTGACATCTGTGATGCCATGGGACTGGGTTCCAATTACTGGGTCATTAGCCACAGTCATGGAAGGAAAATGTTGATAGTGAGGGCAAGGGCAGAGAGAAAGCTTTCTCTCTTCTTACCAGTCCTAAAGACTCAGGAGGCTGAAATCCCACTGCTTCCAAAGCAGGGTCCCCAACTGGTGAATTAAGTTGTACCATTGAGATTGTGAAGCTTTATCTGGCTCTTTCTGACAAATCTCTAAGCCGCTTGCTGCTACCTTCTCTGATCTCATCCCTTGTTCTTTTCCTCTATCATTATGTGGACAGAAAGACCAGGGGAGCAACACCCTGTTCTCTTCCTGGTTCAGTGCCCAGTTTTTTCCTTCCTATACTAGATCTCCAGGCCTCAGGGAAATAAAGAGAATTGGGAGACTCAGGACACAAAGGACAGAATTTCCTAAGGAGGTCAGGGAAGCACTCATGTGCAGTCTTTGTATGAGATATAAGGGCAACAGAATGTTTTCTTTCATCCCTTATGCTCAACACAAGGCAAGTTGGGAAAATAGAAAGGTTTGATAAATGAAAAAACGGAAAAGAAAATGGTTTGAATAAGTCCAAGCAGCTGAGAGATCACAATAAATGTGAATGGATCAAAGCCATCATATTAAAGGATAAAGACTTTCAGATTGGATTTAAAAAATACCCCAAACTGGCTTTTTGGTACTTAGGAGTGATGCCTAAAATAAAAGGACACAAGAAGGTTGAAAATGAATGGGTGATAAAACAGACTCCCAAACGATGGGGTGGAAAACCTACCAGGCCTGTCCGTGCTCTCTGAGAAACAATATATTTAGAAAAATATGTTGCTTGGCTCTACCTTCAAAGTGACCTTGAAGAAAAGCCTTTAGGGAAAATGTGTCCCACTGGGATCTCCAGTGTGGACTCCACATTAAAGCTTCTCCTCCATTTATCCCCCATCCCTTCTAATTTTAGAAGTTGGGAGGAGCACAGAAGTCTCTTAGATGGACTGTGCCATCTGTCTCCTCTCTGTTTCCAAAGGTGAAGATGTTAAATCAAAAACAAGCTTGTAAGTCTCCCTATGCATCTTCCCAGTACCACCCCAGAAGATGGCTTCTGGCTGGCCAGTTCAGATAATTCCCCAGACAGAGAGGTCACAGATGGGCCACAGAGCCAACTTTGTGAGTGGGCCTATTGGGCTGTCCATCTAAGTACCCAAGTGAAACCAGCACAAAGTAAAACAGTGATGACCCAGCAGAGGAACCAATGGGCCAAAGTGTGGACACGCAGTTATTCCATAGATGGGTCTCAAAGGGTTTGGAAAATTCCTTAATATTGTATGCAAATTATGAATCTACGAGCTACCGCCACCCCGGAACAGAGTTCATAGCTTCCAGCACATGTCCAAATGGATTCATGAACTCAAAGAGTTTTAGAATGATTGACTGGTATAGTAATTTCAAAACTGAAATGAAAGTCAGTGGCCTGCTTCCTGCAGGAACCCATATATCAAGGCTTGGGGTCCTACTGCAGTTTAGAGAGCAGAGATGTTCCCAAAGTTGGTAAAACTAGGCAGAGAACTGAGCCCTCAATCAGTAGGGGTTAAAAGGAACTAAAGTAATGGGTTTGAGGAGGATAGGGGCTTATGTGGGCCTCCTGGTGAACCAAAAGTGAAATTGCTTTTTTGCTGGTTCCCCTTCTCAATCACTCCATAATTCATTCATATGGAAAATAATTTTCTAGAGTGCTCAATTCAACTAATCCCATAAACTTCACCTTGAAAACATGGGATCATTGGCAAAATAAATTTTGGAAATACTGCCTATGTTGACCTCCCCCAGTGAAGATTCACAGTGCATATTTTTATTATAAAGATTCTGACAAACCCTGCAGTAAAGAAAAACATTTAATTTAACGTAATTTAACACAGTATTTCCAAAAGCTATTTGAGCAGACTTTTCTCCTTCCCAGAGCCCCTCTTAGCATGCCGCTTAACCAGAGGTCCACTGCACATGCTTTGGGAAATGCAAGGAAAGTCAAAAGTCGAAAGCACTTCTTGGTGCTCTAGGCCTACCTTCTGGCTCTTCCCCTGTCCCCTTCCAGCCAAACTCAGTGCCCATGCTAAACCTGTCACTCCTTGCCCTTCCCTACCTCTGGCTTCCACTGGCATATTGCCACCCTCTCCTTTGAGCCCTCTTCCCCAGTCCTCCTGACATTCTCAGTCCTAGCCCACACCCCTCCTTTCTTCCACAAAGACTTTCCAGCACAGAGCAGATGCTTGGGGGTTGGGGGGATACTGCAAGGAAGGTAATGCCCTGTGGTCACCCTCTGCCATCTCCCAGGCCCTCTTCGACAAACTGTTCTTAGATGTGGGCATCTTACTTTCACCTTAGCTCAATAGGGCTGCTGCCCAGTGATCCCTATGCATTTCCAGGCTGGAGGTAACAGGATGATGGAGAAGAAAGAGAAAACAAAGCAAATTTAAGCAATGGGTGAGATCAAGTTCAGGGTCGAGGCACACTTGACCCAACCCTGACTTCTCTTCATAACGATTTGCCTTTCCCTTCAGGATGTGGCTCCTCTACACCCATCCCCGCCATTCATACCAGCGCCTGTGAAGAATCCACATTCTGAAGTGTGTACCTTATGAAGCTTGGGTCACAGGGCAGGGAGGCCTCGGTGATAGACCGACCTCCAGGGAACCTCAGATAGTCAACCAAAGGGGCACTGGGCACTAAGTAAGGTGCTGCCACCGCTGAAAAGTTCCCTAGATCCCTGCCAACTTGGACTCATCCTGTGCACAGCAGAGAGACGTGCGCTCGGCCAGGTCCCTGAGTTCAGAAAAGACCTTGCTGCAGAAACCACAGCCGCCTCTTCCTCCACGGCCCTACAGCACCAGATCTTGTTCCTTAACTGTTGGGATTACAGGGCGGGCACTAACCCACCCTTGGGTCTGTGGGAGTTCCTTGTCTTAAGAACACCCAGAGCAGCAGAGACTGGTCCTCAAGGTAGTAGCAGGGCAGCAAAACATGGCAAGAGGAGTGACGCACACCCAGGTTCATGCCCTGTCTCCACTACTTCCAGGCTGTGCAACTGTAGGCAGGTTGTGTAGCCTCTCCGTGCCTTAGCTGTTTCATTTGTGAAATGAGGACAGTAACTGCATCCACATCATAGACCCATTGTAAGGATTAAATGAAATATAAAACCCCTAAAAAAGTGCCTGCTCATATAGACTTGTGAGTAGCAACTGTCATTATCATCATCATCATTCGATATAACGTCCTGGACTGGGAGTCAGTATACTTGAGTCATAGATACAAGTCTACAACCAATATTCATCCTGAGCTTGGAACAGTCTGGGCCTCAGTTTTCCCATCTGTAAAATGGGAGTTCCTTACCTCCTCAGGAGATGCATAGGCTTAAGTGACATAAGTATTAAAGGACTTTGGATAGTGAACAACTCTAAGAGAGGTGGAAGCCACCTCAGGCAGTTTGGGTCACCAGCTAGTCTTCACTCATCCTCAGCATCACGTGTGGCTTTTCTCTCTCCCAGCTCTTCCTTCTTGCCGAGATTCTGGACTCAGATCGCTCACACTGAAGTGTCTGATGGGGCTGCCAAGGCTTCCTTTGCTGTGGCCCCAGCCTTTCAAGATCCTCGGAGACTTAAGAGATGACAAAGAATATTCTGTCTTCCCAAATCTCAGAAGACTTCATTGACTCCATTAATTTCTGTTGTCTGGCTGAACACCAAGGTCTTTTGACCAATTTCACAAATGGCCTGTCTGAGCAAGGCTTAAACAAGAAAGAGAAAAATGCTCCCTCTGACAAGATTTATTATTATCATTATTACTCTTGTTATTATCCTTCACAAATATTATGATTATGCTCATGACGGCAAGCATTTTCTAGGAGCCAGGCGCAGTGCTGAGAGCAGAGCAGGCATTTATACATTCATTCCTCACAACAGCCTTATGAGTGAGGTACCGGTGTGACCCCGTTTTACAGGTGAAGCTCAGCCTGCTCCCGGCCCCATAACAACTCCCATCCCAAGGCAGGGAGAAAGGGCCGGGGGTCAGAGAGGGAGAAAGCAGCTCCCTCTGATGCTGTCATTCTCCTCTGGCAGGTGCTTGCCCTGGGAGTGTGTCTCCTGTCTTCTCCTGATGGAGTCCTTTGCATCTGGATAAGCAGCCCATGAGCATGGAAAGATTCCGGCTGAGCTGGCCACCTAAGCTGGTCACTTGGGTCCTCAACTTCAGGTCTAGCATTAGATTATCAAAATTACATTGCTTTTTGTTATTTTCTTTACCCTAAGCACAAGGTGTTGAGTTAATCATATTCTTTGGCTCATGGCGTGTTATCATCATTGATAGATTGATTTGTTCATTCATTTATTTATTTCTTCCTTTTGATCCTATGTTCCATTTCTATTACTCTCCTCCCCTGGCAGCTCTTCTGTGTTTAATATAATCCTTTTGTTTTACAAGTATTGCTGCTTTATGTTGCATCTACTTTTAATTTATGTAAATTATAGTGTCTTATTCATCTCATTCTATTCCTTTTCTTTAACTTGGGATCACGTTTTTAAGATCCATCCACGTTGATGGATGCATACATACACTGAGTCCATTCATTCATTCGGGTAGTTTTCTGAGGGAGTGTGCAAGGCAAATAAGACAAAGGGCACACAGGTGTTTCATCGACGAGTCAATGCAGGAGTCGAAGAGAACAAAGGGGAAAGTTCTACCAAGTGAAGCAGCTCTGTGCCCTCTCTCCAGCCTACACACTGACCCAGAAGTCCAGAATGGACTCCCACAGACACCACATTCAACAATGTCGATGAGAAATGAGGGAAGGAAAGAAACAAGGGTGGAGGTCAAGCACAGTGGATCTGGACCCAGTGACTTCTGCTCTGACAAACCCACAGCTTCTTCTAGGACGTCTGTGGTGCCCAGCCTCACCCAAGTTGCATTGCTGACATTGTCAGGAGAGTATGTACGGCTCTGGCTGCAGGCTGTCTCTCTAACAAGTCATAGGAGAGTTCTCCATGTGTCCTGGGCATAGAAACTTGGCCTGAGGGGCTGCCAAGGCCTGGGGAGGGGATCATCAGATGTGACCCAGACTTTTGGCAGCTCTTCTTGCCCTCTCCACATCCACATAGAACCAGAGGCATGGGCTGACTTTTTAATAAATCAAAGCCAGTTTCATTCTTTAAAGTTGAAATTTCACAGGTCATCAGCCTACCCCATGGCCCACTGCCCTTAGAGAGGATGGAAAAATAATTGGAATCATATGAGACAGTTTGATTAGAAAAGTGGATGTGGTTTAGAGCGAAGGCCTGGATTCCCCGTCCTTGGTAACTAACTTGACCTCCCCTTCCCTAAGCCTAAACTCTTTAGAGCTAAAGCTGCCTTCTTGCCCAGGGACATCATCTCATTTTAAGAGGCAGGAGGTCGCCTACCTCCCCAGGGGCCAAGACTGTTCACTACCAGAACAGACGGACGAAAAGTGAAAAATTCAGCCACACACGAGTGTTTCCAAACTTTTGACCGATGGCTGCTCCCTGTACCCGACCCCCACCCTCATCCCACAGAAGTGACCAATTGTTTGGGTGTCTATAGACACAAGTGTAGACAACACAACTTCATCAATGACCCCAAGCATCAAAGTTAGCTATGGAAAACTATTTCATGTTTACCAAGTAGCTCCAGAAACGATGACATGGAAAAAGAGGCAGAGACTATGTGAAAGGATTCTTGTTATGCTTCTCTGAACATTTTCTAGGAGATCTGATGCATGGTCCCTAATTTACCAGCGACTATATCAAGTCAGGCTGGGGGTGGGGAGCAATTGGTTTGCTATCTCCCACTTAACAGCAAGTCGAGGAGATAGGCAAACTCTAGAAATCCATTCGTTGACTAGATCCTACACTCTCTTCTTGGCCATCCTAACCTAACATGCAGAGGAATACGTACCAGTAGCTCATGAATGAACATGGCTCTCCCTTAGTGGTGTTTCCATCCAGAAGTTTTGTAAGTTATGCTTTGGAAGTTGAGTGACCCTTTAAGTTGAATGGCTGTTCTAAGATCTAAGACATTCTTGTCTCTCATGAGACTCAGCTAGTCACAAATCCCCACGCTTCCTCCAAACCTAGACGCTCGTCCATATTGTCCTCAGGGTTTGAGTGGCAATCTTCCTTCACCAACAAGAAAAGGTTCTCCAGTGAGACTCTGCATCTGCTCACAAAAAACAACCTCCCTTCCAAACAAAGAAATCCAGTTGAGCCTCTTCTTTGAGCGCCTGGTAAGCCTAAACTCTCCCAGTTCCGAAACTCAGAGTGGGGAATTGGTGAGCGGCCTCAGAATTGCCTCCAGCTGCCTGAGCTTTCCTGATAACCCGTTTTGACCCCACAAGCCAATCCCACAGCCATATCGAATGCAGACCAGCAATGACCTCGAACAACGTGAACCTTAACAGCCACATGTCTCAGAGCCAGGGATGGCTTAAGCCAGATGTGCATGCAAAATAGAGGCGGTAAAATGCTGAAGGTTTTTTTTTTTTAATACCTCTTGTTAAACATGTTTTTTCCAAGACCTCAGCTATCTATTGCTCTCTTTTTAGGCTTAGTGAGGTGAACTACCTTTCCCCCGTGGACCTCCCCTGCAAATTGCTTTTCAATAATCCCAACAGAACCTGCTGGCAGCCGCATTCTACATAACAATGCAGCTCGAAAATGCATCACCTGCAATTATAACTCTAGCTTTGATGTAAGACCAATTTAAAGATAGAGAATCTGGGTCTAATTAAGGCAGCTCAAGCTCAGACTGATAAGGGCCACCTTCATTACAGCTCAAGTGAGCTGAAAGCAGGCCCAATGACTCAGGAATCGGTTGGGAATATTTCCCCGGCATTTTAAAGCACATTTTATTGTAAAACAGGATTCTGGTCTCTACACTTACTTCCATGGACTCATTAGCAGAGTTTTCCCTTCCTACCTTGGTCTACTCCTGCAGAAAAATTTCTCAGCGTCTGAAAGAGACAATGACAAAGGGTGGTCCTGTATTGAAGATGTTTACCCTGGGTCAATCCAATGATGTCACCCCCTACTTAACATCCTCCCGTGGCTTCCCATTGCTTTGGCATAAAATCGCACATCCTTGCCATGCCCCACAGGCCCTGTCTGCATCTCCATCCTTATCTCATTGCCCTCTCTTCTTGGTTCCGGGATTCAGCCTGCAGGTCTTCCTTCTGGTCCTTGACCCTGTGGAACCCTTCCTGCCTCAAGGTATTTGTATTTGCTGTTCCCTCTGCCTGCGATCTTGTTCTCTTTGCTCTTTGCATAGCTGAGTCCTCAGCATCTCAGACCCAATGTCATCTTGGAGAGATCTTCCCTGCCCACCTGTTCACAGTAGCCACATCCCTCCCCCATTTCCTCCTGTTTCATTCCTTTGGATCATCTTTTCATCTACATTTTAAATTTTGGGTAGTTCCTCTCTCTCCGTAGAGCTCTGTGGGTACCTAAAACGGCACTAATAGGCACTCAATAAAAAATTATAAAATGAGTAAACTGACAAAAGACCAATGGCTCCTAGTTAATGGGCCGATACATTTTGGAAAGCTACTGTTTCCATAGCTACATAGATCATAGGGGTTTGAAGGGAGGGGGCTCAGAGGCCTCTTGCCACACTAACACTCCCTCTCCAAGGTCATCAATGAGTGT
This sequence comes from Equus caballus, assembly GCF_041296265.1. NCBI lineage: Eukaryota > Metazoa > Chordata > Mammalia > Perissodactyla > Equidae > Equus > Equus caballus. Next base: position 19,126,215 of record NC_091684.1, read on the forward strand.
CCCTAGCCTCTGCTAGGACACCTCTGGTGACATATAATCTCGTTGGCCGTGAGAGCCCCTTGTCCAAAAGCTGTTTTGAATCTTCATGAGCAAAGTTCTGGGATAGACGCATCTCAAAAGCACTCGGTGCAGTGGTAGCTTGCCTGAACCAACCCTCCCTGGCAGTGAGCAAGGTGCAGAGAGGGTCCTCATTTTGGCTCCTGGCTCCTTCCACAAAAAGAGGCTTGAGGGCAAATTTAGAGTCATAATGAAGACTATGATGCTGACAAGGACATCTAACATTTATCAAGTGCATACCATGTGCCATGCACTGTGCTAAATGCTGTACACATCTTATGTCATTTAATCCACACAACAACCCTGGGAGGTAGATATTAATATTATTCTCATTTTACAGACAGGGAAATAACACTCAGAGACGTTAAGTTACTTGCCCTAAGTCACACAGCGAGGTCATGGGTAGTCCAAGTCCAGTTCTGCCTCTACATCTAACTCATTCATCCCAATTTTGCCCCATTTTTAGTGCGAAGACCTTGGAAGCCAGGCCCAGATCTCTACAGGTGTCAGAAGGAAGGAAGATTCCAGAGCCAAAGAGGATGTTTCTGCAAAGCTGTGGGCATACGATTAATCTGCAGGCACAAGGCAGTTCTGTGCCCATCCCCACCAGCCCTGTGTGCACGAATGAACCCAGTCTGAGAGCAGAGGCACCGATTGTGGAGAGCCGGCTGGGTCCGAACCGGGCCTGGGGAACCCCATAGCTGCCCATGCCGGCGCGCTGTATAAATGATTTCACACCTCGGTGGCCCAATCAGTTGGGTGTATCTCTGCTTAAAATTCACTGGGATAAAATGTTTCCTTCTCTATAGTCTGGGCATGTTCTTGGCCCTTCAGGGGGGCCTTTGAAAAAGGCTGGTTTTGTATTTAAGAGTAAAGTGTTGCTATCAAGAATTTTTAATATATTCCCCAGCAATTGAGAGATGACACTGGCCTCGGAACGTCCCGAAACAGAGGCCTCTGAAGGGATTTAGAGGCCTCCCGGAGAGCAGGAAGGTCGAGTTTCAGGCTCTGGGCTGAGGAGAGGCGACTCCAGGATGCAGAGTGATGTCAGAGGCAGGGAGGTGCTGCTTGATGTTCAGAAAAGTAGGAAGAGGGCAGAGCACAGGGCAATAAAGTTCCAGGGGTTCATGTGGAACAGGCAGCCAAGCCGGTGAAGCTCAGCCCCTCAGGGGGCCTCTTGGGTACGCTTACTGGGAGCTGCTTCTATTGTGCTCTGGCACTTAAGAGCTCTGTGGGCTTCCAGCCTGCCTCAGAAAATGATTTTGCAGGCCTTGACGCGAGAGCACCATATGAACTCCAAGGCAACACCAGAATTTCCACAGAGTGGGGCTTAGGGGTATTTGGACATGTGTTTTCCTTGGGGCTGGGGGCATTGTTTTACCCAGTGCATATGTTGGGTGGGGGGTAGACCGGCTGGACTCAGCCTGGGTTCACCAGAGCCACCAGGGGTCAGTTCCTCCCTGAAGCCTCTTCTTCAGGGCCCTCAATGAGAAGGGGTCAAAGCAGCTGTTCCTGTAAAGTTGTCGCCTCTCCCTGAAGGTGGCACGGAGGACAGAGAGAGAGCAAGAGATCTGGAGAAATCCATGGCGTTTATGGGAAACTTCTTACCAGTAAATCCTCCAAGGACCTCAGGCTGACCTACCAGTGCAGAGCTGGAAAAACCAATTCAGGCAAATAGCCGGTCAATTAGTGGGGAAGAACCAGACCCTGTCAAAAGACTTGTTTTCCTGAAGAATGTAATCAATTCAGTCAAGGTGATTGATTCTCCTTCCCTAAGGGGCTATGGAAAGCAGCATCCTATGTGAAATCTGTTTCTGGAAGTTTCCCCCAGCCATTGTCTGCAGGGGAAGCAAGGCATTTCCCCCATATTGAAAGTTAGGGCAGCTGACTGGTTTTTTTTTTTTTTTTTAAGAGTAAAACTTAGAAAAGAGAGAGAGAAAACCCATCAGAGTGCTACTGCCCACCTCTGGTCTTCAAACCCTCTATAGACCAGGAAAGAAGCTTCTGGAACTACCCTGGTCCTCTGCATGCTCAGAGCAGTTAGTTCTCTGAATTCAAGTCTCACACAGCGATCTGAACCTAAAGTAATCGTTTCTGACCTTAAGGTCAATCATTGAATTCACTGTGATCTTTATTAAGAGGAAAATAGTAGTCATTTCATATTGCAATAGAGAGTTTTCGAAGAGGAAAATATGACTCATGAGTTTGAAAGGATGGTAAAATCTAATAAAAAGACAAAGATTCAACTACTTATAGTGAATTTTCCAAATGAACAGCTCACACATTTGTATGAAAAATAAAAATTTAATAACACACAGGTGAATAATTATAATTGAATAAATAGGAGAAGTCAGTGAAATCGTCCATGCCCCAAAGGTGGCCAGCACAGGTGGGGTTGTGCTTCCCCCTCACAGGTAAGCAGATGAGACAACTAGCTGTGTGGCCAAACCACATGCCCCCAATATTCAGAGAATTGGAGCTACAAAGTGTATTTCCCTAAATGGGTCTGAGGGCTTGGTTTTCAACGATTCTTGTAGGATCATAATCCACCAGCAGCTGCCTGACTCCCAATTAGCACCACTTGGCAGAACAACTAGCCAGGGGCCCTCCCCTGCAGTCCTCCTGCACCGTGAGGAGGGGAGAGGTGGTCTTAGAAGATTATTGCCGTTGTCTGCCTTTGGTGTGTTGGGAAATCTCTTCCAGATTTCTGGTGCCTACTTCCCCAAGATCGTTAGCCAAGTGTTCAGGTATATTCGATATTTTCAAGTTAGGAGAGAGAAGAGCCAGCTTGATGCCATTGTCCCGGCATCTTTTTGTATGGAAGCCATTCAAATACATAACCACATTACAAATTATCCCACACCAGCCAGACCCTCCCCAGCATGAATCAAGGAGCCCACAAAGCCTACTTTACATCGAACGCTGCTCTGCACAGGCCTCCATCTGCCTGGGGAGCAGGACACAGTTTTCGTCAAGGTCCAGTGGTGCCTCCCCGAGAAGGCAGACCCGCTCCCAGAGGGCCCACAGCACTCTTCCCTCATGTGTGGTGCCATGGAGCCCCCAAGCCCCACGCTGGGCAGAAGGTTCGTTGTGTTTGGTGACACTGAATATTAGCTGTGTTGACAGAGAACTCGAGAACACCAAGCTGCCACCTGTCCTGACCCTGAGGTGACCCTCTACAGTGTGACTGCTGCTCTTCCCTGAGCTTACTGACCTCTACGCACATTTGGGCCTCAGTTTCCCCATTTGTCAGGTACATTGAGATGAAATAGTTTCCAAGGTGACCCCAGGACTCCCCTTCTAGCAAACTGGTGTCCCAGGGCTGCGACCCTAGGACCACAAACTACATGGCTTATAACCACAGAAACATATTCACTCACAGTTCTGGAAGCCAGGAATCCAAAATCAAGGTGTTGGCAGGGCTGTGCTCCCTCTGAAGGCTTCGGTGGAGAATCCTCTTTTGCCATTTCCTCGCTTCTGGTGGTTGCGGGAACCCTCAGCGTTCCTTGGCTTCTGGCTGCCGCACGCCAGTCTGTGCTCTGTCTTCATACGTTCTTCTCCCCTGGGTGTCAGCATCTCCGTCCACATTTTCCTCTTCCTATCAGAACCCCAGCCATGGGATTAGGGTCACCCTAATCCACTATGACCTCATCTTAACTTGATTATATCTGCAAAGTCCCTATTTCCAAATAAGGTTACCTTCACAGGTGTCAGGGGTTAAAACTTCAACATATCTTTTGGGGACATTATTTACGCCTGTGCAGAAACTGTATATTTTCCTTCCATTGCATTCAGTTGTGGATTTTGACGCAGAATTTGGCATTTGTGTTGGCTTCCAGGTGACCACAGGGTATGTTCAGCATACGCACTTTATCTTTTGGGCCAAGGGAAAAGTTAAGCCACCTCTGCAGAGATTCAGGACTTCTACCAAAATCAGAGGGTAACTTTGGACAAAATGGCCCCTTGCCACCTTTCTGGAATCTTCTTCAGCCCTCTACTTTACGAGATGAGAAGAGACTTGAGTTTTCACCGCTCTCATCGGAGAGGCAGGCTCGCTCGTGGCTCTGGGACCCTGCTCTCCAATCCCGGCTTTACCTTGGACTAGCTGTGCAAACCTGAGCACGTCACTTCAGCCCACACCCATGGGGATGATGAAGATAGAACAGTGCCTGCTCATAGGGTCACAGTGGGGACCAACTGCATTCCTAAACAATCAATGCTGGTGCTCTTGGGCCTGGAACTCAGGAAGGGTTGGATGAAGTTTGATGATAAAGTTTATCTGGCACAGCCCACTGTTGGATCTGAGTGCGGGTCAGCAGATTTCTACAAAGTTGCAAAGTTGGATTTAATGTTATGACCCAAGGACACATCTAAGAGATTTGGGAAAGATCTCTATCAATAAGAATTCTGGGGGCCGGCCCCTTGGCTGAGTGGTTAAGTTCACGTGCTCCACTTCAGTAGCCCAAGGTTTCACTGGTTCGAATCCTGGGCATGGACATGGCACCGTTCGTCAAGCCATGCTGAGGTGGCGTCCCACATAGCACAACCGGAAGGACTTACAACTCGAATATACAACTACGTACTGGGGGTATTTGGGGAGAATAAGAAGAAAAAAAGAATTCTGAACACAACGATGTTTAATGAACCATGTGTCACAGCTGGTGCTGAGTGCCTTACATTCCACATCTTTGTACACAATGAACCTAAAAGGTAGATCCTGTTTTGATCCCCATTCTACAGATGAGGAAACTGAGGCCCAGAGCGACTTGCTCCAGTCACACAGCTGCCCCTGTAGCACTAGGCTTCAACCCAGGCAAAACCAACTCTTAACCCCTAAGTTCTACTACTGGAAGATTCCCACCCCAGGATCGTCTCACTGAGAAGGACTGGGTCTAGGATGGAGGAATCCTGCCTTAGGCCTTGGGAGACAAGCTGACCGCATCAAAAGCGCAGCATCCGTGGCAGGACCCAGCCCGACACACACACCTGAAGCAGCAAGACCCCCGCCCAGGACCCGTCAGCTCTGCTCACGCCAGCTGGCGGCTTGCTCTCCAGCCTCTGGGTTAACGGGCCCCACTCCCTGCTTCCTCCTCTCCACTCTTCTCAGCCCAGGAGGAGCCGCAATCATTTCCAGACCCTCCTCACATTGCAGGCTCGGGGACACCTGGCAGCAAACAAAAAAACACACACACGAACGAGAGTGACGGCTCCCATCCTGGAGGCCGGGTTTCTCCCCGTTTCCCAGGCAGAAACACGCAGGGGTGTAAGCTGAGCCTTCCGGGGTCACAGTTGGCCGTTCGGTAACCCCGGGCCTCATGCCTCCCTTCTTCCAGCCCCCAGCTCTGTGAACAACCTTTGGCACTGCTGGAACTAATGGCCCAAACACCAGTCAGAGCCTGGCAGCCACTTGGGGCTGTACTCTGTCACTGACCACCCATGGGTGGTCAGCCTTTTCTCTGTGGCAGCCACAGAGCCACAGAGGTGAGGGGGAGGGGACACCAGGCTGCAGCCCCACCCCAGGCTCAGAGATGCCACCACTCCTGGCTGCCCACCCTCCCTGGCCCCACCAGGCTCACGCATCCTCTTCCTTCGTGCCTGGCTTAGGATTTGACTTAAACCCAAATCAAAGGGTCTCTCGAGGGAGGAAGTCCGTGACCAGGGCAGCAGGGAGAAGCACCCGTTTCATCAAGAGGCTGGACTTCTGCCCACTGTGCTGTTTTCCTGCTGACTGGGCAAGTTATCAAACCGTCCTTAAGCATCAGTTTCCTCTCTATTAAATGGGTATGATGTCATCTTCATTGTGTAAGAAGCAGAAGAATGCAAAGAGGGTCCCTACAGCACTCGGCAGAGAGCCTGCCACACGCCATGGGTGGAATTTGCATCATCGTCATCAGAAGAGCAATGGTCATGAATTTGGAAAGGGCACTTAGCTGCAATTTGGGGGAGGGGGATGGAAAACAGGGCTGGGCTAAGGATTCACAGGGGGAGGGGTGGTTTCCCATGACCTTCACCTGTCTGGTCTGGGCTTTGCCGGAATGGGGAGAGAGTGACAGGACAGGTGGACTGGGAAAGGGAGTTGGAGAAGATGGGTGTTAGAGGGAAGAAAAGAGAAAGTGAGCTTCCCCAACGCCTGGCTGGTGCCAGGGGCTAGGCGAGAAACTTAAGGTGCTAGTTCCTTCAGGCCCTACTCCCGCCCAGCAGAGCAGGGGAGGTTTCTCCCATTCTGCAGAAGAGGCAGCTGAAGTGTGGTGACAGTGAGAGATGTGCCCCAAGTCCCTCAGCTGGCTAGGTGATCGCACTGAGAGTTGAACCCAGCTCTGCCAATCTTCTCCACGTGAATGGGAGTTTCACACCATGAGGCGGACACAAAGCTGGTCAGGAGAAAAGCTACCTCCCAAAATAAATAGCAATGAAAGCCACAGTTGGAAATGGCCTCCATCAGTTAATCCAATGCTCCTTTTGTAGTTGAGAAAACCAGCTCAGAGAGGTTAAGGAATTTGCCTAGAGACACACAGTGAACTGGTGGCAGGATGAGGACTAGAGGCCAGATCTACAACATCATGCTGAGTCACTTCAGAATGGCCTCCGAACTCTCACAGCTCAAAAATACGGACTTAGATCTGGAAGGAAAAGGGATCTTTAAAATGTACAGGAAGAAAGTTCCAAGGGTGCCTTGGTGAGAAGTTTGGGTGAGCCATCTATTCTGGGCTCTTTCTTCGTCCTATCTCAGGGGGCACGCCCCCCTGCAGAGCATCTTCTCCCTCTGCTCTCTGCGAATTTCCCAGCCCACTCTGACAATGAATGCTATTTCCTCATCTTGATCCTTCTGCGCAGAAAGGATCAAACACCTCACTTTCTGGAACTGTGAACTTTCACTTCGCTTTTCGTGAACTATTGTTGAAAGGGTAATAGACCCCTGAAAATGTAATTTTTCAAGAAACATTTGTGTCTTGAAAATATACCTTGTGTCAAGAGGCCGCATCATTTGAAAGAACATTCTCGCTGATCTGGAAGGATTTTGGTAGCTGTTGTTGAGAGCTGTGCCTGGAGAAAGGGGTTGGGTTAAGTGCTCCTGATCAGGCTGACCCGAGACCCAGCCCTGGTCTACTCAGGTGCCTTCAGCCTGAATCGTCACTATCATGACAACGGTGTTCTGCACAATAACAGCTATTTACTGAGTGCACATGTATGCGTCAGGTACTATGTCAAGTACGTTACACGATTTCACCTCACACACACCCTCCACAGGCTCCCCCCTGCCAAACAAAGAGTGTAGTCACTGTTACCACTTTACAAATGAGAAAAGTGAGGACCAGGGAGGTCAAGTCACTTACCCAAGGACATATAGAAGTTTAAGAGCCAGGTTTTGAAGATGTGCCTCTAAGCTGTACCCTTAGCTATGAGGCCGTTGATTAAAAGCTCTGCTAGTTCCATAGAAGCATCAGATGTAGACACATCCGCCTCCTTTCCTCTCTCACCAGCCACTCCTTTCAACCAGGTGCACCCAATTCCCTGCTCTTACCTGGGAAGAGCAGGGGACTATTACAAAGCCTTCATATAGCCAGTCAACAAACATCCTCACATACCGGTCATCTGATTAGGTGACAGGCACTGTCCCATGCTCTGGGACTCAAGGGTGAAGAAGGCAATGTTCTGCCATCAGGGTCCCATTGTCTCCCGGGTGAGGCAGGCCATCCACAGGGAAATCATGACCCCAAAGGATAACGGAACAAAAGAAGGTGTGGCAGGAGCAGAGAAGAGAGGAGCCAAGGCTGCTAGAATGCGGCAGTGAAGCTCCATCACCAGGAAATGTGAAGAGTGAAGGGGAGTTTCCCAGACACAGAGTGAAGTGCAGGGAAGAGCACTTCATGCTGAAGGCACGGCCTGGACGACAGCACAGAGGCACGAAGGATGGGGCAGGCTGAGAGCAGTGAGAAGAGCAGCCTGCATTTCAGGCCTCCCCTGACCTTGTTGGGGCATCAGAACTTGCTGCCCCAGGGCTGAATTCTGACTTCCTTGTGCACGTTCCTAATCCCCTTCTTCGATTCCAGGGGCGTCTCTATTTCTGACAGGCAGCTGACTCTTTCGTAGATTTGGAGCTGTTTGTCTGCTTAAGTGTTGCTCACTTGCCAAGACTGTGATGGAATCCTTGACTTTTATACTCTCAGGTCCTAAATTTCAAAGGGCCAAGATGGCTTCTAAATTTACCTCCGGATCCCTGCTCCCCAGCACTGTGCTGGGAACGTAATTGGTACTTAAAAAATAATGGCAGTGAAGAAGTCCTATCCTGCCTGGTTTCTGCTTGGTCCCCTGAGGACGGTACCCACGTGTCCAGAGCACACTCAGGACCACTCCTGAGGCTGCAGGTTCCAGAGGTGCTTCCTGCTGCCCGCCCTCACCTGCCCTGGCCTCCTGCTCGCAGCCTGCCAGGTGTGCTGGCTCTATAGTCCAGGCTTTCTGAGCCCACGCCTCCTGGATGGGAAGGGAGGGCCACTCCAACCACCTGGTGGTCCATGGTGGGCTTCAAGAGGTCCAGAGCCCCTTGACATTGCATGCAATAGTTTGGTGTATATGCATATGTGTGTTTTTATGGAAGTAGTTCAGTATTGTCGTTAAGGGGTTGGCTCTGGAGCTAGACTACCTGGGTTCCCAGCCTGACTTTACTACTCACTAAACGCGATGGGTTGATTGTCTTCTCCAAAAAGACATGTTGAAGTCTTAACCCCTCAAGTCCCTCAGAATGGGACCTTATTTGGAAATAGAGTCCTTGCAGATATAATTAGTTAAGATAAAGTCATTAGAGGGGCCCTAGCCCCACATGAGTGATGTCCTTATAAGAAGAGGAAAAAGACACAGAGAGACACGAAGAAGAACGCCATGTGACGACAGAGGCAGAAGCTGGAGTTATTCAGCTGCAAACCAAGAAACACCAAGAATTGCCAGCAATGCCAGAAGCGAAGAGAAAGGCACGGAACAGATTCTCCCCAGGAGCCTCTGAGAGAGCACAGCCCCGCCGACACTTAGATCTTGGATTTCTAGCCTCCAGAACTGTGAGAGAATAAATTTCTGTTGTTAGAAGCCACTCAGTTCTACTCTGTTACCGCAGCCCTGGGAAACTAATACACTAAGCATGACTGTGGCCAAGTTAACTTGCTGTGCCTCAGTGTTTGCATTCGGCAATGGTAAGTAGTGCCTGCCTTGTAGGACTGTTCCTACATTAGATAATCCATGCAAACACTCAGCAGAGTGCTTGGGGCAAGCAAGGGCCCAGTGAAGGTTGCCCTCATTGCTACTCATGGTTGGTTGTTTGGTTTTTATATGGAGAGGGGACCATGGCTTTCACCCAATGACAAAAAAACGGTTAAGAAGAACTGCCCTAGGTCTTGTCATCTACAGATGACTGCAGCAGAGCACTGAGCCCTCCACCTTCCTCTAGCATCCCCCATTGCACTATTTGTGTGCAGCGTCCTGCCCTGCCACAGAGGAAAGATGCTGGAACTCCTATGTGCCTCCTCTGTGCCAGAGCAGCACTACTTCTCATGATTCACACGTATCGTCTCATTGCTTGCTGATAGCCGCTCAAAGAGGTGAGAAAAATCATCTCCCTTTTACAGACGGAGGAAGCAAAGAGCCGCTCACTCTTGCTCCCTCCTGCTAGAGATGTCATACATCGCCTGCCCTGCCACGTATGCATCTCAGGAGACCACGGACCTTCACTGATTTGACCAAGCGGGTGGGTAGAGTTGGGGATCCCAGAACCACAAAATCTTGGGGATAAGTCCTCAACAAAGGTCATGGCTTGGCCACAGAGAAGTGCTAAACTGGTGGTAAATGGAGAGTCAAGAGGGTTTAGGAGACAGAAGCAGAGGGCAACAATCCCCTGGTGTTTTTCGTGATAATGGAAAGTTATGTCACAATCCACCAAGTTAGACTCTTCCTGCTGACTCTTGCTATCGCTGTGGACTTTACCATTCTCACCGCAGCCACTCAGCCGGTGATGCTAATGACTGGGTACATTCCATGCTATGAGAAGGCAGACACCATGTCGCCCGGGGCATTTCCTTTTTGGCTCCTGCTGCTAAAAATGTCCAGCCCAGGTCATTGCTCAAGTCTGAAAATCTACTCAGCCGTGTTCCTTAAAGCAATGACTCCATTTCCCACTTCCATGAGCTAATCTTGGCTTCCTTTTCTTTGGCTGAGCACAGGCCTTTAATGCATGAACTTCCTCAAGCCATCCAGGAAAAAGCTGAGAGCAAACCCCAAATGCACAGAGTTACAAAGAAACAGGCTATTCGCTTAAAGTCTTCAAGAGATTGGCAGGAAAATGAGTTTTCCTGGATGGCAGAGCTACACCTGGAGCAGACAGGCGGAGCACAGGAAGCACGCTGTAAAAGAGATATCTTGGCCAAGTGGTGATTTCTTTACCCCCAAGCCCTGGAAGGGTGTGTGTGCCAACATCTGCCACCTATTTATTCGCGGAGCTTAATGAGAATGGTTGATTCTCTCTCTAAAATGGTTCAATCGTTTGATTTTGTGGGTTGGCTCAGTCCCCCAAAAGTCAAATTTATTTTCAACTTTTCATTAAAAACAACAACTTTTGTGTCTAATGTGTTAATTTTCTCAGTGAGTAAACGACCAAACCTACTGGGTATACTCATGCATGTACCAATGTCCATGCGTGTGGATCAGAATGGAGATGTGATTGAACTTTTTAAAATACTGACAAGAAATACTGTCTTGTTCCTAGGATGGAAGAAGGTATTTAAATATGAATCATCCAAACTGGGTTTCTAACTGGGGTCACAACCTGTGCGCCTCTCTTTGTCCCTGTACATGCCCCCCCTGCGTTGATTTGGGCCCCATCTTGACCAGCTTAGGGTTTGGATCCTGACAGTTGGGGGCATCTTTCCTGAAAAACAGAATGTTGAGAAGAGATGTTCCAAGAGATGGCATTTCTGCTCCATCCCAAATGTATCCTTCCTGGGTTATTTCAGCATTTCCTTCCCGGAGGTGAGACAAGACACCAGATGTGGGTGCAGACCCCGACCCCATCCAAAAAGCACACTGACATCAGTGACCTTTTCAGCAGTGGTAGAAGAGGGGCCACAGAGACCTCGGGCAGCTTCCCCAGATAGCCCAGGATCCCGGGGCTGCCCAGCCCAATGCAGGCCAAGCAATGAGTGATGGGGAGCAAGCAACGCCAGCCAGATCCGATGCCTCTGAGTATTGATTGCCAGAATGCTCTGAGGTTCACCCGGGCAGGGAGGTAGGTGCAGAGCCACACTCTCCACTTGGATGTTTTAGAAAGAAGGAAATTCCCTGGAACATTTGGACCCTTTTGTAGTGTGGCTCAGAAGTGCCTCAGAGCTAAGTGTTGGGTTGTGTGTCTTTCTTTACAGCCATGGTCTGAAGCTGTGGCCTCCTAACATTCGCCTGTTGAAGTCCGAACCCCCAAAGGTGGCGGTATTGGAGGTGGGGCCTTGGGAGGTGCTTAAATCATGTGAGCGGAAGGTCACGAATGGGATTCGCGGTCTATAAAGGAGGCTCCCCAGAGATCCCGCAGCCCCTTCCAGCGTGTGAGGACACCATGAGAAGTTTGCAACCTGGCAGAGGGCCCTCACCAACCGTGCTGGCACCCTGCCCTCAGCCTTTGAGCTTCCACAACTGTGAGAAATGAAGTTCTGTTGTTTATAAACTACCCAGTCTGTGGTGTTTTGTCATGGCAGCCCAAACAGACTAAGACATTTACCATCACAGCCCACCATTTTGTCACCTTCCACCATGGGCTGTTTGCCCATTTGAGGAGTGGCTCTCTCTAACAGCCTTCTCCTATACTTGGAACTTAAGAAGAAAAGAGCCAACAGCATTTACAACAAACTTTGAGGAGCCTAAAGGACGTAGTTCAGTTCACCAGATTGCCCATCTCTGATGGACTCAACAGCTTTGCCGGAATGCACAGACTCCCCACTAACCACTGCCCACGTGGGAAGGGCATGCTTCCGAGCGCCAAAATAAAAAACAGCCTGAGCATCCATCATTCCCCAAATGGGATGTTTCATTCTCCCTTCACACTGTTCTGGATGTTCGGAAGTAGCATGATGTTGATTATTTCTTCTTTAGGACCAAGTGGCCGCAGCCACTTTCCACAGCTCCACAGCCAGCCTCCCCAAATGCGCCGTCTAAATATTTACCATAGCGTAACATGGGGTCAGCTTGAGTTCATTAGTTTTTCTGATTATCCCCAGCATTTGATGTGAGAAGAGAGTGCGGCAAATACTGTAAATATTTACAGACTACTAGGATCAGAGAGTCTGGCTTTGGCTCCAAATGGCTCACCCCACATCTCTCCCACAGGCAAGACAGGCACCACTGCACGTACACTGGGTGAAAAACCCACAGGAACGTGCTAGAGTGGCAGCTGCAGGCTGGGACCACCGCTCCTCGAAGGCAGAGCTAAACAGAGGTGCTCGAGCTTTGTATTTCTATAATGGAAGCACCTTTAATTATTCATAAACACTAGAGTTTAACACTATTTATAGTATTAAAGTTAATCATTTATTTAGCACAGTTTCTCCAAGAGTTCAAGATAACCTTTCTAACGCTCATTAAGCAGCAACTTGTAATAATTAGTACTTGTTCCTTTTCTGCCTTCTTGGCTGGACCATAGATGTCCCAAGGGCAGGGCCAGTACCTGGCTGGTTGCTGCTTTATCCTGTGCTTAGAACACAGTCTTTTACATAGTAGGTGCTTAATACATATTTATAGATTGAACATGTCAACTTAGACCTTTGCTTTTCATTTGACTTTCAAAGACACACAGGCAAGATATTATTTTGAGGTTTAAGCTCAGCTAGATTAAGCTCCTTCCTATGATGTTACCTTAAATTTCTCAGTGGTAGACTCTGGGGTCTTCTAAGGAGCCTTGAGCAGAATCAGGTGGTCTGGTACCCTCTCTGAAACTAACTAGCTGCGTGACTTTGAACAAGCACTTACTTAGACCATTGATCAAGAGTGCTTCGCCTGGGTCTTTGGACCCCCTAGAGATCCATGGATGGGCTTCAGGGGCTCTGAAACGCCTGAAATTGTATGTACAAATGTGTGTGACCCAAATGTGCACTTAGGTCTGGTGAGAGAGAGGCCATAGCTTAATCTAGACCCCATAATGAAAATAAACTTAAGAACCACTCTCTGTTTCTTCAATATTTCAAGATGGTGGCGGGACAGATTAAATCAGCCCTGCCTGACACATAAATTGAGGTTTCCTACACCATGAACCCCTACTCTGAGCCCCGGACACCCCTTCCAGCCCACTCCCCTGCCTGAGGCCTGCTCCCACCTTGATCTAATGGACCATTCTCCCATCCCCACTCCATGTCCCCAAATTGAGGAGTGGCCCTGCTGGCCAGGACTGAGGACCTGTGGACTGGCTTATCACCATGGGCCCTTCCAGCTCTGCGTTCAAGCCCGTGCCCACACGTCCTTTCTCACCTTTAACAGAGTGCACAACCTTACACAAACCTTTTTTACCACATCCCAAACCAATATTCTCTTCTATCCGGATCTGCCTGCAATACTGGCATTGTGGAATGTTTCTATGAAAAGAAACACAAGTGTCTCTCTGGGCTTATGAGGCCACTGAGTACAGGGCCTTCTACCTCATTCTGGTTAAAGCAGCAATGAGTAGAGTCAAGCCTTGGGTCCTCAAGGCCCAGAATTCCAGCCAGGAATTAAGTGTGAGGAAACTAGTTAGCCCCATTACTAGCAGCTTCTAGTGTCTATGTACAGCATCGATTTGGTGAAAGTAATATTTGTCTTGACCCTTCTGCCTGTCATTCAGTCATTAGCGTACCTTCCTTCAAGTCTAGACTTTTCCACTGCTAAGACTCATTTAAAACTGCAATGGCACTACTGAAGGTGGTGGGGTTTGGGATTGGTGTTGCATTTTTAAGGTTATCAGCTAACGCCTTATGCATGTTGTCGCTTTTGCAAATCCAGGAAAATATGCTACTTGTAGGAAGGTGAGTCATTTGACTTCTGTTGGCTCTTGTTTTCTCATCTCTAAAATGAAATAGTTGGACAATACTAAGTAAATAGGTTTCAACTATAGTGTAACTCTGGTTACTTAGATCCAGGCTTTTCAAATTTTATCACGTTTGCACATCATCTAGGGATCTTATTAAATGCAGATTCCAACTCAATAGTCTGGGGGGGGCTTGAGATCGCAAATTCTTGTCAAACTCCCAGGGGACACCAATGCTGCTGGTCCACGGAGCAAGGTTCTAAAGTGCTGTATTGGAAGGATTTTGAGGCTAGTATGGACCCAGGCAGAAAGAGGAGCGGGACTGATTGGTGATACCTGCCCAGGAAATGAGACAGGAGGAAAATGGCTGTTAAATTACAATACTCAGACTAGATGTTTCTTAAGGAACCTTCAAAATCCAACACAGTAGTTCTCAAAGTTGGTCTCCTGACCAGCATCACCTAGGAACTTGTTAAAAGTGCAAATTCCAGGACTTTGCCCTATACCTACTGAATCAGAAGTAGGCTCCTGAGATCTGGAGTTTAACACAGAATTTAATGAATTTTGTTCAAGGCTCATCTGGCCTAATTCCCACCCTCTAGGTGTTTCTGTTGCACATTCAAGTGTGAGAACCATTGATCCAACTTACCAGTCAGTCTTCAATAGAATTGATGTCTATCCATGAGGACGGGAATGAGCACAGGTTTGGCATGAGAGACAGGAGTGTCCCAAGAGAGGAAAGGGGTTCTGGTGATAAAGTTGGGTCAAAGCCGGAAACACCCCTCCCTAAGTGCGCTGTTACTCAACTGTGGAGCTCTGATAAGAATCATTAAATATTGAGTGTATTTCAACCTCTGTTTGTCTTCCCCAATTAAGTTTATCTTCCAACCCACAAAATGTATCTCTGGTTCATGTTTTTAAAACTGGTCAGAATTAACAGTAGCATGATCTACTTGTCATTCCCACAGCCTTGGGAATTGGGCCAGATGGGCCTTGAACAAAATGGAATTTTGTTCATAGCTGGCACTTGAGCTGAGTCTTGAACTTGATCAACGGTTCTCTTCTGACCAGTCTGTTTCTGTATTGCTTAGACATTTTAAACAGCAGGCCCCAGAGAGAGTTGGACGTTAAAACCTCAGGGTCAAAGTAGAGTCTTAGCCCAAGGGAAGTTGACAATGATAGACCAACTGCCAGTGACCCTTTCAAAATGAAGGAAAAAAAATCATCTACACATTGAAAAGCAGGAAAGGGCTCTCTCTTTCTACCCCATCTCCACAACTCTGGGAAAAGTACTAAACCTGAAGCAAAACAACACTTAGGTGTGAAACAGATTACGGCACACAGCTGGAGGCAAAGAAGTTGCGATTCCATCCAATTACACCAATTTAATTGGGTGTTAAAAAAATCTTAGGTCCCAACAGTAGTTGCCTGGCCAGACGGCAGTCTGTAATGGGGAGAAGTGGCACCCCTACTTGTTCCAAATTGTGATTTGGGGCTGAGGAGAGAAAGCCCAATACATTGCTTAGAGTGCCCTAAGGTGGGTGCCATTTTGGCTTTGAGGATGAACTTGGCATCCGGTCCAGGTGTTGAAGACTTCAAAGCTCTTCTCCAGGGCTTATAAGAGCACAGTTTGAAGAAGGAACCTGCAAATTCTTTCAGTCCGTGGACCACTAGGAATAGCCCTGTATGCGGACTCTTCAACTCCTTCTTACAAGTCTCAAATCAGCCTCCAAATATGTGAACAATTGAGCACAACCTGAATGTCCAACTTCAGGAGAAATGTTTTGAGAAACTTATGCTACATCAATACCATGGCAACAATTGCAGCTAGTAAAAATGCGCATGAAGAATTTCTAATGAAAGGGGAAACGTTTGTGATATAAAGTTAAATAAAAAATGTGGGATATAAAATTGTGGTATGTTCTCGACAATGTACAAAAGACAGAAAAGTAGCCACAATTTAAAAGTGATTTCCTTTTAATGATAGATTGATGGGCAATGGCTTTTCTTCATCTTGTTTTACTGTATTTTCCAAAATTCCCACAACTTCATGTGTTATTTTTATGCACAGAAATAAAAACAATTCAATTAAAAAAATTGTTCCTACTCAGATGTGACGCTTTAATCTGGCTGGTCTGTCCTCTGTACCTGGCTTGCGCATGTTTTTTTTCTACCCCTTTGCTCCAAGAAATTCTCTTCCCCTGGCACCCTCTGTCTGCTTTCTCTTCTCTGCTTATCCAAACCCTCTCATCCTTCAACCTGTTGGGTTCCCTCTTCCTCCCTGGAAGCTACTGGAGCCATTCTAGTCATGGAGCATGCCCCTTCTGAACACTTATACTACAGTTTCATTCACACCATTTGTGAAGCCCTAGAATGTTAGGGATCTCTTATTGTCAACATGTTGTCTTCATGCCAAGGCCACACACCTCAGACCGATCACCCCAGCATCCCTGGGGTAGGGCTTAGGCATTAGTATTTTTTAAAGCTCACTAGCTGATTCCAATGTGTAGCTAAGATCGAGAATCACTGATCAAAAGTCAAAAGTTACCTCCTATAAATACAGCAACCATGTGTCCCAGATTTTCTGAGCCAATTCCAATTCAAGTATCTGTCAAGTTGATCCCACATAAACCATGGAAGCTTCCCAGAAATCTTGATGTTTTAGTGCTTAACTATTGTTATTATTATTATTACTGTAACCATATTAACAATGAATAATTTTTAAAGGATAAGTATATCCCAAATATATCATGGGATATACTTACCCTAAAAATGTATTCATCGTTTATTTGAAATGCAGATGTAACTGGGCATCTGTATTTTATCTGGCAAGTCTTGCTTCAGGAAGTAGGGTTTCTGTTCTTGAGGGCTTTTATTTCCTGTAGCGCTAGCATGGAGCCCTCACATGGTCAGGCTGAACCCCCAACGTGGCTGAGTTTCTGATAATAGAATAGAGTAACTCCAGAATCAACCAGGAGAAAGCGGCCCTGCTTTCCAGGCTCTATCACTGAGCGGGCCTGTTAGCAACATTGTATTTGCAGAAGTATAGACGGAGGCCAACATATAAATACTGCTTCCAGGATGCACCTAGAGTTTGAGAATCACTAACGCATATTGGGCAGCAGCTCAAAGTCGAAGGTTCTGGAGTGAGATAGCTCTGGGTGTGGATCTCATCTCTCCCTGCTCATGTATGATTTGGGGCAAGTTAATGGACTTCCTACCACCTCAATTTTCTCATCCGTAAAATGGGGATAGCAACACATTTCTACCTAATTGATTAGTCTTAAGATTAAATGAGATAATCTTTTAAAGCACCTAAAATAGTGTTTGAGTCATTATTATTATTAACATAAAAGGAATATATTTTTTCCAAACTCAGTCAACAAGCAAACAAATATACTAAGGGGCTCATGGCCATCCCTACCCCAACTACTCTTCTTATCCTGCCTTGTCTAATAGAAGCAGACAGTAATGACTGGGAAGGGGACAGGAGATAAGGCTTCTTCAGGAAAAGAGGATAAGATTCTTCTAGAATTTGAGACTGAACACTGTTTAAATAAGGCAGATCCTAGTTGGTGGAATTTTATCCAAATTCCAACCAAGTGGCTAGCCTTTGTAGGCAGATTTTGTGCACCTGAGTGTGGTCCGCCAGCAAATCCAAGTAGAAATGAGTGGCCAGGGTCACAGCAAACAGTGGTGTCTTTGATTGCCCCTGAGCGCTGGAACCAAGGGCCAACACAACCCTTGTGTGTCGCTTCTTCAAATTCCTACAGGTCAAAAAGCATGTTTCTCTCTCAGTGATTGTTTCTACCCTGGGGCAATTCAGGATCACCTTGTCTGATGCTGCCCACAGCCACCCCTTCCGGAATAGCGAGACACTAACCAGACTTGATTTTTCGGTTTTTCAAAAACAAGTTTGAAAAATATCACCTGGGACAGCCCGAAAGAGAATGCCAGCCTGCTTGCTCCCCAGCAGTCCACAAAGAGAACGTCAGCCGCCAGTCACTGTCAACTTTCTGTTCAGACTGTGACAAGCTGTCACGTGGGGAGGAGAAGGAGGCCATGCAGCTACCCTAGGCACTGGGCACACCATTCCCACACAGACCCCAGGAGGGAAGTGAGAATGGGGCCAGAAGGGGACAGGGGACAGAAGGGAGTCAGAGAGCCCAGCAGCCTCAGGTCATTTCTCCAAGTTCATCTTATAGTCCCAAAATATCACCTTATGGGGAGTTCTCAAGACCTGTTTGGGGGAGTGGGTGGTGGGTGGGAAGGCTGGCCCCATCACTACATGGGCAAACCACTCAGCTCTCTCAGGCCCCATACCCTCCCCTGTGAGATATGATGGTATCCTCTTTTTCTTCCCTACAGTGGTTGAGAGGGTCAAGGAAGGTCACAGATGTGACAGTGCTTGGCAAACTGCGAAGCACTGGAATTATTCTAGGTATTATTATTATTGTTATTACCTCTCTTTCTCCCCTAGGACAATGAATCCACTCAGATGCTGAAACAGCCAACGCTCTGAAGAATTCCATGGTCTCTACTCATCTGACTCAACTTTAACCAGGAACGCAGCTAACGAGCCCATGATAAACAACTGCTGATGGCTATTCTGTTTCCTCACAGTGTACTTGAGTTCTTTTCCAGCGTCTGCTCTGTATCAGAGAAGGTAAAGCTGGCGAGCAGTGGGGGAGGGAGAGAGCCAGTGGCGTTCAGGTGATCAGGCTGAGGAGCGTGTTGGGCTGGCGACACGGGCAGGATGAGTTAGGCATGGAAAGACATCCTGGTTGCTAAACCCGGCTCAGAAATGGGGTTGACTCCCTTGGTCTCCTCACTTGATGCGCACTCAAATGAGGTGATAACACACTGCAGAGGGCAGGGGGCTGGTCTTGTGGTTTCCCATCTGGTCTCGTTTGGCGTTGGGGTTTGGCGCCCCTGACAGACACATGCAGAACAGCCTTGTCATCCTGAATCAGACAGCCGGCCACAACGTGCACGAATACGTGTGAGATTTCACACATGTTCCCTGGAGGAAAGAGGCCATGGAGCAGGACAGGGGGCATATTTACATTCTCTGCAAGTGTTTGGAGTTTTAAAGGAAAAAAAAATAGACATTTCACAGGGCATGTTATAAACCAAGGTCGGCTTTCCCCCTGCACGGTATTGAAGAAACATCAACAACCGGAAGCAGGAGAAAAATCTAACTCCACTCTGCTACAGTTGAGAATGCCCATCTGATTTATTCAAGAGGCTCTCTTTCCTTATAAATTCCACCTACTAACATCTCACAGCAAAACTTTCCTCAACAAGACGCAGAGACAGGATGGTATTAACATGCTATTTAAAAATCTCTTCTGAGTAGTACGGTGTCTATACCCCACATGAAGAACCAAAAAATGAAGTACCTTGAAAACACAAAAGTGTGCATTTAAATATATGGCTATTTTTACTTTTCTGTGTTATTTGACTTTTCACAATAAGCACAAATTACTTGACAAAGATAATAAAATAATTGTTTAAAAAAAGCAGTCAGGATAAGGACTCCTCTGGGCACAAATTTACATCAATAATGATAATGCATTCGGCATTCTTTTTCTCAGGGGTCTTAGCCAACCTTAGGCATCTTGAAAAGCGCCACTGTGAAACTAGCTAAGAGGCACTCATGAAAATGCCAGAATGTGCT
Organism: Equus caballus; assembly: GCF_041296265.1. Lineage (NCBI taxonomy): Eukaryota > Metazoa > Chordata > Mammalia > Perissodactyla > Equidae > Equus > Equus caballus. The sequence continues at coordinate 19,145,972 of NC_091684.1, forward strand.
AGAGTTGAGCAAATAATTCCACATATGATTCCATTTAGTAGCCCAACAACCCTGTGGGAGGACAATTATTATCCCCATTTATAAGGGTTGGACCTGAGACTCAGAAAAATTCACATATTTCCAGTTCCCATAGCTAAAAGGGGTTAGAGCTAGGACTTCTGATTCCATGTCCCCCATTCCGAGACTTAGCCAGAGGCCAAAATAGTCTAGTGGTGAAGTTTGCAAGTCCTAGTGCCAATTGTCTAGGTTCGAGGTCCAGCTGTGATACTTACTTGCTTTGCTGGCCTTGGAGAAGATATTTAAATTCTCTCTTAGTTCCCTCATGTGCAAATGGGGTGATAAGAGTGGGACCCACTTTACAAGGTTGTCGTGAAGACTGAATGAAACAATACACAGAAAGCACTTAGCCCAATGCCAACATTCAACATATGTCAGCTCCCTGAACTTGGGAGTCACTGAGAATGCACGCATCAGACTGTTCCTATTTCCCATTCTATCAAGGTTTCCTGGTATGTCTTATTTTTCAGTCCTCTTTGTAACAGAACCCAATAGTCACCGTACCGATTGAAAGATCTCTCCACACCCAAATCTCTGTTCCCCAGGGGTGGGAAATTGGGGCCAGCCCTGCTTTATTGCGAAAATGTAAAAACATCTCTTCTAATGCATCTTCCACAGCTCCTAGGAAATAAACAATGGCCTACAAACTCCTCAGACTTGCCCAAGATGCCCAGTTAAGAGAAAGGAGTTGGGCTCTTCCTTGGGATAACATAGATACACCTTTTTGGATAGAGTAAAACATTATTTAAAATAATTTCATCACTGGAGAAAAGGGATAAAAAAGTCTTCCTGGGAAGAAGGAAACACCCACTGTGACCAGCATTTATGCCTGAGGGTGTGCGCGGGGAGTAAGGATGGTAAATTTTAGTATTTTTACATTTCAGGAACGTTTGAATTTCTTACCACAGATAAGTATCATTTTGTAATAAGAAATTAAAAGGTGGCCCCGTTCCTCACCCGGGTAGGTATGCCCAGTAGAAATTGCCCCCAGGCCCTTCTCAACAGGGAAACTCTAATTTTTTCCTTAAGATCCAGGCTCAGTCCTCACTTTCTCTAGGAAGCCTTTCCAGGGGCATTCATTATCTCTTCTTCTGTGATCCAACAGCACCTTGTACCTGCCAGTGTTATGGCACTTCATTAACTCAGTCTTTCATTTGTTCATCCATTCAACAACGCACTATGAACAAGTCCCTGTGGGAGGCTCTGGAAAGCCAAGACCAACAAGGCAGGCAAGGTGCCTGCTTGCATGGAGACTGCTCTGGCGGGGGATGGACAGTAACCCCCAGTCCTGAATTCCTGAGCTGTCCTTGTGTAGTGGGCTCTAATGGAGAAGGAAGAAGGCCAAGGGAGCATACACTTGGGAGAGCTGAGAAAGGCCAGGAGGCCTGGGAAGGTTTCTTTGTGCAAGTGACTTTTCAGCTGCAAACCGAGAGCTGAGAAAAAGCGTTAACTAGGTGAAAGGGGTGGTAGGAAGGCCAGTAGGCTTTTGGGCTGAGCACCCAGTAGGCACTGAAATGAGAAGAAACAGAGCTCATCAAAGAAATGAGAGTACACCAACCTATGACGTGTCAGAGCCTGGAGGAAGGGCTAAGGTGAGATAAAAGAAGCAGATCCCATGATGCTTTGCAGACCACGGGATGTTAAACCTTGCCCTGGGAACAGTTAAAGCCACTGAGACATTGATCCCATGGACAACACTGGTTTTCTTGTCTGCTCACTTCCACGTTGACAAACCAGCTCATAGCTCAGTGCCTGCAGTGAACAGGAGCCTAATAATTATTGGTTGGATGGTTGAACCAACTCACCCTAAAGAGGAAGAGCTGCAAGCAAAGAGCATGACTACACATCCCGTCCCCTTCTCCTCCCTTGTGTCTCCCCCAGTCCAGGCCTGCAAGCCGAGAAGTGTAAAATCCACACAGAGGAGTCATTCTTAACGAGACGCAGAGCTAGGCCATTTCTCCCACCTCATAGTCCTTCCAGAATGTTCACAACTGGCATCAGACATCATCATCCTGACCAAGGAGAGGAACAAACCAAAACCGGAGCCTCAGAAGGGGTAAGCATTTGCTGAAGACTCCACAGCACAGCCTTGGCTGCTCGGAGAGTCGTGTCTTGGCCAGTTGTCAAGGGCTGACTCCTCCATCCCCTGCCTAAAACACATATTTATAGGCTTAATTATGTGACTTTGCCTTCCTTGGGCTCAAAGAGAGTAGGTGTAGGAGCATTTTTAATGCTGCACAAAAATGAAAGCATACTCACAGCATCCCGACCTCAAACCGAACGTCAAAGCAGTTGGATCCCTCAGCGGCAACGGAATACTTTTGATAGAACGGGAAGTCAATTGAGAAATCCTAAAAAATTAGAGTTGGAAACGACCTCTGCACTCACAAGGGGCAGGTCCCAGGAGCCCCTATAGAATTGTTGCCTATAGTGAAGGGTCTAATGTTTTGTCCACTCAAGTTTTAAAGATCTCTACCAAGGGCTGGCCCCTGGGGACGCCTCTCCACAGGGCAATAGATCTTGCTGTCAGGGCTTTTTTCCTGCCATTCAATCTCAGTTTTCCTTTCCTCCACTTCATCCCATTTGTCTTTGGCAATGATTTCGACAAGAGTGTGCTGACGTTGGGAAACAAAAAGCCCTGTCTTTGCTTTCAACTTGGTTTTCCAGACTCCTCTACGTATGGAAACTTCAAGATCCGGGAAGGAGAGGAGGAGGGGAAGAGGGAGGCAAGCAGACAAGATGATGTTGGTTCTGGAAGAAGCCATTTCAGAGCGCCAAACCCCAAAGCTTTGAGCCCCCGAGTGGACACGAGGAAAGGATAGTAATGCCTCTGAAGTGTGCAGTTTACATGGGGCCTGACTCTCAGAAGCAGAGGGGACAGTCACTGGGTTTTCCGGACAGCCTAGAGTTTGACAGCCTCAAGGCGCGACGGCTGGGACAGAAGGTGGCAGCAAAGCATCAGGCTCTGTGGGCTGTGCAGTCCTTCTGGATAATGCAGCGAGTCCCAGCTATTTGGCATCCAAACTCGGAGAGCATGTTTAACCGGACCGGCTGGGGAAGCTGCGCTCAGGCCAAGAGTGAGCTGCGAATCAAGGCTCTGGCCAGTCATTTAAGACAAATCCCAAAGGGTCAGGATTCTGTGAGCAAAGTCCATTTTCTCCCGAAGAACATCCTGCAGCCAGAATTTAATCCGAAGAATAGCTTGAGTCCTAAACAGGGATGTCAGTCCAAACTGATCTAAACGCATAAACTTGCCATCTGGTCTGGTGTGGTGTGTGCAGATTTTTGTGTTTAAGGAAATTTGGGGTTAATGCATTTTTTTTTCTTTATTCTTTCCAGCCCCCAAGCTATTTATTTCTGCATTTGTCTCTGGTTTTCCGGTTTCCCTTTGCTTGATTTCTTACTTATTTGTTCATGTTTGCATGCGATCCTTCCGAAGCAGAGATCTAGGGAGTAAGCATTTTTGACTTTGGGCTGGACTCGTGCTGGGGAACCAATTAAATGTACTGCCCACTAGGGAGAGTGTGATATTCTTTATTACTTTCTAATTTCGGGCCCTGAAATGGTTTCAGTGATCAGAACATTCTTCTGCTTAAGAACCTCAAGAAGCCAGTGGAACGATGCTTTTCATTTGCATTTCGTTTCTAACAGTCCATACTCGCCAAGTGTACTCCAAGGATTTCCATGAGGCCTCAGATTCCTGAAGTGGGGAAAAAACAGGACAAAGAAACAACAAGGAAACTTTCCCCTAGTTTGCCTTATCATCTTGGAAACTGCCAGCGACTTTGAAAAAGTCTTTCATTGAGAAGTCAGTGAACTGAGAAAAAAAGGATAGAGAATTAGAACAAAACAATTTCACTGGGTCTAAATCTATTTAAACTACAATAGTAAATCACCACCATGCTCTTTCTCATTACCCATGGCCTGAGAGCAGGGCCTCCTAAACGCTTCTTAAGGCAAAGGGCAGAGTCTTGCTTTATTCCTAAGTACGCTCACAGGAACCCCCCACCCCGGCTTCTCACTGCTGTTTGTTTCATGTCTCTTTCTCTTCCTTAAAGAGTTAGCATGAAATGAAACAGAAAGGCTTGAAAAAGGGGGTGGGGGGGGGGGGCGGTAAGTCCACATAGGTTCTAATGAGGAAGAAAGAAAGAAAAGTCCAATTCTCTTTGAATGTCTGAATTTCTATTTATTTATCTTTGCAACGAGGAAGGACGCCTTAAAACCCAGAATTGCTCTTTGATAAAACCAAATACTAACAACCCAGCAAAACAGCTAAAAGCCCAAATTATGAGCCGTTCCAAATCCTTTTCACTTGCCATGGGGTCTTGGCTGAGATTTTTTTTTTTTCTTGCTTTTTCTTTCTTGCTTTTTCCCCTCACTTCCCTGCTTAGCCTGGAGGTAATTGTGAAGGTTTATCTGAAGTATCTCCCTGATATTCGGAGGGGACTTTTCTCTCAAGCAAATACTCCCCTGAAAACGGGACTTATTTTCATTCCCATTAAATAATGTTCAGTGTTGAGTCTTTCACAGTGAATTGTTTCTCTCACTGAGCCTGACAACAAAAACTCACGCATATAACCACGCTCGGTGAAGACTTTTGTAAAATGTGATTCAAAAATTAACATTTATAACTTTATCATAAGCCAGCCACCATATTTGCTATTACGTGATGCTCCATTTAAACCATCTTTCCTACTTTTAAATAGAAGTCCCATGAGACTAAAAATGTTTATCTTTATTGTTTATAGCCCTGTTAAGTACCACTTTATCATATGATTTAAAATTCAACAATATAATTTAGCAGTCAGTATTTATTTATTTAAAGAAGGGGTAAGTGTTTCTTCAGCGTTTGTCTAAATTTAAAATCACAAACCAAACCATCTTTCTTTCTTCCTTCCGTCTTCCTTTCCTTCCTTCCTTCCTTCTGTACATTCATTTTAAAACCCAGCAACTGAATGTTGTTGGGTTTAAAAGGTCTATAAAAATTCAATTTCCCTTCAGGAATAAATAGTTGTAGATTATTTGAAATGACCAAATTTCTTGACAGGTCTTTAGGGAGAATACTTTATGTAACTTTGACTAAAAAAGGCAATGTTTCAGATCAAACTATAGTCCAGGTCTACACTGCAAAGAGGATCGAACCAATTATACAACAAATAGAAGCATAAATGCATGAATGAAGGAATACACAGGCAGACGTAAAGCAGAATTAAAACACTCAAAGCATCCAGTTCGCCGAAGCACTGAGTTACCTGGACAACTGTCTCAATTCCCCATGAGCCTCTTGCCTACAACTGAGTAACCACGCATTGGGCAACCTCTCGCCTCCTGCAAGAGACAGCAGATTGTGAGCCTCTGGGAAGGAGCACTATTTCAATCAACCAGTTTGGCATGTTGCATTTTACAGTTTCTAAAATTAACACAGAATGCAAACAAAAACGCGGGCTGGTGTGGAACCGTATGCAAAGGACACTGTCACCTGGTTGCTTCGAATCTGTTCATTATCGAAATTAGCTGCCTGGTTTGTCCTACTCCCATTTTTGAATGCACACCATTAATTAACAAACCTGTCATTACGTGCTGGTAATGACCAACTTTTCCAGGATTCTCATTTTAAATACAGGATTTGATCGCAGTCCCAAAGCTGGGAGGTGAGGGGGAGGTGGAAGACGCAGAGCGGGGGAGAAGGCCGAGGAGATTCACAGGTAGCACCCAGGACTGCTCCGGCTCCCCTCCCTTAGTAAAGCAAGGACTGTACGTGGAAACAGGGCCACTGTCCTTTCTTGCATTGAGCAAAGCTAAATTTTTCCAGGCTTTGCCGAGGAATTTTCTTCACAATATCTGCATGAATTATGAAGCTGACTTCTAACCAGATGTCGCGCGCTCTGCCCTTCCTGTTCGCTCAGGGTGCGTCGATGTTTAACTCATCATGCCCCTAGCATTCGTCTCATTTTTCAACCCATTCTCATTTGGAGCTTAAAAAGGAATGGGGGTTTCTTTGTAAGTCATTTTGATTTTACACAGGTTCGGTGAACAGATTCATGAAACTCCGAAGAGAATGTTGACAGAATTGAAGTGGGGAGGGAAGGAAGGAGGAGAGAGAAAGCAAGGCAGATGATAAAAAACAAGCCAAAGAATAGCTACGAATGCATTTTCCCAGAGAGACTTCTGGCCGCTCACCTAAACTGAAACCATCACTGGGGCATTCTCGTGGCAGATGCTTCCTGGGGGTACACTATCTTCAGGAAACACATCCCATGAAGATCTTTGCAGGAAGCAAATTCAGTGTCCAAAGGAGCCACAGCAGATACTTAAAATTCAGTCTTTCACACCCTGACTTTCCACTTGAACATTCTTATTAGAAATTTCCTCCGTCATCCTTAACATATACAATTTTCCAAGGCAAAGAATGACTTTGTAGAGTCTCTGTGCGCCCATAAAATTCTGTCTCAGAGATTTTATTAATAATCATAAAAACATCAGTATCCATCAGGATCACTTTGGAAAGGGAGAGGCAATTTTTCCTAAAAGCATGTTCAAATTGTCTGAGAGTGATGTTAAAATGAAAGGGGGGTTAACGACACTAATGATGGATAGACCTCCCCGCTTCCCTACCGTTCACCGTCAAGGACACACCGGGCTGGAACCAGCACAAGCCTGCTTGGTTGGAAGCAGGTACCAGCCACGCCTGCAGCCGGAAGCAGCTCCACATGGCGGGAAGCAGTCCAAGCTTCATGGCTGCAGGTTGTGCATTTATCCATGACATGGAGGGCAGGCGAGTGACTAGGGGTTCAGCACTACAGATTTTTTTATGGCATGAGGATATGTTTCTTGGGACTCTGAGAAGTCTGGAATGAAGTGCTTAAAATGACTATTTGACTCTTCCCCGGCCAGCTCTAAGCATTGGTGGAACAGCCCTCGGTTGTTAATTGTCAGTTAAAAGCAACCAAGATAGCAAACAGTGAAACGATCCCTGTGTCAGGATTTGTAGGCTGGTCCCGCTGGCTCACCTTTCCGAGCAGGTTGACCGTGGAATCATGATCCTTCTTCCCCCAAGCGCCCTCACTTTTTCTCTTCACATCATACCTTAAGCCCTACTGCCAGGCACAACTTTGATCAGAGAAATTCAAAACTCTAATAATCGAAAGTTTGTGAGGGATTTTGAGCAATGAGGCGTATTGCGCAATGCAATGGCCCTACCGATAGGAGAGTTACTGAGAACAATCAAACATCTCATAATCCCCCAATATCCGGGCAGCACAGGTGGCTTCGAGGGCATGGGTTCTGGAGTCAGAGAGATTAAACTCTCTATCAGTTCCATTACTTCCAGGTACTCAGCCTCTTTGCACCTCAGTTTCCTCTTGTGCAAAAAGTAGCATGATAATATCTACTTTAATGGATGTGGGGGCTTTGGGGAATCCATGGATGGAAAGCACCTGACACTCTGCCTGGTATCTAGCAGGCCCTCAGAATATGCTACTGTCTTTTCTTAATCACAACCAAGAAGCGTTTTGTGATTACTTCTTATAAAAAAATTGTTTACTAAACTGGCTGAGCAGCAACGTAAACTCGGGAAACACATATTCCCAGGTACTTTCAGGGGTGAGACCCAGAAACCTTCCCTAGATGAGTCAAATGCAGCCCCCTGATCTAGGACCACAGACCAATATTCTGTCCATTACTGCAAAAGATGCTGAAGAAGCAATGAAGGCAGTCCCTGTCTCCAAGGGGCTTATGGTCTGATTGTGAAGACAAATACACATCAACTATCAGCATAAACTAGTCATGAACAGTGTGAGATGGAACAGAATTGAGGAATAACTTGTGTGGCACCACCAATATGGTCTGAAAGATTTCAGAGAAAGGAGATTCCGTTAATTAATTGGAGTACACCAGAAAGACCCAAGAATGTTGTGAATTCTCTGGGGGTCTTTTGTGGTGGAGAGTCACAAAAATTGCTCTCAAAATTTTGCATGTATGTGATGTCTATTTTTAGTGGAAGGAGGTTTTGTTGTGATTATCCTCACAAAGTGGTTTGTGACCTCCAAATTTTAATACCATAATTCTAATGGTTGACACTATTGAATACTTACCATATACCAGGACTGTCCCAAACCCTTCACTTACCTTATCTCGTGTAATTCTTGCAACACCTCTGTGAGGTAGGTACCATCATTATCTCCATTTTACAGATGGAGGAGGTTATGGAGGTGGAGATATTAAATACCTTGCCCATGGTTACCCAGTGTTTTAGATTGAACGTTTGTGTCCCTCCCACCCCCCCAAAAAAATTCCTATGTTGAAACTCCAGCCTCAGTCTGATGGTATTTTGGGCGTGGAGACTTTGGGAGGTAATTTGGTTTGGATGAGATCTTGAAGGAGGCGCCCTCATGATGGGATTAGTGCCTTTATAAGAAGAAGACAGATCTGTCTCTCTGTCTCCAGGTGCACACATAGACGGGCCCTGTGAGGACACAGCAAGAAGGCAGCCATCTGCAAGCCAGGAAGAGAGCTCTCACCAGAACCTGAATCTACTGGCATCTTGATCTCAGATTCCCAGCCTCCAGAACTAAGAGAAATAAATGTTCATTGTTTAAGCCCCCCAGTGCGTGGTATTTTCTTATACAGCCTGAGCTGACTGAGCCACCCAGATAGTGAATGACAGAGCCAATTCACCCCTGACCCCAGGGCTCATACTCCCACAGACTCTACTTTAATTCAGCATGCTTTGTTTTGACACTTGCTCCATTTCTAGAACCATCTGAATCTTATGGCTCAGACTTGGAAAAGGAAAGTAGGAAGGACCAAGAGCCGCTCTTACCCCTTGAGAACCAACTCTCTCTGTATAAACAAGTCCAGACTGGGTGCATTCCCATCCTTGATTTGAGATTCATTCATTCATTCATATACAAAGAGATTTGGGGGTTGGGATAAGAGAGAAAGGAAAAGAGGATCGCAGAGCAGAAGGGTTGTTTTTCACAACCCAGCCTCAAGAAAAAGAGAAAACACACAGAACTGTGAAACTACTTTATCATCTAAGAAGGGGGAGGACTGAGGATGCTTAGAAGGTTGACATCCCCTGGTATGCCAATCATTGTCCTCAATCTGGTTTAAGCCAATTGTCCTTGACTCAGTTTAAGCCAGGGTTCTCAATCTTGCCACTATTGACATTTTGAGACTGATAATTCTTTGCTGTGGACACTTACTGTGCAATGTAGAGCGTTAACAACATCCTTAGCTTCTACCCACCAGATGCCAGTGGCACCCTTCCCCTAGTTGTGACAACCAAAAATATCTCCAGCCAACTGTCCCCTGGAGGCAAAATTGCCCCCATTGGAGTATCACTTGCCTAAGATAAATGAAATATATTCTTCAAAGTTATCCAATACGTCTCCCAGCAAAATTTTCCCCATTATCCTGTGTCCCTTGAGCCAAGACCACAAAGTGAGATAAGCAAGTATATTCATTTGACAAGAATTACTGTACAAGTCTGATTACAAGGCAAAGTGTTTTGCAACAACTGTTCCATGGAATATGAGTTTTACAAAGTTTCTCATTCCTGACACTTTCTCAATTACTTTATTTTGAACATCCAGGAAGTGTTTGGGCAAAGACATTAGCCTGAAGTGACCTCAACCGATGACAGTTGGTTGGGGAGATGAGACTGGAGGCTTACAGATGTTACCTGATAACATCAGAGGAAAAACGAGCGGAAAAAATATTCAACACAGATTTGGTTGTTATTTCTGAAGATATGACTTCCTCATTAAAAATACTGAAGGTACTTCAAGCAAATCTTTTAAAGTTCACTTTTTAAAAAAGCATATTGTTAAGTGGTGACCTTGTAGAGATCATAAATATCCACCCATAGGACAAATGTAAAAACCTCTTGGGGCTTAGAATAAAATTTCCAGTTACAGCATCTCACGCGGATTCAAAGTGCTGAGTCGAACAGTTTAGAAGTGAAGGTGACGGGCAACGGAGAACTGTGTTAGATGATTTGCAAATGGCTCCAGTGATGAAGACTCATGGTGCATGGGAAAGTCTGAATACAATCATTTCATGGCCTAGACTTTTTTTAAGAGATTGGGGGAATTTATATTTCTAAATGTTTGTACTATTTTATCAAATATGCAATATATGCAAATAAATTGATCCACATTAAGTATGGAAGTAAACATCTTACTATTTTGTAAAAGTAAAGGCTTAGATATTCAGGTTGGCTTTCTCTTTGGAATGGGAGACATTGCCTTGTATTTGGGTTTGCCTCATACTCAGGCATATGCTCAGTTGAAGCACCTACTGTTTTCAAGACTTTGTGCAAGTCACTGTGGGGAATACACGCAGCACATGTTTCTGGCCCTCGGAGAGTTTATGATCTCTGTGGGACGATCAGACAGAAACAGGAGAAACAGCTTCCACGTAACTCAGTGTCGTTTGGCTCCAGGTAAGTGGTTCAGAGGATGTGCTGAGAGGAGGAGGACAAACTTTGAGGGAAGCCTCCAGGTGAAATTCTTGAAACTCAAATCAGATGGGTCACCTCCTACTGAAGATTAAAGATCAACATCCCTACCGTGGTTTCCATGGCCAGTGTGGTCTGGGCAGCTACTTCCTGCCACCCCGTCTCTAGCTTCAAGTCTCCTTCCGCTGATCCCCCACCCGGACAGAGCCTTGGATACTCTCACCCCGCTTCCATCTTTAACTCTCCTCCCTGGACTATGACTTGCCTCACTCCTGCTCTTCTCTCTGCCTGTCTCTCTGTCTTTGCAACTTGCTCTCTCCTCTCCTCTTCCCTCGGAGACTCCCTCCTGTTCTTCAGACTTTAGCTCGATCCTCGCTTGGCCTGGGAAGCCTTCCTAGACTCCCAGTTTTGGCCAAGTTCCTTTGCTTTGGTTCTCACCAAACTGTGATTCTTTTCTTTACAGTATTTCTCTCCATTTATGCTCATGGATCCATTAGCATCACTGTTGATTGACATGTGTCTCTCCTTTTATGCTATAAGCCTTCATCCCTTTCGACTCATCACTGTATCCCCAGGGCCTGGTCCAAAGTAGACAATAATAGTTGTTGAGTGAATCAATGATTAATTGAATGTGTATTTGCTACAACATTTTCTTTAGGCTTGTTATTACTATCCTTATTAAATAACAATAGCTAAGATCCAACCCCATTACTGTAAGTCAAGCGCTTTATGTGTATTATCTAATTTAATCCTCACGAAGTCCTATGATGTAGGTCCTGTTATTATTATCCTTGTTTTCCATATGAGAAGTCTGGAGCTCAGAAGAAAAGTTAAATAATTTGGCCAAGGTTATAGGCATAGCTAGTGTATAGAGGAGCTAGGATTTGATCCCTGGTCGGTCTGACTCCAGAGCACTACCACTATTATATTATATTATATTATATTATATTATATTATATTCTCACCAATTATACTCATTTGGAGTCTACTCGTATGACCTGGTTTGAAATCTAACACCTCTAAGAAGCTTTTGACCATGCCTCTCATCTCTGCATGCTGACATTACTTTTAGCTGGTTCCCCACCATTTGGTAATTGATGTACTGGCTGGTAGAGTCATTCTTATTATTTATAACATATCTAATATATCCTTGTGACTTTACTCCTTTATTGAGACTGCATTAGAGGGCCCCCCACCGGGGGCAGGAAATGCATCTTTTGTTTCTGTATGACTCATGACATCTGGCAAGAGCTGGACACACAGTGGGGACTCACCTATTGCTCCTTTATTAATTGATGACATCACAAGGATTTCTTCAGAAGCAGCAACTCAGAATTGAAGCACAAACCAGAGCTAGATCTTGTCTACCTTTGATAGTATTGCCTTCTCCAGAATTCAATCAATATCTTGTCTCTAATGGATAATAGTTATCATAAAATTCTCATGAGCTTCCTTCAACCCATCAGCAAATATTTGTTGGGAGCCAACTGCTGGCCTGATCCCCCACCTCCCTCATCTAACCCCACCTGTTGGTTGTGGAAAGAGACGCTGGTCCAGATGGTCCTCATGCCAGCCCTCCATCTTGGGTATCTGAGTGGCTTCGTTAACTCAGACGACTAGGCAACTCTGCAGGGGGCCCCTCCTTCATTAACACGGCTCAAAGCACCCTGTTACCACAACACATTAGCCTTTCAACCCCACTCTCAGATGCCTCCCCAAGACATAAGTGAAGCCCAGGAACAAGGCATTTGCAGAACTACAGAGGTTTTTTGTGGGATCAAAACAGCAGCGGAACTTTTTAATTGTGAAACAATGAATCAAGAGAGGAAGAATCAAATAAGAAATGGTAAATATTCAATAAAGAGCATGCTTAGAGTTCTCGGGCAGGGAATACCCACAGCTATCTTTACACCAACTTAAATCAGACAGAAGCTCTAACGATGAGGATGAAATGAAATAATGGATGCATTATTCCTAGCGGGACTCGCATTGCTATTTGGCCTAATTATTCATGATATTTCACCCATCGTATAAGAAGTTTCTTCAGAGGAAAAAAATAACAGTTTGTCTCCTTGAGAACAAAGAACAAAGAGCCTCGGTGCTCTCCAGAAGCTCGCCTATCATTAGAAGGAGAAAGAATCTGTCCATTAGCAGGAAATCCCCCTAGAAATCTTAACTATCTCCCCAAACGATCCCTCGATGAACTGCAAATGCCCACAAGGAGGAGGATACGGGAGTCGTAGGCCTTGCTGCAGGGGTGGAGAGAAGTGTAGTTTAAGGGCAAAGCAAGCCCAAGAAATGTTCTCTCCAACCTTGCTCTATAGTGACTGCCGTGTGTGTGTGTGTGCGTGTGTGTGCGCGCGCGCGCACATGCGCAGTATAACTATAAAATGAGAAAAGGGAGCATATCCCCATGTTACTTCCTTCAATGCCCTCTCGTATAAAGGACTAGGTTTGGCTGAGAGTGATAGAAAACCCAAAATAACGATGGCCTGAACAATATAGAAATTCTCTGTCACAGAGAAACAAGTTGAGCAGTCCAGGCTGGAACAGCCGCCCACAGTCAGCAGGGTCTCAGATTCCACCATTATTTTTGCTCTGCCATCCCCCACACATGGCCTCCACTGGTTGGGGATGGCTGTTTCATCTCTAAACATTGTGTCCACATGCCATAAAAGGGAGGGAGATGGTACTACTCCTCCTGACAAAGATGCCTCCCTGGAATTTGTATACACCACTTCTGATTATATTTCGTTGAACAGAGCTAAGTCACATGGTCTCACCTAACTGTGAGGGAAGCTAGGAAACATGGTCTTTATTTTGGGAGACCATGTGCCCAGCTAAACATCAAACAGTTCTATTGCTATGAAAGAAGGGATACTGGGAAACAACTAGCAGTTTCTGCAACATTCTCCAAGTCTCATAGCTTTACAGATTTCTTTCTAGGCCATACCATACCACTCCCTTCCATCCACAGGAGCTGATCCACCCAGCTGTGGTCACAGTGGGGCTCCAAACTGTCTGGCTGCAGTGAATGGGACCAAGATTTATAGAAAACTCAAGTTGGATCAATATATTTTCTCTCCCAGGAATTTGGGATTAGGATGCAGCGATTGTCATTAGTCTTTCAAACTGGACTCATTGTGGGTACCATGAAATGGTTATCCTCTGCCAAGTTTGCTTGAAGCAGAGAACTGGTCTGCAGAACCCTAGAGAGAAGCAGGGACAAGAGAGCATGCAAGCTTGGACCAGGGAAAGTCTGAAAGAGTAGTTGCTCTGGTATCTGATGCTTTTCTGGTTCTGGGGCTCAGCTGCATTTCCTTCCCTTGGGTTGCATGAGAAACCCCCGTGTCCTTATTGAAGTCCTACATTTTTGGCTTATGGTAGTTGGAGTGGGTGTCTCCTCTTTGCAGCCAGAAGAACTTTGACAATGACAATGTCTCTGTGTGGCTATGGGTCTGAGCAGGGGACAGCAGTCAGCTCAATGGTCTCCTTCTCACCCTGGCTTCCTGGACACCCTCATAACTGTGATCTCTGAGGCTGGTAGACCCATTATGTTGATTCGCTTTTAGAATTTAAACTGTTCTCCTTCCCCTGTAACACATTTCCATTCGATCTTGGACCACCTGGAGACACCACACAGTCCCACAGGACTACGAAGGAGGGACTACTGTTGGAAATATTGGATAGCAAGGCAGGGGTGGGAGAGAGATTTTAGGGCTGAGGGGCCAAAAATTCCACCCCTTGATATAAAGTTATCTGTTTGGCTTAGGTAGGGGGCCAGACCTGGGAACTCCCAATACTATCACTATCCTGGTGGTAAACAACTCTTATCCTTATGATCATATCTCATATGTAAACAATTCCTATCCAGGGAGGGCCTGGAACTTAAGTGCCAGACATTACAGCTACAACTAGGATTTTCTCCTCTGCATATTTCACACATTTCACACTTGGAGAAGCCACCAGATGAATGCTTCTGATTAACAACTTGTCTGTCTAAACCAGGCTCCCAAGCATAATAATCTAGCTAGACCTTTTGCCTCTCTGGGCCTCAGTTTCCTCTTCTGTAAAATGAAGGGGGTGCTATTAGAACCTCTTCCAACTCGGAGGGTGTAGGAGTCTCCACTCCCAGAGAGGGTAGGACAACCCATTGGTTCTGAAGACAGAGGGGAGAGTTCAAATGTTGGCTCTGCCACTTTTTAGCTGTTTACACGTGGGAAATATACCTCTAGCCTTAACTCTTAGTGTCTAATCTGTAAATGAGGAATAGTGACAGCACCTACCTGGTGGGGTTCCCGGGGACTAAATGATCATATTAAGCACTCAGCACAGTGTGTTTGACACAGGGGATGTGTGTGATGGGTGTTAGTCCATGCAGCACTGATGACCTCAGGTCTCCCTGAAATGCGTCCATCCTGCAGATTATCACACATCCCCCCCAACGCCATATGACACGCATACAGACTGACTTGTCATCTTTGATAAATGTTGCTTTTACTAATTAACTCTGTGTGGGGGAAATGCTAAAGTAAAAGGATGGAGGGAGTAGGAGTGAGGGTGTCTGAGCTGTGAAAAATTCCTGAGTTATTTTCCATATAATCTGGCTTGGCAAAAAGAAAAGGGGAAAAATCCCTTCCCAAGCACATATCCTGTTAATTTTCAAACGCAAGTGTGTATTTCAATGGAAATTTAATCCATATGTTTCTGATTCTTTTGTAGTTAACCTATCAAAGCATTGTTTGAAAATAATTATTTGATGTCCAATAAACAGCCTTTCCTGTTGATTTTCCCATGCAGCCACCTGGGTGACTGTTGCCTAAAAGGCAAATGGCCCCAGATGAGTCTCAAAGTGCCTCCTGCCCACAACCCTGTGGACAGAGCAGCCAACCTTCTGACCCTCCCCTCCTGGCTAGAGATGATTGGCCTGGGGTGGGTAGCTGATCTGAGGTGGCCATCCATGGGCATACTGCCACCTGTGAATGAGCCTGACTTTAAAAGATGAGTTTATCTCTCCAAAACAAGAGCCAATCTCCCCCTTTGGAATTTGAACAAAGTGAGACAGAATGAAGATGCCAGTGAGCTGTGGATCCTAGAGCTGTATAATCATGTAAACACTGGGCTAGGGCCGTTATGGGCTCTTTTAGTAAATTCCCCCAGAAGTAGATCCTTGAGTTTCTTTGTGAGGTGGGCCCAGAAAATGCCGGTCAGGGAATGGGAAAGAAAGAAGGAAGGGAGCACGGCAGTCCAGCACATTTCCATGGTTGGCGATTGCAGCTTCACCTTGCTGGGGAACTCGGAGAGCCAGGATTGAGCGTGTGCCTTAGAGTTGTCTGGGCCAAAGGATGAGGGCCTTGGGGGTTTTATCCTCCAACTCTGGGCTGTTATTGGTTGAGAACTGCTCCCAGGGAGGTGGATTCCCTAGCACTTCTGGCCTGCGCTGGAAGAAAGCCCTCAGCAAAGAGTCATAGGTGCTGGCAGGGAAAATGTGGACTGTGGAGCCTGGGAGTGATCAGCACCGGGGGCATTTGTGTAGGGCAGACAGCATCACTACATGGGGCTTATAGGCAAGCCAAAGCTCTGATAATCGGATACAGAGATAAGAGAACAGAATGATGGAGAGAGAGAGGAAAAAACAATGAGAGAGAGAGAGTTTAAAGCATTTACCTTATAGAAGTGCCTTGGTTCCTTTCCTGCTTCAAACCTAATAGTTCAACTTTTCCTAGAGTCCCATGAAAACTGTATTTTTCCAATTACCTCCCGCATTTCCTTGAGCTGCTTTGAGTGGATTTCCGTTTCTTGTATGAGAAAGAAAGGATCTTCCTTTCCTTGCACCACCAGCAGTTGCAAAGATATAGAATCTCAGAGCATATATCCTAGCTTTCCCCTCATCCCCCTACATCAGTTAAGAGTTATTTTCGTTGCAAGCAAAAGATGATAACACTGATGAATTTAACAACAAAAAAGTACATCTACTGGAAAGATTTGAGGTCTGCAGGGATGGAAAGAGAAGCCACAGAATCCAGCTATGGACAGATAGGTATAAGGTCTCTGTGGCAGGAACCTCTCGGTCAGCTCACCTGGGTATTGCAACTGTAAAGGAGTGCCAGCCATATCTTTCATCATTGTCATCCATCACAATTCAGAGGCGAGGGCCCAGCTAACCAAACTCAGGTCATACAACCACTGCTGGGCTGCACTGGGCAGGAAGAGAAACTGCCTGAGAGGACTCTGCAGAGTGGGTGAGAATTCTTAGAAGAAATGCTGTCAGGAAGGAGGGATGGGTGCAGGATAGGAGGGAATACACACACTATACCTATGGATCTATAGATTCAGGCAACCTACTATTTAATGAGGGAATTAGAGATTATAACCCAGGGTAAGAAATGCTAGGGAGGAGGTATATACATACAAAGAACCCTGGGAGTTCAAAGAAAGGAGTAGCTGAGGCCAAAGAAAAGGCAGAAAGTTTTTCCTGAGATCCACATTCAACACACGTTCACTGGGTAATTATTATACACCAGGCAAGGTGTCCACTGTGACGTTTAAGCAGAGTCTGGAAAGATGAGAAAGAGTCCTTAAGTGGAACCTAAGTGTAAAAAGGGGCATTATGGTAGAAAGAAGAACATGTATAAAATCATGGAGGTGTGAAACAGCAAGGGCATGGAGCACCAGGTGGAGGAGAGAGTGTGTGGAGGAAAGAGTGGGAGAACAGGCAGGGTCTCAGGTCAGGATATCACAATGGGCTTTCCATGCCAAATTCATGAGACTGGATATGCCTAAAGGCAGTGGTCAGACACCAAGGATATATAATGCGCCATGGGATTGAGTCTAGAGAGATGCCTCTGGTGGACTGTGGTGAATGGATCTTGACCACATTGTGGGAGGGGCAGTAAAACTGTGGCCAGAAGGTCAGTTAGATGCCTAGAGCACTGTGCCACGGAAGACACGATGAGGGCTGATCTAACTCATGGCTTAGAGAGGGAAGGGTGACAATTATGAGAGAGATATGGAGGGTGAAATTTGCAAGACTTGGTCATCAGCTTTGGGGGATGGAAAGAGAAAAGAGAGAGCATTAATGGAAAAAGGTCATGGGGTGACCACACTCAGCAGTAATTACAAGGCTTTTCCTGGTTTCTCATTGTGGAAATGGAAGGTCTGGTCCATTCTTTCTTCCAGAAACGCAGGGGTCATCCATGGAGCTCCTGGATGGAGCTAGTTCTCTAAGCTCAGCCTGGTTCTCAGAGCTCAGCCAAGGAGTAAAGTACGCTGGGAAGGGTCTTGAGGAGGGAGAAGCGGAGCAAGACCAGGAGAGGGCTGACCATGGAAGTGGCCATGCTCTCCGTGTCCTGCTTTCTAAACTCCTTAATTTTCCATTCAGTACCTTCCAAACACTGATGCCAATATGATGCCTCAACTTTATCTCCCACCCCATCTTACGCATATATTGTACTCCAAACTACAGTCATTGCTTTTCTGCCTCCATACCTTTATTCAGCCCATTGCAACCATCCAGAAAGCCTTCCATATCCTCCAAGTTCCAACACCATCTCCGTCCTCCATGAAGCCAGGCAGATAGCACCCAGGAAATAAAAGGCCTCTAAGAAATACAATCTTGGCTCTTCTTCTGAGTAGCATGGGAAGTATGGTAAAACACGAAAAGCTCCCTGCTCTCCAGGCAGTCTCTTATCTCCAGAGGCCAAGAAGTAGGAAGATGGAGGCTGAGACACAGTAGACAGCATGTGCTGGGAAAGCCTCTTTTCAGAGTCAGGAGAGACAATCTGATCATCCTTCTACCTGACCCTACTTTAGAAGAGGGCAGCTCGAAGGAGGAGCCCATCCCCTCAGCTTCCCTATGAGAAGCGGGCACTTGGACTAATCTTTGCCAAGATTTCACATAATGATGAGTAGGGGAAGGAGGTAATAGCCCGTAAGATTCAAGGTGCTGTAGGCAACCAGAAACCAATTGTCTCCTGTGGTGGGGAATGGGCTAGAGGTTAGGCCTGACCAGGAGACTTCAGGGCATCCGTGTCCATATCTCGTGAAGCACTGCACGATGGCTGCATTGCAGAAGGCTCTGAGGCCGCCTTCTGGGCTGGAGTGGAGCCTGGGAGGGAAGTTTTTCTTGTTCGTTTCCAGCCCTGCTGCGGGCCGTAGATTGAACGGCTTATACTGATCGGGATCTTTCCTTGGGAGATCTCACAGATGACTTTTTCTTTCCCAGGAGACAATCTTCCAAGTAAGAGGGAGGTAGAATGAATACAGAAGCAAAGGTCACAGAGTCCGAGTCCTAGGCTTGTCATCCACCGTCTAGTTCTGTGGCTTAAGCCAAGTCTCTCAGCTTCCTCCTGTGTCAAATAAGCATGCCAAATCACTCACCTGATTTACCAATTGGCAAGGGTGCAAATAAGTGACAGTTGCAAATGTGGTTGAAAGAACATCATGCCAATAGATCTGGCTATGGCTGTTAAAGGCACCCCATTAGCAATTATCCAGATTTGACTGTGATTATAATTAACCTCTCCCCATAATTCTCTTGCAAAAAACATGCTTGTGTATATATGTGTCTATACACACACACACACACACACACACACACATATATATATATATATATACGTACATATACACACATGCACATATCTTGGAAGCTTTTCCATAGCCACTGATGTTCTTGGGTTTCAACTGAAAAGTATCCAGTCCTCCAAATAGCTCCCTGGGGGCACAGTCTGTTGAGGAGAAGGGCTGAGCGTTTTATCACTCTTCCTGTAGCAACCTAAATTTCCTTGGTCCTCTCCCAAGTGAAGTGAAACAGTCAGAGAAGAATGCTGGCTCAGCATTTCCATTTCTGTGAGGACGTGTGCCAACATGATATGGATCAGGGACCCAGGGGGTTTTCAAACCAATAATGCAAATGAAAATAAAATAAGTTTGGGCAAGCAGCCTGCTATGTTAATACTATGTTCAGTGTTATGAGCTACCTTTCCCTGAAAATTATTGCCCCTAGAGGTACTTGTTGGAAAACCAAAAATGGCTCTCCTGACTTGGAGATTTTAATCCTTCAGCTTGAAATCTACCAGATGCCAACATTTTCAGTGGAGTTTCTTCCAGCCTTCATTTGAATGTTAATTGCAGTCGTCCTTGTTTTTATCTCACCCTCTCCTCCATATTTCCACAATGTCTATTCTACTTCCCTGGCGTAGATTGAAATGTCCTGGGTAGAAACAGTTGTTCTCTGTCAGTGGTTTCTAAACATGTTGGAACTCTTTCCAAGTTGTAAAATCTCATCTCGCTCCCGACTCCTGGTTGCAGCAGTTATAAAGCAGGTTTTGTGAAGGGAAGTGGGCAAAGACAAGTAATTAGGCCCTAAATATATTTAACTTAAAAGTGAACCTGAAATGAAAGTTCTCTTGGCATGAAAAGTGAAAAATAATTAATTTTGCACTGTAAAAGATGAGGGGACGTCATGAGCGGTTATGAGGCCCTCTGGGGCAGCCCATCCCCTGCTCAGATAGAGAGCACCATCTCATCATTGTTCCCACATAAGTGGGGTAGGGGTGAGGGGGCATCCAGGGGCTCAGAGACCCTGGACAAGGTATGTGTTCTGGGGATGCTGGAGGGACACGCGCTGGGCAGGCCTGGTCACACGATTGGATGGAGCAGTAGGAGAAGCAGCATGTCTAAGGAGGGCTGGATGAAAATCCTGGAGGACTATTCTGAGCAGCCAATCAGGTATAGTCCTGGCAAAGAGAGAGTGGCCCAAGGAGGAATGGGGCAGAAAAAAGGACTCCAGTGGAGATGCCATTTTTGCTCTGCCCAGGGAGTAGCCGGATGGCTTTTACCAGGGACCTGCAAGAAGGACATGAGAGTGGACGGCTACCTTCCCCAAGACTGAAATGAATTTGTTTTTCTTGGTTGTACATGAGAGCCAAGGGTGGTATCAGGAAGAACCGTGGCTGGTAGGGAGGAACTTCCTAAGCTCCTCAGCAGACTGCAAGAAAACCCCAGGTGAGTGGGCTCTAACTGGTGCTCACATGAGTGGAGCATCAGGGAGTCTAGGAGCTGTACATCCTCACGATGGACGGGTGTGGTACGCCAATATGCTACTGGGGCAAAAAGATGGTGCGAAGCCCATCAAAAGTCAAAAAACTACAGATATTGCTGCCCATGCAACAGTTCTGGTGCAGAGTTTGCAGTACCTACTTTTTCTGAAATTACCCTACCCCCGTTCCCTTACTAACTATATCAGCTTTAGCAAGTTCCTCCAGCCTCAACTTTACAGCGGGGCTGATAAATAGCACCTACCTCATAAGGTTCTTTGAGGACTAAATAACATGTGTGAAATGCTTAGGACAATGCCTATCACCAAGTAAGTGTTCAATAAATATCAGTTGCTACCATTTGCTGTGAGGCAGTATAAAATTGCAAACTTTTATTCCTGAAAGAAAACCAAAACAGAGGATGCTAGGGTGTCCCGTCTTGTGATGAGACCCACCAGCACCACATCTCCTTTTTCTGGTGCTCCTTCCTCTCCCTTACATACCGTTATTCTCATTCTATGCCTTTTACTGGTTGTGTGAGAAAAGTCAAATCAGATTTTCCTGAGATTTAACTCATCCAGAAAGTTCAACTGGAAGATCATGAGTGAGATCATGGATATATTAAATATAAACGAAGAGGAAGTGTTTCCCCACTCAATACCAACCATTTAATGTGGCGTATTATGTGTCCAGCACTTTCTGGATTTTACCCCATTTCATCCTCTAAAAACTTTTCAGGGGGCCAGCCCAGTGGTGTAGTGGTTAAGTTCATGCACTCTGCTTCAGTGGCCTGGGGTTCATGGGTTTGGATCCTGGGTGCAGATCTACACACTGCTCATTAAAGCCATGCTGTGGAGGCATCCCACATACAAAATGGAGGAAGACTGGCACAGATGTTAGCTCAGTGACAATCTTCCTCAAGCAAAAAGAGGAGGATTGGCAACAGATGTCAGTTCAAGGCCAAACTGCTTCACCAAAAAGAAAAAAACTTTTCAGGATAAATATTATTATTCCTATCTCTCAGAGAAAGAGAGGAAGGAAAGAAACAAAGACTTGAAGTGGCTTGTTTTGTTTGTTTTGTTGGCCTCCACTAACCCCAAGTCACGTAGAGGACGCATGTGGTAGCAATTCTGAGTGGGCTAGTAAGAAAGAGCTGATCACTCAAAGAAAATCTTAAAGAGAGATAAGGCTTCCTCCTCCCTCTGCAAGAGCCAATCAAGTGGCAGCTTCTTGATAAGCTTTCTGTGACTCTCCTTGAAGACAGAGACTCTCCCTTCCTCCTTCTCCCCTGTGACTTGTCCATGTTTCTTGTGATGAGGAGGAGGTTGAGTTGTAACCTCTCTTGACAGGACCCTGAGCATCCTGTCAAGAGCATTTCCAGCACCTGGATGACACATAGCATATGAAAGGTGTTCAGTATTTAAATTGAATGAAGATAATGATCTTCTATATTTCATGGGTGTCCAAATAAAAGAAAACACTACTAAGTCTCCAGCCTTCTATATTCCCATCAGTTGGAATCCTAAAAGAAATAGTGGCTGGGTCCTTTGTGAGCAGAGTCTGTAATCCAGGTGGTAAGAAGTTAGAAGAAAGTTCACAAGTAGACAGACATGCCCACTGCTATGCAACGTGGTGCTTGAGGTGTTAGCTTATGCCAATAGACAAGGAAAAGAAATGAGGCTTACGGTTTGGAAAAGAAAAGACAAGCCACAATTTGCAGATGTCATGATTTTATGATTACCCATGTTAAAAAATTCCAAAGAATCTACAAACTATTAGTACTATTCAGAGAGTGTGTTAGGATTGCATAGAAAATCAGTCTCCTAAAATTAATAGTATTTTTATTCACCAACAATAACCAAGTTAAGAAACATAATAGGAAAAATAAGAAGGAGGAGGAGTCAGAGGAAGAGGAGGAGAAGGAGGAAGAGAGATAGACAGACCCATGAGGGAGGAAACAAATGTGTTTCTAGTCAAACCTCATTGTCTTTGGAATTGCAGGGAGGGATATAGAAATTTTTGACCAAGAAACGCACAGGGGCCCCTTGGCCATATTTCATCTCAAAACAAGGAAGACTTTCCTACCCAGGGAGAACCGCATAAAGGTCTTCAAGCTGAGTTGGCACAGAGAGAAGTGGACATGCAGTGAGTAGGGACTGAACTAGATGATCTCTCTGATTCCCTCCAGTCCTGAAACCAGCTTAGGATAAAACACTCCAGTATATTCAAGAGGACGACTATACGTACTTCATTACCTTATTTGGGGGCTGTTGTAGGCAGCCTCTAAGATGGCCCACAATAATCCCAGCCTCCTAGTATTTGCACCCTTGTATAATCTCCTCCCCTTGAGTGTAGACGGGACTTGCTGACTTGTCTCTAACAAATAGAATATAGCAGAAGTCATGAGAATGTCACATCCAGTATGAGGTTATAAAAAGACTACAGCTTCCATTTCGGGTGCCCTCTTTCACTTTTGCACTTGCTAGCTCTAGGAGAAGCCAGCTGCCAGGTTGTAAAGTGTCCTATGGAGAAGTCTGCATGGCAAAAAACTGAGAGAAAGGAATTGAGACGCTCAGTCCAATAGCCCAGAAGAAACAGAATCCAGGCAATAACTACATGAGTAAGCTTAGAAGCAGATGCTCCCCAGTCAGGCCTTCGGATGAGGGTGCAGCCCTGGCTAACAGCTTGACTCCAGCTACAGGAGGGACTGTAATTCAGAGGCACCAAGCTAAGCTGCATCTGGATTCCTGACCCACAGAAACTGTGAAATAATGAATGTTTGCTGTTTTAAGCTCCTGAATTTTGAGGTAGTCAAAATTCAGCACTAGATAACTGATACAGGAGTCTTTTTATATGTAGCTCACACCTTGAATTTATGCTTATGGTCAATAGCTTATGTTCCTTACATGAATTTCTAAGGTTCAAACTCCTAGAGTCCTTTCTATGACACTCATAATTTCTTTGGATTCTGGGCCTCACCCTCTTACAACTCAATTGGTTGGAAGTAGGAAGAAGGTACTACAGAGTCTGGCTTAACCTTGAGAGTTATACACTTTTCTTGGGTTGACTTCCATTCAGAAAACTACCTGGCCAGCTGGCATGTTCCACTTGCATGTTCTCTGGCCACACAGCTACAACTGTTAAAAGTACCAGTCAGTACCACCACTTGAAATTAGCCGTGACTCTGGGGTAGAACTGAGAAGGCTGCTCGTGGCCATGATTTGGGCATAGTTTGATGTTCACTGTCATTCTATTCAGTGGTACTGAAGTTCTGCTGACAACCTGGTGCTAAGGCAAGCATTTGGCCATGCAGAATATTTCAGTTCCCCAATACTCTCTCAGGCTGAGTTATGTAATGCTGTTTTCTCAGCCTGTAACACTCTTTTCCCTACTTCTTCACATTAGTTAATGCTTGTTCTTCACCTTTCATCTTAGATACCACTTCCTCCGTGATGTGATCCTGACCAATTAGCCTGAATCTGAGTTAGGTACCTATCCTACATTCTCCAATGATGACCTGTACTTCCCCAAGCACAGCACTTCTCACATTATATTATAACTATTTGATTATGAATATTTTTTCCTCACTAGATTTGAGCTGCAAGACAAGTTATCTTGTCTCTTTTGGTCACTGTTGCATCCTCAATGCCTAGCACTGTCTCTAGCACCTAATAATTGCATAATAAATATTTGTTAAGTGAATGCATACTTTGTACTCTTTGGGCCAAAAACTTGCTTCCAAAACTCACCCAAGCATCTCAGATCAAAACCTCAGAGAACAACAACCTGGATAAAGAATGTAAGCTATAAAAGGAAGTTGGAATGCAAAAGGACATATGTATTCCAAGGAAAGTGGAAGAATGAGACAGCTGTCCAGATAATATAAGCCATCAGACACACTTTGGCTACAATTCACTGGTTAATTCAGGTGAGAATGTTCAGTTGGCCTAAATTATCTGGATAATTCTTCATTTTGCCTTGGTCCATAAACTCTTTTATCTTCTTTACAATTGGGTAGTTGGCAAAGCTTGTCACTCCCAACAGAGAATGTGGACGGGCTCCAAGGCGCTGACCTTCCTCTTACCCAGTTTCATCCCTTTTAGTTCCGTTTCATTTCTTTTAGTTCCAGTTGGTTCCCTGGGTTAAGGGCTTCAGAACTGTTTAAGAGAGACTTTCTGTTTCGACCAATCTTACAGCTGAACCTCAGTGAGCTTCAGTGTTTGGTATTTGCTTTGCACATGATTCTGGCTTTGAGAATGTTGATGTCAAACTTTTAAATATGGTGGGAGGAAAGACTTTAAAATATTTTCAGAAAAATTCTTATTGATGTCTTAAATCTTCTTGTCTTTTTCAGTTCATCTTAAACCACATGACTGTACAAAACAACTCCCAGAAAATTTGCCATCCCTCAGCCTGTCTCTATGGAGAGAAATCATTTTGAACAAAAACGAATTAAAAATTCAATTGAAATGACTGGTTGAGCCAGTCAACAAGAGTAATAATAAAAAATTACCCCAACAAGACTAGTATGGATCCCACCTATATCAATTAGCTTTTCCTGTATAACAAACCGCCCTAAAACTTAGTGGTCTAAAACAACAACCTGTTATTTAGCTCACAATTCTATGGATTGACTGGGTGGTCTTCTGCTCTGAGCTGGCTCTGTTGATCTCTGCTGCTGGTCACCCGCATGCATCTGTAGTTAGCTGATAGGTCAGCTGGTGGCTGGATGATCTAGAATGGTCTCTCTTACATGTCTGGCAGTTGACAGGCTGTCTGCTGTGTCACTTTGGTTCTCCATGTGGCCTCTCATCCTCCAATAAGCTAGTTCAGGCCCATTTGCATACCAGTCTCAAGGATCCAAGCCCAGTAAGAGAAAGACAACTCCAATGGGTCATCAATTTTCATGTCTCTGCCTGTTTCACATTTATAATGCTCCACGTCACAAGGCTAACCAAGATTCAAGGAGTGGAGAAATGGATTCTGCCTCTTAATGGGCTATCGCAGGCGAGTGGATGTAGAGAGAGGGGAAGAATTGGTGGCCATTTTGACAATCTATCATAGTATCATTTCCATACAACTCACCTTGTTGGATCCTCATGGCAGCCCACTAAAGGAGCATTCATTTCCATTTTACAGATGAAGCCACTGAGGCACAGAGAGGAGAAATAGCACGCTCATGGTTTTACCACTGACAAGTTCAGAGCCAGAATTTGGACTCGGTCCTGCACTGCTCTGAAGCCTGCATTTCTAATCATTCTGCTTTGCTCAAATACCAGCTGGTTGCTAACAGGTTGCTAATCTGAAGTCGATGCTATTTTTTTCCCATGTATATAGGCGGCAGCTTCAGTCTGTGTTTATCAAATATTTTCAAAATATTTTGCAAAGATTATTTTCATTACCAGTTCAATAAAACCTCAAGCCCCAGATGTGGTTAGTCAGGCTCTCTTCTCCTGAACTTTCAAGCCCTGAGGCACTTTATGGTAATGAAACCTCAACTCCTCCATCTCCTCAGTGACATTCCTTCCTGCTTATAAACAGAAAGTATCTTCTTTTTTGAAGCCATGAAATTCTGCTGCAGGTTCCATCCTTAGAAGAGACAACTCAGAAGCTCCGGGCTCGTTCCCAGCCTAGCTCTTCTTTCAAGACTAAGAGGGAGCTCAGCGCCACATTCAGTGGGCATGAGAGCCCTTCAAGTTTAGACAAATTATGAACTGCACAAAAATGAAACCAGAGCCACAGCGAGCAGTGCCTCAGAGCTGGTGCCTGCTCAGTCCCTGCAAAGGTGGACTTTCTCCATTTGTTATTTCTGCTCCTCCTTCTTCCTTCCATGGCTCTCCCTTCCTTACAGCTGCCCCTCGGCGGCTCCCTCACCTGCACCCTCTTCCTCATTAGAGCTCTCCGGCTTCTTACTTCTCCCATTTCCATTTCTTCTAATCCAAACAGCCTTTGCTCTCCATCCCATGCCTTTCTTTGGCTGAGGACTGCCATTTAGCAATAGAAATGGATGCCAAAGATGCCTTTGGCTGCAATTTGAAAAGATGGAGGACCCATGAGGTGAATTAAATGCACTTGACGAATCTGGTCACGGTTTATTTTGAGAGAATAGAAACACATTATTTTTTACTTACATATATTCTAATTCCGCTCTGAAGTTTCCCATTGAGTAGGAATAAATTTATCTTCATTTGACAATTTTATGACCCAAATCAGCCAGCTCTGTCCATTTATCTGATTTAAAATGCAACCAAAGGACCAGACTGCTTTAACAGAAACCTGAGTGTGGCCGACAGTGCCTGCCACAGCATAGATTTTTCATCATATGCAGGTTTCCCAGCGTGGCTATCAGGGCCTCCCGGTTAAGCTTACCTCTTGAATGACCATTATTCAGCAATAGCAAATGATTCAGTAATGAAAACAAGTGCTTGATTTTTTTTTCTTGTTAGATTTATTAAAGCTCCTGAGAGGCTGTTTTTATAAAACCCAGCCCTTAGAGTGGCTGACCTTAAAAATGTGTTTATCTAAGCTATATTCCTCAAAACATTGACCAACATGATAAATAATTTATTTAATGTTTCCTTAAATATTATTTTGTTTGGTTTAAACCCAAAGTAGAAACTTCTTCTCCCCAAAAGGAACACTGTCTCATTTTTGTATACAGTGGAAACATTTGGGGACAAATAAAAGAAATATAATCTTTTTCACAAATTTTGGCTTCCTAAGAGAACGCTGGTTAATCCAGGGGCTGTGGAATAAACGTTGTGACGTTTGGATGTTAAATTAGAAGCTGGGACTTTGGTTGATGGTTACATGCTTATTTTGAGCATTTCCTTATAGAGGCAGGAAAATAAATATCCACAAATAAAAACAGCAAGTTGGGCACAAAGGAATAATCAATAGGAAAATGCCACCCACCCAAGCCACGAGCAAGACAGGGGCTGTGTTTATGTTGACAAAAGTTTTTTCCAGAGATTTTGTAAATCCAGAGCTTGGCTATATTGGAACCGTCCTTCAGGAGAACTTGCTTCCTGAACTCACATCCTTCAGGAAGTGGGAACACCCTGATTCCCACTTCTTCTGCAGAATTGTCCCTTAATCTATAAGACTAGAAATCACAGAATTCCTACCCCTGGATCACAGCGGCAGCTCCTGATATACGCTGGACAATCAGATTCATTCTCTGGGACTCTGATTGTTCACATCGCACTTGGGCTCGACCTAAACCGATTATAATCCTTGGGAATTTGTTTTTATAAGAAACAGGAGGAGAAGAGGCCTTACTCTTTGAGTCTCGGAACTAGCAGCAAGTCAGAGGCTGCCTGGGAACAAGCCTGAATACAGAACAGGAAGAGGAGGCCACTGGAGAGGCACAACTGAGCCATGGAGGCAGGGCATTCTGACTATGCTGTGTCAACTCCTGAAGCCAGCCCAGCCTGACCATAAATCTCCCTCTTGCTTAAGCTGGCTGGAAACAGGTTGGCATGTCACCCTTAATAACCCAAAGAGTCTTTTTTTACCAAAGGCTGTTTTGTTGTTTGTTTTTTTTTTAAAGGTTGGCACCTGAGCTAAAAACTGTTGCCAATCTTTTCTTTTTTCTCGGCCTTTTTCTCCCCAAATCCCCCCAGTATATCATTGTATATTTTAGTTGTGGGTCCTTCTAGTTGTGGCCCAAAGAGTCTTGACTTATCCAGTGAGTCAAGGATAAGACACAAGTGGCCCTCAGGGCATATTTGTTTGTTTGTTTCTCCCTAACTTTCTGTTGGTAATTTAGGTTTATGTCTATCTTAAATTCTAGCTTCAGAGTTGCATATAATTCCGTTCACCCTTCTGTTTTTTGGTGAAAAGTTCCCTGTAGGAACAGGGACTCAGGACGCCTAGGTGAGATTCTCACAGGGAAGAGCGAGATGAAGGTATCCTATAACAAGCAAGTCCCTGAAAGCATTCTTGCTGATTTCAGAACGTATCTTCAGATTAACATTAAATGGGTGTGTGCTCAACGTCCTGGGAATTCCTACACTTTAAATAGAATTATGAAACTAATTATGAAACTAGTCTGTGAAGGCTCATTTTGGATCCAGGTGGAGACTTACTTGGCCCCTTAAAACTATCTCTCTTTGAATGATTACTATGTGCCATGCATTGTGTCAAGTGCTTTGCATGTACAGTCTCATCAAAACCTCCCACAATCCTATGTGGTAGATACCATTACCATCCCATTTCACAGATAAGGAAGAGACACTCAGAATGGTTCAGAAATTTGCTCGAGGTCACTCAGTTAATGAGTTGTAGAGGCGTCTATACAGGAGGAGAAGTCTATTTTCCTATCCTCGAATATGGGCTGGCCTCAGCACTTGTTTGGATCAATAGAAGGAGAAAGAAGTGATGTTCTGGGACTCCTGAGCCCAAGCATTAAGCTTCTATTTTTTATCTCTTAGAGTCCAGACCCCATGCCATAGGGAATTCCAGGCTAGATTGGCAAACCATTAGGGACCCTGGAGGATAAGTGGCTATCTTGAATGTTCCAGCCCTGACCAAGCACCCAGCGAAATGCAGCCTCATGAAAAACTCCAAGCAAGACCAGCAGAAGAATCGGCGCAGCTGAAGCCCAGCCAAGGCACAGAATTGTGAGAATTAACAAATATTCTCATTTAAACCATCATGTTTTAGGATGATTTGTTATGCAGTAATAGACAACTGACAAACTTACTTCCCAGGGTTGTTGGGAAGGTTACCCAGGCTAATGTGTTTAAAAGCAAGAACACCTAGAACAGTGCTTGGCATTCACACATCCAGAACACGTTGACTGGGCAAGTACTTTGTGCCCAACACTGTTGGAGGCAATTGGGAAAGTGAGGAGACAAAGTCCCTGTCCTTTTGGGGCTTACATTGTCAGAGGAAGAACAATAAATATGCAAAAGTCAATGACCTAGTGTCAAGTATTGATTACTGCTGTTAAGAGCTGCTACCCAGCAACTCGGCTTTGCTGGTGTGTGCTGCTGATTACCCTTGCTTCACGTTCATGCCTTCAGACATCACATGACAGTGAAGCAGGGTAGAAGGTGGGGCCTGAGAGACAGAAGTACTTTAGACGGTGTGGTCACAGTAGACCCCGCTGTGTGGGAGATCTGAGCAGATATCTGAATGATGTGAGGAAGTGCGTCTTCCCCAGTATGCTCATGATTCCTATAGCTGGCCCCATTCCCAGAGCCTATTTTAATTATTTGTTTTCGTCTTGTCTATCCTCCTTGACAGAGAGCTCTCATGGGCACACGGAGGCGTTTCTCGCTCAGATCCTCTGGTTTGAGCAGTGGTTGAGCACCAGAGACTGACTGTATGAATGCATGTCATGATCACCCACTACTCAACACTGTGGTTAAAGTCACTGAGCTAAGAAGCATGCCCAAAATATAGCAGCTACCTTCTGCAGGAGACATGCACAACACAGCCTAACTTCCCAATCCACTGATAAGTTTGCTGGTGACTCACCTGTCATGTGACCCCACACTCAGCCGGAGGAAGCCGTCCCTTCCTAGGGCTCAGTCGCTGGGAACAGCTACCCTCCTCTCACACACACCTGGGCCGAAACCTCCATATCAACCAGAAGGGAAATACCTGTACATACCTACACCTCCCTTGAGCTGAACCCTTACAGAACCTACTCAGGTGCAGGGCATGAGATCTCTAGGGATGGGGATACCCTGGGGGGCCTGGGCTCTCTCTCCTCCTTCACCCAGCAGCCAAATTGCAAGTTCCAGAGAGGACTCGGAGGGAAGGAATCTTGACGGAGCCGAGGTTTCTGCCCAGCAGCCCCACTCCCACCTCATCTCCGACTGAAAACAGCATCCCAGTTTGCAAAACACCACATCAATTTCAAATAAAGCATCTCGGTTGTGCACAGTCACAGGCCACTGGGGTGTGCTTCCCCCTCCACCCTTCTAAATCAACCCCTCTTTATTCTTCACCAGACCAGAAAGCAGTAGGGCGACTTGTCCTCTGAGCAGCTCCACATTCCACAAAGGGGCCCTGGTATTTGCCGCTCTGGGAGAGAAAGCCCGTCACAGGCCTTCCCCGATGGAGCCCTCTCTCTCTCCGCCTCTCCTCCAGCTGCTCCTGGTTCAAGCCGCTGCCTGCCCCGGCTAATAATGCCTTGTCACGCAGCGACAGAATTATGGTCTCACACTGGTTTCACATGTCACAAATAATTGCGCTCCTTGCGCATCATATTGAAGTTGTCAGGACTCTCTTACGCCTATAATTTGTGTGAGTTGATCATACTTTAGTAAATCAGCAGGTCATGACCTGTGCCCTTTAGCCTCAGTGGCTGGCTGAGAACGACCTACAAATCTCGTGACAGGGACAACAGAGAGGGTATGAACTGTTCAATTGCTCGTGTCTATCAGCTGCCATGGAGAAGCGCTCTTTCCTTTCGCCATCACTTTAAATGGACTAATGGCACCCCATGTCATCCTGTCTTAATTTCTTCACATCTGTTTTTTTCCCTCTAGAATTTTTTTTAAGCACTTTTGGATATTTCTAATTTTTTTTTCTTTACCACAAGACATTTTGGTGCCAAACCCAAGTGTCTTTCTTCCATGTGTTTTAAATAAAACACTCCAGTGTCTGTGATAAACCAGCAGACCTCACTCTGTGTCCAGCCCAACTGAATAATATTTCCATCTCACTCCAGCAATGGTTAAATCCCTCTGGCAGCTTTATGAGCTCCTTTGCTCACACTTTATTGGGTAACACGTTCACAAATAGTGTTCCCAAGCTTTTGTTTTCATTAAGGTACAACATGTACCATCAAGTTGCATTTAATTCACTGCTTTGTATTTTATACACAGTTTAGCTGACCAAGGCCTTCACTATCTAATACTAGAAAGAGGGTAATGGAGTTCAAACTGCTTTTATTACTCGAGATTTTCAATAATTGGCTTCTGAAAAACATCAGTGGAAAAGAAGAAGATGATCAAGTTCTGGCCAGACTGATGCTCTGCAGATACACTGGGGAGAGGTCAAGAATAAAACGGCTTTGTGTGGGTCTGTCTCCAGGAAAGCTGTTGTAAGTTGGATGCCCAGAGAGTGGCTAGCTCCCTCTTTGGTTTAAGAAAGAGAAGAAGATGTCATGAATGTGGACGTGGATGTCCACTCTGGTGGCTTCCCATTCTTTGACAAGCTACCCCATCCCTGCAGAGAAGTGCCAGTGGACTTGCAATTCCAAAGGCAGATGGCAACATCTGACTTCCCATCCTTAGATGCCAGGGAGTGAGGACCATGCCTTCTGTTGGCCAATAGCAGGTGTTGGGTCAATGGGTGAAATGGAACCCAAAAGGAGCGAAGCTCTTACTCCACAAGGTACAAGGCATGCACATCTAATTTCTGAAGGCATCGACTGAGAGGATATAAACCAAGGATTATGAGCAGCACACACAAACAACACAGAGTTGCTGTGGAGGACACAAAGCAAGTTGCTTCACTGTTTTGGTGTCTTTATCCCTCACCTCAGTCGTCTTGTTCATAGGCACAGCCCAGCGATGCTTGTCAGCACTCGAAGGCATTTTGCTTTTGATTCAATTTACAGACTGCTGATCACCAGGTTGGGGCAAGGCAGTGGGGTGGGAATGGGGGTGGGGAAAGAAAATGGAGTGTCCAGCTCACAACCACAAACCTCCAAAGGCCCCACTTCCAAGGTAAGTTCAATGCAAACGTGAACGGCCGTGGGCAGTAGATTTCCCCTTCAGCTCTCGTTGCTGAGAGAGTTTAGCGGAAAGTTGGACAGTTAGGGGTTGAAATCACAGCACTACCTCTTACTAGCCTGGTGACCTTGGAAAGTTACCTCAGCTCTCTGGGTGTCAGTTTCCTTGTGCGTACGGTATTTGGCACACTGAAGGTGCTGAGCATATCTTAATTTTGTCTCAGTCGGGATTCTCATTTACGAGCAAAGCAGCCTAATGGCTAACTTAAGCAGCAAATGAATTTGTAAGGAAGATATTGGGTGGCTCATGGAGTCTACAGGAAGATTGGAGAACTAATATGAAAACTGAACCAGAACCAAGGGAGGCTGGAGAGCAAACAACACGGTTGAGGTTATGCCTTGAGCACTTCTGGTGACGATGCTACCCCTGACCCCACCACCACTTGGTGGTGCCATTTGGTGCCACTGCTCTACTCCAGACTTCTCTATAAGCCTCTCCTTTATTCCCTCCAGATTCAAAGTCCCAGGGAGTACCTCTGAATGGCCAATCCCAGATCACATGGCCACGGCTGAGCTGCTAAAGGACGGGAAGAGAGAATATACTTAGAAACCTTGGAAGATGCTCACCACGGCTCAGTGAAATTCTTCGCCAAGGATTCTCTTCGTTCTCATTCTCTACATGGAGCTGGGCGAGGGGAGAGTTCAGGCTTCAGGTCTTACTCACAACAACTTTAATATAGTACATTTTTTGGCTTCCTTTTCAACAAAGAGGAGGGGAAAACCTGCATCCAAGCAGGCTGATTGGCTTGTCCAAAGCCACTTAGAGTACAAGTGACAGTGTTTGCAATGAAAACTCACACGTCTCTTATTCCCATTAAATTGTGTCCATACTAGCTCATGGAGTGGTTATGGAAAAACTCCAGAAGAATGAGTGGAACCATGGCTTCCCATAGGAGCCATGAACACCAGCTACCACGTGGAAAGTCATTTTTTACTTCTGTATGTGTCACTAGTGAGACAGAACTTTAATGAAGTGCCTGGCTGGAGAAGCAAAATGGCGACTTGGCCAAGTCTATGGATAAAGAGAGAATGAAAAAATTATCTGGAAGATTCAGTCGCATACTCTATTACTGAGTGGTTATGTTTTAGGCACTCAGCTAAGTGCTTTTGTGGCTTTATTTTACTTAACAGTCAAAATAAATCAGTGAGATGGCTATTACTAAACCCATTTTACAAATGGGGAAATCTAGGTCCAGAGGTTAAGAGCATGTGGAATAACACAGACGTGGCACAAAACCTGGGCCTCAGAGCTTTGCTTTCAGAGCAGAACATGCCCAGATGTCTCTGGGTGGTGATGGCATGTAGAAAGGACACAGGAATCTCAGGGCCCAATACCGTGGGTACTTAAGCGATGCCCGATCATCTCATAATCACGAAACCAGTATTGTTTGGGCCGAGGGATCGAGAGACAAAAAGCTGAGGGATATTTCATGATCTGGAAACTTTCAATTCCTTTAATATAAAAATGCTCGACATAAATTTTTAAAGATGTAAGGATTCAGAGGTTGCAGGAGGCCAAAGAAGATTAAGAGCTTCTTTCCCCAAATGAAGTGCATAGTGTATCCATTACGGGGCATGGAGATTCCCGCCCCCCCCCCGCCCCCACCCTCTCCACTTAATAGGGAAAATGCTGAAAACTTTGAAGAAATGCATTCTTTGTTCTTTAAGTTCCATGATTAATTAGGTATAAGCCATGTTTCAAAAAGTTTCGTCATTTATTTGTAATTCTCCCCAGAGCATGTACAGTAACTTGGCTCCGAACACAGATTGCATTGCAAATGCTACTCATATGCTGGAACTTTTTATGTTTCCTTCTCTTCCCTTCTCTGCTTTCCCCTGTAATACTCGACTCAAAGAACAAAGCTGGATTCCACTCCAAGAGCACACCCTCCCTTGCCTATCCATAACCCCCAGAAGGGGGACTGCAACTGGAAACAGCCAGGGGACAGCCTCGTAACCCTACACAGATGCACCTCTGGGGTTGCTCCAACCTCCAGTCAAGCAAAGACATGCATCTGCTTCAGGACCATCTTCATCTCTCCATCTCCAGACACCTTCCCTCCCCAGGAGGAGACCCCAAGTATAAGCCAGTGAGCAATACATTGTAGTGGTAAAAGTGTGGAAACCAGCTATAGGGGTCTGACTCAACTCTTGGAGCTTCGTTTTTCTTATCTGTAAAATGGGAATAGCCAGCCCTAGTGGTCTAGTGTTTAAGATTCACCACGGCCTGGGTTCGTTTCCCAGTCAGGGAACCACACCACCCATCTGTTGGTCGTCATACAGTGTGGGCTGCATGTTGCTGTGATGCTGAAAGCTATGTCACCAGTATTTCAAATACCAGCAGGGCCACCCATGGTGGACAGGTTTCAGCAGAGTTTCCAGACTAGATAGACTAGGAGGAAGGACCTGGCCACCCACTTCCAGTTTCACTCTGCTGAACACTGGGTCACTAGCAGTCAGAATCAACCACACCACACCACAGAAAACAACAAAATGGGGATAATAATAGCTTCCGAGTTCCATTGGGTCAATCCTAGGGTTAAATAGGATTCAGTACAGTGCTTCATTCAGAGTATGCTTTCTATGAATGTTCACTATTATTTTTATTATTGTCAGTTTGGTGCAACTCTCCCCACCAAACACACACATACACACACACACACACACACACACACACACAGATGGTTCCTTCTTGCCTTCTGTCTGACTCTCTCACTCGCTACTGAGGCAACCCCTCACTTTGGAATATCTTCATGTCCACGTCTTTGCTTCTCTTCCCGCTTGTCAAAGCTCAAATCAAACACCACCACCGCCTCCTAGAGGGCTTCACCAGTAGCCCCAGGAAGAACCAGTTATTTGCCCTATGCTCCCAGTCCTCACTTTGCAGACTGTTAGAGCTCATTAGACACCTTGGTCGCTCTTAGGGTCTGTGCAGTCCAGGCTGAGGCCCAGTCTCAGTGAACTTCATCTGCCTGGAGTTGAAAGTGTGTTGAGTTGATTCACTGGGTGTATTAGTTCCCTAGGGCTGCCATAACAAGGTTCCACAAACTGAGTGGCTTAAACGACAGGAATGTATTGTCTCACAGTCCTGCAGGCTAGAAGTCCAAGATCAAGGTGTTGGCAGGATTGGTTCCTTCTGAGGGCTCTGAGGCAGAATCTATTTCAGACCTCTCCTAGCTTCTGGAGCTTTGCTGGCAATCTTTGGCGTTCCTTGACCTACGGAAGCATCACCATGATCTCTGCGTTCATCTTCACATGGCTGTCTCCCTGTGTGTCTGTGTATCTCTCTGTCCAAATCTGTTCTTTTTATAAGGACACAATATTACCGGTTTAGGGCCCACTCTAATGACCTCACCTTAACTTGATCATCTACAAAGACCAAATCTACAAATTTCCAATAAAGTCACATTCACAAATACTGGGAGTTAGAACGGAACATCTTTTTTGGATGGACACAATTCAACCCGTAACACATAATTCCACCCACTAGGAGTGGGTGAGTAACAACTCTAAGGCCATGCTTGGAGTCAGAGGGTAAGTCAGAGCCCCACAGGTTCATTCTGCTCCTAATCATAGCAGGCACAGAGCACCAGGAATTCTGGGAGGGTCTCGCCATAGTAACACCCAAGTCTGTCTTTATCATCAAACTCAGGCTGCTGGTTCTTTAGCCCAGATGCCACAACAGAGTACCCGGGAATCTTAAAGACAGAAACAAAACAAAGCAAAGCATAAAACAACGATACTGGGGTGGGGAAAGACAGAATCAGTCTGTCTTCAAGCCCTGTTTTTTTAGGTGCAGCCAGGGTTGAAAACCCCTGTACTAGACTAAACATGCAAACAACCCATGTGGTTTTCCCCGGTCGAGCCCAAGAGGTATTTCTTGTTTGGGGGTTTACAATGTACTCAGGCTGTTTAAATGAATCTTAAAAAATTCAACTGGCCTCTTGTGTAGAATTCTATAAAGAATACAGAATGCTAAAATTCTCCAGATGGTTGAGATTAAGGAGAAATACATTCTCTCCTAAAATATGCAGCCGTCACCTTATTGTTGGACTGCTTTGGATAGGACCAACTCTTGCCCAAGTGGAGAAGTGTAGGCTAAGGTTTCAGCCTCATGTAGTTATAAATGCTTTGAGATCCAAGAAGGAAAGATTTTATGAGTGAAGACACTATGGTTGGCTGTTCCCATGGTGGCCAGAATGATATTCCAGGCTTATACTCAGTCTGGCTAAATGGTTCAGCGTGGACTTGGTGTTATTGGTGCCAGGTGTTTTGATGGAGAAATGAGCTGCTGCATGAGGAGTATTAAGACCTTTGGACCCCGTGGCCAAGTGATTAAGTTCACACGTTCCACTTCAGCAGCCCAGTCTTTGCTGCTTGGGTTTCTGGGCATGGACCTATACACTGCTCATCAAGCCATGCTGTGGCAGCGTCCCACATAGAGAAGCTAAAA
This sequence comes from Equus caballus, assembly GCF_041296265.1. Lineage (NCBI taxonomy): Eukaryota > Metazoa > Chordata > Mammalia > Perissodactyla > Equidae > Equus > Equus caballus. The sequence continues at coordinate 19,182,739 of NC_091684.1, forward strand.
TGACCTACAACTAGGAAATACAGCTATGTCCTGGGGTTTTGGGGAGGGAAAAAAAAGAGGAAGATTGGCAACAGATGTTAGCTCAGGGCCAATCTTCCTCACAAAAAAATAATTTTTAAAAAGTGTAAGTCAGGTTGAAAAAAATAATAATAATGACAGCTAACACGCGAGCATATTGTGCATCTGATGGTTATGGCAGCAATGCCCTTACTACTACTAAATTTTTATACCAATTTTCTAACTGCCAAAATTCCATTTTGAATATTTGGCTACTTGAATGGCTACCTTCTTCCGTCTTAGAAATATGAATACGAGGAAGATTCTTTGGAAATTACACGCATCTGTATCTGGGACAGGGTTAGAAGGACAAAAGATGCCTAAATTGGTGCTTCAATCTTTGGTGAACTGAGGTTCAGGTGCCTGCGAACGAGTTCTGGGAAACAGCAAAATAATGGCACATAGGCCCTACAAAAGGACTGGGAAATTACTCATTCTGATCAAATTCGGCTTTCTTATTTCAGAGGGAATTGGGGGAGGAGGAGGAGAAGAAGAAAACGGGAAATTCAGTTAGGACTGACTGCACGGTTAGGTGCAGAGCCAACAAACCTGGAGGACGTCAATGATACCTACGGCTCTGCCATCTTCACTGTGATGCATATAATAACACAAACCATAGCTCATCAACTGCCACAGCTGGCCCTCAGTCGGATTACCCCGGTCACAGCAGAGTGGGTCCAGCAGAAAGGAGAGGAAGGTACAAACTTTCCCTGGGTCACATGAGTGACATTGGTGAGTTTCGGGACCAAGGAGCCGTCCTCTGCCAAGAAGTTGATCTCCAGTATTTATTTGGGTGCAAACCAAAGTAGGATAATGGGAAAGGAGGTCCTTCATGTAAAAGAAACTCAAAAGCTTTACAGACTGAATTAGGTGTAATCCTTATGGGATCCCTAACAGCTCATAAATAACTTTTAATGAGATTTCCAGCAAGTAAAATAGCACGTGAGGGAAAAAGTATTCTTTTTTTATTTTTGTTATTTTGTTTGCAATAAAGCACATACTTCATATCGTTGTTTTCCCAACCCATAACCAAAAGAAGGGAAATCATTTCAATAAGAAGAGATTAGTACTGAAAATATTTAATTAACTGATAGGGACAGGAAACGCTTGACTATGTCATTGAAAATTCTTGACATTGACCACTAATCTATGGAAACTTATAGAGCTGAGTCTAAAGCATGTTCCGGAGTTAAGCAGAGAAATAAATCAAGGTTTGCAAATGTCATTTAAGTTTTCACCTGTCCCACGATTCAAAATTATTGGCTTCCCAATGAAAAGCATATGTTGTGTCCCTTGCCTGGGGAGTAGTAATGAAGTGAGGCAGACACTCTCCAGCTCTCCCTCCCATCGTGCCCTCTCGATTTCCCATTGAGTGAAAATAATTACTGTATCCTTAAGGGAGCGCTTCCCTGGCTTCCCTGGGTCTGGTCCCCCGATAAGCACTGCCATGCTGGCTCCACGAGCCCTGCCCTTCTTCCTTGAGGGACCACGGTTTGATTTATGAGAAAATAGTTGGCAAATTGCGATGTCCATCTTGATGGATGACATCATTTGGACCATTTTGCTGATCACGTATGACTACCTTTTTTTGTTTAGCCCAGTTGCAATTGATCCACAGCTCCAACAGCTGAAGAAGGAAAAAAAAAAATAGCAATTGCCTTTTCTTGGAGAGGTCACCAAGCAGAAAGGGCTCTGGCCTTTTGTTCCCTTGAATCCTACAAGTCATGTTCAAGCCCTTTACGAAGAGCTCACATAGACGTTATCTTAGATGATGCAAAGGAAGACTCTTGGAGGTGGGCAAGACAGGTACGGTTCTCCCTATTTGGAAGATGAGAAAGTGAAATTCAGACAGACTGAGTGCTTTGCCCAAAGTCACACAGCTAGTCAAAATCAGGGGTTCAAATCTTGGTCTTTTCGACTTGAAAGCAAATGCTCACTTCTCTTTCCATTGCCTCTCAGTGGAACGCGGAGGTACATTTAATGACGAAAGCACATTCCCCCTGTAGTAGGCTCTTCGGTCCCACCTTCGTCTTCTCCGGTCATTGCAGTAGCTTCTCTGGATCTCTACTGTCCTCCTCCCCATCTCTTCTCCTCGCTGTCACCAGCATTACAATTCCACAAAAACAAATCCAATTACGTCCCTGCACTGTTCCCACCATTCTCTATTGCTCATCTCTCAAAACTTTCCAGCCTCGTCCTCTCTAACAAGAAAGTTATAGAGGTGTGGGGTGGAGGCCAAAGCTGTCGTCTTCGAATTTCTTTGAAACTTTTTTGAAATCCCGTGCTTTATCCTAAATTTTAATATGGATTCTTTTGTTCTACTCAATACATCCTTGTTTGTTTTCACTTAGAAACAATGATTTTTTTCTAAAATTCTTTAAGTACAGTTGATGCCCTGGAAATCTGCCTCGTGCTCAGCCCATGGCTTTGTGCCCTCCCTAGTACATCTCCTAGTTTGAGGAGCTAGACCCCAGGGGATCAAGGCCAGGGTGTGGCATAGACTGTAAGGCCCTTGGAAAGCTGGCCTTACTTTCCTCCCAGCCTCATTTCAACCACTCACCCCCAGATCCCTTACACTGCTGCCACGTTGATCTTCCATACTTAGTATCTTTGCACATGCTGTTCCCTCAGCCTGTAAGTCTCTTCCCCCTTTACCTGGAAGCCCCCAGCATGCATGGCTTGTGCCCCAAGGAGGTGATTGTGGTTCTATCACCTGCCCTCCCATTCATGGTGGCAGTTAACCCTTTGGATCCTAATCATTCATGTGCTTGTCTGTCTTTCCCCACTAAATTAAGTGCTGTCACCCATCATCTCTATCATCACATACCAGTGCCTAGGATACTTGGCACAAATAAGGCAGGAGATAAATGCTCGTAAAATGAATGAAGAGATTTGTTTTTGGAACCTAGCCCAGTCTCAGTTGCTTATATTGTACAGTTTATAAGAGCTTCCACACACTAAAAAAAATCTAGTGTGCATTTTTCTTGGATGCCTGGTGCATGTTTATGCCACAAAGCAGGCAGAGCAACTCCAACTTACCTCATCCCCTTGCCACAACTTAGAGGCGAACTCTGGACACTGGACTTGGACTGCCAGGGCTCCCATAGCCCCCTCCTCACCAGCTCTGAGTGAGTGACGTCCATCTCCCCGTCTGTAACAGGGGATGATGATGGTACTGTTGAGAGGCAGCATGCTGTGGTGGCGAAGGGCGTGAGCTCTAGAAATAACAGCCTCGGTCAGGGATTGGAAAACTACGGCCTGAGGACCAAATCCAGCCCACACCTGATTTTGTATGGCCTGTGAACTAAGAACGGTTTTTATAATTTTAAACGGCTAAGAAAAAATCAAAAGAATAAAATAATATGTTGTGACACGTGAAAATTATAGGAAATTCAAATTTCAACGTCAATAAATGAAGTTTTACTGGAGCAGTCCTGCTCACGTGTTTCTATATTGTCCATCGCTATTTTTGCACCACAACAGCAGAGTTGAGTAGCTGTGACGGTGACCAGTCAGCCGGCCAGTCTCCGAATACTATCTGACCCTTTACAGAAGAAGTTTGCTGACCCCTGACCTAGGTTCAAATCCCAGCTCCCCCCTTACGAGCTCTGTGACCTTGGGAAAGCTAGTTAACTTCTCTATGCCACAGTTTGCTCTAGTGTAAAATGGAGATACCAATAATCTCTGCCTCACAAGGCTTTATGAAGTTAATAAAGTACTTGGTAAGGCCCCAGTAAATGTTAGGTAATGTTACTAAGCTACCTTCCCAGAGGGCTGGGACTTGCCAAGTAGCAGAGTAGGGTGAGAAGAGGGTGCTGCTGCTAGCAGTGTGGAGAGTTCCAACTTGATGTAATTGGAGAGGCTGAGACTCAAGTTGTGAGCCAACGGAGGTGAAGGAGGAAGCCAAGGGCCAAGGTGTGGACACCCAGGACAGTGACGGTGTTCACTGTCCCAAAGGAGCAGGACAGGATCAAGGCTGGGGTCACAAAGTCAAGAGTTCCAAATTGGGTTTAGGTGGGACCAACGCAGAAGCCAGTGTGGAACAAGCTAGGGGTGGGAGTAGAGGGTTCTGGAAGATTCCCCAGATCCCAGAGGGCACTCCACACAAGGGTTGGCTTAAAGGGACAGGCATGTCGTTCCGATCTACCAATGAGGAGACAGAAACTCTGAATGGTTAAATGGCTTTCCCAAGATAATACAACTTGTAAATGACATTTTAATCCTAAATACCAGATGCCCAAACCAGGGCTTTTCCCTCCACTGTGCCCTGCCAACTTTTCTACCCAATGCTTTAGGTTCAAATCTTTCAGTGACCCATTGAGTTCACCCAATGGTGAAGACCACTGAGTCTAAGGGAAAAGAGCATCTCTGTTGTCGTGTCGTTCTGATTTTTTCCGAGAACAGACAAGTCGTAATTTTTTTTAAACCATTGAGCATGAATTAAATGTGCCTTCTCCCTTTCCACTGTTACAGTCCTTGCTGCTGTGTGCAGCGGGCACGTGCTCTGAAGATGCAGATTTTCAGCAAGGCCTCTGACGGGGCCTCCAGCCTACAGGCGCGTTTCTCTGACATGGTTCAGTGACAACCCTGCAAATGGCAAATTGTTTATGATTTGAGAACAGCAAGAATCCAAGACGCATTGAAAGAAGAAGTCGGGAAACAAGCAGCGTAAGAAAAGCAACAGGTAATTCAAGGATCCAGGCCAAACATAAACCTATAGATTTCAATAGACACCTGATAAAAATGTCTTTATAATGTCTACATGTCTTCGAAAGAAGGCTCCAGAACCAGGGCTCCTCTTATTTATTATTCCTGACAAATGTGATTGCCAAAGAAGATTGAGTTCAGAAAGGCATTCTGCAAGGGCAGGGTGAAGACGATTCTGCTTCAGAGCCTGGAGACACAGAATGTTTTTGCCGCTCAGTCGAAAGTGAGGACTCTTGTTTATTTGACAATTTTTCTTCCTTGGACATTGTATTTAAACAAGTGTCTCCTTTTGGTCCAGTGTTTCTTCAAATTTATTTATAGAAGAACTTTTCCTTCCCCCTTCCAATCTGTTTTTTATATTTTGGTGAAAGGGATAATGTATAAAATTTTACAAGGGTTTAGCTTTCTTTACATTTCCTAAATGTGGGCATCTGGTGTTCTCATCAAGCAAGCAATGTCCATTCATAGACTCACTCTGTCTTTGATTCATGCTAAAGAGACACGCACTAATTTGAAGAATATACTGTCTTCCAAAGTTTTTTAGAAAGATTCTTTTAAAAATCTATCTAGCGCTCGTCGGTTAGTTTCATTCTGCTCATATCTTTAATTTCCAAAGTTTTCCCTTTCAGCCTCTTTTCCCAAATGGTAAAATACATCGCATTATTATTTTCTGGATTCTGCCAAATGCATGCTTTTTTATGCTGTACGTTTCTCACCAGGACCCATCTTAATTTTAGGCTTTAGGGCTGAGGGAAGAGGAAAGACAAGCGAGCAGACTGCATACAAAGAGTTTCTTATTACTCATTACAATGACCCTCGAAATACTATATTCCTGCCGAGAGGGGCTCAGATTTAGTCAGACTTTGGAAAGCTCAAATTAGAGTTTATAATCTCCTGAAAGTGATATAAACCCAAGGATTGGCTCCGTTCCTGTGATGTCATCTATACATTTAATTATGTGAGGGAAATGCTTGGATAGGATGCATGGAAAACACACACACACACAAACACACCACACACGACAACACACACATGCATGCAAAATGCAATAGTTCAACCACGGGCCAAGGCCAAGGGATTACTGCCAGTCTCAGAATCGTCACCTAAAGAAATCTGGCCTATAAATCCTTTATGATGCTTTTATTATAACTGTTGGTAATAATAATAATAGTTTAAGAGAGAAATAGTAGTTTGGGCAGAAAATATCGTTGTTCCTCCTTTGATTTGGGTAGGGATGGTCCCCTCAAACAAAGCTTTGAGTAATTTGCATTTTTCTAATATGCTCGTACTACAAGTTTCTCCTTAAAAGTTCTCTGCAGGTTACAGTTACTTACGTATAGAAATCCATTTAAATTGACAAGCTGATGAATGACCTGCCCAGGTAATATAGATGACTGTGGGTAAACATATTGGGTGCAATGTATTTTAATGATGTCTAAACGGTCAGATGTTGGTACACCTAGCCGGGAAAGGTCTGTTGAAATTGAACCTGCTTGTTTTCTTCAAGTTTAGTCCCAGTAATTTATGAGTTTCAATGTGGTCTGCAAGTTTGAATTCCCTGTGGTTTGCCCTCCTTTGGAGTTGAGTTGGGGCTCTGCTCCATTAAGCTGGCAAATGGGTTGCCCTGAATTAAAGCAGTTCCTGGAAGTGGCATTCCCTAATAACAATTAGGCCCACAGAATCAGAGTGGAGCACTCATTCCTCTGAAACCTCACAGAGCACCTGGTATTCTGGTCCCAGGAACGGTCCTTAGAAAAGCAAATGTTTTAGTGGATCAGCTAGAAGTCACGTGATGCAGCATCATTTATGTTGCATTTTAGCCCAAAGCGTGTAACTGAATTCATCAAGTCTTTAGATATAATATCCAGCTTTCAAGAAATACAGAGGATAGAGGAACAAGCTAAACACCACCACAAGGAAGCAACCAGACAAATCTAGAACACAGACCATTTCACAGGAGCAGTGGCCTGACCTCTTCAACAAGTCAGTGACACAGAAAAGGGAGGTCCTAGATTAAAAGAGCTTTAAAGGCCACAGCAACTAAATGCAATGTGTAGTATTGGTTTATAGAGTGGTTTGGATAGCACTTGTAAAGGACATTTTGGGATCAGTCGAGGAAATTTAAATATGGCTTAGCTTTTAGAACAGGTGAAAATTTACTAAAATGGAAACGTGGAGACTCTTATCAACAGAAAAAAGCAGATCACAAAAGGAGATGTATAATATGATCTCATGTTGGTTAAAATAAAAAATACCCACACATGTGTGTGTTTGTGTGTGCGTGTGTAAAGATCTGGAAGGATATGCACACACATACTTAATAACATTGGTAATCTTGGTGGGGGGACATATATTTCCTATTTCTGCTGTAACAAATTATCACAAACTTAGTGGCTTAAAACAATACAAATTTATGATCTTATAGCTCTGGAAGTCAGAAAATAGTTTCACTGGGCTAAAATCAAAGGCTCCTTCTGCAAGTTCTAGGGGAGAACCCATTTCCTTGCTTTTTGCAGCTTCTAAGGGCCACCTGCCTTCCGTGGCTCACAGCCCCACATCACTCTAACCTCTGCTCCATCGTCACATGCTCTTCTCTCCCTCTGCTTTCATTGTCATATCACCTTCTCTGACTCTGACCTTCCTGCCTCTCCCTTAACAGTGACCCTTGTGATTCTATTCAGCCCACCGGATTATCCAGGACAATCTCCCCATCTCAAGATCCTTAACTTAATCATATTTGCAAAGTCCCTTTTACTTTTAAGGCAACAGATTCACAGGATCTGGGGACTAGAGCATGGAAATCTTTTGGGAAGATCGGGACATTACTTGTCCCACCATAATGGGTATATGCTTTCTTCATCTCTTTATTTTGCTTGTTCATTTTTTCTGCTTTTTTATACTTTGCACATGTCCTGGTTCTTTAATATTAAAAACAAAATGGCATATTTTTCTCCCTCCCTGGGAGCTCTGCAGTTCCCCCTTGGTGAGCCTCAACCTGCAGAGGACAAAGAGGACTGCTCCACAGATGATGATCCAACTCCACGGGGAAAGGACAGGACACGGGAAGTGCTGGTAACCCCCTGCACATCCAGATTCAGGCATCCAGATGCTTTGCTCCACACTGACTGGATTATGTTCAACACCAATGCCAGGCACCACCACTGCTTGAGGGCTTCACGTGTGCCATGCCCTGTGCTCAAAGGATAACCTCGACCCCAAGTACGTCTTCTGGGCCCTGTTTTTACGGAAGAGGAAACTCAAACTTCGACAAGTTAAGGAATTTGCCCAGGGCCAAAACAAGTTTGTTAGAGAATCAAGTTCCAAACCCAGAGCCTGAACTCTTAACCTCTACTCATATTTTCTCACTGAAAAGGCCTGAAATGGTCAAGTCATTTCTCCTAATCACAAGCAGGGAATTCACCACTCCTGGAGCTGAACCTCAGAGAGTTTAAGCTGGAAGGGGTCTTTGCTGTCCTCCAGTCCAAGCCTCCCACTGTACTTATGAGCAAACCGAGGCCCAGGTCAATGCAGCTAGTCAGTGGGAGGGCCAGGGGTAGGACTCAGGGCTCCTGACTTCCTGCCTGCCCACGGCTCTTGCTACTAAATTCTAGGCCTCCATTTTTATCCGTAAACCTTGATTTTTCATCTTTCTGGCTGCCAGAAAAATAATCCTTTGTCCCAAGATAAAAGAGATTTAAGAAATGAGATAGCTGGGATTGTGTCATTGCTTATGACTGGGATGCTCCTAGCGCCAGGAAAATCAGCTTAAGCCAAGCTTAACATCTGATTACTTCCATTCATTGGGGGATGCAGTTGCAGGGAAGACAACATTCACACAGGATCTGGATTCCTGGTTGCAATACTGGTTCTAGCACCTTCTATACCCAAAGAAGGCCCAGTGATTCCCAGGAGACCAGGGCACTCTGCTGCCCATTGATTGCAGGCCATAGCTGCCCCCTCTTTCATTTCTTCTAATCGAAAGAAGCCTCAAGGGGCAGGCAGCTTGGCACTTAGGTCAGGGAAATGGCCCAGGTTTGTAGTAGTCAGTTTGCTTGGTTCCTTGATGACTGTCCATTTGGTTCTCACCAGATGCATGGCACAAACCGGGAAAGCACGAGTCCCAGGACTCAGTTGGTATAAAGATGCTCTTTGGGGATTCCATAAGACATCCTTTCAGCTGGATGTGGTGTCCGCTCAAGTTTTCATATGGTCCCCTCTAAACCTCAGCCTTGCTCAGGTCTTCAGTATGAATCTCTGAAGTGGACTGCTGTAAACAGCCTCCCAATTGGTCTTCCTACCTCCCACCTCCCCTACCTTCCCTTCAACCCATATATACAAGGCCAGAGCATCATCTTGAAGACAAATTTTGACCAAAGTCCCCCTTTCAAAAGCTTGCAATGGCTCCCTCTTGGCCACAGGATAGATGGCTGCTTCCCTATGCCCCCAGCTTAGGCCACATCACAGTGGGTCAGCTCATGTTCCTCTCAAGCTGCCCTGCCAACCATACCCTATGAAGTCAACACTGCTGCTGCTTCCTGCAGATGCCATCAGTATGACCTCCGATGCTCACAGTCCTGTGATGATGTCGTGGATCCTGATGACATCTGACTTGAGGATATCAGTGCCATTGCCCCGGCCCACTGAAGACGGCCAGAGTCTGCCCCAACCCTATTGATGTTGGAGGTGATGCCAACGGCATCACCATTCTCTTGAGGCTGCTAAAACCCCTAACACGGATACCTTCAATGCCTCCGGTATTTGGTGCCTTCTCTCTGTTAGCTTCCACAGAACCCCCATGCCTGGGGACACAGGGACAAGATTTGGGAGGTGGAATGAAGACTAAGTGTGAGAGTCCCACTCTTTCGCAGTACTGGCCCATTGCGGCTCTCACTATTTCTTTCTTAGAACAAGCAGGCAGCTCCTCAGTTCCTCATAAAACAGACTCCCAATAGGCCTACATGGGCCTGAATCCTAGAGTAAATACATTCCGATATATTCCATTCCATAGTATGAGCCAGGAATGATTTCACTGACAAAAATATGACTAACCTACATGTATTCAGGATACCACAGTGAAGTAAATTCTTTCTTCAAGACTACACTTCTTAATTTTCTCGTTAGCCTGTTTGGTGCTTGTTCATATGTAGCTGGTAGCAGGTGCAAAGTCAGAAGAGAAATGTGTGGGCAGAAGCTTGAAGTTGAGAAGCTTCTTTTCAGCAATTTAATTATATTTCGGATATCCGGAGAAGCCCTCTCTTATTCCATTTTCAGGAAGGAGTTCCAGGGTTCTGCAAAGAGGTAGCTTGACAAATGCTCTTCTGCATTTTGCAAATGAGGAAAATGCCCAGAAGAGAGAAGAGGAACTCTTCCAAGACTTTCTGGAGCCCAGGTCTCCGGCCCCCCTTGCCACCAGACCTACTCCCTGCCCTCATTCTCTGTTAACAGTTATGTCCCAGCAAACAAGAATCTACCAGCTGGGCAGAGCCACTGCCACTGCTGGCAATTCTATGAAGTCCATTTTGTCATGTAGCGTGCTTTACAGGCGATGTTGCAAAAATCAGAGCTTGGCAAAAAGTCCTTCTTGTCAGATATTTTATGTGGAAAAAGAAAAAAGAAGAAAAACATATCCAGATCTTTTTTGAAAATCACTTACAATCAGCTGGAAGGTATTCGGTGAACTTTGTTTTACAGCGTTTTGTGGCCAGTTACAAATTTGGGTCATGCCCTGCAATCAATCTCTGCCGGGAACTTTCACTGAGGCCATCAGGGGAATCAGAAATAAAATGTTAGAGGCAGGATCAAGAATGCACAGATGAGCCGGAGAAACTTGGGACTGGCTTTCTGGATGCGTGATGAAAGAAGAGCTGGATGATGCCAGGACAAGCCCAGAACTAGGTTCTCATCCAACGTCACTCAAAATGAAACCTGGGTGCGCTTCCCTCCCTCTCTGATGGCACGGAGGCTTTACTGACTTACGGGCTGAGACCGAATCATCTCTCTGTGATTATTTCATTGGCTGCAAGGTGCATGAAATAATGGTTACAACATGAGACTGTACTGCGTCTGAGAAAACAGGGGGAACAGCCAAGTCTAAAGAATGTTCTATGTCTTATCGGCAAGTATACACCGTCTTTGTCTGAGAAGCTTAGCAAATTTCTGAAGGAATGAGTGAAATTCTCCCCAAAATCTGGTGAGCGAAAGTGACTCTTTAATAAACATGCTTCTTTGGAAGAAATCTGGCTTTCATCTCCAAAACGTGAGTGAGAGGAGGGACTGGGAACACCGTTGTCATTTTCTCGGGAGGACCACAAAGATGTTTCAAGGTCTTCCCAGAAGCAAGCTATAGAGGTGGGCTCCTTCTGTCCACGAGAGTCTCTCTTCGAGAGGAGTGGCACAGCAACAAAAGTCGAAGGTTACATTCAAACTGCCAAGATTCCCCCAGGACTGAAATGGAGGTCATCCCTTAAACCCCCAAATCCCAGGGAAGAAAATGTGATCCTAAATATGGAGATCCTATCAACATTCCATTTAGTAAGTAAGCCTTCTGATTTTTTGTTTTATTTTGTTTTGTTTTTGGTGAGGAAGATTGGCCCTGAGGTAACATCTGTTGCCAGCCTTCCTCTTTGGTTTTCCTTTCCCCCAAAGTCCCAGTACATAGTTGCATATCCTAGTTGTAGGTCACCCTAGTTCCTCCATGTGGGATGCCACCTCGGTATGGCTTGATGAGTCATGCTGGGTCTGCACCCAGGATCCAAACCAGCGAACCCTGGGCCGCCAAAGCAGAGCATGTGAACTTAACCACTCGGCCACAGGGCTGGCCCTGGATTTTTTTTAGAAGGAAATTAAGCTATAAAACTAGTGGAAATAGTGATCTGGACTCCTATCTTTGATCCTCAGAGGTGCTGGTTAGGTAATAATATAACAGTTCTAGACACAAGAAATAGCTACCGTTTATTGAGCACTTATACGTGCTAGGCTATGAGTTAGTGTTTTGCATTCAGTTACAGGAATCCCACAAATTAAATAGTACTATTATCCTTATTTTACAAATAAAGAAACTGAAGCTCAGAGAGATTAAGTAACTTGCCAAGATCACACAGCCGTTAAGTCATAGAACTGGGGGTTGACCCTGCTCAGTGTGGCTCCTACTCCTGTCCATGTCAGTCATCTCGAAGTCTGACAAGGGAGGTGGAGATTCTAGTCAGACTTTAGAGGGCTGAGGAGAGGTTCCATCCAGAGAGGGAGAGAGTAGAGCTTGAGAAATACAGAGCCGAGTCCTGCTGGGAACCCTTGTACCATAAGCCAGGCGAAGGCAGTTGGGCCCCATTTGGATGGAATAATGGCAGGAACACGGCCGGAAGCAAGCTTCAGAGCAGAATAGAGGAAGGGAGGAGAAGGCAAAAAAAATAGTATCTCCCTACAGGGCTATTCAGCTTGGAAAGGGAATCAGTGCTCCCTCCTGGGACTCAGGCTGCCTGACAGGACTGTTGCTGGACCTAGAACAATGGAAAAATTAAGTCCAGGGCCCACTGTTACCCATGGTGATGGCTGTTGCTCTGCTGACTGGTCTGTTACTTTGGATCTTCTGAGAAGCAGACTCTAAGACAGGACTAGACATGAGAGGAATTCAGCGGGGAAATGTGTGAAGGAGAAGAGGAGGGAGCCTTCGAACGGCACTGCTGGTCTGTCCCCTGTGAAGGAGAGAAGGAAGGAAGGAGGATGCGGAGCAAGAGTCTCAGACAGCAGCACAGTTCCAAGAAAGGTTTGACCAGGCTGACAGGGACTCCTTGAAGCAGAGTCACCTGTTGGAAGAGTGCTGGCTCTCCCCAAATCGGCCTCCGTGAGTACCTGTGCTCAGTCATTGGCTGGGAGCAGCAAGTGCTGCCTCAGCAAAACCCCAGTGGCGGGTCCAGAGAGACAGCAGCAGGGGGCCACTAGTCAATCACGCTCCTCACAGCAGGGGGTCTGAGTGGTGTTTTTTCATGGTCATCACAATGGGCTGTCCTCTTGCTGTCTCCAAAACGGGGTAGGGAAGCTCATGGGGAACCACTGGGATGTCAAGTGGAGGGGTTACTAATGCATATCCCATAGTCTCTGCAGATGAAAGGTGTAAATGCACGTCAGCTCTAGCACAGCGCTGGCACCCAAGCAATCCTAAGAGAACAGTGGTTATTTTACTAAGATGTTTAGGAGAGGATAGAGTCTTCACAAGGAACTTCTCTGTTCCATCCCGGGATAACTAGTCACATTCTTCTAGGGAGATTCCCACAGTTTCTAGAAACTCCATCTCTCTCCCTTCCCTTCCCCTCCTCTCCATTCCCACCCAGCCAAAGGGAGAGCCAGGCTGGGTTACATGGTGCTCCTTCCAAGCGCAGGTAGAGAAATGAATCCACGTTTTGCTTGACCTGAGCCTTCTGATTAGAAAGTCAAGCCACCCCCCCCCGCCCCGGCTTTGGAGCAGAATTCCTTTTCTAAATGCAAGTTGAACTTGCTCAGTCTCTTTGAGATAAAAACCAGCTTCTGAACAAAAATGGTTTTGATTATACAGTGAAGGCTGACTATTGGCCAGTGAGATGTGAGATTTGGGGCTCCACCAGAGGGGTACGAGGGGTCTGAGGCCAACCATATTGAGTGGCAGGCTAAAGAAAATAGTGTCATGCTCTGTTGATGCCCTGAGCAATGCCATTCTTGCCCTCCCTGGTGACCATTTCATTTAATTATTTTAAGGCAGGGTTTTATGGACTATTTGCCAGACCTCATGTTTGTCAGGGGCACCTCAAGTTTCAGACATTTACAGGAGCTGAGTCTAGTTAAGATTCTCTTCGTGGCAAATGTATTCAGTTTGGGGACTAGAGTATGGGATGGAAGAAGTGAGCAAGCCCATGTAGAGGGGCGCTGAAAACATCCTTCTTCTGGAAAAAACTGAGAACAAACTTCAAAATGAGATAGACATCTACCCACAGAGATTTCCCAAAATTGGAGGATTCTGTCACTGAAATACGGTAGTCCCATTAGATAGCATCTGAAAGATAAGCATTCAGGGAAATTATAGCAAATTCCTCCATCAGAGAGCCTGGCATTGCCTTCCTGTCCTCAGCTGAGAAAGAGCCCAATTTTCTGGCATTTGAGAATGAGTAATATTTAAAGATTTAGGGAAAATTAGTCAAATGCACCTTGATTATAAACACATGTATCCATTTCATTTGGCTATTTTAAAATGTGGGTTTTAACCAGCTGCCCTTAATAGAGAGGGTGCTGCATGTCTGTTTTTCCCCTTCTTGTAATAGACACGGCAGAAGGAAAGAAATATTTAGCCATTTTGGATCTCTTTCCAGAGCAGGAAGAATTATTGAATATAAATGGTATCTTCCTATCTCATGAAACAAATGAAACCTTCTAAATTAAATAAAAGGAAAATTAACAATCAGGATTAGGTAAAAAGCATTACATTTCCTTGGGGCTCGAGTTACAAAGATATGTTTTTGTAAAAGAAGGAAAGGTCGGTTACCACTATTAAACTTGTGTATTGTTTTATACTAAGTCCTTTCAGTGGCCTCTCTGAGGGACTGTTGAGTTTGCATTACACTCTAATAAACTCCAGGTGCACAGGACAAACTGAGTAATCAGAACCCGATGGCCCAAACCAGTTAAAAATAATGTGGTACATTCCTGGTTCTCTGCATTTAATTTATTGTTAATCATTGTTATTACTTACATTTATTGGGTAGTTTTTCCAGATTTATTAGGCACTACATTTAACAGTGTTATCGCTTGTAACTGACCATCAGTGGAATCGAAAACATATTTTTGTAAAGACTCCTACCCTAATTAGTAAGTTGTTTCCCTTTGAGACTAAACAGACCCCAAAAGCGACTGTGTTATTTTCCCCTTGAGTCAGAAGAAAACTCTGGTGCAAAAACCCACTTTTGCTAAAACCACCTGTTGGATGATAAGAGAAGGGGTGTCATTCTAGGGACACTGAGGTGACCTTTCCATTCAAAGCAGAAAAATGAGGGATTTTATTCCACAGGTCAGGGGTATTCTCCTATCCCAGTGAAATAGGTGGCCCCCCGTGGGTATGACTTCTATGATGCCATGGAAGGACAGGTGGGGAAACTGATCCTTCACCTGCCTGAATTCTATTAGCCAGTAGTGAACCTTTGGGTAAACGGGAGAAGCAATCCTCTGACTAAAATTCATACTCAAGTATAAATGACTGATGTTCTCTTGAATTTTCCTAAGAGTCATTCTGGAAAGGGGCAGGGAGAGGGAGCAGAATACCAAAAGGAGAAATAACAGAAAGAGGAGAAATGGAATGAAAGTCTTCTTGTCCTTTCTTGTCCCTAATTTCACTGGTCCTAGTCTTGCCAGAGAGCAGCAGCTCCCACTTTGAATGGGTGTAGCAAGTGGCTCAACACAGAAGTCTTGCCATGGGGTCATTCCTTTGGCTCCATACACAGCAAGCTGATAAACCTGTAAGCCCCAGGCTTGGAGCCCAGGAAGTGAGCCCGGTGAGCTCCAGCTGCTTAGCATGCAGCAGTGAGGTGCATCGAGAATTATTTGCTGGATGACTGAGTGAATGCCAATTCCTATCGCATCCTTTTGTCTTTGGGTAGAGCTTGTAGGATAGAAGGAAAGGTCACTAGAGTAGGAGGCAAGACGCTATGGCTCTAGTCCGCATTCTGCTGACTGACCTCGGGCAAGTCGCTGGCCCTCCTGTGAGACTCATTTTGCTTCTCTGTAAAACAAAGCAGTGTGACGGTCGACTGACTGCATTAAGGGCCACAGTTCTTCACACACACGTCCCTGAATCTACGTTCTTTGTCAAGGGACTTTGCAATTCCTCTCACCTAGGAGGCAGAGTCCCTTGCCCCACTCATTGACTCTGAGCTGGTCTTATGACTCAGTTTGACCAACAGAATGCAGCAGAAGCGACAAGGTGCCACTTGTAAGTAGAGGCTTTGTGAGGCTTTGGTGTTTCCACTTACCCTGTAGCCTAGTGTCCTGGAGGATGAGAGACACATGGAGCAAAGCTGAGTCACCGCAGGCTCCCCAGCCAAGGGCAGCCTTGGTCAGCCAACCGCCAGCCGACCCCCAGAGATGTGAATGAATCCAGCCAAGATCAGCAGGGCTGCTGACTCAAACATGAGAGAAATAAATGCTTGTTCTTCTGTGCCACTGAAGTTTGTGACTTTTTGTCCCACAGCATTATTGTGACAATTCATAACTGATAGAGGCGGTGCCATTAGATGATCTCTAAGGTCTATTCCAGCTCCAAATTCTACCAGCTACTTAGAACATAGTCCAGAATATGAGCAAATATCTAGCTGTAGGCATAGCCCCTATGAGACACTGAGGGCCTCTTTACCTCCCTAGGCCTATTTCAAATAGAGAATGATAATCCTTGTCCCTCCCTGCATACCTCACAGGCTGGGCCCCACGCGGGGCTATTTTCAAGGGCAAATCGAATATTCCACATGGAATCACTTTGAACCATTCAAAGGCAGACTTTGTTACTAGTTAATTCTTAGCCATAAGAATGCTACATCTTCTTAGGGATCTCATTAGGAAGCCCCCTAAGGTGCCATCACTTAGAAGACAAGCGAAAAAATCAAGTAGATGTTGTTTAAAAACCCATTTGGGTCTCTTACAAGGTATCCACATTAGATACTCTAAATTAGTATTTTTGCTTCAGAGCCACTGTGCCGCAGCCCCTTCTAATTACTCTGAGGGAATTTCCTCACTAATTTTATGTTTTTGATCCAAATCATTTGGACCCGTGGTTTAGACACATGGGGCTAAAGGAGAATTAAGATAAATTGAAGGGGCAGTGAAAGGCAAGACACAGAAAAGAAGAGAGAAGTTCCTCCACTCGCTCATCGCTCATTCAGTAAATACTCCACAGTGTCTGTCACGTCACAGGCCTGTATTTGACCTGGGGGTTTAATGGTGACTAAAAGCGACCCAAGCCGTGCTCTCATAGGGGTTGGGGGTACATGTTAGAGGAGAGAAAGACGCTAAACAATTAATTACAAGACTCATTAATCTAAAACCAAGCAAATAAAGGGAAAGAGTCTAGCATTTATCGTGCCTTTTCAATACAAACTGTGTCTTTGGGTAACTAAATAGAAGTTGGGGGTGAGTTTCCCTTTTTAGAAATATTCTAGCTAATAAACAAAGACAGAAAAATAAATTAACATCACCATTTTGCAACCCTTACCATGAATGAATGGATGTGGAGCACCAAAGACTGCTCACACCAAAGAGAGAGACAGTCAGACACTATATTCCTCCGGATGGAGGAAGACACGGCCTCCTGTGAAGCAGTCTTGCCAAAGGAAAAAGAAAAATTGAACCTTAATCCAATCAAGGCTTAGGAGTCAACTCTCAATTCATAGGAGATTCAGAGGACAGAGGAACATGTTCAATTACACCACGGGGATGCAATCAGCAAAACTGAGATCACAGGAAACTCTACAGAAGAAACAAACTGAGTGTGCTCATTAATAAATTACAAGGGCGAAAAAGACTGAAGAGCAACCTGTAGATAAACAAAAGCTTAAAAGACAAAAGAAGAGACAAAATTAACCTAGAGGGTCTAAGGATGCACACTCAGGTAATAAAATAAAGAAGGAGGAAGGTCATAAAACAAGGAAGAGGTTAACACAACGTCAGGCGAGTGGTGACTTTTAGGGGAAGCCGCCAGACCTCTGGAGAGCTTCGAGACCAACCAGCAAATTCTATATCTTGACCTGAGTGGGGATGTCAATGTTGTTCACCTTATGGTAATCTTTGATATACTGTTCATGTAGTTTTCTGTGTCTTATTATGGAATAAAGATAAAAGGAAAAAATAAAGATAAAAAGAAAAAAGATAAAACACTTGAGTACATAAATTTAAAGTACTACAATTGGTATAAATGCTTCTAAGGAGAAGTCTCAGGGACTGGAAGGGCTTAAGGAAAGACTGTCCCTAGTTTGGCAGAGACAGCTAAGCAAGGAGGTGGAAGAAGAGCTCCAGGCAGAGGAGATGGCAGGAGCAAAGGTCCTGTGGTGGGAAGGGGCATTGATCATCAGTGTCTGCCGTAGAACCTGGAGATGCATGGTGGGTCTTTGAGTAAACGCTTCTTACATAGGCGACTGGATGGGGCTGGGGTTCATTCACTGGGTGCCTTCATTTCTATTGCTACTGCAACAGTTGACCACAAACTTAGTGCCTTTTTTTTCTTCGAACAGATAAAGTCTAATATAAAGAATTATTAACTATAACAGGGGATTGGAATAATGAGGGATTGGCCAGTAAGAAGCAGAGAGTCTCTTGAAACAACCCAAATTTATTATCTTACAGTTCTGTGGGATGGAAGTTCAATACCAGTCTCATGGGGTGAAAATCAAGGTGTCGGCAGGGCTGAGCTCGTTTCTGGAAGCTCCAGGGTAGAATCCACTTCCTTGCCTTTTCCAACTTCTAGAAGCTACCCACATTCCTTGGCCTGGGACCCTCTTCCTCTGTCTCCAAAGCCAGCAAAAGAGGATTGAGTCTTCTCTCCTCGCATCAGAAGAGAGGACCTTCTCCTCTGCCTCCCTCTTTCTCTTGCAAGGACACTTGGGATTGCACTGGGCCCACCCAGATGCTCCAGGATAATCTCCCTACTTTAAGGTCAGCTGATTAGCAAACTTAATTCCATCTGTAACTTTAATTCCCCTTCACCACATAATGTAACATATCCAGGTTCTGGGGATTAGGACTTCGACATTTTAGGGGACCGTTATTCTGCCTACCTCACTGAGCAAACCTTTATTGAGCAGCTACTGTGTGCCAAACTCTGTGCGGGTGCTGGGGATACAAGAGAGGATGAACAGATAAGGTTCTTGTGCTCAGGGAGCTGGCAACCAAGGGTGAGAAGACAGCATATAAAGAAGTAAACAAAATATAAATACTCCCAACTGGTTTGAAATAAAAGCAGGAAGAAGAGGGGTAAAACCAATTACGCCACTGCCTTGAAGATATTAGTTGTTAACTTCCTACTTCTCCCCAAATTGGAACTAAAGCCCAGTGTCTCCATTTATCTGATCTACACATTACTCTGTTTCTAGTTGGTTTTTTTACATTTTAAAAAAACACCTAAAAATTAAGAGTTAAAAATTTTTTAAAATCCCCTTGTGCCTATCGCTGGAATCCAATTTGGACTGATTTTTTAAAAATATTCTAAAGCATTCCTAATATAAAACTTTCCTGCTTCTGGAATCCAATGGAAATTTATTATTTGAGGGCAGACTTTTAAACATGTGACTCTTTGCCAGCATGCCTCAGGGTACAAGTACAATAAATAAAGGGTATATTGAAATAGAATATTTCAAATAACTAGCAGCATCATTAAAACATCAAATTAAATGAACAGAAAACAAACAGATTCTAGTTTCCTTGTATAATCAGATATTCTTCATTAAGGGATCCCAAGTGGATGGTGATACCAGCTACGCCAGCTGTAGCTTCCCAGTTAAATACTCGTCTTACCCACCAAAAAAAAAAAAATAGTGGAGGAAAGAGTGAAAAACACCTCAGCCCCACCAGACACCCAAAGTTTACCTTGTTTTGTCCAAGGATTTACAAGATCTCTGAAGGCGAAGGTGGATCTTCAATCCAAATCCTAAATCAGGGCTCTGCTAGCACAGTCAACAACCATCAATATCTGCCGGCCTCTTTCAAGAAGAGAAATGCCTCCCACTCAGTATCAAGAGTTCAGAGACTCGCCCAATGGCCCAGGGTGTCAGTGGTACTCTTGGCATTTGCAGCAGGCCAGGTCATCTATGCATGCCAGGATATTTACCATTCCTGCCCCTTCTCCCCACATACACTGAATGTCAGTCATCAAGTCAAGCAAAAATGCCTCCAGACATTTCCAAATTCTCTGCTGCGGTGAGAGGTACTACCCCATTTCCAACAAAGCGCTCTCCCAGCAGCCTCTGTCCATAATGACTTCTCCTGGCCCCTGTAGCACCCTGTTCTGCTCATGAGAGGCTAAGCATCACCATCACTGGAGACTGATAACCTCGTGTGGATGTACCTGGCTGCCTGGGGCTGGATCTCTGGCCAGTTCTGTGATGACACTCCCGGCCCAGCCCTGAGGATGGGGTAGGATCTCAACCAAGGGCCAAGGTGAGCTGGTGTGTGAGGTGCTTAGGAGCGCCGGCCAAAAGTCAAGGGACCTGGGTTTAAATCTAGGCTTCGCCACTTCCTGTCTGTGTAAACTTGAGCAGTTACTTTCCCTCTCTAAGCTTCAGGTTCCTCATTGAGAAGTGGAAGAAAATCTCCATTTTACCTCCTAGGTCTTGAAACAACTAAATGAAATAATATATGTAAGGAGCCTGGAACCATGCCTGACACTTAGCACTCACTCACTAAACACTGGCTATCATTGCTGTTTTTATCATCAGTGATAATAAAAATGAAACAGTGCTTCAAAAGAGACATCTTAGGCAATTTCCTATTTATTTTATATGGAGTAGATGCTCCATATGTTTTTTGGGTTTTTTTAGTCTTCCTTTTTTCCTAGGAAGGAAACCATTGCTCAGTCTCAACTCACTGCTTCTTGCAGTTTACTGGAAGTTTACTCCCATGCTGATGGGACATGAAACCAAAAGGATCACATACCATTGGCCCAGGATAAGTAGCATGCTGACGGTGGTGGCAGCGCTTGGAGACGATTCGCACTCGAGATTCTGTATGGTCCCCTGAATCTCTGTTATGGTGGCACCATCTACCCTTTTGCTCAAACCAAAAGCCTGAGACTCATCCTTGATTTTTCTCTTGCCCCTTCTCTCATCCACACACACAAACTCCAATCCATCAACAAGTGCTACCTCCCAAATATATCTTGAATCTGTCAACTTTTGTCCCATTCCACTGTCACTACCCTGGTCTAAACCCCCATCATTTCTCACGTAGAATTTTGCAGTATTTTTCTTGATTGATCCATTCTTGCTGCCCTGTAAGCCATTCTGCCATAGAGCAAACAGAATTTTATCCTTTAAAAATCAGATCAGACCCTCCATGCTCCTGCTTAAAAATCCTCCAGTGCCTCATCATTGCCTTTAGAATAAAATCCCAAGGCCCAAGGTCACTCGGCTCCTGTCTACCTCTCCGGCCTGATCACATACCATGTCCCCCATGTTTAGTCTGTTCCAGATATACCATCCTTTTCTTTGATCCTCAAACAAACCAAGCTCTTTCTCTCATTATGGTCCTGTGCTTGCTGTTCCCTCTGCCTGGAACGTTCTGCACCCAGATCTGTGCATGTCTGGCTCATAAATATCACTTGGATCTCACTTGAATGTCACCTCCTCAGAATGGGTTGTTCTCTGCTGTTCCCAGCACCCAGAAGGATTCCTGGCACATAGTAAGCACTCCATGGATGTTTATGGAAGAATGAATGAATGAAGAGCCAAAACAACTGGATATAGTTTTTTATGGGATGATAACCACCATACCCTAAGTAAAGGGTGACAAAGGTCATCCTTTCTATGAGGCTTTTCATGTAGTTTACGGAAAGATCAATCCACCCCCTCAAAACACGCAGCCAACTATGCCAGAGAAAACCAGAAATCATGACTCCTCAGAAAAACAATGAGCTGAAAGTCATGCTTCTTCAAGCAGATGAGGATCCATGCCAAATGCCTTAGATAGCTTTTAGAGTTAAGCAACCACACGGTTGACAACAGCCAAAGAAAATGCTACAGCTCATACCAAAAAGAGTCTCTGCAGCTTGGGCTGACATTTCAACACAAATTGGATTACTTTGTCCTTCCTGGAAATGCGTGATCTGGTCACATAATGGGACACTATTCAATTAGCAAGGTTGCTGGTTGTTCTGAAACGTATAGGAAAAGTGGTTGACTTTTAGAGGGAGCCTTGTGACACAATGGAATCTGGCTCCTGCTGCCCAAACTTGCCCTAAGTTCATCTGTCCCAGAAAAGCAATTAATGACATTCTTGACAACTGAACAGAAACTCTTATCTCTTAGCCAATATACTATCTTCCCCAGGAGGAATTTCCTGGGAGGTCTATTAGAGATCAGAGTGTTTCTCACTGAATGTACATAATCCGCATTCAATCAATTTAGTTATTTTAATCCCAATTTTAATAGATAACATCTGTATAGAGGGAATAACTGAAGACATAGAAGAGGGTAAGGTCATCATGGGAAGAAGAAATCGCAGAGAACCAGGTGGAGGATGTGGGGGGGGGATGGGCAGGAGGCAGTTGAGGAACCAAAAGAGAAAGCAAAAAAAAGGAGTAGGGTGGGGTACCCCACCACCTGACCTGAGGCCCTGCAGCAGGTCATCAGTTTCCTAATGTCCCTCCATCCCCACCAGCACTGGACCATAAGCTCTTTAAAAGCCAGACAATATTTAATTCACTGTTCTGTCTTTTCTGATGCAGTGACTGGCTGTGGGCCTAATGAATTAATCAGAAATCTAAAGAATGGAGATAAGAACTTATTTTCTGAACTTCAGATCGCAACAGCTCAGTTCAATATCCAGCAGAAAATCAAACACACGAAAATAACCAATGTGTAGGTGCCATGTGTGCTGGGGCTGCTTCCGTCCTGTTCATCTTAGCGGGGAGGGCGGGGGCGGGTTCAAGGCCTGGAACAGCAGAAGGGGAACCAGCTTGTCCTAGTTTGCCTGAGACTGTCCTGGTTTTAAAAAGTAAAAGCTCCATGTCCCAGGAACCCCCTCAGTCACCCTAAACAGAGCTTTCAGCAAGTATTTGTTGAATGATTGAAAGATGTGACTACCTCCCAGAGCTGTTGGAGGATCAAAGAAATGATGTCTATAAAAATGCTTTGAGAATTCTAAACTGCATCCAATTGGAAAGTATCTCCCAATGTCAAGCGTGATTAGTGAGACGTTTTGCACTGATTGACAAGGAGGAACAGCACCAGCAAATTACTTTCAACGCGAGGGGCACCTGGCCCCTGGTCCTCAGGACCCTTGCTAAAGCTGGTTTACAGAATGGCAGAGTCCGCAACAGGGGATGGGAAGATGGGAGGGTGCAGGCTATAGTCCCGGGACCACATGTCAAGCCCACCCATGTCAAACTCTCACCCAAGGGCTCATCATGTCTGTGTTCTGATCCACGGAGCAGATAATGAACCCAGATCGCCACCGAGTGCCTTCACCACTGGGAGGTAGAGTGGGGAGTAGAGGTGACCGAGAGTTGTTCCTGACCAGTCAAATCAAATGACCTTCTCCCAACATTCCCAAACCTCAACGTCCTCCAACCAACCACCAGGAAGATCTTTGTTGATGCCATTTCTTTAAGTAATAGGTAGATAAGCAGATAGGAGAAGCCCCAAGGGAATGAAACTGTTTCACATAATAGAGTTGAGAGGGTGGACAGTGGTAAGAACGAGAGCTGGCATGGGTTAGGGAAAGGCCAGTGGAGAAGGGTAGAGTGTGACACATGAGCAAAGAGCGTTTCTATAAAGATTTAATGTGGGTAGTGTGCCTTAATTCATCCCCTCACTGCCTGTTTACAAAAACCCTTCTGTAGAGATTTACTCTTTGAGATCTTTAAATTCAAACCTGTGCTCCTTTGGAATGTGCCTAACCAGCGTTGAGTGTGGCAAAACAAGGCCCAGCTTCCTCTGGGAGACACTCACTACACCTGGCCAGGGAGAGAGGGAGCTGGGATTTGTCCTCGGATAGGTGACAAAACTGTGGCCGAAAAGGGAGACAGAGAGAGAGAGGACCCAAGGATTGGGTCTGCCCGATTCAAGACGGAAGAGGAAAAGGAAACTGTGATGGGAAGTGAGCAAGCGCCAAGGCCTCAAGTAGGGCATGCAGCATGCCACCTTGAGCACAGCCAAATTGTCCTTTTTAGGGAACACACTGTGGCCATGTGTATGTCCACCACAGTTCATCCCAATTTTGTTTTATTCTCTCCATAGGCCCTCTGAGCATGCCGATATAGACACAGAAAGTGCCTGAGAGCCATCAGCATGTCTAACAGTGGGGCCTCTCATCAAGAACATAATAGCTGAAATTCTGAGTGCCTTTGTGTTCCATAACATTCCAAAGGCTCCAAGCACATTATCTGACCGTTTCTGATGATAACCCAACAAAGGAGGCTGATAGGATCATCCGCATTCAGCTGCTGAAGACCATGAGCTGAAAAGAAATCAGCCTGAAGTGGCCCAGCTGGCCTGGGCACAGCTGATATGAAATCCCAACCTCCCGGTGGCCCCTTCCTGCAAACCAATGCCTCCCGTTTCCAGATAGACGCAACAGAGGCCAAGGGCATGGCCGCAGGGCCTGGGAATCTGGCTGTACACTTGCAGCCGACCTCGGCTTCAGCCTGACACTGATTCCGGATCTGAGTAGGGTCTGCTCTGAGCAGGCCCTCTGGGCTTGTGAATATGATCTTGGGGCCTGATTTCTCCCAGTCGTTTAATCAGAAATTTTCTTCCACTCTTTCTACTGCAGCCTTTGTGAGTGTGAAGGTTGGAATCGAGTCATTTAGAGGGTTACTTGCGAACTGTCAGCAGGGTCCTTTGGATTATTCTGTGAAAAGGCCCAAAATACCCTACAAAATACCCAAAATTCCTCAGGGACACAGGAGAATCAAAAGGGTGACAACCAGCCAACTGAGAAGCCCTCATGAAAACCGCTAGGTCATATTTTTCTCTAAGCATTGTCACCTACTTGAAAGCCTGAGTCATTTTGCCAGTCCCAGGGGGGTGGATGAGCCACATTGATGAGAAGGATACATTTTTTTCTTTAACCTAGTTCTCTAACCTTCTACATGAACATTCATTGGTCTGCCCCTGCTCTTAAAATATCCAGATGGGTTGTGTAAGATCCAGCATCAGGATTGTTTGTGCAAGGTCACTCCTTGCATTTGTGAATTTGAGTCTTTTATTGCTCACAATGAACGTTCTCACTTAAAAAAAAAAACTCAACCCAAGTTATAATAGCAAAAATAATTTTACATCCTCCCACAGAGCTAGAAACTTAAAACTCAATTATGGAGGAATTGGGCCTCGGAATCAGGACTGAAAATGACTCGTTTAGTTCCCCAGTCCGAACGAAGCAAAGAGCTGGAGGAAAGGATAGGAAAAAATGAATGGCATTTAAGACTTTCTATCATTTCCAGAAAACAAAAGTTACCGGAGTGATTTAGGCTAGGGTTGCGCTTTCTCAAGCTTTATTTTTAATTGAAGATGCCTTTTGGAATTTGTTGACACAGTTAAAAAGAGAAACCCCAAATTCCTTTCCTTTTTCTCAAGTCTAAACACCAACTGAAAGAGGACCAAGGAAGTACAAGAGGAAGTAGAGACTTCCCTGTGACAGTCATCCTGGGTCACCTGAGGCTTTGACATCAGGGTGATTCAATTTGAGATGATGCTTGGGGTGTCTTTTGTGGCTTTACAGCCACGGAATGTCTTCACTCCTTCAACACTGAAATCCTGGAGCCAGCCGTGTTGAATGCCCAGAGTTCACAACGGTGTCCAAAATTCCGTAACCAGAATATATTTTAAGCCTCTAATATGTCTTTAAAATATCTTTCCCCTTTTAATAAGGACAAAATAGGGCAAGGAATTGGCCTTAATTCTAATTTAAAACCTCCCACTTGGAAAGAAAGGATTTGCTCACCTGATCTGGATTATCCAAATTAGTGAGCTGCATTGATTGTATGTTTCAGCTTTTGCTGCAGTAACAAACATCCCCAACATCTCAGTGACCTAAATGACATTTACTTCTTGCTCAGGGATAGTAAGGGCTGTGGATGAGCTGAGGCTCTGCTGAGCCCTGCTGGGCTTTGCTGCGATTAGCTTGGCTTAGCAACTTGTGTCTTCTCATTCAGGGCCCCAGGCTGAAGGAGCCTCACGTCCTCACGGAGGACAACAAATGCTCAAGGAGATGATGCTTTTAAAGTCTCTGCTCAGAATTGGTACACTGTCACCTCTGCATATATTCATTGATCAAAATAAGCCAAATGGCCAAGACCTCACACACACACAAAAGTGGAGACCCAAAGTTTGTTTTACATCAAGAATAATCACCGTCTCTTTTACTGTAGCTGGTGACACTTTGGGAATATAGCCCTCTCAGAAACTGTTAGGTTTTTTTTAAAAAGAAATCAGTTTGATTCCAAGAAGCTCCATGGGCCCATAGCAGCACCCATAATTTTTTTTTCTAGAATTGCCTCTTTCTATAGACTTAATTATAGGTGCTTTGACTCATCAGGCCCTCATGGGACTACCTTAGGACTCTTTAACCTGAAATATTTGTGCAAATGCAGGGACTTGAAGGGGGAAAACTCAAAGCAATCAGAGGTCATAACAAATGTTTGATGGCTAAGCTCTCATTTTAGTGTTTGTTCTGGGGCTGTGTCTAATTTGAAAACCTTCTGCTGGTTGGAGATACATCCTTTCACGCTGTAAGTCTCAGAATTTCTGGATTCTCCCCTGTCCCTTAAACCCCCAGAGGGAGAAAGGGCCTTGTTAAAGACGCCTTCCAGGGGAGGTGGCCCTAACTGAGTCCTGAGGAAGCAGGAGCTCTGCAGCTGAAGCTGGAAGGAGGGCAGGCATCCAGAGGGCAGTGCGGCTCAGGGTGGGCACACTGGAACCGAGAATGTGAGGAAAGAGGAGGCTGAGAGTCTGCGGGGTTTTCTGCAAGATCAGGAGGAACCTTGCATGTCACACATCAGAGTGTGAACTTTATCCAGAGGGCCTTTCAGGCTCATTTTAAGCAGTTACGTTACATGGTCAGACACAACTCAGCGCAGGCTGCCTCTCCTTTACGTGGTGCGTACGGACACGGGAGAGCGTGCCTCTTCGCAGCTTTACAAGGCCTTATAATTCTATTTTTAAACCTTTAAAACAAAGCACAGAGCTGGCTGGAAAGGACGACCTGCTGTTTCAGGCAGCAAGAAAGGACAACCCTTCATGCAAAGGCAAGCAAACTGAACCCCCAGGTGGCCTGCTGCTCATTTTTATGTTTTCCAAAGATCGCGCTTTCTTCTAAAAGCTTCCCTCTTCCTCAGGCATTTCCACAAGCCCAGAGTTGAGACCAGCAGGCACAGGCAGGCTGCGCATCGTCCGACAGAATAATAAACCTCAAGATGGTATCTCGAAGCATCTCCACCACACCTCAGTTCTGACTTGAGCGTCAGGAACACGTTGTTTCTGATTCATCCCGGGGATGAGGAGCTGTGTGGGGCACTGGGATTCTCTTGTTTCCTTCCTTCATTTCTTTGTGCTGCTTCCTCCACTTCACGCCTACAGACCTGGAGAAGAACGCCCCGGCCTTGCTGCCCTGTCCAGGCCTCAGCACAACAGAACTGGCCCGATGGGATTCTAGCCACGGACACAGAACTGAACACAGGGGCGAGGTCAGGTTGCAGGTCCTGCAAACTGGGGCTCTAGTCTCAGCTCTGCTACTTCCTGGCTGTGCTTCCCAAGAAAACTCACTTAACCTCTCGGGAGGAAAATAAGGGGAATGGGCTTCGTGACCTCTGGAAATGCTGAGATTCACAAAATCTATTTCTTTCGTCATCTTTCCACTGTTGTCCATCCAGAATTCTTAGCCAAGAGAGTGGCCCAGAATCCCCTGCAGACCTTGGAGGAGACAGACATACTCAAGTCCACCCGGTGCCCCGGGTTCTGCTCTGTATTTTAAAGAGCAACTCTGCATACCTGTGAATGTCAGCCCAGAGGAGGTGTGGACGCACTGGAATGCCGGCGTGGTTGGAGAAGTGGGCTTGCACTGGCAAGAAGCCTAGGGGGGTGTCATATAACAACCCAGAGAACCCAACAAAAGAGTGTTTAGCAACCTTCTTTGTCAGATGCAACCACATATGCATATGGAAATTCTAATGGTGACAAAAAAACATGTATCACAGAGAATAAATATCTTGGCCAAAAAAACCTGAAAACATTCGAAGGCTTTCAGCTAATAACTGCCAGATTTCCTGGAGATTTGCTGTTAGCCCTTTTGTATTAGTTATCGCCTGTTTAGCATTTAACATAATGTGAATTATTGTCACGACTGAAAAACAATAACAATTTTCTCTTCTTTTACTCTGGAGTGACATCTGCAAATGTCACAAGAGTCGGCCTTTGAATGTCTAACAATAGCACTGCGCAAGCATGGGATTCAAGGGCTCCCAGTGGTGAAAATAAAGGTTATTTCAGACGTGGTTTGGCAGGATGTTGTCTTTTAGGAGAGGAAGGCGTAAAAATAAAACTGTTAATTCAATTTAATTTTATTAATAAATAAATAATTCTGTCCTCAGAGCTTTTCTTGACTTTAGTAAAGTAACACAGAGTCTTGATGCCATCCATATATTTTGCCTTAGTAACTGCCTTGTTTTTATTTCATCGGGTGAAAAATAAAAATAGATATCCCCACTCAAGGGAAGCGAAACTTTGGATGGAACTGCTGAGTTGTCTACATTCTCTCTCAGGATTGCCCCCCTCCCCGCTGCCACCCAGCAAGGAGAGAAAGGAAAAACCAGTAATAACGAACAGTCTGAAGTTCTACCTCGAAGAATTCAGGGACAAGGGGGTTGAGTGAGCCTGCGTGGCAGATGTCAGGGATTTCATTTTACTTTCCTAATTTGCTTTTCTGAAAAACATCTTCATGCGTGATGAAGGGAGCCAAAAATGCAAAATGAAAACAGACAGCGACGAAGAAACTGCTGTGAGTTCTTAAAATATATACATTCACGGCTGGTGCTAAGAACCTTCCCGTTTTCACAGGGAGAAGAGCAACTCAGTGCACCTGACATCATCAGTCTTGATGTCGAGAGCAAATCAGGCTCTAGCCCAGGGTTTTTCTCTTCAGTCTCTGGCAAACTCTGGAAAGATGAAACGATGGAGGAAGCACTGAGCTCAGTTAATCCCAGCACAACAGAAGAGACCAAGAATACAGTGAGGAGACACAAGTTCAAGGCCTGTGCCTTCCACCAACTCGCCACGTGGCTGTGTTTGGGGTACCAGTAAAACAAGCCCGTCAAAGACCTTGCAAGGGACAAGCAGGCTGGGAACAAGACAATCTCTGATTGCCACAAAGCTCCTCTGAGACCATCACACTCCATAGCTCTCCCACAAGTATGTCAGCATGCAAACATGGAACCTCGGGAAGCCCATCTGCCACAGGTTAGAACCAAAAGACTCCTCGCAAATGGTAAATGCAACCCTCCTTGTGGTGGCTGAAAACATGTCCACACATTTTCTGAGGGATCCCCATCAAGAGCTGGAGTCTGGTTCCCCTCCCACTGAACAGGGTCTGGCTTCAGTGACTTGCTTCCAATGAACGGAAGGAGGCGGAAGGGATGCTGTGTTACTTCTCAGGCTAGATCGTAGGAGAGGATGCAGTTTCTGCAGGTCCTCTAGCTCTCTCCAGCTGCCGCGCTGTGAGCAAGCCCAGGCCACGTGCAGGTATTCCAGTTAATTTCCCCAGCTGAGCTTCCAGCTGGCCGTCAGAATGCTGCACTACACGTGTGAGGGAGGAAAACTTCCTTTCCAGATGATTCCAGCCCTGCCACTGAAAAGGCATGAAGACCCCAAGTTAGAACCTCAGAAAGGTTAGGGATGATCAGAAGAAAAGAACCGTTGTTTTCAGCCACTGTGTAGGGCTGATTTGTCACACAGCGACAGATAACCAGCATACTCCTCTTGCCCTGACTAATAACCCTTTATCTAGTCAGATTGTTCCAACAATATCTTCCATCCAAGTGCTCTTCTGTGATCTGACCTTGACACTCCTCCCCATCGGGAGGGGAGGTCTATGTCCCCCACGCCCTTGAACCTGGGCAGGGTTGTAACTCACTTGTAGTCAGCAGAATGCAGCACAGTGAGGCTGCATGACTTCTGAGGCTGGGTCAGAAAAGGCAGGCGTGTCCTCTTTATTCACTGAGGCATCTGCTTTTGGAGGCCTGAGCCATCAAGGAAGAAGTCTGACTGCCTGGAAGCCACCACGCTGTGAGGAAGCTCAGGTCACACAGAGATGTCAGTAAAGGTACGCCCATCAAGAGCTAGCCAAGGTCTCGAACAACAGCCAGACTCAGCCGCCAGAACCACGAGGGGGCCAGCTTCCACTCCAGCCCAGTCGAGCTTTCAGATGTGATGTTAGCCTAGGACCTCTGAGGAGCAGACAGCAAGACGGGTTTAAATTGCATGAAACCTATTAGGGGAACTGTTTGTGAACGAAAATGGGGAGGAAGCCAGGGGAGATGGAGAGAGCTATCAGGCCACAGTGGAAATCTGACCCCAAGCGGAGAAGAGAAGGTAGGAAAGAGTTGTTATTAGAAGGATTATTCCCAGGATCAATATGGATTTCTGACACCGTCTTATGTTCCATCTGTCTAATCCTGTTGCCCTTGGTGAACCAGGAGGGTGGCACCCCATTCCAGGGTTGGTCCCCAAATGACTATCAGAGTTTTCCTTCTGAGACTGACCAGAGAAGGCATGAAGATGGCGCAAATTCAAGACCGGAAGGGGACCCACGAGCAGAGACAGGGAGGCCAAACACCACTGCTGACTTAAGGGGACCTGAGAGCAGAGCTGCCCATGGGAAGCAGACCCAAGTTCAGAAGGCAAGGAGGGGGTAATCATCACAGGAACAACTCGGGGCCAAGCAGGAGGGGCCGGTGCAACACCACGAACAGTCTTGGGAGGTGTCTGCTTGCCTTCAGTGAGAATAGGCTGAATGGGCTTATCTGCGAAGCTTCAGTTAGAGAGTCAAGGAGAACAACTTTGCTTCACAAACTGCTTCAAGACTGGAAGCAAAATAGGCCACAACACAGAAGAACTAGTCACCTTTAAAGGTGACATGTATAACTTGACCAAAGTGAAATGATCGTTGACTTTCAGAAGAATAGTTAATACTCTGAGGATTTCTGAACTTTAATTGTGCAGATATCTACTGATGGCACACACACCTACCCCAAAAGAAAATAATGATTAATCCAGAATCCAATGTTGTTAACTTTGTGATTTGATCTATCAGGAAACAAAGGAGGTGAGCTAGATCCTTCTAAATTCTAAATTTTCAATTCAGGTTGCACCACATGGTCTGAGTTGCTTCCCTTTTTGATTTGGCTGCCAGGAAGCTCAGAACTAGACTGACAAATTATTATAACAACTATATATGATCTTATACTCATTTTTAAAAATTCTGTTTATTTCCTCTTGCACCACCCCCTCCCACCACAGCCTATCCTTCCAGTTCTAATTTATATTGACCTTAGTCCTCACGCCTTATTTTTATTTCCACTTTTCTTTTCCTGGTAGCTTTTTTTATTACATGTTTGCTGTGTGTACTTCCTGTAGAACATCTCAAATTCATTCTGAAACGACAGTGTAACAGGGAAAGCTAAACTTCATTGTTTTTATGCGCCAAGTGCTAAATGCTTTATATACATCGTAAACAGTGTAGAGACAGGCGTCATCATTCTCATTTTATACATGAGGAAATTGAAGTATAAAGAACCACTTGTCCAAGGGTAGGCAGGACTAAGGAGGTCAGTTCCACTTTTGACAGTCTTGCTCCTGAGCCCGTGTTGTTCCCACCTACTGTGCTGTTGGCCTTGACAGATTAGATGGAGAGTCAGGGCGAGCACGTGTGCAGGTACACACACTCACACACACACACCCCCTACCGGCAACAGCTCCTCAGAGGCAGAGCACTCAGGGTATCACCGCACCCCGCCGCTCCTCCCCCCCACGCCCAATTTCTCCAGACTTGAAAACAGGCGGGGGCGGCCTCCGGGACGCCAGTGAAGAGCGAGATCCGCCAAGAAAAGCCCATAGGAGGCTCTTTGCAAAAGCCCAGCTGGAGAAGAAGCTGCGGCCCTCCTTGACCCCCGCGGGGCTTCTCTCGCTCTGTCAGAACAGCTCTCCACGCCGTCGACGACGCGGGGACACTGCGGCGGAGGGGAGAACAAGCCGACCCGGTGCCCCTGAAGCCCGGGCCGAGCTCGAGCCTGGAGGGGGAGGCGCGGGGCGGCGCTGGGAACCGTGCACGTTGATCGCGCTGAGTGAGCGCAGCTCCAAACTCAGTATCTGCTTGACAGGCTGCAGAGTCCTCACGCACGCAGGGAGTAGGCTCCTCAAAAATGTGCTTTTCCTCTTCCTGTAGATGATGAGTTGGGGGAAAAAATGATGAGACCCAGCGGACCCAGCAATACTGGAAGCTCTTAATTTACTTCCAAGTAGTTGCGTTTTGAATCCTGGTGTAAGATTTGCAGAGCAGTAACGTGAGCAGGGAGCTAAGATTTGTAGCACACCGACAGTGCAGCCGGTACCGTGCTAAACCCCTGTCCGGTGAGTATTCGATTTAATGCCCAGAGCCTATTAGAGGGTCACCAATTTCCTCCTCGTGTTTTGGGGGAAAACCCTCGGCGTCACATACCACTTCCAACCTCTCTACCTCTCGCGAGAAAGAGCTACTTAACTGACGGGAGATGGAGGAGAAGGATGGAGCGTGCGCGGCCCCGCCCCTTCCTCTGCCTCTCTTTGGGATCCACCTGCTAGCAGACAGTCCCCCTTCGGCCCTCCTCCACTCCCTGAGTTTAATCACCAGGCTCTGCTTCCTGGAGGGCCACCAAGTGGAGGTGTGCTTTGAACCTCACATGTACGCGTGACTGATAGGGTAAGTCCAGCTCCATCTGAGTTTCACCATCTGCCAGCTCAGTGTTGCTGGCTTACCAGGGACCCAGGTCACATCCTCCAACCTCCCTATGAAGGTAATAAAGATGCTGTTTTCATCTCTATCTCCCTGACTCCTGTGTCTATTTCTTAATCGGTGTCAAATTCAATTAGTGTCAAACTTCCTGTGTGGCCTTGGCAACCTCTTAAACCCCTCTGAGCTCATCCATTCTGCAAACATTAAACATCTATTCTGTGAGATTTGTGGAAGGTAAAGAAGACACTGAACTCAATCACACGCTCCAAGGGCCCATCACCTAGTGGGAGAGTCACACATATAAACGAATATAAGGTTGAAGGATAGGAGTGCTGGGATAGATTAGTGATGTCTGCCCTGGGCACAGAATATGAAAGTAGTATTTGTCATCCTGCTCTATGGGATTAGAAGCTCTAAATGGAGCGTCTGTTTCCTGGGTTCTGTTAAATCTGGTGGCAAGACCTCACTACCTCCTTGTTCAATGTAATTTAATTCAACAGACATTTGTTGGTTGCTTTCTGTGTGCCAGGCATTTATATTCAAAAATTCTTTAATTTCTATGACATGCCCATCTGGCCATTATGAACATCAATCTTGGCTCAGTTGAGAGATGCTTTTTGGAAGATTTCACTATGAACTCCCTTTACAAGGCAAACCCAAAAGTCATATTTTAACCTCTAAAAATTCAACACAGAGACTAATGGCAGCACAGGACAATATAGAACATTAACTTCTAACACTGTGGACTCTATTTTTGAAATCTGAATTGGTAAAGATGTGGCTGAGAAGCTCCCTTACAATGATTTCATGACTTCATCAAATGCCCTGCCATTGATGAAGCTGAGCTTTACTACACTGTTTCACTGAGTCCTCACCACTACCCATGAGGCAGCCTCTGTTGTCATCCCCATCATTCCAATTTTACAAGCGAGGAAATTAAAGTTTAGAAAGGTTTAGAGTTCTGCCTAATGACCCAGGGCTATAAGTGGCAGAGCTGAACCTCAGACCCAGGTCTGTGTGACTCCAGAGTCCACAACCATCTCGCTCTAACACAGTCCTTCACTGCTGAACAAAAAAAATCCTCTGAGCTAAAACTTCCCTTCTGAAAAGTACTAAACATCACACTCATTGAATCCCAGTTTCCCCGGTTTGAGCAAGACATTACCAGTGGGTGACCTTGGACAAGTCAGTTCTCTCATGGGGACCTAGTTTCCTCATCTGTGAAATGTGAATACTCAACTTGATGACACAGAATTTCTTCTAGCTCAAAACAAAATCTTATGATGTATATTCCAAAATCAAGATGGCGGAGTTCTAAGAAAATTCATGTGTAACTTACCTGTGTCATATGTTAATTTAATAACACTCCCTAGTTGATAATTAGGTTACCGTTTTCTCCCAGTGCCAAGTGGGGAAATGGCTCTCTTTCCAGGTCATTGAAAGCAGAGACTGAAGGAATCGTATTTTCAAGTTGCCATGCCAAGCTGCTCCCTTCATCAGCACTAATGTATCCTAAAAGCAGTATTTGGCATCTGTATGTTGAGGACCTGGAGCTGGATTACCTTTCTAAGTCAAAATGCAGTAAAATTCACGTTCAGAAGGATTTCACCATAATCCAATAGTACCTTAATGGGCCTTTAAGCCTCAAACCACATTTTAACCCCTGAATTCTCAAGGAGGGCTTGGTCATATCATTTTTCAATAGAGACATTTCATGGTTTATTGATTTTATCCAAGAATAAGAAAAGGCACTTACGGAAAAAAGGAGTTTGGCTTCACTTGTAAAACTAAATGGATCCTGAGTTAGGAGCTTTAAAGGAGTCTTGCATGCTAGCACAACCCTGAATGAATTGCGTGTAAACTACTGGGCCCATGTGAACAGCAGCAGTTGTTTCCTTTGTGGAGGATCACAATAGCTGCCCTTCACTGAGGACAAGAGGATTTCTCCTTTCTGCAGAGCTACACTGCGAGATGGACCATAACTTGGCCGTTTTAGGTTTTTGCCAGAGCACACAAGTTGATTCTGAAATGGCCAGGGCTAAGTAACAGAGCATACGAGCTCTAATGAAAGTGTTGAGTCTTGAGGAACTGGAAGGGTGCTCTCCATGCTGCTTTGAATTTTAAAAGAAGAAGATAGTAAAGAGGGAGAAATAAAGAGATGCAAAGTAAAAAAGACAAGAAAAAACAGAAGGTAGTACTATATTCGTGGGTGGAGATGAATTGCTTAGTGATTTCAGTCTGTCCACCTGGTTTGCTTTCTCCTCGGGCATCTTGACAATGGCTCTTTCTCTTTGTACCTTTCTTGATTAGATGAAGAAGGCAGAGTTGCCCCACAAAGGTAAGGTGGTGACAGGTTGATGGAACCTTGGCCTTGGAAGGGATCTTTAGATAGCTTCCAACTTTAGACATCTGCAACCTTTAGACATCTTCATTTACAGATCAGAAAACCAAGGCAACTGAAGACCAAGAGGTGAAGAGATGGCCTAAGACTCTCAGCTTCGAAGTGGTACAGCTGGTACAAAACCGCAATCTACCCTCTCCCAGGCTGCCACTCATTCCAGAACATTCCACCATGGTCCTCCAAGAATGCACCCCACAGCCATCTTCTCCCATTACAAAAATCTTAGGTCATTGTTCGAACAATAAAAGTCCAGTACGGAAGAGACTTCAGATCCTAACAATAAGATGAACTGAATTGAGAGATTAGAATCAGAACCACCTCACCGACTAGTGTTCAATAACTACCAGTTGCCAGTTGGTACCAACAAGATACTCTTTATTAGCAGAGTAGAGGAAACCCAACATCACATCATTTAATCAAAATAACGAAATATTTTTGAGCATTTGCCACATTTCATGGGGAGAGAAACAGACAGGGAGAGGAGACAGGAAGCAGAATGGAGGAAAACAAGACCCATTACATGGCCCCAAGGCTATCTAGTAGCCAGAATTCAACCCCACAGACAGCCGTGGCGAATACAGTTTCCTTATTACAGCGCGGGAGCAATGGATATTCCTATATTCTAACAACAAGAGAGGAAACCAGAGAGGAAAAGCCAGAAGCTCTGCCGACAAAAGACAACGTGCAACACCCGAGTCAGATGTTCAGAGATGGTTTTGGACGTTACCTAAGAGCGGAAATCCAAATAGAGCGGGCATATCTGAACAGCTGAGGTGTTAGAAAATTTCACCCACTCTCTGATTCAAAAAACACATTTCCAGTGCCTGCTCTATGCTGACTTCTGCTAGGCACCCTGGGTGGAGCAGCAAATAAGGCTGACAAGCTCCACGTCCTCATGGTGCTTCTGGGCCAGTGGGAGAGACAGATATACTATAAGGGTGCCAAGAGAGAAAATGGGTGGCAGGAGAAATGGGGATGTAGTTTAGGCCAAGAAAGGCCTTTCCAAGGAGGTGACATTTCAGATGAGACCTGAAGCAGAAGCAGATGCCTCGGGAGAATGAAGCCGCGTCCCTGGCAGCAGTCCAGCAGGTGGAGGAGTCTGGAAGTGGGAAACCGCTCGGTGTGTCTGGAGCTGAAGGAAGGCAAGTGGGGAAGAGAGGGAGGTGTGTGGTACAAGATGAGGCTGGAGCCCTGTGGGCCGGGTGGGGGGTTTGGGTTTTGTCCTGAGCACAATGGGAGCCCATTGAAGGGCTTAGTGACAGTCAATAGAAAGGCACACAAAGGCCTCTGTGGGGCTCAGCAGAGCCCATAAGACCCGCATTCAGGACCTCACTAAGCACTCACCACATTGTCTCGATGGACTCCTTTCACAACTGCCTCTCAGCCCCTGATTTTCTCAGCTCTTTCTCTCCATGGCTCTCTTATGGCTTCAGAATGAACACGAACAAGGGAGAAAGAAGAAAAGCACCCAGCCCCCAGGGGCCCACGGGCCGGCATCACTTGGTGCGCAGAGACGGGGAGCACAGCAGGCGGGAGAGCAGCCTTCTGTGGGCGGTGCCAGAGTGGGGACAAGAAAGGGGCCAACGACAAGACCAGGTGCCTTTGCAGACCCAGCCTCCCTGGATCCCTGGAGGGATGGGGAAATGGAAAGGAAGCTGAGGGGAAATGGAGGGACATCAGTAACGTGTCAGACATGGCATTTGCCTCTGGGACTGGAAAGAGCGTGGGATCTGGGGTCAGAAGGCCTGGTTCAAGTCCAGACTCCAGCTGTGTGATGAGGGATACGCAGGATAGGCTTGTTTCCCCTTGCAGATGCACTCTGCATGCTTCTCCACCCTGTCCTATGCCTGGAGGGCTGCTCTCTTGCCCCTGGCTTCCACTTGGGTTTGGCCAATGGAGGTAGGAGGTTGGAGGGTGTGAGGAGAGGGAGATCCTGGTATTTCTGCCCCCGGCTCCTTTACCCCCGGGCTGTGGATTGTTAGCTGAGAGGTTTCTTTTCTGAAGGCCTTGGTTCCCACCAGGCAGCCCTGTCCTACAACCCTCTCCAGATCCTTGCAACAGCTCCTCCCTCCACCCCTGCAGGCCTGGCGTAAGCATGGTTTCCTGCTGTTGCAAGCTGTGGGCGCTTCCCCATCCCTTATTAGTTTCCTTGCTCCTGCTGGCAACTTCTGTCACTAACACCTTCATTAACCTTTCCTCCTTACTCCCTCTGAATGGACCACCTATTTCCTCTCAGCTCCCTAACTGATCCAAAGGGTAGCTACTTTGAGTCTCTGAGACTCAGTTTTCCCGATTGGTAACATCCCTAGTGAGAAATCCTTCAATAATTGCTGCCTGAGAAAGCCTCCCAGCTATTCAGAATATCCAAAAGGCGGGAAAAGTCCAAATGTCCATCAACGAATGAATGGATAGACAAACGCAGTATACATATACAGAGGAATATTACTCAGCCACAAAAAGGGATGAAGGACTGATACATGCTACCGTGGCGGGTGAACCCTAGAAACATTACGCTAAATGAAAGAAGCCAGATATGTACACACACTTTATGAATACATTTATATAAAATACTCGGAATAGATAAATCCATGGAGACAGCTGACTAGTGGTTGCCGGGGGCTGGGGGAGGGAGGAATGTGGAAAAACTGCCTAATGGATAAGGGGTTCTGCCTTGGAGCGGTGAAGCTGTTTTGGAACTAGACAGAAGTGGTGATTGCTCAGCATTGTGAATGCACTAAATGCCATGGAATTTTTCACTTTAAAATGATTAATAGTATGTTATGCGAATTTCACTTGAATAAATTATTTTAAAAAAATAAGCCTATAAGAATCTCTAAAATGTTCAATAGATACCAGAATTCTTCTGATAATAATAAAAAATATATGCAGCTAACAACACAACACGTACATAACAAGACAAGGCTTTGACATAATTAATACGAGAGCAAAATGAGCGGGCCAGGCAACAGCTGGCCAGGAAGAGATGGGAAGAGACTTCAACCGGCAGCAAGGGCCTGCAGGAGCCAGGTCTTTGTCGGGGCCGTGAAAAGGGAAGGGCAGTGCTTTCCAGACCAGCGGATGTCACAAGTAAAGTTTTTAAGGTAAAAATGTCAAAGAATTGGGAGAGGGGGTAAGCAGTGTGGTAGGAACAGAAGGGAGTCTGAAGGGACAATGGGTGGGAAAAGTTGGCCAGAGTGAGGTTCTCTAGACTCTCAAGGAGCAGGTGAAGAAATTGGAGCTCTATCCTGCATGGGAATGGGGGGTCTCGTCAGAGCAGAAGGCTGGCACGACCCAAAGGAGGTTTCTTGAGCAGCACATGCCAAACTAGCGAGGACAGGACTGGAAACGACTAGGTAGCTGTCCTACATTCATGAACTGGCAGTGAAGGTGGCAGTGGGAACTGCTTAGGGAGGAAAAGAAATTGGCCCATCACGGATTTATTCCATTTTAAAAGCCAAATGGATAGATTGATGGGGAGGCACCCATGTTTACAGTGCAAAATTTCCCAAAATGTGTTCCAAAGAGACTTGAAAAATACTGTTAAACAAAGTCAAACAGGAATTCTTGGAGACTTTAATGTACAAACATACATCAGTGAATATCCAGGAATAAGGCTGCCAGATTTAGGGGGAGAAAAGGAGCCTTGTTTAACTTTTTTTGTTTTTTCACTATTTCAGTTAGGTTTGGGGGGTTTTTCCTTCTTTTTTTGGTGAGGAAGATTGGCCCTGAGCTAACGTCTGTTGCCAATCTTCCTCTTCTTTTTTTTTTCTCCCCAAAGACCCAGTACATACTTGTATATCCTAGTTGTAGGTCCTTCTAGTTCTTCTATGTGGGATGCTGCCACAGCATGGCTTGGTGAGCAGTGCATAGGTCCACGCCCAGGATCCAAACCAGCAAACCCCAGGCCGTCAAAGCAGAATGCACAAACTTAACCACTCAGCCACAGGGCCAGCCCCAGAACCTTGTTTGATTTGAATTGCATGCTACATACTTACACTAAAAAATTATTTGTTGTTTATCTGAAATTCAAATTTAACTGGGCATTTGTGTTTTATGTGGTAAGCCTAACAAGGGATCGCCAATCTGCAGCCATTGTTTCTCAATCATATTTTACCTCGGAATGCCTTTCTGTGGGCATCTACAGGATCTGTGTCCCACAGGCCACACTTTGGCCAACACTGGTATAGTGACAAAGGAGTGGGCCTTGAGTCAGACCTCAGGGGCTCAAATAAATCCCAGCCCCGACTCCGACTGAGTGATCCTGGGTAAGTCACATCAACTTCCTGGGCCTCAGTTTCCTATTCTGTAAAATGGGGATAATAAGGACAACCTCTCAGGGTTACTGGGGAGTTAAAATTACATAATGAAAGTTGAGACCAGTACCTGGAACATGGAATACTTTTCAGAGAGTGTTAGGGAGCACACGTGCCACTATGCTAGGAGGTGTGACATCAGTATGTGGCAGGTAGACACGTGTACATACTACTGAACAGCGGTAACATTCCAATAGGGCTTAGAAAACCTTGCCTTTCAACCATTAAAAAGAAAAGAGTTAGCAAAATATAATTTTTGGCAAAGAGAGGCAGCATCTCAGAGGGCAAGAGCTATGTACAAGATGAGTAAACACTTTTAAGGCTACTTACAAACTCAAATTTGCCTTTCAAGCTGGTGCATTTGTTTGTCATCTTTCCAGGGCACATATTTGGAGGTTGATCCTAGGGGCCCTCCGGGGGCAGCCCACAGACCTCAGCAGGCCTCGCTCACATCCCAGCCGAGTCACCCTCAAGCCCCATTATGTAGCTGCAAGGAGGGCAACTGTAGTTGGAGCCCTGACCCTGGGGAAAGAGTCAACAGAGCAAAAGCAGGAAGGATATTAGAAAATACAAGTATTGGGAGTCAGACCTGATGGCCTAGTGGTTAAAGTTTGGTGGTCTCACCACTTCAGTGACCCAGGTTCATTTCCCGGTCACAGAACCACACCACCCATCTGTCAGTAGCCGTGCTGTGGTGGCAGCTCACATAGAACTAGAAGGACTTACAACTAGAATATAAAACTATGTACCGGGGCTTTCAGGAGTGGAAAAAAACACAAGTTGGGGTTCACAGGGAGACAGAGGACAAGCATCGTTCGACCTCATTCAAACCTCTCCAACAGGATGGCTGTGTTAGTTTCCTGTAGCTGCTGTAACAAATTATCACAAACTACTTGTCTTCAAACAACAAAACCTATTGTTTCACAGTTTTGGAGGCTAGAAGTCCAAAATCAGGGTGTTGACAAGGTCATTTGCTCTCTGAAGTCTCTAGAGAAGGGTCCTTCCTTGCCTCTTCCTGGCTCCCGGCCGTTGCCAACCGTGCTGGCATTCCTTGGCATTCCAGTCTCTGCCTCTGTCATTACATGGCATTCTCCCTGGGTGTCTTCACATCATTTCCCTGTGTGTGTGTCTGTCTCCGTGTCTCGCCTCTTCTCACCACTCGTATTGGACTAGGAACTCACCCTCCTCTAGTTCAGCATCTCACTGAATTATACCTACAACAGCTCTACTTCCAAATAAGGTTGCATTCAGAGGTTCCAGGAAGGTAACGAATTTTGTGGGGATGCTATTCAACCTAGCACAGTCACTGTCAGAATAATTATAGTAAATTCCTAATAGGACTTATTATGAATCAGGTACTGCTTGATGAGCTTTACACACACTGACTCATTTAATCATCAGGATGACTCTAAGAGGTACGTAGTATTATAATCTCCACCTTACAGATGAGGAAATTGGGCCACGGAGAGGTTAAGTAACTTGCCCAAGGTCATACAGCTAATAAGTAATAAAGTGAGGATTTGAACCCAGGTGGAAGCTTCCAGAGTCTGTCCTCTAGACATTATGCTGGATTATCTCTCAGAAGAGTGGGATGGCCAACTGCTTAAAAGCTACCTTTTTATAGAGACCAGGAAACTCATAATAAAAATAGTAACAACCAAAAGTACAATAAGAAATGCTAACAGAAGAAGTGCTTTAAGTGGAGGAGGCAGATTCTGTCAATATCCTCATTTTTCCAGAGGAGGAAACAGAGACCGGAGACGATAAGTAAACTGCCCTTGGTAACACAGCCAGTAAGCTCTACAGCAGATTTCTCAAGCACGTTCATAATTACTACTTTATGTTGCTGGCCAGATCCTCCCGTCACTTTGGGAATTGGGAGGTATCTTAATACACCACCAGAAATCCCATTTACAGTGGATCTGCCTAGGCTGGAAGACTGGCTTTCCGGGAAAAGGAACACAGTGCCTGATCTGTGGCATTTGCTGACTCCCACCATGTAAATATTCTCACTGTGGTTGACTTCAAGCCCCAGTGTGATGCCAGAGAGCCCAGACCTGGGAAGAGGTGCGCACAGTCAGCTCTGCTGAGCCTGTCAAGCTGGCTCAGTCATGGAGATCTTGGGTCAAAGGTTCATGTGGCCTCTTGAAAGCAAATGAAGCCCCAGGTCTCCTGGGTCAAGACTCAGAGACGAAGATTCCTGTAGCTCTTAGAGGTACAATCAGGGTGAACAGGGTCAGGGGGCCACTTCCTGGGCAGGCATGGGATGTGCTTGGTATAGCCCCAGGATCTCCACGACACTTCCGAGAATTAAGAGGTAGTATGTGGTAGATGTGGGAGATGCTTAATAATTAATCACGATTAAATTCTTTTTATGAGGTCATTATAACAGAACCTTGCATTTGCATGAAAGTTTCCCATCAATCATAATGTTTAAGCTTTAGTATATTCTAGGCTTCAAGATCAGATGGGAAGGATTTACCCTCACTGGATAGTTGAAGAAAATGAGACAAAGAGAGGAGAAGTAACTTGCCTAAGTGCACACAGCAGAGCCAGCCTGGAACCCGGATCAACTGAACCAAGGCTTGGAAACTGCAAAGCCTACTTTCTGGGAGTGGGTTTGATGCAAGTGACAGCATGGAGGAAGTCTGGCTTGGGAGTGTGGCCCCACTCTGTGCACAGGTACAGGTGGAGGTAAGGCAGAGGGCGGGCTAGAGAAGACAGCCCCAGCCTGACAGAGGGAGCCAGGCCGGGGTAGGGGGCTCCCCAGGTACCAGGACTTCAAGGAAAGAGGTGGATGGCGAGTGTTGGGTGATTGCCAATCTGAGAAGTTGAGGTCCTGACAGAGGGGGGCTGCCAGCCAAGATATCACCTAACTCGAATATGAAAATCTGGAAAATCACATCCTGGGTCGAAGTCTAGAGGGAAACATATAAATATTTGTGCTCCCATCTCTCCGCCCTCCGCTGCCACACGGACATAGTCCCTCATTTTGCTAGAAGAGAAGGAAGGTGGGGTGACTACAAATGTCATGGAACTTAGGAGGCAAAGAGCCTTTTTAGGATTATGACTGTATCAGAAGAAACTTTTTAACCCAATCCACACACCTAGCCATTCATTTCCTCCCTCCCATCCCCCAACATAGCTGTATTGTTAAATTTGTTTAACTTTTGATTTTGAAATGATTGCAAACGCACAGGAAGTTGTAAGAATAGTACCTGGAATAGTCCCATGAACCCTTCACCCAGCTTCCCCCGGTGGTGACATCTTACGTAAGTAGCGCAATATCAAACCCAGAAAACTGACATTGGTACAAAACTGTTAACTAGACTACAGACCTTGTCCAGTTTTCACCAGTTTTTATACGTACTCCTGTGTGTTGGGGGAAGGGGCTGTAGTTCAGTGCAATTTGATCCCTCATCTAGATTCGTATAACCAGCAAATAGGATCCAGACTATTTCATCATCACAAAGAAACTCCCTTGTGCTACCCTTTATAGGCCCCCCACTCCCTTCGGCCCCGTCCCTGTCTCCTGGCAACCACCGATCTATTCTCCATCTCTATAGTTTGTCATTTTGTGTGGGTTACCTAAATGGAATCATACAGTATGAAATCTTTTGAGATTGGCTTTTTTCACTAAGCACAAAGCCCTTATCCATGTTGTTACATGTTATGAGTTGAATTGTGTCCCCCTCAAATTCATTATGTTGAAGTCCTAACCCCCAGACATCTGAATGTGGCCTTATTTGGAAATAGGGTTACCGCAGATGTAATTAGTTAAACTAAGATGAGGTCTGGAGTACTGGAGTACTGAGTACTGGAGTTGGGTGGGCCCCAAATCCGCTATGACTGGTGTCCATATGAAACAGAGAACTTAGACACAGCCACACACACAGAGAGAATGCCACCTAAAGATGGGAGTGACGTTGCCACAATCCAAGGAACCACCAAAAACTAGGAGACAAGCCAGGACGGTGCCTTCCCTACCACCTACAGAGGGAGCATGGCCCTGCTCACACCTTGACCTTGGACTTCGAGCCCTCAGAACTGCAAGGCACCAAATTCTTGTTACTTAAGGCACTCAGGTTTGTGGTACTTTGTTACAGCAACCCTAGCAAACTAACACATTGCGTGTCTCAAAATCCCGCTCCTTTTTATTGCGAGGAGTGTTCCGCGGTACAGAGACATGAGAGGATGTTAGCCATTCGCCCATTGGAGGACATTTAGATTGTTTCTAGTTTTAGGCTATTACAAATAAAGCTGCTATAAACATTCATGTACAGGTTTTTGTCTGAACATGAGTTTTTATTTCTCTGGGGTAAATATCCAAGAGTTCAACAGCTGGGTCTTAAGGAA
The DNA here is from genome assembly GCF_041296265.1 of Equus caballus. NCBI lineage: Eukaryota > Metazoa > Chordata > Mammalia > Perissodactyla > Equidae > Equus > Equus caballus. The sequence continues at coordinate 19,226,269 of NC_091684.1, forward strand.
GGTGTAGGTTTAGTTGATAAGGAATTGCCAAACAATTTTCCCATATCGTTGGTTTTTATGATGCATAGACTCTCTCCAGCCTCTGCTAAGCACTCCTGCTATTTTTAAAAACTGGGATGGACTCTCAGAGGGAAGGCGAGAGGAGGGGCAGGATGGAGTCCCAGCCAGAAAGCATGCAAATGTGATAGAAATATGGCATTCTGATAACTTATAGCTGCTGACAATTTCAAAGTGGATTAACCAAAAAGAGCCACAGTCAATCTTGGTTAGCTGAAGGAAGTCAGCAATTCAACTAACAGTCACTCAGTTCTTACCAGTTGCCAGGCAGCAACCTGGACACTGGGAAGACCACACAAACTGGAATGGAGAAGTGTTCCTCAAAACTTTTTAACCTGGTGTAAGAGATAGACACATACACAAATGATTTTCATGCTGTCTAGTGTGACCAGGAGGTCAGGCAACCGTGAGACACATAAAATCAAAACAGCAGATAAACCCAACTATAAGCATTGAGCTCTGGCGCGTACAAAATGCTCTTGCTCCTTTCTTAATTTCTTCTCACACAGTGTGTTATTGTCTGAAATATGAGAAGGCAGATTGGAGATAGGGCTGAGTTGAAAATTTAATTCTAGGCAAACCAGAAAGTGAACATCAAGACTCAGAATCACTTTTTGACAGTTTGAGCTCCTAGAAATGGGGTATGACAGTTGGATTAGTCACAAGAACAAGAAGTGTTTTATGGGATTATCTGGATCATCTGTCTGGTTGAACCCATCCACTCAGGGATGGCCCACCTCTCATACTCCCCAAGGCTTTTTTTGGGGAAAACACATTGACTACTCGCCAGCTTTCCTTGTCAATCTGTCACTTTTTTCCTTCCTTGCCTTTCGAAGGAACAAAGCCTGAGGAATTCAGGCTGGGCCTTGATTAAGGGCTTATGGGCAAGTCCCGGGCCTTCACTGTCTCTTCGCACTTGAGAGCTTTTAAGGCCCAAATGAGGACTCACTCAGCGTTTAATTCAATCAACAAAGCTCTTTTAAATAAAGTGAGTAGATCTCCCTTGCCCTGCCCTGAGAAGTGGAATTTTTATTGACCTAAAACATCCCATAAATGTTTTACCTCTTGACTTGACTTTTGTAAGTTTTAGCTTGAGCACACAATGATATTTAGCTTTCCAGCACTGATGTTCTCTGCCTTTCTAGTGTTCACGTGAGAGATGGAGATCCCAGGGCTGAACCAAACAGGAGAGTCATTACTGCAATTTTAGTCTATGAAGAGAGATCTTTGAGATTACAAACCAGAAATAGAATAGAGACTGCTAGTTATCTGAATATTCATTTACCTCTGAGCTTTTGTTAAACATGAGAGCCAGTTTGACTACATTTCCCAGACTTCCCTGCATCTAGGTATGGTCACATGACTAAGCTCTGGCCAATAGGATGTGAGCAGAAATGATGCATGCAACTCCCATGCCATAGCATTAAAAGAAAGGCGTGTGTGCTCCTCTGTTTCTCTTTCTATCTTGCCTCATGGAGGGTTGACATGGTAGAGAACCATTCTGGATCACTCATTCAAAAACAACTCCTTAGGGATGGGGGAAGAACAAGAGATCAAGACTCTGGGTCCTCACCTCTGTGGAGCCACCTCATCAACCAACTGCTTATTCTTGGGCAATCTCATGAAAGTAAAAATCACTTCCATTTTTCTTGCCTAAGCCAACCGTATCCTGATCTTGGAAACAGCAGCTGAATTTGTATTCTGCTAATACATGGAATAAATCCAAGTGAGAAAGTCAGTCAGTGCATGAGATGGAAAGAATCAAGAGAACAGAGAAGCAGGAAAGGGTCTACAACTGGAATAGCAAAGCGACGGAGAGCGGCACAATCTAGTGTATGGATGGCTCATTGGCATCAAAGCATGAATAGCCTCTCAACTAATATTCAGTGATACAAAGGTCTCTCCTGGCAATCAATGTCCACCATGCAAATGCAGCATCCTCTTCCTTACTTCCCAGCCTTTGCCCATGCTTTCCCTTAACCCAGAATTCCCTCCTCATCCCCACCATCCCCAACACCTGGATAAAGTCTGCTCATCCTTCTACTCATGAGGTTGCTTTCCCAGGGAGAGGCCTTCTCTAGGTAAGGCGCCCCTCCTCTGTGCTCCCCTCAGCACTTGCCCTGCCTGTCCACCTGCCTGCTCATTTTTCTGGCTCCCCCTCCAGACTGAGAATTCTAGGAGGGCAGAGACCACACCTGACTGTTAGCCATTTTATCCCCAAGGTTAGCCCCAGGCTGCCCACAGGATGCTCAGCAACCCTGGAAAGAATCACAAGGCTGGAAGCCGACTTTCAAAGGAGTAGGTCAAACACCAGTTACCTGAGAATTTGGTAGGTTTCAGCCAGAATTAGATCCTCTGGAGCAAATCCTGCCTCCTGGGGAGACCCAGCCAAGTGCCAAAAGCCTCTCTCCTTGGGGAGAACCATTGGGGGATTCCATCTTGCAGCAGGCGTTGCTAACCCCTTACAATCCTGACTGGCCGTTTCTTCTCTCAACTCCTGCTCATTCAGGTAGCTATAGTTGAGTCCGGGTTTGTTTTTCTCCATTTCCTTCGCACTTTCCGCCTTGGCTTTTATGTTTCCAATTGTCATTCTGCTGTTTAAAGACGTGCACTGTCGCTCACCGCTGTCTGGCCGCCCCCCTGCACGCGCCGCCTCTGTCCCACACCGCCCACCTGCCTCTGATGAGCACACAGCCCCCGCTCCTCTGCTCCCGGCGCCTGCAGCGCCAAATGAAAGCTCCCCTTTCATCACCAGGCCCTCTTTGCCTCCGATTTTTTCATATCTTATTAAGGTTCAAACCGGTTCGAGCAATTTCTTCAAAAGCCACACAGATTATTCAAAACAACAACAATAGAGGAAGAATGAAAGCAGCTAAACTGCAAAAATTATCTGGTACACTCAACCCCTCGCTCTTGCTTTCTTTGACAATCATGCCGCATTACAGGGGAGCGGGTGAGAAGGCTCGCTAGGAAACAACCTGGTTTCTTCCAGCACCAGGTCACCCCGCGGCCCACGCTCCTCCCAGGAGCAAGGTGACTTGTCCAGGCTGTGGGCTCCACAGGGCCTGCGACCTGCACAGGACCCAGAGCTCACAAGGACCAGTGCTTGACGGAACGCTCGGCTGTCACGGTCTTGAACTCTTAACAATTTTTGAACAAGGGCCCCCATTTCCATTTTGCCCAGGGCCCCTCGAATAGGGTAGCCTGTGCTGTCCTTTGGCGTTAACTCTTGCAAGTCACAGCTGCCTTCCCACAGGCCAGGGTCAGAGCCTCCCAGTATCATAAGGACCTCAGCACCGTAGACTATCACAACTGGAAAAGGTCATGGGACAAGGGAGATGGAAGACAAATGGCCAAGCTGGGTTTGAATCCACCCTGCAATTTACTAGGCTTCGGCTAATTATCACAGTCTCTCAGCCTCAGTTTCCTCATTTGTAAAACAAAGGAAGCTATACCTTACCTTATAAAGTTCTTGGGACGATCAAAGGAGGTAATTTACTAGAACAATCCTCCTGGAGGAGACTAGGGCTTTAAATATTTGAGGTTGGAAAGCAGCCATTTTGGGAATTTCAGACAGTCTCTGTAGTTTATGAGGGGAAAAAAAGTGAATTTGTCTTCGGAACAGATACTCCCTTTGTTTACGGAGGGGCCACGTCACTGAGCTGTTTTGGTCCTACTGGTAAGACCAGTTCTCATCCTAATGTATACCATTTACAAATGTCAATTGGAGACTCTCCAGATGAATCCTAAAGTCAGAAATTCTTTTTCTGTAATACTTGGAACTCCAGTCTCCAATGCCTGAAAAATCACTGTATATTCTTGGGAGATTAGTTTGTTTTTTGGACCAAATATGAGCTCACAAGTCATCCATGCCAAGACCTACCCCCACGAGGAGGGAGATGCAGGCTTGGCCCCCAAAACTGGCCCAGGCTGTTGAGTTGCTCCTGAGGGGCTATTTAAGCTGAAGAAGCCTGACCTGAGGAAGCCAGAAAAGTCTGTGATGATTGGGACCGGGTCAGAGAGCAACCTGACAGGTGAGAGTGGGCGTTTTCTCCAAAGGGAATGGAAGCTCCCCCTGTCAGGCTTCCTGGGAATTGGGCTAAATCCTGGTGAAGGGGATGAGGTGGACCTTGGACTGGAAGGGATGGAACTCTTCCACTCTCTGAGCCTGGCCTGAACTCCTCAGCAGAAATGTTCTGAGGGTACCTTTTGGGTCCTCTAGCCTCATGGAGGCCCAGTGGCTATGCAAGGCTAAACTTAGTCTTTTTGTTAAATTCTATTGTTCCCAAACATTCAGTAAAGTTATACTATTCTCATTTTTAAAAATCACATTGTACAACTTAAATATATACAATTTTTATTTGTCAATCATAACTCAATAATGCTGGGGGGGAAACGTTATACCATTTCCATCCTCTTTCAGCTGTGCTTTGGGGACTGAAAGAAGGAGTTCACATCCACGTTAGGAATGAAGACGTACAAGGGCAAGTGTCAACAGCCTGCAAAACAGGATGCTAGAGATGCCCAGCTGAGCTCAAGGGGAGAAATAATGCTGAGCAAAGAGGCTGGTAGGAATGACAAGCCACCACCTGGCTAGACTTGTGGAACATACACACATTCCTTAGGGTTCCCAGAAGTATCCTAGAGAAGAGAACTTACTTCATCCTATGAGATGGGGGTTTGGATTATCGTTATGTGGCCACAGATGACTGAATAGGTACAGGAGTATGGGGTGGGAGGGGAAGTCAACTGTGTTCCACATGTAAAATGATTTAATCTGACACCCAATGACCTATATAATAATAATTATTATATTTTACACTTAAGGAAAATAAGATCCAGAAAGCTGAATCAATTTTTCCAAATCCATTTGGTTATTTCTCTGCCAGCTACACGCCTTACTGGAGAACCTGTTCTGTCCACTGCTCCAGGAGGAATAGGCCCTGGCCTCATGGGACCATTTCCCCCAATCACAGCTGATTGGTCCAGGAGCTAACACCTGACCCAAGTTAAGCCAATCAAATTCTCTCTCCTCAGTATTTCAACAAAAGTGATGGTTGGAGTCAGTGAGCTGAGAGTGTGGAGTCTGGAATCCTTACCAAGGTGAGCCAGAGCCGTGGGCAGGCAAAGTGAGGAGGAGCAGAAAGTAGTCCTGGCAGAAAAAAATCCTCTGCAGGAAGGAGAGTTGAGCACGTGTCTGGGGAGCTGTGGAAACAGGCTTCGCTGGATGCCAGAGAGAGGCAATGACTTCCCACTTGCCGTGAGGCCGAACTTCCTGCAGCTGGGTCTTGGAAGCTGCCTCTGAATACTTATAATAAGGCTCCTTGTTTTTTTTATTTGATCTAAATTGAAGGAGCTTCTTTTCCTGGTAACCAGCAATCCCTGGGCCCAAGTCACCAGAGAGGGCTGAGGCTGGCTGGTGGACTCCTCGCCCAGTGCTCGTCCCATGGCACCACAACTCCTGCTTCCTCCCTTGGGGTAAGACAGATTTCTTTAGTATTCACTAGATCTGTCCAGGTATTTTGTAGTGAAAATGTAATTTTTGCTATATCCTCGCAAAGTGGTAGATGGGACACAACGCCCATACATGGCCCAAGTCTCTGAAGATCTAAGGCAGGATGGTCACATGACACCTGAAAGCCCATCAGTGGACACGTGGCCAAGGCAGTGGCTCCCGCCAGCTCAGGGACCAATGGAGCCTTTGTCCGTGGTCTGGCTGAGCTCCCTGCTCTGGACCAGGCGCTCAGGTTGCAAATCCTGACATCAGGTGATTCCCAGAAAACAGTGAGACTCCAGCCAACGGTGGCCAAACTCCAGGTATTATTTCCCCGCTAGGAAACAAATAACTTGGCAGGCAGAGTCACTGGGGAACTTCCCACCCTCGGTGAGAAAGCTGGGCCGCGGGCCGTCTGGGGCTCTCTGTACGTGACAATCCATGCAGCTTCTCCATGGGCCCGTGGTTTGTTGCTGTTTATCTGGGACCCTCAATAAGAGACAAACTTCCTCAAAATAGCAACAACAAAAACAAGAGCTGAGCCCCAGTTAATACATTCTCTTTAGCCTCAAGAGCCACCATACAAAATAAGAGGTCACTGCATTTTACAGTTAAGCAAGCTGATGGTCAGAGTTATTCAAGATTAAATATTGTCCTCAAATGTTGTTATTAAATATCACCTGAAGTCACTCGGCTGGTCAGTAATAGAGCTGGGGGTCCACTCTACTGTGCCACCATTAAAAGCTAGCATTTGTGGAGATCATAAACTATGCCCCAGACACTTTGTCTAAATTCCTTCATTTCCTCTTCACAAACAACCCTGTGCTACAGTTATGCTAATAGAAGGATATGGAAACTGAAGCAGAGAGAGAGACTAAGTAATTTGCCCAAATGGATGGTAGAGGTGAGATGTGAACTTGGTTCTGCCTGGTCCCCAAAACAGAGGTTCTGCAAACCAGAGATTTGCGTGCAAGACCCAGCTGCGCCCAGTTGTTTAGGTCCAGCTAAGACGCTCACTGTCTGTTGAGGCTTATCCTCCAAGCCCAGCCTGAGCTTCTCTTGCTGCCCTTCCCGGTGTCCCACACAGCATCTCCTCTGACCTCACAACTGCCTAGTAAGGTGAGCAGATCACATCCTCAAAGCCGCCCCTCCTGAAGCCCAGACAGGTGCTTTGTCAACCCGAAGATCACACAGCTGGGTAAGTGGCTGAGCTGGGCCTTGACCATGAGCTCTCTCCATGGAACCATGCTGCATCTTTAAGAGATTTTCGAAAACCAAAAAGCCCTCGGGTGAAAAGAAATGAGTAGCAAAAGATGGAATTTGACACAAGATGACAGGCCACATGGAAGGAAACATCCCAAACTCCCTGAAGCTGCTCTGCCACAGTCAGCAATCTTGGGGGTCGTGAGGAGACCCGTCCTGTTTCCAGAAACATCCGGTAACTCTGTGGAATCAAGGCACCTTTGTGATCACACAACAGCAGACCCACAGTGTGTTGGTCAGTCATCAGTTACCACCCATGTGAAATGAAGAGGAGAAGGCATTTGGTCAGTGGGCGGTTTCCCTGGACAGCAGACTGTGACTGGGAGATTTGCCGGCAGGAGCTTTATTGGGGAGCACTCCACCATCCCCTCCTGGAAGTGGGGTGAGGGAAGCAGGATTAGGCAGGGGGAGAAACTGAGCTGTGATGCAGTCGCAACAGAGGCCTCTGCTGTTCCTACAGGGAGCTCTGGCGCTGGGGTGGCTCCCAGTGTTGTCCCGAATCCAGACAGGGGGCGGAGGTTTTGTTTCCCCACATGGACCAGCCATTGTGTGCGGGATGCCACAGGGACTGCACGGACAGTGGAACAAGGCAGCTCCCTTTGGCTGAGGGCAATTCCTGGCTGCGAGCCTTCAGCGGCCAACACTGCCGGCAGCTGAGTGGATACGCACAGCCGTTCTAAAGAGGAATCCAGGGGTGCACCATAGCATCCACTTCAGATAGCCTTTGGAAGGTGGCTGGGTGCAAGCAATGCCAGGTGTATACATGCACACACACATGTGCACACACACACACTCCCCAGTCGTGCCAGAGCCCCCAGAAGCCCACCCCATTCCCCAAGAATTCAAATTTGCAAGAAACCACTGTTAGGCATCACCCTCTGAATCGAAAAAGAGGGAGAGAGAAAGAGAGACTTAACTCCCTGAAACTCTTGCTTTTCCAAGAGCTAAAGTAGGACAAATGAAAAACATGAGTCCCCTAAATTTGCGACGGCTTTGGCTGCCTCGCCACCATTATGATGGATTATGTTGTTCCTCAATTACATAATAGATGGTTGCCTAATTCACCCAACTGTCTATAGATTTTTTTTTAAATCCATTTCCCCCATAAACAAAAGCATAATTTTAACCACCAAACCACTCAAAATCTTAACCCCAAGCCACCTTATTTGCATTTTTTCCCGACAGAGCTTACATTTTTTATTTCTTTAATTGGACAATTTTGAGCATGAAGCCTGACCACCAGCGGTGCTGGGTGATAACATCCTCACTCTACCGCCATATTCACCCCTCTCCCCCCATTTCCAGAATTAAAGGAATGTTTAATGGCCTCAAGCCACTTCCAGAGTTAAAAGAATCTTAAAAGATGTAGGGCTCCGTCTGTCGGGTCAGAAGGGGACAGGAACTGAGAGCCCGGGTCCCCTGAGCCCCTTCTGGTTTTTGGCATCTCAAATAGTTGCCACAAATGTTGGGGCTTTTAAACTTCCATATGCTTCCTTACTGGAGCTCTGGGAGCCTCGGAGAAGCCCTTAGAACCACAGGAAAAATAAAAAGAGGACAGAAGAAAAATCAGTAGGTCACCTACTGAAAAATCCTTCAAGTACCTCCCAAATTGTATCTTCTCCCAACTCTCCCGTTCACTTAATTGCTTCATCGTACAAAAAGAGGAAATTGTGACCCAAAGTTTCCAGGCCCAACTTGATCCATTTCCCTATTGACCAGGGTGATAAATTAATGAGGATGCACTTGTCCTAACAAGTACAGATGGCAGATTGACAACCGAACAGCTTTCTAAAGGATTCTCTGCTTGTTCGCATTTTCCTGGGTTTTTGTTTTGTGGGTTTGTTGACTTGCTTTTGTTTTTATTATTATTATTGTTGCTATTTTTAACCTTCCAAGTTCTTGAAGAACTTTCTCCAGGGCAAGGTCACTGGGGGCCTTTAATGCCAAGCAGCTTTGCACTTAACTTGCAGCCATGGTACCATTCAAGATCAAAGACGCGAGGCGGGATTAATGAAAAGAATTGCTGTTTCTTTGTAAGAATTTCTGGATGTTAACCATCTCTGACCGTGTGTCAACTCCTTCCAACTTCATTCATCAATAGACTCTCTTGAAACCTCGCGGATCCCCTGGCCTATAATCTTCTTTTGTTTCTGTAATGAGATGAAGGGAAATAACTTCCACTGAAATAAGTTCCAATTAATTATGCCTCTGAGTAAATCTTTTGGATCACGATAAGTGGCTCACAGTACGAAGTGCCAGCTCTCCTGGAATATGTGTGTGTTCCATGCGCTTTTTGTTTCTTGTATCTTTTTAGGAAGTAAGGAAAATCAGGCGACATTTCAAAACTCAAAAATTGTTTGCTGTTAAATACATTTGGAGGATGATCCATGATTTGGAAGATGAGACTGATATGCTTTCAAACCTTCTGGAAACATTCTTTAGCCAGGAGGAACCAGATCCATGTTTTTTTCCCGTTAAATTTTAATCCTATGAAATTATCTACATATAGAGACTTCGGTGGGGGGTGTCGGGGGTGAGTAGGGGGCAGGGAATGGAAGAGTAACTAAGTAGAAACTGAAACTTTGTTTTTTGAAGTCAAAGAAAAGTCTTATTATAAGTTTGGATGTTAGTGACAGAGAAGGTTAACAGTTGTTTTGAAAGTTGTTGGTGGCTTTCGATAAAAGTTTACATGAGTTTCTAAACTGAGATATTATTGGCCACCAAGTAATGATGTCAAATTTACGGAAGTGTCATACACACAGATTATGCTTGAAACCAGTGGTGGGGAGGTGGAGGTCAGCCGGTTGAGTGGTAATTCTTAACCAAAGAGATGCCAGAATAGAAAGAGAAGAAAGCCAAGGGAATACCATCGTTTACAAGGAAAATAGACAAGGAAGAGAGGGGGGACAGGAAACCGAGACACAATAGCCATCCTCTGTTAAGCACCTAGTATGTTTTGGGTATAAAGCACAGAATTTCTTAAAAATAGATATTGACTCATTTTTCAGACAGTGAAATTGAGGCTCAAGGTCAAATACTAGCGAGCAAAGGAGGTAGGATTTAAAAGCACACCAGCCTGTCTCCACAGCACAAGCTCTTAGCCACTGGACTATACTGTAGACAAATGAGAAGGAAATCCTGCAGAGACCTGGGGAAGAGGACAGAATAGGTGGAAGTGTCAATAATATGAAAATGAAGTTTTGTTTGAAATATGCAGAAGAGTAAGAAGGCTAGGGCTGAAAAGTCAGGATTGAATTTGGCAACTAGGAGGTCGTGATCGTTGATTTTATGTATCAACTTGATTGGGCCACAGGATGCCTGGATATTTGGTGGAACATCATGCTGGGTGCCTCTGTGAGGGTGTTTTTGGATGAGATTAACATTTAAGTCAGTAGATGGAGTAAAGCAGACTGCCACCCCCCCCAGTATGGGTGGGCCTCACCTGATCAGTTGAAGGCCTGCATAGAATAAAGACAGATCCTCCTCTGAGTAAGAGAGAATTCTTCCTGCCTGACAACAGCCTTTGGACTGGGCCATCAGCTTTTCTCCTACCTGCAGACTCGAACTGAAACCTTAGCCTTCCCTGGGTCTCCTGCTTGCCAGCCAGCTCACACTGGAGATCATGGGACTTGTCACCCTTCATAACTGCATGAGCCAATTCCTTATACTAAATCTCTTTACACACACACACACACACACACACACATACACACACACACACATCCTTTAGGCTCTGTTTCTCTGGACAACTCTGGCACACAGACATCCCCCTAGGAACACCACCAGTGACCTTACAAGGGCATTTGCTCTTTTTCTCCAAATTTAGTGCAAATTCAGGGATCATATAAGTTCTTGCCTGAAGACAGTGTCATTGTCTAGAACAGCAAACTTTTTCTCTGAAATATCAGATAGTAAAGACTTTAAGTTTTTTGGAATAAAAGTCTTCGTTGTAACTGCTCACTTCTAGCATTTCAGAGAAAAAGCAGCCATAGACAATATGTACGCAGATGGGTGTGGGCTGTGTTCCAATAAAACTTTATTTAAAAAACAGGAAGTGGGCTGGATTTAGCCTTCAGGCTATCTCTTGCCAACCTCATGTGTAGAATAACACTTGGCAGATATTAAATATTCCTTGGTTACAATTAGCTGACTTTTGACTGAGCAATTTACTTCCAAGACTTTATCTTATATAAAAAAATCCAGGGCCAGCCCAGTGGCACAGCGGTTAAGTTCGCACGTTCCGCTTCGGTGGCCCGGGGTTCACCGGTTTGGATCCCGGGTGCGGACATGGCACTGCCTGGCAAGCCATGCTGTGGTAGGCATCCCACGTATAAAGCAGAGGAAGATGGGCATGGATGTTAGCTCAGGGCCAGTCTTCCTCAGCAAAAAGAGGAGGATTGGCAGCAGTTAGCTCAGGGCTAATCTTCCTCAAAAAAAAACAATCAAAGATGTTATCAAAGATTTGCTAGATGGATGTTCATTGCTTCCTTGCTTATAATAGAGAAGAATGGGAACAAACCGAAATAAGAGATTGGTCAAATAAATCATGTTATGTCCACGTAGAATACCAGGCAGCTCTTTAAAATGATATAGAAGAATATTGAATGACATCAATGTATGTTTACGGTATATTATTAAGTGAACAGAGCAGGGTTGTAAAGCAGTTTGAACAAAATGATCCGTTCTTGTTTATATATATAAAGTCAATGACAAAAGACTGAAAAGACGCATATCAAATATTAGCAGTGGTTGGGATTATGGGTGATTTTAATTCTCTTCTTTATGCTTTTCTGTGTTTTCTAAACTTTCTGCAACGAGCAGCTCTTTTATAGAAAAAAGTATTTAAAAATTATCTATCCATGGCAAAGTCTCAGTGAATTTAAAAGAAAAAGAGGGTCGACTTTCCCCTTCTTGGGTCAATTATTTCATGTATATGCCCCACCCCACCCTGAAGACTTTTTAAGAGATCCATAGACTCTTGTGATCCCACGTAACTGAAAAAGTGACAAGATTCGGCATGAATGTAATGACCGCGGGCCGAGCTCCGTCTACGGGTCAGGCACCTGGCTGACATATAAAGGAACCAAGACACAGACTCTGCCACCGTGTTGCTCAGTCCTGGGGGGAGGGGGCAAATGCACACAAAAGTAGCTACCGTACAGGTTAACCCTTAGAGGCCCCCTTAGAGGGGTGTGCAATGTTACGGGGGCACCATGTGGGGGTCGAGTGGGAGGCAGAAGAATCTAGCGTTGCTCACACTCCCAGTAAGCACCAAGCACTGTATCTCATTTGATCTTCTCAACAACTTCTTGAGGATGCTCTGTCCTCCACGCTCTGAGATGAGGAAACAGTGGGTCCAGGGACATGCAGCTGTCGAGGGAGAAAGATGTTGTCACCAGGTGTCCTCTGCTCAAGGGTTCTCATTTTTTTCTCCACACCAGTGTATCTTACAGTGTGAGGAATGGACCACCACCCTCTGGAAATAGATGTTCTATTCTTTCTTTTTTTTTTTTTTCCTTAAAGATTGGCACCTGTGCTAACATCTGTTTCCAGTCTTTTCTTTTTCTTCTTCTTCTTCTACCCAAAGCCCTCCCCCCCAGCACACAGTTGTGTATTCTAGTTGCAAGTCCTTCTAGTTGTGTGATGTTCTATTCTAAACAGAGTTCCATGATCAAAGATTTTGGAGAAATAAAGTCAATCCCCTCTAGGAGAGTTATTCAACTTGTTAGCACCATGAAGGCTCTGAGAAGTCCTGCAGCAAGACACTTGCAAGAGCATTTTCCACACTTACTTGACCACTAGCCATTTTTTTCACATGCCACCTGCTAATCTTCTTGGAATCAGAGAATCTCACACTGTCACAGCCCTTCATGCTGATGGGGACAGGCAAAATATGATGGAGAGCAGCACAGGAGAAGGGCTCTTATGGATCCCAAAGGGTGAGGGAAGCATTGACAGGTGCAGGAGAGGGGACAGCCTATTATCATCTTTTTGTGGGAACAGCCTGGGTGGAGGCTGGAAGGTTCCAGCCAGACTGTGAAGTGCCCTAAATGAAGCCCCCTCGCCCTTGATGCAGGTGCTGGGGGGCAAGGATTCAGGCATCCTCATCTCCCTGTGGCTGCGTGATGCTGAAACACAGGAGGCCGTGAGAAGAGCATAAGTGACAGCCAAGTCGGTGACAAGTTAATTTCCCCAGTGAGGATTTGAGCCCTCATGGCCCAAACAGGCACATGATTTGCCTAATTTTCCCTCAAGGGACATGTCTTCCTCCTCAAGAAAGTCACTAAGGAGCTTCCCTCTCTCCCTTGTAAACAACCGTAGATAATGCCTTCCCCTGATCCCCCCACAGCGCTGGCCTTTGGATGCTCGGTTAACCTAAATTGCCGACAGCTTCGCTGGAGTCCCCGGAGGCCTCGGCCGCCTGAGAGGCAGCCCTCCCAACCCCACTTCAGATCTGAGCTCTCCAAGCGCCCGAGCAAACGGCGGGCAGAGGGGACCACAAACCTGAGGGCTCGCCGTCTAGGAAGGCTCCATGCAGACAGATGTGAGGCTTCCAGGACAGGCCGCTGGTTAGCACAGCAGCAGGCGCACAGCACACGTTTATTCTTCTCACTCGGGCATTCGGGCTCAGCCCTGTGTTTCATCCCACCACTGACCCATATGGGTCATATGACCATACGGGACTTTTGACGAGGGACTCAACCTCTCCCAGTCCAAGATCCTTAGCCATAAACAGGAATGGGATGAAGCAAGATGACCGACGCGAAGGACCAGGAAGAAAGCCTGGTGAATATAGGTCTCCAACAACAGCTCTGAGGATGATGACGACTGAGGCAGAGACCCTGACCTACGAGAGCCTCTGTGGCTAGGGAGAAAATGGGAACAAACGCAGCCACAGGAGAGCTTTCCCTCCCTGATCCTCCAGTGCTCGCTGGAGAGAGTTCTGAGAAGAAAGGCCCAGGGCGCTGGCACAGACAAGAGAAAGCTTCAGAGGACATTGAGTCTTGAAATAAGATCAAGAGGAAAGGAGGGAGGAACGGTACAAGCAAAGGCCCAGAGACCAGCCCAGCGAAGTATGTTTAAGCTGCCCCAGAGGAGAGGCGCAGAGCCAGGCAAGAGGACCAGGTCAGGGAGACAAGAGCGAGGGGGGAGGGACCGATGGTGCCGTGTGTGGGAAGCCAGGCAGAGACCCTCAGCCCGATGCTGTAGGACGCAGAGCTCTCAAAGGCTCCTGAGCTCAGACACAGAGGATTATAATGATCATTGAAGGAAATTTATCAGGCGCCTGTGTAGACGGCATGAGCGGAGAGGGGAGGAGACCTGAGGCCAAGACGGCAGTCACAAGGCCAAATCACAGTAGATTTCATCTGAAAACAACAGAAGCGTTTTTGAGAAGGAGCATCAAAAACAAACAAACTTGAACACCTCGGCGCCTCCCCATGCCCATCTGCTGTGATCCCTCCCCTGGTTACTTCCGAGGTGGAGGGAGGACATCAAGACCCAGGAGGGAGTGGGGAAGCCGCTCTAGCCTTATGCGTAATGATTTAATTTTTACAAAATTGGATTAATGCCTTACTTGTGTAATGAAAACTTAATCGGAAAAAAAAAAAAATAAAACCCTAAGAAATCCACCTTCTCAGCATTTTAAAAGAGGGTTCCTCTTAGGGATTTGTTTTTGATTTTTGTGCAGAGGTTTCTGCAAATGAGCCAAATGAAACACCCACATCTCCGGGAGAATTTCTTTCAGGCCTAAGTGTTGCCTCCACACACCTCCTCGGCAGCTTGGGCTGACCGGTGAGGGTGGCTTCAGGGAATGCTTGCTGGAAAAGAACAAACCAAGAGGGGAAGCCAGGGTCTCTTCTGTCTGTTAGCTCAGGACTTATCAAGTGCTTCTCTGAGGCTCATTTCTCCCACTCGGCCCCCTCAGAAGCCGCCTTTCCTCGCTGTGAAGGCGTCCAAGCTAAACCAGCAGAGTGGCAAGCTCTCGGCCGGGGGCAGAGCTCACAGTGCTGTGGTCCTTGGCATCCGAGCGAGACAGGAACGCTCCCAAGCCAGAACCTAGAAAACCAGTTGGAGCCCCATTTTACGCTCTTGTCCTTCACGGCCCTGTCAAAGGTCCCTTCTGTCCCCTATCATCATCAGGAGAAAAAAGAGAGAAAGCTACGCTGGCTGGGCAGTGATCAGCGGCATAGAAGGCGCCAAGGGAGAAGAAAATATGCAGCATTAATATTTAATGCCCCTTTTCCATTTTCCCCTAATAAGCTGAGCGCTACGGTGGGGAGAGCTGATTTATTTTGTCAGCAGTGGAAATATTTCAAGTATGATGCATGTCAGTGGGTCACACAGAACCCATCACACAAAAACACACACTCCAGAAGCATCCAAGGGACGAATCTTCTGGACTTGATCACAAAGCCTGTAGGCTTCAGGAAGTCTTGCAAACAGCACAGGATTTCAGGAAGAACTGGTTGCGGGGCAGGCAGTGGGGCGGGCATTAGGCCACAAGTCTGCTCCAGTTGGTGCCGGGCCCTGGGGAATATGGCGGAAAGAACAAACGCTTTGGATGTAAACACATTGGTGTCCCGTCCTTATCTCCCCAGCCCTTGTCCATTTTCCTTGGCACCAATGGCTTCCCATTGTCAGCTCCTGCAATTCCTGTCTGAGGGTTTCTCTGGCCACCAAAGCTTGCTCTGTCCATGAGCAGGTCAGGCTGGAAGAGCCAGGGAGCTAACACTGTGGAAATTGCCCTAATCCGATAATAGATGGGAGTTGATGGATAAATAGTACAGCTTCCTCACCCCTCTGACGTGGAATCTACACCATCTCCTGGAGGTGCCCAGTAGAACTGAACTTCAGTTGCTGACAGCAGTAAGCTGCCCATTAGCACACCTTGTATTGACTTCCTTCTCCGCCCTGTCTCACTTCTCCGCTTCCTTCCCAGTTCTTTCTGGAATCACCGCCCAAGTAAACTTGCACTCAAATTGTTGTCTTAGGATCTGCTGGTAAAACTGTTTCATTCTTGATTTTCTCTTGCGTAAAAACGGTCATAGCAGCAACCATCCTGCTGGTGATTTTGAGAACCAAATGAAATAACACATATGATGGTACCAGCATGGCGGGAGATCGATAAACGCAAGATTCACTCATCTCCAATGAGAATGCAGGCTTCTTGTAAGCCAGGGACAAAACCCTGATATTAGATATAAAATAAGTTCTCACTCTATCCCTATGTGAATATTAATTTAGTCCAGCCTCGTAGCATCCTTCACATTCTCCTCACGATGAGCAATTAGTCCACTGATGAGAAGTAAGAGATTGAAGAAAGTGCTAAAAGATGGGGGCAGAAAGGACATCTCCCCTAAGTCAAGTAATCTGGGTGTGTAATGGGTTGAACTATGGCCCCTAAAAAGGTATGTCCAAGTCCTAACCCCCCACTACCAGTGAATATAATCTTATTTGGAAAAAGGGTCTTTGCAGATATAATTAAGGATCCCAAGAAGAGATCATCCTGGATTAACTGGGTGGGCCTTCAATCCAACGAGAAGTGTCCTTATAGGAAGAGGAGAAGGTACAGACAAAGAGGAGAAACACAGAGGAGGAGGCCAGGGTATGTAGAGATGGAGGCATATTGGTTGTGGTAGGTTGAATAGTGTCCCCCCAAAAGATATGTCCAAGCCTTAACACCTGGCTCCTGTGAGTGTGACCTTTTTTGGATAATGTCTTGTGGATGTAATTAGGTTAAGGATCTTTCAAAGAGATTATCCCGAATTTAGGGTGGGCACTAAATCTGATGATTGGTGCCCTCACATGTAATAGAAAAGGGGGAGAGTTAAGACCCAGAGACAGAGGGATAAAGCCACATAAAGACAGAGGTAGAGATTGGAGTGATGCCTCTACAAGCCAAAGAACACTGAGGATTTCTGGAGCCACCGGAAGCTGGAAAAGAAGCCTGCAACAGGCTCTCCCTGAGAGCCTTGAGGAGGAACCAACCCTGCCCACACCTCGATTTCAGACTTCTGGCCTCCAGAACTGTGAGACAATACATTTCTATTGTTTTAGCCACTCATTTGTGGTGATTTGTTACAGTGGCCCTAGGAAAGCAGGACATTGGGTAAGGCCAGGAAGTGGTGCATATTGCTCCTGCTCATATCCGTCAGTCAAAACTCACCCATGTGCCCCTATAATTGAGAAGCAAAGCTTGGCTGTGTGCCAGGAACACACGTGTATTTGTGAGCCTAACAGTCGCTGCCAAATTCACAGAACCAACTGCCAAGAAACTGGGCAGCCACAGCAAGCCAAACTCATGCCACAGGATGAGTTTGCTTAGGGCCCGGCTGCTGCTGCTGCTGAAACCTGGAAGCTGCCATTGACCTGCTCACCACTCCCGGCCGTGGACACAGTTGTCCTCTCTGAGCACCTCTGTCCTCAACCTCAGCTGCACATTAGAATCACCAGACGGGGTGGCCTTTAAAAAACCACCATTGTTCTCATTGCCCAGCAATTCTAATTGAATTGGTCCTGGGTGGGACCCAGGCTTCATTGCTTTCTAAAATCACCTTGGGATGATTCTAAAGTTCAGCCAGGGTGGAGAATGACTGTCCTAAGCTGTCTTAATATCTGGTGTTTTCAATAAAGAATTTTCTTGTAGATTATCTCATTCGAAACTCAAAACAATCCTGGGAATGATGATGGACTTATACCATTGGCCCCATTTCACAGATGAGGAAGCTAAGTCCCTGAGAGTACGAATGATGTTTTCATGCTACTCAGTTACACACAGCACAGCCAGGGCATCAGCTCCGATCTACAATGTTAAGTCTGGTGTCCCCACCCCAAAAGTCTCTTATAGCAAGTCAGTTGGCTAAAAAAGTTACCACCCCTTCGTAATGAGGCCCTGAACTGATGGGGAGGCATTAGTGAGGCTTGAATCCAAAGCCAAATGACTGAGTCCTTTCAACATCAAATCTCTGACATCTGAAGAGAGGCTTGTCCAGCCCGCCATGTGGCAGCCCTTCCTTGGGAGGCTGTTCTACCCAGGCGTCTTTGCAAGAGCTCCCGAAGATGCTTGAGATCTGAAATATCATTGGCTCCAAAATACGAAAAGCAAAGTGCAAACTAAAAACAAGTAAATGCTTAATTAATCTACACAAATGTCATTACTTGTTAAATTTAGTATGCATTAAAATTTTACAACATTTGAATGCAATTTGTAGCTTAGGTTTTCTTGCTTTGGCATGAGCAATCAGCTGCGAAACCTGAGAAACCATGACTAATTACAAAATAGATGAGTAACTTGGAGCTGTATCATTTCAAAGCAAAATCATAAAAATCCTTTGAAGTGTTTTTATAGCAAAAAA
The DNA here is from genome assembly GCF_041296265.1 of Equus caballus. Lineage (NCBI taxonomy): Eukaryota > Metazoa > Chordata > Mammalia > Perissodactyla > Equidae > Equus > Equus caballus. Next base: position 19,244,440 of record NC_091684.1, read on the forward strand.
TAAATTTCACTCTAATGTGGGTGCTTTTAATGTTTTTGACATGACGTAAGGTGGGACCATCAAAATTAGGGCATGCTTAGGGCTGACTGAGGACTTAAAACGGCCCTGGTCGTATGTGATGCCATGGTGCGCATAACCCCCATACTAAAACAGACTGTCCAATCCTGCTGGTGACAAGACTGGGATCACCACACCCATGCCCTGGCCTTTCCTATCCCTGAGCAGCAACCAGGGACCACCACAGCTCTTGGTGGAGCAATGGAAAGATGTTGTGGGTAAAAATAGGACTTTCTCCTCTCTTCATCACAAGTGATTGATGGACATCTCCACTAGGCATTGATTTTTTTTTTTTTTTTTTTTGATCACGGTAAGTTCTTCAGGTCTTCTTAAAACACAGCAATCTTTCATTTATTCTTCTCGTTGGCTCCTCGCACTTCCCTGAAGAGCCTTCCCACAAGTTCCCTTGTGTGACTCACTGCCTACACGTGATTAGACCACACTAGATCTGCCTAGACTTGGGAACTTTCTCCTACGCTTCTCTTCCTTCCCCCTCCTTGGAGAGAGGCCCTCCTACTCTCTCTTCCTTTTCTCTCTCTTTCTCTTTCCTTCCTTCCTTCCATCCTTATTTCCTTCCATCTTTCCTTCCTTCATTCCTCCTTCCTACTTTTCTTCCAACTTCTTTCCATCTTTCCTTCCTTCCTTCCTCCCGTTCCCACCACATTCACCCTCATAGGCTACATACAGTGATAGATAGTAGGAATACACAATTTAAAGGCACGGGACCCACCCTTAAGCAACTGAAATCTAGTGGGGAGCGAAGATGAGGAGAACAGGTATGTCAATAAATAATCAGGACTTAGAGCCATGCAGATATTCAAGTGGAGCCATAGGTATATAGAAGAGGATATAGAAACAAGGAAAGAAAAACCAAAATTCTATTTAAAGGAATCAGAAACAGCTTCCTAAGAGCGTTTTCTGCCCAGGGACATGATGTCATTCTGATTCCATGTTGTTTGAAATGGATTTGGGAAGAAATTAAGGGGAGCAGGCACGAAATGCTGCTGTTTCAAATACTTGTGTGAGGCCCCTGGTTAGGGGATATGACTTTATGATATTACTCAATATATTTTATATATGAACACATTTAATAAATTCCTCCAAGACTTGGACCCAAAGAGAGGCTTGTCTTTCCACAATGAATTGGCATCAGACAATGAAAATGAGGTAATTCAACAGATTTTCCTTCTTGCCTTAGCTGCCAGGAAGCTCAGAGATAAATTCCATACCTATTAACAGGGATTACCTCATCCTTAGTCTCTAGTGGAAGATATCATTCATGAGAAAAACTACTGACCTCTGAGTTCTTAGCATGGTCCAGCCCACTGGTTTTACTTTGTATCCTGTCATAGGAATAAGACTACATTATCATTTTTAGAAAAGAACACTTTTGGGAAATTTAATGATCAAACTGTTAGCTCCATGAATTCAGGGACTATATCTGTTTCATGTATCACAGTAATACCATTACATAGAAAAGTCTGGCAAAAGGATTAGTGCTCACCAAATATTTGTTGCATGAATAAGTGGATGAATAAATGAATGAGATAACCATGAAGAGAGAACAACACATCTAAATGTATATTCACCTAAAGTTTCTCCTTGCCACTAGTCACTTGCTGCTCCTTACACCCAGTAATGCTGGATACATCTTTCTCCAGTACAGCACTGACCACCTTACACCCCCCTCCTCTGCCACCACATACGCACACACCCCTAAGCCTCGCCCCAAAGCTTTCCAAGGTTCCACTTTGCCTTCCCAGTCAAGGTAGGGGACACCAGTTATTTGTGTGCCCACCCTTCATCCATTCTCTTTGGCTACTGACCTTCCTTAGGTCCATGCATTTTCTGGTAGGGATCTCAGGCTCAGGTTTCTGTCTCCCCTGCTATGGAGTGGTCTAGAACTCAGACTGGCCCCTTGGTAGGCTTGTAACTCAAGCATGACCCATCAAAGTCCTTTGGGGGAATTTACACAGACAATGGGAGACAGAGGGTATCTCTCAAACTGGGACAAGTAAGAAACATGTAATCTGGAGTTTCTGGGGCTATTCTCTCCAACAGAAAGAGAGAGTGTGTCAGAAAAATAAAGCCAACATAGAGAATGCACTGCAAGAGATGGAGAGAGAGAGACAGCCTTTGCATGCCTAGATCTAGCCATGCCTGAATCTATCCCAGTCCTGTCAGCCGATATATCTCTTTTCTTGCTTGAACTAGTTTGAATTGGGCATCTTACTCTCAAAACCTTAATAGTCCTGACTGATGATATCAAGTGTGTAAATTCCTAACTCCTATTTCTGACCTTCAGAAAGAAATCTGCAATGTATTGTCACGGATAGGACCATAGGGTTAATCCTCATGGTCTTGCTGCTCAAGCTGCCTGGGTAGAGGATCTTTTAAAAAATAAAAAAAATCCATTGACCATATATCCAACAAAAGAGTTATATCCAGAATATTAAAGGAACTCCTACTCTTCAATAGGAAGATTGAAAACCCAATAGAAAAATAGACAAAACACTTGAACAGCGACTTTAAAAAAAAAATAGGATCTACAGAAAGCCGATAAACACTAGCAAAGGAGCTCAACTCCATTCATCATCAAGGAAACACCAAGGAAATTTACAACAAAAGACCATGCATCCCTGTTAGAATACGCAAACAGGAAAAGGCAGTTGAGTTTCGTCGCAGACCGACGTGTGGCCCTGCCACACAGCACTCGTCCATGATTCACACCACTTGCAACATGCCACCCAGGTCAACAACACCTGAATTGGGCAACTCCCTGTTCACCAAGAAAAATCTACTGATCACACAGTGGGATGCCGCATCACTGTCAGATTGCCATAGATATTTCTCAATATTTAGTCTCAAAGTCTGTATCTACCTCGTTGCAGAATGGTATCAGTTCACGGCTGACACCAGTCTGCGGACCACACTTTGAGTAGCACTGACTTACAATTAGTGCTGCCAGGAATCAGTCACTCAGAATAGGAAAAAGCTGGTAAGTAGAGCCCTTTCAGAATGAAGCCTTAGCCAGGTTTAATTCCGTGAGTTGGGCTACATGTTAACCAATGGCTTGGCTTGTCTACTTTAAACCGATGGATAAAGAAAAGACCATTTATTTCAAATTTTCTGAGAAAACTCCAAGGAGACAGCTGTGAATCTGAGCAGAGGTGAAGGAGAGCTGCAGTGCACACCTGAAGATAACTGCGGACACTCATGGAAATATGAGGTGATATTCAGAAATAATAGCTCGAGGGGAAGTTGGCAAGGAAGAGGTCCGCTCCTGTGTTGAAATCTCTTCCCATTACTCCAGATCTCTGACAGCAGCATTACTGGTCCCCAGACAACCGAGTTTTACACTCAGAAGGTGTGTCTCCCCTCCCCAGGGAGTTGGACAAAGAATCATTTCCATGCTGAGGTCACAAAGGTGTTCTATGAAAATCAAGGGTGCTGTCCCCGGACGTGATTGTCTTTACCATTTCCAACTGCCTCTTCTGATCTTCCTCCCTGACTTCTTTCCTTAACCCAGTGATTCTCAACCCTGGCTTCACAATAGAATCACCTGGATAATGTCAACAAACACTGATGCCCAGGCCCCACTGCCTGAGTTCTAGCCTATTTGTCGACAATGGTGCCCAGGCATTCGTAATTTTTTAAAATCTCCCCAGTACATATAATGAGCAGGGTTGCGCTCCTCTGCCCTAACCAAAAGAACTCACTTGTTCTTCCATGGGCAGTTGAGTGTAATCAACTCATCTGTCACCAGCATTTTCTGAACTCCTAATGTGTGCCAGGGCTGCAGGAGATGTGACAAAAAGTTAGAAGGAGGTCTCAATCCTGCTCTAGAGCAATGTTCCCAAGTGTGGCCTCTGGACCTGCAGCATCGGCATCACCAGAGTTTGTTAGAAATGCAGATTCTCAGGCCCCACCCCAGACCTATTGAATCTGAAAGTTTGGGAGTCGGAGCCAGGAATTTGTGTTTTAAAAAGCCCTCTAGGAGCAGGAAAGTAGAATGGTGGTTGCCAGGAGCTGGGGAAGGGAGCAATGGGGAGTGGTTGAAGGGGTATAGAGCTTCAGTTTTGCAAGATAGCAACTGTTCTGTGGATGGATCGGGGTGACGGTTGCAGAAGAATGTGAATGTTCTTAACGCTACTGAACTGTTTATTTGAATATGGTTAAAATGGCAAATTGTTATGTATATCTTACCACAATTTAAAAACAAATAAATTTTTTTAAAGCCCATTGAATGACTCTGTTGCACACTAAGGTTTGGGGAAAATTGCTCCAGATCCTGAGGGCTGACAATTCATTCCTTCTTCCTCATTCACCATCCTTCATGAGTCTGCACGCTGTGTTTGCCAGAAATCGTGTGAGGCACCAGAGGAACACCATCTCTATTCCCTTGGAGTTTAGAGTCCAATAGGAGACAGATATTAAGCAAAGAATTGCACAGCTTATTATTTAACTACAACTGAGATTATGCCCGTGAGGGTGCCATGAAGTAGAAAATGCTGTGGGAGCACATAACCTAACTTGGGAGATGTCATAAAAAAAAATTCCCTAAGAAAGCTAAAACCTGAAAGATGGTTAAGAGTCACCCAGGTGAAAGGTTGTGGGTATAGCATTGTAGGCACAGGGAACAGTTTTTGCAAATGTTCTGGGGCAGAAATGAGCCTGGCATGTGTGAGGAACTGAAAGACGACAAGTGCGGTGGAGCCAAGTGAGCAGGAAGGAGAGCAATGGGAAGTGATCTGGAGCAGGAGCCAGGGCCAGGCCACACAGGGCCTGGTGACTGTGTCAGGCACTGTGAACTTTACTCCATGTGCAATAGAAGGCGAGTGAAGATTTCATAAACAGAAGACACCAGAGGAAAATTGCCTCATGCTAATACTCTAGACTTCCGAGGTGGGGGACTTTGCAAATTTGTAATTGGGTTCTGGCAACTTAAGCTACCAGTGCCAGGGTAAGAGGAATCAGTCAAATAGTTTAGCCTTCCTCTGTGCTTGAACCTTTTATATCCAAGTCGAGAAGTGAGAACTGGCATATGCTTGATAATGGCCTCAGTATAGCTATGGCACATATTAGGTAGAATGGGCTAGGTTCCCTGTGGTTAAAAAAAAAAAATCCCAGTGACTTAACATAAGTTTATTTCTTTCTAATGCTACATATCCAAAGGAGGTCAGTAGAGAGCTCTGGTCCACACAGTCACTCAGGGTCCCAGGCTGAGGAGCTGCATTATCTGTATGTCTCCTTGGTCACTGCAGCAGGAGAAGAGAGTGGTAGGGGGTCAGGTGCTATCTCTTAAATGCTTTGATCCAAAAACGAAACACTTTTCACAATGAGAAATCACTTTGGCTCACAGTCCATTGACGAGACTTAGTCCCATGACCTAGCTAGCTGCAAGGAGATGTAGGGAGCACATTGTAGTTGGAGAGCGGTAAATGTTTCTATCATACAGTAAAACATGCTGAAGGGTGAGAATTTTTACATAAGCACTGGTGAGTTACAAACATCTCACTGATGATCATCCCAGATGAGGGATGAGCTAAGCCTGACTTTTCCCTGAAAAGATGAGCTGTGCCAACAACGTTCAAGTTTGAGTTCACCTGACAGCCAGATGCCTCACTGAAGAGTGGTGGTGGAGATCTTCCCTCCTATTTTGAAGGTGCACATTCCCTGGACAGGCCAGAGCCTCCTCTAGACTTCAAACCACCACCAAATTATAACGTGTTAACACTGGATGGATGAGGCCTTTGAAATCCTTTTATCCAACTATCTCATTATAGTGGAGGCACCTCTGCACCCAAAGAGGGGCAGTAACTTACCCAAAGTCACACAATAAGTTCATAACCAAGCTAAGAACTGAGCCCTGTCTCCTGCCTCCCAGTCCACTGTCAGTCCTACCCCTAGAAGATAAGAAATATTATACATAACTTCCAAACTTTAGGGGGAAAAAAGTTGAACCAAAACTCAAAAATTCTATCCTAATACACAAAAAAGAAAATAACAAACATCAAGAATTTACAGCCAGTAGAAAATATGAGATAAAATGTCAGAAAGAAGCGTAAAAATATCCATGACCACAATAAATGTGAATGGATAAAATTACTTTATGGGAAGTCCAAGACTTCAAGATCTTTGAAATCCAGCTCAATGCTATCCATAATTCAAACTGGAAACAAATGACACAGACAAGTTAAAAATGAAAGGAATGATAAAAGATAAACCAATCTAATGCTAATAAAAATAGAGTAGGTATGGCAATATTGGTATCAGACAAAATAAGAACTCAAAATTAAAAGCATTAACAAAGACAATCTGGGAGGGAGCCTGGCTGTTATCCTACTTGAAATAACCACGTGATCCTAAAAAGTCAGAACACGTTAGCTAAAGAACATCAGTATGGCAAAGATACAAAGGAAATATCTGTGAGGTACATGTGTATGCTGTTGTGTGTGTGTGTCTATGTGTGTGTAAATATGCATATATGACTGTGTGATCAAAACGCTTCTGGGCTCTATAAATCCATCCCACTCCCATTTGTAAACACCTCGCCAGGGTACTATGCTGGGCCTTAGTTATGGGTGCCCCTGCAGCTGACTATCTGAGCTGGGCAACTCAGCCACAGGTGCCTGTACAGAAGAATGCTCATCCCAACAGGCTGGGAATTCTGCCCGTGAGGAAGCCAAAGCATGAGAACTTGGCATATGAAGTAGCCTTGAGGGAGGGGCGGTCACCCCAAAAATGGCGAGTAACAATTCCACTCCATTAAGGGGTTGGCTCATGGGATCGATGTCTGCTCCCAGTACCACAGTCATGGCGGCAAAGCTGTCCAGGGAAACTCCAGAGCTGGCAGCTCCCCTTCAAGGAACAACTGGCTCCCTGGACACCTGGCTGGGCACAGTGGGACCCCAGCTGCTGAGAAGTTTTTCACAGACCCCATCATGCTGGGTGTTTCCAAAGTAAATATCCCTGAGGCCCACACTAGCACCATCTGTTTCTCCTTCTGAGGAGTGAATACTACATGCCAGTTTGTTAAGAACTCCACTGAAGGGAAGAAAAGAAACAGCCTCCTAAAAACGCCCAACTCGTCCTGCCCTTGCCCTGCAGTCCCATCACAGAGCACAGGGCAGCAGAGGGCCCGGCGGCGTGCTGCCAACCAGAGGGTGTCATTCTCTCTGCCCTCGTCTGTCACAGCCCCATGCCAGAGCCTTAATGGGGCCTCGCTAGACACTGGGTGTTTGTGGCATGGGCCACTAGCTGTTGCTGGTTCTTTATTTTTAAAAGCATCAAGGGGCCTCCGAGCTGGCTGCTCAAGGGTGGCAGTCTTGCAGGGAGGTGGGGGGAGGGTTGGATGAGGGCAGAGGAGGAGCTGGAGGCAGAAGATCATTTCCACAGTGGAACTCTGGGTCAGATTAGAGCTGCAGCCGCTGCTGGGAACTGACTGTGCAGCTCTGCGTCTTTTGTTGCCTCTGATTGTCCCTCCTGCAGCCCGCCGTGGGGACTGCTGAATGCGCTGCAGACATTTTTGGCAGGCTGGCCTCTGTGCCGGGCCCGTGTTCATTAATCTGCCTGCCATCGAGCCCCTGTGAAAAGAGGAAATCGTTTCGGGCTCGCCGAGAGACAAGGGGAAAGGGCTCCAGGCGGGAAGAAGGCCCCGGCTTGGGATGCTGCGACGTCACCCCCAGAGCGGGCCGGTGAGAGCAGCCTCTTTGGGGAGCAGGCAAACCTTCCCGGGAGGACCTCGGCATTCTCGCAGGCCGGCTGTTAATTAGCCCAGTCATGGGGGCTGGCTGGCGTGGCTCCGGCTGAACAATCAGGGCCTGTTTCCTGACAGAGATGACAAATGGAGGAAGTGAAAGGGGGGTGTGCAGCCTAAAGAAAAGCATGGACAAGAGGAAATACCGAGTGCAAATTGCTCTAATGAATTTTAAAGGCAGGCTCTTGAAGGTAGAAGGAAAACTGCAGTGTCACAGAGCCTGCGTCAGGACCTTCCCTGCAGGGCGTTTGGAAGTGATGGTTGTGGCTGCACAGGTGGATAGATGGCTAGGTAGCCACCGAGGCGGCCTCACCAGCTGAGGCCTTTCTGCACGCTTTGGGGAGGACGAGAGTCAGAAATGCATGGAGCGTGCTCATCCTTACTGATGTCTGGGCTCTGAATATCAAGTGTAATGGGAAAAAGAGAAGTTGCTGTTTGTAATACCAAAGAGATTCTTAATAAAAAGAAGGCCCCTTGTTCTGCTGAGCACCTGGGTCGGTTCTGAGACCTTCTTTGGGGGGAAGAAGTTGTGGGAAAGCTCAACTGCTCTGTATAACTAAGAGAAAAGAATCTGGAGGTCCCAGGAGCAAACCAGGAGAAGGGGATGGGAGCAGAAATGGAAGGAGAGGAAGACAAGGATGCCAGCCGGATGGAGGGCCCAGGCCTAGGCCTTCTTGTGGTACCCCCTCTCCATCTTCTGTGAGGTCAGCCAAGCCTGCAATGCCTGGTGTGAGTGGATTTTGGGGGAAACTAGTGAAGAGGCCGTTGCAGGTGGATGTGAAATGAAAAGACCACGTGTGCAGATGCTGGAGGTGAGGGGGCCACAGGAAGGAGCAGACATCACCTCAAAGGTTTTGGAGATTTGCAGGCCTGGATCTCCAAAGGACAGGGAAGCCCCAGCTGACCTATGGGTCACATGAGGGTCTCTGGATGGTGATAGCCCCCATTCCTTAGCCAGATACCTCTTCTCAGGGCCTGTCCACCCACCAGAACATCCAAATGCATAATTTACACACAGTAAAATTCACCATTTTTAGTGTATGGTCCTATGAGCTTTGATAAATGCATACTGTTGGGTGGTCATTATCAGAATCAAGACAGAGAACATTTCCATCATTCCAGAAAGTTCCCTCATGTGCCTTTGAAAATTAAGCCCTCCCTCACCCCCAACCCCAATCTCTTTTCTGTCCCTATGGTTTTGCCTTTTCCAGAATGTCATAGAAATGACATCCTGTGGCATCGAGCCTTTGAGTCTGGCTTCTTTCACTCAGCACAATGTTTTTGAGATTCATCCAAGTTGTTGTGAACATCAGTAGCTTTTTTCTTTTGATTGCTGAGTAGTATTCCAGTGTGTGGATGTGTCACAGTTTGTTGATTTATTCCCTCGTTGAGGGACATTTGGGCTTCCTACTCACACGTCCTTTTGATCTTGTCTTTGTAGAAAGTTTCAGTGGTGGGAATTATTTAAAAAAGTAAGCCTGCCAGACTTTTGTAATTCCTCTCCTTCTGAAGGAATCTAAGTTAGCTTTCTTAGTCTGTTTCTTCACTTAATATTCGCCTCCCAAGCTTGGTGTAAATAACCAATTGTATAACTTACAAATAGACTTTGGTTTTTGTTTGTTTTGTTTTGTTTAATAACAGCTGTATTGATATATAATTCACACACCATATAATTCACCCATTTAAAGTGAACAATTCAACAGCTTTTGGAATAGTGACACCTGAATCAATTTTGGAATATTTTCATTACTACAGTTTTTAAAAGCCCACACTCCCAAGCTGTCCCCTCCAGCCGTGAGCTACATTCTGTCTCTAAAGACTTGCCTGTCCTGGACATTTCATAACAATGGAATCCTACAATGTGTGGTCTTTTTGTGACTGGCTTCCTTCACTGAGCATAACGTTTGCAAGTTTCATCCATGCTGTAACATGTATCAGTACTTCATTCCTTTTTACTACTGAATAATATTCTGTTGTATGGAGATACTGCTGGTTTATCCACTCATCAGTTGACGGACACTTGGGTTGTTTCCACTTTGGGGCTGTTATGAACAAGGCTGCTATGAACATTCGTGTATAAGTCTTCGTGTGGTCTGGTGTTTTCAGACTCAGTCTAGGAGCGAAAGGGCTGGATTACATGGTAACTCGATGGCTAGCCATTTGAGGAAGGGCCAAAGTGTTTTCCAAAGCAATTGATCCATCTCATATTCCACAAAGGCACTTTGAAAGGGTAAAAGTATAACGTAAATGGTTACAATTTAATATTATTCATTTAAATAGCAAAAATAATATTTGATCATTGTCATAATTTAGACAATACTGGGGCTGGTCCTATGGCTGAGTGGTTAATTTTGCACACTCTGCTTCCGCGGCCCAGGTTTTCACCAGTTCAGATCCTGGGCACGGACCTAGCACCGCTCATCAGGCCATGCTCAGGCGGCGTCTAGCACAACTACAAGGACCTACAACTAGAGGATACAACTCCGGACGGGGGGCTTTGGGGAGAAAAAGGAAAAGAGGAAAAAAAAGGCTTTGCTCTAGACAATACTAAAGTGTCTAATCTAACACTACCCCTCCAGTCCCACTAACCCCCACGTGGAAGCACTGTAAACAACTGGGTATGTAGTCATCCATCCTTTTTTCTTTGCTCAACACACATACACAAAACTTACGTACTTTTATTAAAACAAAAATGCATTTTACTATACACATAACTCTAACTTCCTTTTTAAAAATTATAAAATATATATAACATAAAATTTACCATTTTAACCACTTTTAAGTATACAGTTCAGAAGTATTAAGTATAATCACATTCTTGTGCTCCCATGACCACCATCCATCCACAGAACTCTTTTCATCTTGTGAAACTAAAACTTTATAACCATTAAATAACTCCCCATTCGCCCTTCCCCAGCCCCTGGCAACCACCATTCAACTTTCTGTCTCTATGAATTTGATTACTCTAAGTGCGTCATATGAGTGGAATCATACAGTATTTATCCTTTTGTGAAGGCTTATTTCACTTAGCATAGTGTCTTCAAGATTCATCCGTGTTGTCGCATATAGCCAAATGTCCTTCCTTTTTAAGGCTGAATAATAGTCCATATATATACCACATTGTATTTATCCATTCATCTGTGGAGGGACACTTGGGTTGCATCCACCTTTCAGCTATTGTGAATGATGCTGCTATGAACATGGTTTTACAAATACCCCTTCATGTCCCTGCTTTCAATTATTTTGAGTATACGCTCTCTAACTCCCTTTTTAAAAAATTAAACTTTTTATTAAAGTTTATGTCACTTAAAATAGTCTTAACAGTGTACTAATGTCACTAAATCACCTTCATACTTTAAATTGCTCCATTTTCATCCTTGGTATTGGTGTCTTAAAATCTATTTCACCATTCCCTGCTCATGAGAAATTGAATGGATCCTACTACTGGGTACTTCCCATGGCTGGTCATGACACATAGCTCTTCACGTGCATTGGTTGATGGGATCCTCACAATAATCCTTTCAGGTGGTTATAATTATTAGCCCCATTTTAGAGATGAAGAAACTGAGGATAGAGAACTTGAGCAATCTGCCCAAGGCCGTTCTGCTAGTAAAGGCTGAAGTTAGAAATCAAAGTCCGTCTGACTCCCAAGCTTAACTTCACCATCATAACTCAGGACATTCCTGAAGGGTCTTTTTTCAGTTGGCCAAGGAGTAGGGGCGGGGGAAGGGGAGGGACCCGAATGTACGTAGACATTCGCATTCCAGGAGCCATGGGGCTGATTCCCCAAGGAGAGTAGGTCTGCCTTTCTCCAATCAGTGTCCTTTCTCAGAGGTCAGGATTCTTGGAGCCTCAGAAAACCAGAGCAGGTTCCCCACTCTCTAAAGAGAACCTTTAGATCATGCTTCCTCTCTTCTGCTTCCTTTCCATTTTCTCTTTGACCTCTCACTCAATCGCACCTGCACCCTTGACCCCCACCCCCACACTGTCCTCCTCCGGACTATCCAGGTTCAGTTGACAGAAACCCAGCTCAGATTAGCTTACACAAACAGACAGAATTTCTTGGCTTGTTTAACTGGGCATGTAAGGGTGCATCTGGCCTCAATCACGACTGGGCTTAAAGGATGTCATCAGGCTCTTTCTCCGTCTCTCAGCTCTGCTTCTCTCTGGATGGTGACCTAGTTCTTTCCTGCAGTGGACAGCCTTTCTCCACATGGTAAGAAAGCTAGCCACCAGAAAGTCCAAAACTACAACTTCAAAGCTTAGCTATCCCCCTAGAAGGAAGGCCAGTTTCCTTCTCCCAGCATCCATATATCAGTCTCAGGGAAGGACACTGATTGGCCCTGCTTGAGCCATATGTTAATTCCTTAACCAATCACATGGCCAGGAGGAGGCAGTATTAGGACTGATGCAGATTCAATGGCGTGGAAGGCAGTTCGTGGTATCACAGAGTGGGGAGGAGAAAGTATGTGTGCTAAGGAGACAGAAACAATAACCAGTATCACTCTTTGTCTGCCTTAGCCAAATGGCTCCTCCAAGCAGCAACAAACTCCCCACATGTGGCTACTGCTGTTACTGCCACCACTGCCACTCAACCCCCCCATTACCAGAGAGTGAGTGGAACCTGAGCACGCTGCTTTAGAAAGAATGCAAACCTCATGTCTACGGAGATAGCCAACCCACTCAGCTCTGTTTCCCCTTCCTAGAGGAGACACTGCACTGTCTAAACATTTTCATCATCTGCAGCTTCTTCCAACCCACTCCCCAAGCTTAGCTCATCTTTCAGCGAGCCTTGTTTCTTCCCCACTCTAAGGTACAAGAACATGAGGTGCCCAGATGTACTTGCTGTTTACATTGCACAGAGCATGAGGCCGTGCCTGTGGCTCCCTGCTCATCCCTGGATTCTTTCTCGCTGCAGTCCTAGGCTCTGATGATTGCTGAAGCCAAGTGGTCACAGAGAAGCCTGGCCATCACACTGCCTCTTCCCCTGGACTCGCTGCAGATCTGACTGGATGAAATATTTGGTTTCTTCATCACAAGGAAGCCTAATGTTTCTTCACCATTTGATTGACTGTTAAATGAAAGCCAGGCCCTTTTGTTTGGTGTGGGGGGTTTTTTGTTTGTTTGGTTTTTTCCAGCATGTCATGATTAATTCATCCCTGGCCTGCCTCCACGGACAAGCTACAATACTTGGCACTTTCCTCCTCTCCTCTGTCTCCCCTTCCTTCCTGTACCCCAGTCCCATCTTGGTGAAAAAGTTCTCTTTCCTCTGACATCACCAATTACTCTTGCCTATAAGTGAACTTGGACCAACATTTCAAACTGCCTGCGACTAGGGCTTTGGGAAATAATAATAGCATTTGTTTAAAATAGTTGAATGCTCCCGAACCATCTGCCCATGCCAAATTGAGAAATAAATCACAAAATACAAACCAGATAAACAGAACCGCAAAACTTTCATTTTCAAACAAATCACTCACAAGCTAAAGAAGCTTTAGCAGAATGAGAAACCGGCGTTACCGTTGTTCTAAGTAACTTGGCATGAGTAGCACTCTATCATTCTCAGAACTTCCTCTCTACCAACTCATTTCACTTTCTACAAATGTATAAAAAGGAAGTCGGATTGGGATTGCTCTTATTTCCATTTGGCAAGTGAAGACATGGCAGATCCACCTCTTGAGGTGGGTCTCTTCAGGGAGCCTTTGAGGATGAAACCCCTAGTGTGATTCCTGAGAACGCAAATCAAGAAATGGAAGATGAGATATGAAGTTGATATTGGAGAAGACTAGAACTGAGGTGTTGTCAACTCATCTTTCTCCTATGCACGTATTCCCAGTGTACCATGCAAGGTCAGCTGAAACAAGGCAAATTCTTTAAAAATCATAACCTCGAAGCCAGCCAAGCAGGTAGTATAGCCCCATTTTACAGCTGAATAAACTGACAGAGGAAGGATCACTCAGCGGCTGGCATGAATCACACAAATAGCTGGCCGAGATAGAAACAGAAACAAATTCTACCCAGACACAGCATGTTATTCTACTTTGTAGCTGGAGTATAGGATTATTTTCCATTTGCACGCTCGACAAGAATGTAACTCCCATGAAGAAAGAACAAGAATTGCGTATTCCCTTGACCTGTCCCACTGTCTCTCCAGAAAGCTAAGAATATAAATACACAGATTATTGTTTATATGCTAGAATTGTGGGCTTGAGTTGAGAAATTCATAACATCTTTTCTTTGTACTCTGAGCTTTATATTCTTGACTTCCTTCAAGTCAACAGGGATATGAACGTGGTTCTCTCACTGGATCCTTACAGTTATGGGTCATTCTGAATGGGCACCATAGGGATGGGAAAGCAGCAACAGAAGTGGCAAGAGGACAAGAATCCTTTAGAGCAATGCAGAAGATATGGGCTGTGTGTAGACAACTAAAAAAGAAGACGACATATTATTAACAGTCAGTCATCCACTCATTCATTCCATCACTAATTCAATAGCCACCTATTACAATTCTCAACTGACCTTGATGTTCTTGTGAGGGTTAAATGGGAACACTTATGTGTGTGAGGAACCTATCATGTGGTGGGCCTCCAGTCAAGGCTGGGTCCCTTGGTTCCCAGGGTTCTAGCTCTGTGCCATCTTGGGCAAGCACCTAGAAACAAGAATGAAAGTGGTGTCTGTGTATGTGAAGACCAAAGATAGTCTGTAGGGGGAGGAGTGGGAGATAAATGTTGTCATGAGGGAGAGGCTGGATTGGGTAGGCCTTCCTGCATGTCAGCCCCCCAGGAATCTCAGACACAGGTTGCTATAGAATTTCCAGCAATCCCCATAACACAATCCCATAGCTGGACAAGTTTATAGTTTAAATAATCTCACAGTCGAGGGAGGCCCTGGGATGAACCAGAAAGTATACTGGGCCTTGAACAAGCTCTTAACCTCTCTGCTCCCGTTTTCTCATTTGCAGAGCAAAGCAAAGGAGGAAGGACTGGATGCTTTCTAAGGACCTATCTGACTTGGCACAACTGTGTGTCAAAGTTTTCTTCATGTAAAGCCAACATCTTCACTGTAATTTCAGCTCACCTCCTTTTATGAAATCAGTTAACTTTAGTCTTCCTAATATAATAAAGAGATCATTGGGGTGGGTGGACCAAGGCCTGTGGGAAGGGACATGCCCTCATCAGAACCAGCTGGCTCTGGCCACTCCCATGGGCACATCTGGTTCCAGGAGCCTGCTGAAGTTTGGGAGCACCCCTATCCCCATCCTCCAAAGACATCTGTCTGGGGCAATTGACTCTGGAGTTCTCAGGAAGCACACTAGGGATTTCATTCTAGAAGGCTCACTGTAGAGGCTATCCCAAGAAATGGAACCTACAGAAACAGTGATGCAGGCACCCCTTACAGCGGGTTCCAGAGACCACCATCTCCTCTGGTACAGACTCATCAAGACTTCAGAAAAGACTTCTGAGTCCAACACTGTCCTGGCCCCACAGACACACAACCTCACATAACCTCACCACATCCCCATTGTGCAGCTAAGTTGGCTTTTCTTCGGTGAGATTAAAACATCTTCACAGGGGCTACAGTGGGTGAGGAGCAGAACCAGGATTCTAACCCAGGTGTGTGTGAGCCAAAAGACTACTGTGAACTCTTTAGCTAAACAGACATCAAAAAGAGCCCAAAAGGAGGCCAGATTTTCTACGAGAACAGCCAGAAGACAGAGGAAAGGGACAGGGCAGAGGGAAGGCCCTGGAAGAGGACTAGCGTGCTGGGGAGACTGCCCATATGCAGACCTAAAGTCTGGGGGCACTGACACATGGGGCAGGAGGGTGCCTTCTGGCCATCTCCCGCCTCCCCGAGAGACCAGCACCCATCAGCCCAGCACAGCCCAGGGTGTCCCAAAGGCTGGGGCCTGGGACAGTGGCCCCAGTTCCTAACTCACAGGGATGACCATGTTGTCCTTGTTCTGAATGTGCCTTGTACCAGCACACTCAGCCAAGAGGTTGGCTTCACCTGTCAACCCTGTGCCCACAGGGCAGCGTCTGCCTTCAGGGGTGACTTTCCTAATTCCTGTAAAGGTGCTGGAAGAGCGAGTTGTGGCCCTACTGTAAGCGACCCCCTGTCTGGGTCTCTACACTTATTTGTTGCATGAATACTTGCTACGTGGCAGGCCATTCAAAGATGGGGAAACACAGGCACGGCTCTGGAGCTGAAGGTCTGGTGCAGGAGGCAGGCACAAACACAGACCATGGGAAAGCATGGTTCAGGGGCACAGGGAGGCCAGGTGAGGGGCCCCGCATCTGCATCCTGGACTCTCTCATGACTAATTGCTCTCTATTATGTTCTCCTCGCTCCCCCTTACTTGGCAAATCAGAAGTCAGTGAGGGGGACCCCCAGCTCCTGTCTCGCCAGCTGTTCTCCCGCTCATCTGATCCCCAGCTTAGTCTGACCTGGGTTGGTCACCCTTCACCCCCAGGTGTAGTCAAAAGGTCCTTTGTCTCCGGGGATTCTGGGAAATTCCTTCCTTCCTCCCAGCTTGGGGACCTGCCACTCTTAATAGGTTCAGTATTTGATTGTCAACAGATGGAGGGTCAATTCTCAAAAAACAAGGGCTTTGGGTCTGAATTGTTTCTTTAAGTCCCTCCAACTCTCCACAGGATCTCAGGCCAAGATGTTAGGCTGAACCTAAAATCAATCAGGCCCCAGGCTACAGAAAGAGTAACTCAAAAGACAAAATGTGCTCTCTAACCCCCGACGCGAGGCTTGCTTCTCCAGAGCACTGACGCTCGCTGTCTCTGTGCAGTTTAAAGAACAGCCCAGGCGTGGGTCTGATGGCCGGATCCTTTGACAGATCCTTAAAAATGACAACAACAATAACAAAAGGGCACCTCACTTAGCATTTCCAGGCTGCCATTTATTGAAATTCCGTTTTGCAGAAATCTCCCTCATTTACAGAGGGTGGCTGTGGCCGTGTTGGCCTCCCACCCCCCACCCCCCCGGCAGCCTCCTACAGAAAGGAAGCCAGAGACTACAGAGAGAGAGAGAACCAGGGCCCGTGTGGAGCAGGGAGGCAGGATTCTTTTTGGGTGGCCTTTCCAGAAAGCCACCAAGTAAGGAGACTGAGCCCACCTCCTTCCTGTCAACAGCCAACCAAGGTCTGCCAAGGCCATGCTGGGAGAGGTGCAGAATCCCATGATCAGAGGCTCCCAGTGGACCAGGGGCTGGGGTTAAGACTCTAGTTCAGTCAGTAAGAGACTGTTTCTCACATAGTCACCCAAAGGAACCATTCTCCCTGTGCTGCTGGAAATGAGGGATGACTTTGGATAAAAAGGAAAGAGTCACTGAGCATCCTAACAGCTTACATCCCAAAAGCCACAAGCCCTTCTCCCCGGGAGGACCCTGGGGCTCCAAGCAAAGACGTCCAGCCTCAGCCTCTCCTCTCCTCCTCTGGTTCCCAGCCTCACTCAGCACCTGCCTCTGGCACAGGGCAGAGTGGCCAAGGGCCAATGGCAGAGAAGATAAATATCCACCTTAGGGGGGCATTCATTACATAAAAAGCAAGGGCATGACTATAAATAGCATACTGGGATATATGCAAGTCATAGGCAAATCCACCTGAGAGTTCTTAACTCTATTCAATATTTTATGAGCACCGAACAACTGACTTGCTTCGTGAAGTAGAAATATTGATAATGGCTAACATTACTGAGCACTTACTATATACCCAAACCAGAAAACCAGAGAGCTCGAGGAAAGATTCAGAGAGGAGGCTTTGCAAGAGAGTTGGAAGTGGAGTGGAAACCGGGCTCCTGGGGAGATAGGTCAAGAGCCAAGGCCTGAGGTAGGAGTGGAGTCGGGAGCCGGACTCCTACAAGCCCCTTCTGAGGGAAGGCAGCTTGGCCACAGGTCGGGGCCTCCCCAGGAAGTTCTGCACTCTCATGGAGGAAAGGCACGTTT
This sequence comes from Equus caballus, assembly GCF_041296265.1. Lineage (NCBI taxonomy): Eukaryota > Metazoa > Chordata > Mammalia > Perissodactyla > Equidae > Equus > Equus caballus. Next base: position 19,262,210 of record NC_091684.1, read on the forward strand.
CAGCCGTTGCTTCCTTGCCCCGGTCCCTTTATGGGGCAACTGAGCCCAGGGCTGAACGGGGCAGAAAGGTTTTGACAGTTTCATTTTATTTTGTTCTAAACAAGAGATAATATGAAATAGGCACCTGGGAGTGGTTTGAATTAACAACCCAACCCAAACGAACAGCTGCATCCCAGAGAGGGGGAAATGCTTCCTGCTTGGGGCCATATTTCCTTTCAGCAACGTTACATTAACACTTAGGAAATACAGCCGAAAAGTCAGGCAGTATTTAAGGGGAAGAGAAAGGTACTTCCATACTCCGCAAAACGCACGGCCAATTAATTGGCCGTGTAAGCCTGGGTTTGCAACTCATCTGCAGAAGTCTTAAGGTTAATGAAACCATTACGTATACATGGATGTTGTGGACGGGGGGCACGGAGACGAAATAATTGACAACGCTTTCCATCCAGCTTTGCGGGGAGGGCTATTCTTATCTGACAGTGCTTATCAAAGTCAGGTATGTGGGCGGACTGGGTCTCTCTGCATGTGTGTGTGGTGTGTGCACGGGCGTGTGTGTGCGTGTGTGTATGACCATGCTAATGAGAACAATTATATTTCTCCATCTGGAATCCATTAGCCGTGATTATGATGACGGACTCTCCTACCCTTATTACTATCAGGATTAGCTAACCCCATTATTACCCAGGCCACCTCTCTCAATCTGCTCCACAGAGCAGAGGAGACGGTTTCCTGTCATCTAAGCCGTCTCCCCCTCTCCCACTCCGGAGCCATTGTAAACTCCCTCACCCCATCTCAATTACAAGAGCCCTAATAGGCCTTCCCGTCCCAAGCGACAGGCCTCCGCAGGTGTTTAGGAGGCAGGGCGGGGACGGCCAGCTGATCCGTGTGGTCATGAGTCTCACACTCGCTCCACCGTACCCATGGCACCGGGCCTGTGTCTTGCAGGTGTTCAGCAATTATCTTGGCCCAGTTACCTCACCGTTTCTTAAGGTGGATGGAAAAAATAAATAAAGCACATTAAAAAGGTTGTTATTACAAAATAGGAAAAGCCTGAGAGACAGCCAGGACCCCCTAAATGGCCTGCTTGATTCCTTCCATCAGGCCTGTGGCTTCAAGAACTGGACCTGTCCAGCTGCCCCCAAGACTGGAGACAAGCAGATGATTTAGGGGTGCTCTCGGGATGAAAACACCCATCTAGTTAGTAAGACTCGTGGACTCTGGGCTTCCCTTCTGCCTGGCAGACCCAATCCCAGCCTTCCCAAAGGACTTTATTTCCCGGCCGCCCCTCACCCCACCCCAGCAACGGGGAGAATAAGCATGTTCCTGAGTCAGCAGCGGCAAGTAAGCAGAGACTTTAGAAACAAAGCTTGAGGAAAGAATTTGATATTTCCCAAAAAGTCATCAAAGAAGTCACTACGAGCGAAGTCAGAGCACAGGTGGATTATCTGACTCTGACTTGATAGTTTGGTATAGTTTCTGTGTATTAGGAATGTAGTTGGAGATGCACACCATGGCTTTTCCAGGACTCGGGTCCTCTGGGGCAGAGCATCCCCTTGGTGTGCCTGAGACAGCAACGTCCTCAGCCTCCGAGGCAGCCAGAGCCTGCAGGGCAGTGCCTCCAGCTCAGAGCAGCCTTCTCCACTGACCCCTGGGTGGCAGTTAATAGTATTATTTTTATGTGCATCAAGACATGAAAAGGGTTAGGAATTCCTGCTCTAAAACTCTCACTCTCTGCTGCTCTGCATCATCCCCCATCCCTTTTTTTTCATACTTAGAAAGCCAAAACTGTAAGGACCCTTACCTTGGCCAACAATATTCTCCAATGGCCAGTGAGGACGATGAGGCCCCAAGGGTTCCATGACTTGCCTGAGGTCACACAGCCCAGTGGTAGCAGAGCTGGGACTAGAACTCGGGTGGCCTGGCTCCCAACCCTAACTACCTTCCTACTTGAAGCAGACATTCTCCCTACTTCCAGCACTTTGGAACCTTCTCGTGCCTCCCTGTCTCATTTCTCTCACCCTCTCTAACCAGCAGGTGCTGATTTGAACTTCCAGGCTACCAATCTGAGCAACCAGGGCATCAGGAACACATCCAAGCAGAAGAACTCAGAGCTTTCCTGCATCCTAAGCCAGAGGGGAAGGTGGGAACCCCTCTGCTTTAATCTGCCCTTCTCGGCTTTAGTCAGAAGAGGAGAACAACAAGCTGCTCTCAGGAAGACCGCCATGGGATAACCTCCGTATGCCACGCGGACGCAGCCATTAGCTGCCATAGTAGGCTTTGGTTCACGTCAACTCGGAGAAAGCTTGTCCTGGGTGTTAATCCCCTTTCACAGCCAATTGGCGCTGGAGTTGCCATGGGACCCAAGAGTCACAAATTCAGAGTGGACATGCTTCAATGTAGGCATTCTGGGGGGACAATATGGTGCCACAAATATCCCTTTTCCAAGCAAATTCCAAAGTCTGGACTTTGGGAAACAGGGGAACTTCTGTGAAGACAAGCAAATGATACAATTCTTCTCAGACCTCTCTTGACCCTCCTTGACTCCATCGGAGCCTCTGTCCCTGGGCTCAGAGATGCAAGGGGTTGTTTCGGCCCTGCCTACGTGAATGTTCATCCCTCAGCAAGTAAAGGGCCGCCCACCCCAGTTAGGGATGGCTTCATCTGATTAGTGTCAGGGGACTAGAAGGTGATGTATTTGTTCTAACTCTTCACTGGGGAGAGGGCAGGATGATTCTCACTCCAAACGCCTGTTCCTGGAGGTCAAAAAAATTAGCAGTTCCTACCTAAGCTGCCATGTCCACACCTCAGAAAACTAGCATGATACATAATTTCTCCAAACTACAGCTGACAACCATTTGGAGATTGAATGGAGAATAATAAGGTGGCTATATGAGCTGTCTAAAGAAGCTCAAGATATTTTTTTTAAAATCAACAATACATGGAGTGGTGACAAGGAAGCTGGGAAATGGGCGCTTTCCTAGACTGTTGGTAGAAAGGAAAATTGAAACAAATTTTCTGAATGTCTATTTGACAACTATATACCAAAAACCTTAAAAATGCATACTCTTTGACTCAGCAATTTTAAGAATTTTACCCCAAGGAAATAATCAGAACTGTGTACAAAGATCCACATATATGAATTTTCATCACGGCAATTCTGTATACAAGGAAAAAATAAAAATAACTTAAATGCCTAATAATAGGGATTCACTGTTTTTTAAAAAAAATACTGATACATTATAATAGAGTCATTGAAAACAGGAAATCAAACATTAAAAGGGGAAATTTTTTTCATAATATAATTGTAAGTAAGAAAAAGGCTATAAAACAGTTTTCCCAGTATTCTTTCAATTTTATAAAAATTTTTGTATGTGACTGTGTGTTAATTAGAACACATATTTGAAGGCTATACCCAAATTTTTCCACAATAAACATATAGTGCTTTTCTAATCAGAAATGAAAATTTTAAGGAAACGAAATCACTCCTTTTGGCCATGAGACAGAGGGACAACGGAGTAAACAGTATCTTTTCTCCTTACTAATCTAATCACCCAGCCCTTCTCTCAGCTCTCAAATAAAATTTTTCTCAAATATCAGATCTTATCCAACCAATACCTTGAACCAAAAAAAACTCATCCAAGACATGAACTTGGTTTTATCACATATATGTTGATTGCACTGTGTGATTTTACAGGTAAAACTGAATATTCCTCGCAGTCTTCACCTGTGAGAAAGTACATGTGTGTGTTTGGGGCTGACATCTTCCTAAATCTACAGGACCAAGACTCTCTCTTCCCCATCACTGCCATCACTTCCTTCTGTAGAGCATCTTGCCCGAGATGCACCAAGGCAGAGATTTTCTGTGAATGGCCTCATATTGTACTTCTAAATTACCTGACATCCAAAGCCAGAGGGATCTTGAGAATTCAGCCTCAATATTAAGAAAGTGCTGCCTACAGGAAGACAGACCACAAAAAATAAACTAGGATGGTATCTTCGCTTAAGAAGTCATACTAAACATCTGAAAAAACATTATAAAAAAACTTAGAGAGTGCTCTCATTAAGATGAAACAGCCATTGTCAACCAAAAGGACTCAGAATGATTTTTAGTGGCATAAAGGGTGGTCTTTGCCATAAAGCCGATCCCAGGGATCACTACAAGTTAGCCATCCTCTGTCTTTCACGACGTCCACCTCCACCATTGCATCCCTCCTGGCCTGCAGATGCCTCTGGCTGTCGGAGGTGCAGCGACGAGAGCTTATGTTCTCCAGGTGTGTCTAAGGACCGAAACTGCTCCCCTCTCCCCAAGCTATGAGAAACGTTCTTCCCTCCAGAATGGCTGGTTAGAGGGATTGATAGGAAAGCAATCTGATTGAATTATTCACGTTAAATATAAATGACTATAGCCCTAACTCTCCGTGTGGTGTCTTTTAAGTGTCACTAGTTCACTTCTCTTTAAGGCGTGACCTTTGAATCATCTGCATTAGAATCACCTGGGTGCCCGTTAAAATGACAGGGTTCTGGATCCCGCTCGTCTCAGAATCAGAACCACTCCTGCTCAGCTCCAGGCATCCGCATTTTAAACAAGCCCCTTTGATTCTTAGACACCCTAAAGTCTGATAACTGGCAGCGTATGGAGGTGAGTGAATATCTTTAAGCAGAGAAGTCTTCACAGTTGAATGAGCCGCTTTCCACTCCAGGAGCACCCACCTCAAAACACAGGGGTCAGGAATTCTATTAATGCTTCACAAGTGCTTTTCATGCAGCAGGCAGTGTTATCATTCACATTTTAACAATGCAGACACAACCAGAAGGACCTACAACTAGAATACACAACTCTGTACTGGGGGGCTTTGGGGAGAAGAAGAAGAAAAAAGAAGAAGATTGGCAACAGATGTTAGCTCAGGTGCCAATCTTAAAAAAAAATGCAGACACTAAGACTCAGAATGATTAGGTAACTTCCCCAAGGTCACACAGCTTTTAAATGTTGGATCTAGCTTTTGAACCCAGTAGCCTTAAGAAGGCCTCCTGAGGACTTACTTCAAATATCAAGTTATAATTTGTCTCAATCACAACTTCTCCAACTTACCTGAGACAGGCAGCAGCGCCCAAACTTGAAAGCGTGCGAAGACATCCCTAAAAGGAGAGAGAGGGAAAAAACACCTGACTTAAGTAGTGAATTACTTAGAACACTACACCGGGTGTCAATTCTCATTGAACATTTCGGACACCCATTTAGGCTGGTTGATGTATTATAGTTTTGCCTGAGAAGCCTCAGAACTTTGAAACTGTTCCCTTTTAGTGTTTTGATTACATATCCGTTCTGACTTGAAAAAGGATTATGTCGTAGGAGCCACACACTCCCGCTCAGCGCCCGGTGGTAGCCGCTTCCATCTGTAATGATTGTTTAATGACTATTTAAGAAAGTGCTGCCTGAGGTTCTCTAATCACCCAATTTTTATTAAGCGCTCCAGGAAATCACACAGGTGCAGAATTGCCCCATTGACAGGCAACCAGGAGTTGTTCAGAGCCCTGTCCCTCCAGAGGAGGAAACACAATGCTGAGGCCAGTGTGAGCCCCACCCCACCCCACCTCCAAAGGGAGAAACCTCCAAAACATAGAGGAAGCAGCACCTTGGTTCCCCCAGGGGGAGCAAAAGAGGGATTTAAGAGACAGGAGGGATGTGAGGAAGAGACAGGCACCAGGAGCGGTAGACATAATGAAGAGGATAGGAGCGAGGTCTCAAAATGGGGGTTAGAGACCCTCTTTTCCCCCTATCCTGATAAGCGTCCTGGAGTCCAAGACCCTTCACCCCAAGGGCTGTGGGAATCTTCAACCCTAGTTAGAATGGGCTTTGGAGCTGAGCCATTCAACGAACAGCTATTGATGAGCCAGACGCTGTAGTGGTTGCTACAAAGTTGGTACCCAGAGGAACGACGCAGTCTTCACCTGTGAGGAGCTTGAATCTGGGGCAGATGGGTAGACACAGGCATAAAACCACAGCACTACCTACCACTTATTTAGCCCCTCTATACGCCACACACTGCTAAGAGGTTTGCAAACAGAACTGAAGTGTTCCCATCTCCAGATGAGAAAATCGAGACTCAAAGTAATTGGGCTCCTTACCCAAAATCATGTAGCTACTAACTGATGGGGCCGGCATTTGAACAGAGGTCTGGCTCCACAGTCCATGCTCCTCACCACTCTCCTCGACAAAGAATTTAACGTAGAGCTGTTGTGCACAGGGAGAGCAAGGTGTGCCCAGGGCGTGAATGGACACTTAGCCCAACTTGGATTCAAATTCTGGATCTAACACTTACCGAACATGAAACCTTGGACAAAGAACTTAATCTCTGTCAGCTTTAGTTTTCCCATCTCTAAAATGGGTTCAATAATATCACCCACATAGGATCATAGAATGAAAGGTGATAAAGTACATAAAGCATCCAACACAGCATCCTTTAAAATGTCACGCAGTAGGTGCAGAGTTAATATCGCTTTCCCTCCCCTTTCTGGCTGCTTCTCAGCTGGGAGATGGGGGCCGACAGCCCAGAGCTGAAACAGGCTCAAAGTGCATGGGGTAACAGGGACTCCCATGTGAAAATTAAGTAAGAAAATGCACCCCGGTCCCTGAGGGCATGGGCATGGGGTATTCATTACACCATTGTCTGTAATCATGGGGGGTTGGAAGCCATCTCCATGTCTATCACTTAGAAAGGAAAAGAAGATTACGGGGGATGTCTGTTAGGGAATACATTGTAGGAGTTCGGGGTAAGGTACTATCCATATATAAAACATGGAGAAAACTTAAAGACATAGTTTTGGAGTAAAAAGTAAGAGTCAGAAAGAAATCTATAGCCCAATTCCATTCATATAACAAGGAATCTTTGTACACTCAAAATACATTGTATATTTTGCAATGATGCCCATGTGTCTAATGTATGTATCTGTGTGAATAAGGACCCCCAAAGATGTCCACATCCAAATCTTCAGAATCTGTGAATATGTCATGTTATATGTCAAGAGGGAATGAAGGTTGCTAATCAGCTGACCTGGAGATGAGCAGCTCTTGTGGACTAGTCAAGTGGTCCCAATGTAATCACAGGGAACTTATAAGTGAAAAAAAGGGGTAGGGGACTGAGTGTAAGAGTAATGCAGGTGAGAAAGGCTGGACTAGCCATTTCCAACTTCCAAAATGGAAGGGGGCCAGGAGCCAAAGGATGCAGGCAGCCTCTAGAAGCCAGAAAAGGCAGGAAAACAGATTCTTTCCTAGATCCTCCATGAAATCCACCATACCTACAGACTAAAGAAGAAAAATCAGGTGATCATATCAATTGATGCAGAAAAAGCATTTGACATAACCCAACACCAATTCATGATAAATATTTCTTAGCAAACTAGGAGTGGAGGAAAATTTCTCCACTTGATAAAGAGCATTTACACAATATTCACAGCTAACATCATACTTGATGGTGAAAGACTGAAAGCTTTTCCCCAAGATGGGGAACAAGGCAAGAACCGACTCTTGCTACTACTCTTCAACATACTAGTGGGGAAAAATAGTGGACTTATTCGGCCTTCCTGGATTTCCTGACAGTAGGAGCCAACATCTGGGCCTACAGCTCACTGGGAGACAGGTGAGCCCTCAGAGATATAGCATGTGGCCCCCCCTTAGCATTCAAGCTGCCCAAATGGCCACATCGTAGTCTCAGGGCTCCTCCACTGGCCTCTCTCATACCCTTTCATTTTCTTTAAATAAAAAATTTCCCCCAACATTGATTATTGGATTCAAACTCTCACTGCATCCTTTGTTCTTTTGAAGTTAAAGAGCTTCCCAAGTTACCATCAATCCAGTCCAAGCTAAAAGAATCCAGATTGCATGCTGTTTCACATTACCTGAAATCAGAAGAAGAGCTTACCTTTTATAACCCTTCACAAATTGCGAACTGCTTTCTCCTTCATTAGCTCATCAGATCTGATCCTCTCCTCTCACCTCTGTGCCTTTCTCTAGCTGCCCCCTGACAGGATGAAGTGGTCCCTCCTCTAAGCTCCCATGGCACTTTGTCGTGCACCTATTGCCACATCCGTCACTTTCTACTGAAGCACCTGTTCAGGTCTCTCTGTGCCCTGCTCGACCAGGAGGGACCACAAGGTGATCAATGTAGCATCTTCTCCCCAGCACCTCGCAGGGGCTCAGGAATGGGGTTTGGGTGTAGTTCACTGGAGAGATAGGCCTTGTTGGCATATAGAAGGGACTTGGTAGCTGGTAGCTGGAGTGGAACGTGGGAGAGATGAAGCAGCTGAGACTCGGATGCCTCGAAGGACTGCATCAAGGTCACGCAGCTGCATGATGACACAGATGGGATTTGACACAGATCTTCTGCCTTTCATTTGGATAAACAGACACTTTTCACCTGCTGATGTCCTGCCCTGCAGCTCTGGAGGGACCATACCCCAGGAAAGCAGCTGAGGGTTTAATTCATACCTCGGCGTGGGAGCTAAAGAGAAAGAAACAGCCTTGTTCCCGCCGTGAGGAGGCACGGCACAGAAACAGAAAAACTGCCGGGACTCTGAGCCTCTGAAAACAGAATACAAACCACAGAGCCCAGCCTATCACGAGTTCAACAAAGTTTTCCCGCGTTGAACTCTGAACTTTGAGAAGTCTGGAATCTCTAGCAATTGCTTATTGCCTGCAGGATAGATGCGGTTTGTCCCGTGCCTTCTGGGCATGCCCTTAGCGGCAATCCTCATTGAAGTGCCTGGGCTGCTGCTTTCAAAACTGCTCAAATTCCTTCACTAGAGTGTTCTTAGCACTTATGTTGATAGGGAATACTTCAAAGGGTACATCTTTACTTTATCAAATCTGATCTAATTTCGCAGATGGAATCAAAGAGGTTCATTTTGAGTCTAGTCAAGTTTGCCAACCATCCCGGAGAGGAGGCATCAATGCCTTGTCATCTGCGTAATTAACCTAAACTGAGAGGCCCCAAAGACACCAGGGTCTTCGGCCATCCAGACCCAGAGACCCCTGGGCGGAGGCAGGGTCCTCCCTCCAGGTAAGGGGGCACAGGGAAGGGAAGGACCAGTCTCTGACATCCTGGGGCCCGTGACTGGTCCTTCTCCATAGCCATCAAAGACAGGATGGGGGTTCCAGGGGAGTTCTATGAAGAGAGAAAATATAATGAGCTTCCGTGTGCCTGGCGGTCTGTGGAGTGTGCTGTGTGGCGTAGGGGAGCCCCGGATGTGGGCAGCCAAGGCCCGGAGTATTAACCTTCACCCTTGGCTGCAGGAACAATTACGCTTCTTTTCTCCCAACCTGGCACTTTTTATAAAATCCAAACTTGATGTCGGTGCTAATTTGCCCCTGATACCTGTGTTTGAAGCTGGATCCAGGCGTGGATTCAGCTGCCTAGCCAGACGGTAATTTCCAACCGAGTTATTATAATTGTTACAGTAAAATGTCTGTCTGCATACAACACACCAGGTCAGGGGGAAAAGCCATTGATTTGGTGTTCAGAAAAGTTGTCTGTGGCTCAGAGAAGAGACAGTTCTGGCTGGTTTTACTTTATTTGGATAGAGATATATATATGCACAGGGGCAGCCATTTCGCATTGAAATTGAACACGACAGCAAAAGACTCATGGATTCAATTCTCAATGTCCTCAGCTCTGGGGTCCCCCTTTCAAAAAGCTCTTCAAAGACTCCCCCACACAACCTGCCCCCACTCCCTTGGCTTTGGACGTTGGAGGGACGTGCTCATCTCCCAGCCTCCAGGAGGTCATGGGCAATGATGGTGGAGCCTTTGTGCAAGGCCCATGCAGATTGTCCATGTAAAGGCTCCAAGGCTTGGATCTCTGCCCACGTGGTCTGGTCATCAAGGGGGTGCGCATCACTCCCCTTTCCCTCAGAAGAGAAAACCAGGCCAGGCCTGGGGAGTGGAGAACCCACCAGAGCCCTGAGGCCTTCAGGCCTCCCCAGGTTGCCGACCCCACACGCCCTGGCTAAGAGCTCCCCCATCTGGCTCCCTTCCAAATGCTTCCCTACCCAGCAGCAGAGTGACCCTAAAAACAGATCAACAAAGACAGAATCCTGAACTTGGCCTGGAGGGCCCTTCCATCTACCCTGACTGCCTCCCCAGCCTTCTCTTTTTAGCTAGGACTGGCTTCATGGGCACGTGACTTCTGCAACCACATAGGGCCCCACATACAGAAGGTTCCTGTTCTCGCTGTCTTTAAATTCTTAATAATTTTTTAACAAAAGGTCCACATTTTCATTTGGCAGTAGGCCTTGTAAATTATGCAGCCAGTTCTGCCTTCCACATCCTCTGTATACCTTCCCACATTTTCTCCTGCCAGAGGCCTTTGCACATGCTGTTCCCTCTGCATGGAATGCTCCTACACACCCCATCTCTGCTACTGACACCACTCACTACTTACCTCATTCCTACTCATACCTTGGATCTTAGCCGAATTGTCACTTCCTACAGGAAGTCCTCCCTGCTTTCTCCAACCAGGTCCAGTCCCCTATCACAGGCTCTTAGAGCATCATGCTCTTCTCCTCCATAGCTCTTTCTACCTTTGCAATTCTACGTTTATTATATATTTATACACATTTGATTATGGAATGTCCTCCTCCCTGGAATATAAGTTCTAAGAGAGTGGAAAACACATCTGATTTTTTGCTCACCACTGTAGCCTCAGTGCCCAGAACAGTGCTAGACACATAATAAACACTCCATAGATATGTGTTGAACTAATTACGTAACGTAAAAGGAGAAAGCAACAGACAGCATAGAGGTTGGGAGGCAGGCTCTGCAGTCAGACTGCCCAACTTCGTATCTATTTCTGCTGCTGGCTGTGTGATCTCAGGCAAATCCCCTAACCAATCTGTGCTTCATTCTTCTCATTAGGAGAAAGGGAATAAAATGAATAATTCATACAACCATTGTGAGCTTTAGATGAAACGATGTACCTGGAACCGTTGGGACACGCCTGGTGCACAGTCAGCGCCCCAGATGCCCCATGCTGTTAACATGGCATGGCTGGTCTGCACTGCACGTGGGCACTCAGTCTCTCCCATGTCCCTGGAACAATCCCGATGGGAGGAATTGTCATGCCCAGGGTGGCAGAGCCAGCAAGTACCCGAGCAGGACAGGAATCCATTGCAGTCCATCTCCCCAGCCCGTGGTTGCATCAAAGACGTCGTGGCTGAGACAGTAAGTGGCATTACCAAGGAGCTGCAAAACCCCAGCTTCAAATTTGGGCTCCATTCCTTACAAGGTGTGTGATCTTGAGCAATTTTCTTAGCCTTCTTAGGCCTCCGTTTCCTCCTGTGTAGAACAGGAATGAGAAGAGCTGCATCTCGCGGCGTTGCGGTGTTAAGTGAGGTAAACTGCGTAAAGCCGTAGGCACAGGGCACGGTTCACGGTAAGTTTCCGGGAGCGTTTAGCTCTCAGCGTTGTGACGAGAGCCACGTGCTGGAGTCACTCTCGTTCGGTGGAAGGAGCCACGTGAAGCCTCAGGTTTCAGAGCTGCCTCGCTCCCATCTTCACAGCCACCAATGTTTCTAAAGAGGATTCAGATTGTTAGTGTAGAGGAAGGCATGTTTGTCCAGAATTCCTTCCAGCATTCCCTCGAACTGTGGTTGCAGCAACACAGCCCCTCTGCTCTCCAAAACAGGGGTGCTGCTCCCCAGCATGGAGGGTTTTCAGAAGACGAGAGGCCGCAAGTGCAGACCTCTGAGGCTTGCTCCTGCCCTCCATCCACCTCTCCCTGGAGAAGACAAAGCCTGGAGAGCAAGGATTAATCCTAGCAGGTGCTGTTCCTTCTCCACTCAGGAGCAGGCGACCACCTCTCGCAGCCAGAATGGCTAGAATGTGCTTATCTGGGATTAAAGCAGAAATCCGGTTCCTTCCTCAGCCAGTGACTTAAGGCTTCAAGGAAAGGAAAAAATCCCACCGTGCTCAGGCCCATGGCAGACTCCTCAGCCCCCAGGAGAAAGGCTTTCTGCCTGCTGCTCATGCGAATTCAGTAAGACCTGCCTGCCCTGCCCTACCCTCCCCCTCCCCCTCCTCTCTTCTCCTCTCCTCTCCTCTCCAGAGTTCCGGCAGGTGGGGAGGGAAGTCAGGTGCAGCCCAGCCCGGAGGGCTGGGCCTGAGGGGCCTTGGCTGCTGTCCAGACACGTCATGTCCCTCGTGAGCAGGGGGCCCTGGAAGGACGCCTTGGAGCAGCTGATGGGGCCAGGGAAGTTGAGAAGGTGAGCAACAGGGTCCCTCCTCCAATCAAAACACTACAAGTCTGTCTGGTATCTGTATTGAGGTTCTAGAGAAGGTTCTATTGGGGGGCGGAAAGTCACTTTTTAAAAGTTGCTACTAAAAGTCAAAAATTACTGATTTTGTCCATTTCCCTCATTTTACATGTCACAAAGCTGAGATGTGGAGAAGGCTTCAAGACTTCCCTGCAGAGCTAGGTACCTGCTAAGGAGGGGCCAGACCCCAAGCCTCGCCCGGGCCGGCCGGTGCTGCGCCACCCAGCGATGGAGCCAACGGGTGGTGGATTTGGAAGGTGGGATCTGCATATGAAAACCATTTTCGGGGAAAAGAGAAAAATCACTGAGCCAGAGAAGCCTTGAGAAAACTTTTCCCTTTCCAGTTGTAGGAAAAGTTGGACTGAACACAGCTGCCCCGGCCCTCCCCAACCCCTCCGCCTCCAGCTTGAGGCAGTGTGGAGATCTTCTCTGCGGAAGAAAAGGGAGGCCACGCCCATTCCTGGACACCTCCCCTTCCAGTCCTGCCCCTCGCGCCCCCCAGCCTCCCAGGCCTGCGCGCACCAGCCATCAGCATCGAAAGCACATCTCTGGGTGGCCCTTCGTTGTGGGAAGACAAAACCAGGTAGGCTCAGCTTTGGGGGTATTGTTGGGTGCTCAGCCCTAAATTCTTTTGAGTCTGGCCTCTTGGCTTTGGAGCCCCAGGCTGATTAGCTGGCCATGAGGATGTTACCAACTGATTGAAGTAAAATGCCTTGCCGGCAGAGGGTTCTGGAACCTGCTTTGGTGGGTCATCAAATCCACAAAGTTTTGAATAGGAAGAGACATCCAAGGTTATCTAGACTAATGACTTTATTCTACAGATGGGGATGCTGAAGCTCAGAAAGAAAAAGAAACTTGCTCAAGTTAAGGAAAACTAAAACTATGTAATAATAGACCCATGCCTCTGGGTAGAGGAGAGGAACAGTTGTGTCTCATCTCCCCCCAAAATGTAACTGCCTTATCTCAAACCAAATGCATCTTCCTTCTTGAGCTACAAGGCTCTCTCTACTCCATCTTGCCTCATAGCCCAAATCATATTCTAAAAATTGTTGTCCCATGGATAAGAATGCCTAGCGTTTGGATGAGTCATAACACCCCATCCCTTTACCACCACAAGTGGCTGAGCCACCTAAGGGACATTTTCAGGAGTCATTGGTCCAAATAGGAAATACTAACCCACTGAGCCAACGTCAATGTGCTTCCTTGACACTGAGCCAGGCCATATCTCAAGACCTGGGAAGGACTCCATTCACCTTAGTCTTACCCAAGCTCTCCTTCCAAGGCAGTGAATCAAGTTAACAAGAACCAACCTGGAGAAAGTGGGTCATGGTAGCCAAGGCTATCAGAAAGAGTTTTCCACTTAATTGGGGCAATATCAAAGTCAGGAAACTGACACTTTACTCAGATTTGAGGAATTAACAGGAATGGATCCCATTTTCCAAATCACAGAGGTAAGGAATACTTGCCCTGGTCAATCAAAATAAGAAAGATGGTGATTATGACAAATCAACTTCATATCTTGATGTATGAGGTTCATGGCTCATTAGACTCTTTCGCTCTAATCACTTTCATCCATTTCTTTTTAATCTTTAAAGATTTCTGGTTCTTACCTTCATTTATTCATTCATGCAAAACAAAAAAAAAAGGCAAGGTCAAGATGTTGGCCAAACCCTCATCTCCACTCAACACACTCTTTCTGCTGTTCCCCACCCCTCCCCAGTGAGCCTCTCCTCCAAAATGAGCCCACGATGAAAGTACAGCAAGCTCTGTGCATTTTAAAGAGTTAGCCTATTTTCAACTATAAAATAATACATGGCATAGAAAACAGCATGTAGGATGAAAAAAGATCCTGTTTAGTTTCAGTGTGACATTTGCCTGGGGGAAGAAGTGCAGAGCTCATTGGCAAGCCGATTGTTGAAGCCCTGACCAGTCAGTTACAAAGTGTCATCATTTAATATGCCAGTCAGCTCTGCCTTTTCGAGGCCAATCACTGCTTTTGTGCTAGGGAGAGGGTGGGGGTGGGGTGCAGAGGAGACCTTGAGTAGAGGGGGGCGGGAGCAGTAGAATGAAGCGGGTAAGGGGCACACAAGAATGGAAGACTGTGGAATGTTCAGAGCTCAATCGCCCTCCCACCTCCATGTGAGCCTCACTGGTACCCAGGGGCCAGAGCCCAGTGGCTCTTGGTCACGGTAGCTGCCCAGGTGAGGCATCCGTAAACTAAGTGCCCCAGCCTTTCCCATGCCCCAGACACGGGTATCCTGGGCCCCATAGTCAACAGAACTTACATAGGGCCCTAGAGCTGGGGTCGTCTTCTGGCCCCAGATGCTACCAGAAACACCACCTTCTAAAGTTACGGGCAAAAAGGTCAACAAATTTGAACCTATTACTACCTCCTGCAAGCTCGACATATTTCCGTGTTTAGACATCAGTGCAGGATCCCGGCTCCCTTTCATGACTCCAAGCTTTGTATCCAACGTACCATTACCAGGGTTCAGCCAAGGCAGGGCTTTTGACTCCTGCTCCCCCCACCGCGGCCCCCTCTCTCGGTCTGTCAGCCTTTTCTTCATCAACTATATTTGTTACAATCAAGTCCTGTCAACTGTCACAGCTTACATGCAGACTGCCAGTAAATATGTCTTTCCACTCATTAGGCATTCCTCCCAGTCACCTTGGGATTTCTACCTTGTCTATCTCACTCCAAAAAACTTTTGTTCAGAAGTATGAGACACCCACTGAGCAATGTCAGCTTGCGGCCATTACCTCAGGAAGTGACAGAAAACACCCAACTGTCACTCATTAAGATCCATTTTTTCCAGAGTTGATGTAAGTCAGACTTTGCCCACAAAACGAATCATGATTTATTTAATATATTTGCTTCTACAAGTGTCAGCTCATCAGCTTAAAATGTTCCTCCTTTAACTCTATTGAGGACTGCACAGAAAGTTTTCTTTGAAACCTAGTTTTTGCTTTAAGGCTTAATAATTAAAACAGAACCAAGAACAGTGAAGACTCTGCTCTGTAGGTGCACTTTGCTGGCCCCTGGTTTTATAATTATATGTACAAAGCACTTGTGTTGGAATTATCGCTGGACACACTGGGAAAATTGCCTCCCGCTGAGCAAGCTGGCTTTTTCTGCCAGGCGCACCGGGCTGGGGCAAGATGAAATGAAAACCTGGGATGGTTTGAAAGTAGGGACAAAAAAATAACAATTAGGAAAGCGAGGAGGAGAAAAATGCAGTTTCTTAATTGCTCGGCCCGTGTGCCAGCAGGCAGCTCCCCGCCACGCTGCAGGAGCGTTGGGACCCAGGACGACCCAATGCTGTCCAGAGGCCTAGGGGATGCGGGCAAAGGTGCGTGGGCCACAGCTTTCCGGGAAAGATGCCCGAGGCCTGGCTTTGACCTGGATTTGGGGAGAGATCAAAGCCTGAGCCAAAGAGGAAGGTGATTTGACAGGCTGATGGTTTCCTAGGGGGATCTCCAGCCCAAGGTCATTTCCAGCCACCTTCCCCTCTGTTTCAGACTCACTCTGGTTGGTCCTTCCTCCTGGGAGAAGCGGAGCTTGGGCTCCTCAGGAGGGGCCACTCGGAAGGTGAGAACAGTGCCCAGCAACTTGACATCCTCCTTGGCCTGGCAGCAGGGCTGCAGCTAATTCTCATCCCACACTGGGGCTTGCTTCCCTCTAACCCAGGGTCCATGGATGCAAAGTGAGATTCATCCTGGGTCCAGCCCCATCACCAAAAGGACTTAGCCCCCAGACCCATAGATGCAGCCACATAAGGGTTAGTGCTATATAGTGGGGACAGCACAGAAGGGTAGAAAAGAAAGGAGAAAATCCACAGAAATTGCCCCAAGAGGAGATTGGCAGTCTGGGGAGAAGGTAGGGCTCCTGTCGCCAAGACGTTGATCCTCAACAACCATCTGGTGGGATGTGGCATGAGAAAGCCAAGCCTCGCTGGGCATCTAGGCTCAGAGACACTCAAAGCCCCTCACAGTTGAAGATCTGAGGATTCTAAGAGTATAATATTTTGCCAGTTGTTATTTTTTGTTTGTTTCTGCATTACCAGGACAGGGTGGGCCTCCATCCTCAAACCTCCCCCCTACTGTCCCCCACTACCTGGCTCAGAGCTCAAATCCCTCCCCTAAACCCTGAGGGCCCAGCCTGTGGGTTAGGAGACCTGTGGCTGATAGACATGCACACCCTGGGGCAGCAGGGGGAGCTGGGAGTCTAAAGGAAGAGTCTGGAAGCAGACTATGAAAGAAAGGCACCTAAAAGTTGGAGCTGCCTCTACCCTGGTCCAGACAGCCTCACTGCTCACTCACATGACTGCCCTGGCTTTCCTGCTTTCATGCATCCATTCTCCAACAGAAACCAGTGGTGGTCTTTTTTTTGTGAGGCGGATTGGCCCTGAGCTAACATCTGTTGCCAATCTTCCTCTTTTTGTTTGAGGAAGATTGTCGCTGCGCTGACATCTGTGCCAATCTTCCTCTATTTTATGTGGGATGCCGCCACAGCATGGTTTGACGAGTGGTGCTAAGTCCGCGCCTGGGATCTGAACCTGCGAACTCCAGGCCACCAAAGTGGAGCGTGGAAACTTAACCACTACACCACCGGGCCAGCCCCCAGTGGTGTTCTTAAATTTCAGATTTGGTCACAAAATCTCCCATCTGCACTCACAAACCGCTCTCACTTAAAACCTTCCAGTAGCTTCCCATTGCTTGTAGGATAAAAGTCAACCTTCACGCGAGGGTGAGCAAGGCCCTGCCAAGGCTGAATCCCTGCCCTGTCTGCCTCACCTTAAGATTTTGGTGTCTCTGGGTCCTGTGCCAGACTTGGGTCCCCTGAGACAAGGGATGCAAGACCAGGTCGGAGCCAGGTGGCAGCTGGAGGTAAAGAACAACTCTCGGCTGCCCAGGAGACGGAGAAGAAGGAGGGAAGAAGGGCAAGGAGTGGTGGGCGGCTATTACTTTGCCACAGCAGTTTCCAATGGGTTTTCCCCAAATATGTGAGCCTGATTGACTGAAACTGCATCATGTGCTCAAGACCTGGATGCCAAGAGGGCCAAGACAGCAGGCCCTGCTCTTTCCTAATTCTATTCCCCTCCAAAGACTCAGAGTGGAGAATTCCCCAAATATAAAAAGTATTTCAGACATTGGCCTCCAGTAGAAGAAAATGTCTTCTCACCTCAGCTCATTGTCAGAGTATAGCTTTTCCAGGGAAACCGGCCAAAATCTCCCAATTAGGCCTAACGCAGAGACATTTTCCATCTCTCTAGCTCCCCAAGTACCGGGAACAGGGCCATCTAGCACCAAGCACCCAACCACATCCCCATCCTGCTCCTCAACCTAGCTTGATGGGCAAAATTCTGAGGGAGAAAAAAACATGTTGAAAATCAATCTGCAAATGGAACCCTTTCATGTTGCCCGTGATCCACAGCTCTGATGGTGAGATCAGATAGGGAAGTGTTTGATGAGGTTGAACGCATTCCCAACCCTTTATTCCAGCGTTTAAAACCATCATCTGCTTTAAGAAGCGAGGAGCTTTAAAATACAGGGGGTACAGAAGGAACTGGGCTCCTGTTTCGCAAAGAATACCAGGAAGCAGGGGCTGCAGAAAGTTCTCCAACCTTTTTTCCTCCAACCCCGTAAGGAGGGAGTAGCCCCTACCTGCTGATCTCTAAAAATGACGGCTAATGACTTACAGCTGTGCTGAAATAGGGCCCTGTGTTAATTATAAATCAGAGTGGGAGATGTTTGGGGTTGATGCATCTGCTTGGAGACACTGAGCCCAAGTGGGCTCCTTTCCCCAAACAGGAACAAAAGGAAACAGATGTGCTTTCTTCCTCTGTTGGAGGGCTTGCCCCAGAGCTCCACTACACTCCTATTTCCTCCATGAAGTTATCACTGATGAGTGACTCCTGCTCCTGAACTCCTAGAGCATCTGTTGTCTATACCACTTTTTTCACTTAGTATAAAATCGTCCATTCACTTGTTCACTCATTCATCAAACCCTCATTAAGCCATATATGGGCCGCTCAGAAGGTTTGAGGTGGAAGACAGCTTGAAGATCTTCTCTTAATAGACAAAGAAACTGACACAACCTGGGGATGGGGTTGGGGTTGGAGGTGGGGAATAACTTGCCCAGGGGCACATCTGTCTTAGTGGGGCCTCTGGGCTCCCACAGCTCCCAACAAACTGGTCCCCATTGATGGTTTATTTCCTCCACCTGAGCTCTGTTCTTTGCGAACCAGCTATCTCTATGCATTGCAATCTACTGATAATTCGCTCCACCCCATCAGACTATGAGCTCCTAGACCAGTAGTCTCAGTCCTGGCTACATACTGGAATCACCTGGAGAGATTTAAAAAATACTGATGCCAGGGTTCCACCCAGAAATTCTGATTTAATTAGTATAAGGCATTGGGATTTCTACCACCACCACCTCCTCCAACTGATTTTAGTAGGCGTCTAAGACTGAAGCACCACTCTAGAGCAACACTTCTCAAAATTTAGTGAGCATACACGTCACGTCATGGTGATCTGGCTAAAATGCAGATTCTGGTTCAGTAGATCTGGGCTGGGGTCCAGGATTCTGCATTTTTAACAAGCTCCCAGGTAATGCCAATGCCAATGCTCTGTGAACCATACTTTGAGTGGAAAGAACAGGGTTTCCCACCTCAGAACTGTTGACGTTTAGGGCTGAATAATTCTTTACTTGGTGGGGAGAGATGCAGAGGGAATTGTCCTATGCACTGTAGGATGTTTAGCAGTATCCCTCCACCCACTGGATGCCAGTAGCACCTCCCTCAGTTCTGACAACCAAAATGTCTCCAGACAACACCAAAGGTCCCCTTGGGTCACGGGGAACACAATCACCCCAAGCTGAGAACCACTGTTCTAGAGGACAAATATTAAAGCTGGCATCTTTGAGTTCTCTATCTCCTGACCCAAAGTCCTTTCATGATATCACGTTGCCCTGGTAACTATCTTTTCACACTCATCTTGCTTACTAAATTTGTAAATTACATAAAAGTAAAGATTACATCCCATTTAATAAACAGGCAGTGATTCAGCAAATACTTAGTGAGGGCCAAGCAATGCGCTAAGCCTGGAGATAAAAACAGAGGTAGCTAAAAGCTATCTGTGCAGATTCTCTTCAGTCCTCCACACAGCCCTCTGAAGCAGGTGCTAGGCTTAGCCCATATTACAGTGAAGCAATCGAAGTCAGAGAAATTAAGTAACTTGCCCCAGATCACACAGCTGGTGAGTTACAGAAACGAAACGCAAATATGAGTAGGACACAGATGCTCCCTCCGTGGAGTTCATGCTCTTGCAGTCAACACAAGCATCCGTGCTTCTGACTCTGTCTAGGTGTGAAAAGCACCAGATCAGCAGCCTGGGCAGACGGGACATGGGAAGAGAGTGGTTAGCTCTGCTTGAGGAGTGGGAGGGAGGAAGAAGAAGACCGCTCACAGGCGGTGATAACTGAGCGAGATCTGAAGGATGAGAGGTCCTTCTAGAGTAAATTATCCGTTTACTTCTCTATCCCCCACTCCCAACAGATGTGAGCCTCTTGAGTGCAGGGACAGCCTCCTATTTCTTTTCCTCTCTTCAGTTCCTGGCATGGTGCTGGGCACAGCAGGTGTTCAATAAATATTTGGTGAATAAATGAACAAACAAAGCAGATGGGCAAAAATGACATCCCAGAGCGAGAGAACACCACGAGTAGAAGCATGGAGGCACGCAACCGTGTAGTGTGCTAGATGAAGAGCAAATAGACCAGAGGCAGAGCCACTGGGGTGGAAGCGGGCAGCAGAAAGCACGTCTCGGACATTCCACTTCCTGCACAGTGCGGTCTGATTCCCTCTCGCTGTGCTTTGGGGGAGGGGAAGCTCGAGAAGTGCCTCCCAGCCCACTGGGTTCCTTTCCCAAAGAACCCAGAACCTGTCACAGGACAGGAAGGTTTCTAAGGAGTACAGGGAAGTGAGACAAGGAAGCAGGGCTTCCCTTAGTATACAGTGAAGGAATCGTGTGCATTGTTTTAAAAGTTCCCATCATCCCTAATGAACTGATGGATCCAAGCCTTGATGATCGAGACCTGCTAAAATCACAGAGCAAGACAACCGGATATATCATGCCTCCTGCTAGAAGGACACAGCACCACCTATGAATCTGAGCAAGGCTCTAGATGGAGCTAGCAATTTACGAGTGTCACAGAGGACAGAAGAGCGGGTTAAACTACACCACAGGGATGGAACCAGCAAAGTCCAGGCTGTGGGAAACTCTGTGGGACAAATGACTTGGCTTCTTAAATAGATGAATTTCAAGGGGAAGAAAAGAGAGGCAGAGGGAGAACTTATAAAATAAAAGACACTTAACATTTCAGTCATCTGCAATGTGTAGACTTAATCTGAATCCTGATTCAAACAAACAACTGTAAAAAATGTAAGACAAGTGGGGGCCAGCCCAGCAATGCAGCGGTTAAGTGCGCACGTTCTGCTTCGGCGGCCCAGGGTTCGCCGGTTCGGATCCCGGGTGCAATCATGGCACCGCTTGGCATGCCATGCTGTGGTAGGCGTCCCACATATAAAGTAGAGGAAGATGGGCATGGATGTTAGCTCAGGGCCAGCCGTCCTCAGAAAAAGGAGGAGGATTGGCAGCAGATGTTAGCTCAGGGCTAATCTTCCTCAAAAAAATAAAAAATGTAAGACGAGTAGAAATCTAAACACCGGATTTTTTATGATATTAGGAAATTATTAAAATTTTAGGTGTGGTAATAGTGTTGAGGTTATATTTTTAAGAGCCGTTATCTTTTAGAGATCCATACTCACAGATAAATGATATTAATGCCTGAGAGGCAAAGGGTGAAAATGTAGAATGACAAAAGATTGGCTCCAAGGCAGTAATTGTTGAAGTGGGGAGATGGTACCCACGTTTCACTATACTATTCTAGCTTTTTTCCTTCTTTTTTATTTCTTTAACAGTTTTCTTGAGGTATAATTTATATATCACAAAATTCACCGACTTAAAGTATACAATTCAATGACTTTTAGTATATTCAGAGTTGTCCCTCCTTCACCACAGTCAATCTTACAATATTTTTCATTACCTCAAAAAGAAGCTTTGCTCTAACCCCCCCAATTCCACCCCACCCCCACCTTAGCCCTAGGCAACCACCAAGCTGCTTTCTGTCTCTATAGATTTGCCTACTCTGGACACTTCATGTAAACGGGGGCCTACAGCATGAGGCCCTTTGTGACGGGCTTCTTTCACTTAGCATAAAGTTTTCAAGGTTCATCCATATTGTAGCATGTGTCAGCACTTCATTACTTTTTGCAGCTGAATAATATTCCATTCTAAGGATAGACCACATTTTCTTTACCCATGCATCAGTTGGTGGACATTTAGGTCATTTCCACTTTGGGGCTATTATGAATAATGCTGCTAGGAATATTCATAAACATGTTTTTGTGTGGACACATGTTTTCATTTTCGGGCGGATAGACCTATGAGTGGAATTGCTGGGTCATACGGTAACTCTCTGTTTAACTGTTTCTAAGAAATCGCCAAGCTGTTTTCCAAGGCGGCTGCACCATTTTACATTCCCACCAGCAGTGTTCTCTTTTTGTGTATGTTTGAAATTTTCCGTAGTGAAAAAAACTTGTTTTAAACCTACCCTCAGAGAATGAAAACCACCGAGACATCATCACTGTGTCGGCAACTGCGACTTTTCTAACACGTCTGTGTCACTATTACTGACACAAGCATTCTGGGATAAGCTCATGACCGTTGTCTTTTTTTTTTAAAGGTATGCATTTTTGGGTGAGGAAGAGTAGCCCTGAGCTAACATCTGTTGCTAACCTTCCTCTTTTTTTTTTCTCCCCAAAGCCCCAGTACATAGCTGTATATCCTAGTTGTAAGTCATTCCAGTTCTTCTATGTGGGATGCCGCCACAGCATAGCTTGATGAGCCGTGTGTAGGTCTGCACCTAGGATCCGAACCCATGAACCCCGGGCCGCCAAAGCAGAGCACGTGAACTTAACCACTATACCACCAGGCCAGCCCCTCCATTGTCATTTTTAATACCTTCTTGTTTGTTAGGTTTTCAGGCACATCTCTTCTCCCTTTCATTTTGGGGATGCAGTCTCTGAAGAAACCGGAAAGATTAGAGTGAGTAAATGACCTAAAGCAAGTTCCCAGAGCAGAGGGAATCAGGGGCAGAACTCTCGTCCTCTGTGCAGCTAAGTAAACATGCGCGTGATGACCGCCCCCAACATAATTACATAAAATGAAGGCCACAAAGGAAAGAAGTGCTGCGGTAAGATGAGGGGAGGGGACTGAGCCTGCAGAGCCCCAAGGTTAAATGCTGGGGCATAAAGAGATGTAAACAAGAGAACTCTTTCAGCACAACAATTTGGGATGTAATGGCACACGGAGTCGCATTCTGCAGGTGTACACCAAGTACTTGGTGCATTATTCCAGCCCGGGTCCCCATTTTCTCTTGTCAAGAGGTCTTTGA
The DNA here is from genome assembly GCF_041296265.1 of Equus caballus. NCBI lineage: Eukaryota > Metazoa > Chordata > Mammalia > Perissodactyla > Equidae > Equus > Equus caballus. Next base: position 19,285,032 of record NC_091684.1, read on the forward strand.
CTGAAGACGCAATTGTCTTCTAAAGGCTGAAATGCCATGTGAATGACTTGAGTGATAGGCTATAGCATCTTGGACGCTCAAGAAAAAGCAATGCTAATGGATTTGTACACTAAATAAGGTCAAAAGGAAGAGGGGGAAAGGCCCCGCCAACGCACTGCAGCAGCACAGCCCAGAGCCTTTGGTACCAAGGCTTTGGTAAAAAAAGTCCCCTCTCCTCCCCCACCACCTCCTGTGAGGACAGAGGACACCTGGGTTCCTGGGAATCCAGACCCGACTCTGCTTTCTCCCTCACATTCAGCCTGGGCCAGGCTCCCTTTCTCACATCCTCCAAAAATTTAGCAGGTGTTCCTTCACAAATCTGGGGCAGGTAGCTCCCTGCCCAGCCTCCTACAAATAATGTCTCTGACCCAGGCCCAGGGCAGCCCTCCCCCATCAGGTGTACCTGACAGCAAAGCATCCTGGGAGATTTCCCAGCCTGCCCCACAAAATAGTCCAGCCCTTCCTAGAAGTCTATAAGTTCACTAGAATGCTCAAATGAGCAGCGTTATGGGATAACAAGGTGAAAGAAATGTGGAACACAGGCACAGGAAAGGACCTCGGGGTCCACTGGATCCAACACCCTCTTTTCACAAACAAGAACACTGAGAACCAGAGAGGGTAAGCAACTCTTCGAGGTCATATTATCAGCTCGTGTCAAGCCCTGTGTTTCTACTCCTTTCTCCTACAGAAGGTAGAGTTCACTGGGGAAAAAATGAAAGAATGTCCCTCAAGAATCCTATCTCTAATGTGTCTGGCTCAGGCCATGAGACAGGAGAAGGAGACCTGGGATTTTTATATTGGAATATTTTAGGTAATCATGACCTAGAAACCACATCTCTGTAGTTCCTTTTGAAGATGACGAAAGCCTTTACTGCAGGTCAGGTTGTCCTTGTCTGTGAATGTCAGCAATGACGGGTTGGATAATGGCTTTTGGGAGATCATATAGCCCATCGCTCTGTATACAAATAAGGAAACTGAGGCCAAGAGAGGGGACAAGATTTCCCAGGGTCACAGAGCTCATCCCACTCCAGTGTTTCGATCCCAGTGAAGGGCACCACCCACCATCCTCCAGGTGAAGGAAGTGGAAACCGAGAAAACACCCTCGAGATGCGCCACCCCCACCCCCATCCAATCTACCCCCAATCTATGCCCCTCCATCGTCCTCTCCATTTCCTCTGCCGCTAGCCTAGAGCAGGCAATCATTACTTCTTGCTCAACTCCTGACCCTTCTCAAGCACCCATCCTTGACCCCTGACCCCAACCATTCTCAAAACTGCAGCTAGAGTGATCGCTTCAAAACCAAATTTGATCATGTTGCTCCCCCTTTTTAAAGCCCCTCAATGGCCCTAGAGATAAAACCCTAATTCCTGATGTCTACAAAGCTGTGCCTGGCCTGACCCCTGGGTGTGTCCTTGATGTCATCTTGAACCACTGCCACCCCCATTCTCCTTATTCAAGCCACCCTGACCTTCTTTCCATCCTTCAGGTACACCATGTTCTTTTCCACCCCAGGGCTTTTTCGAGAATACTGTTCCCTCCCTGAAAAGTTCTTGTCCCACTCCTTGCTTAAATCGCTTTCAGGTTTTGGCTTGTGTCCTTCCTCCGGGAAGGCTTCTCTGACCCCCAACACTGGGTGAGGCTCCTATACTCCTATCCTTCATGCTTTCATAGCAAAGCTTCTTTCCTTTAGAACATTTATTCCAGTTTATAATTATATGCTCATTAGTGTGATAAATTAAACAAGATCTACACAATAACAGTCTGCTCGGTTTCACTGTTACTTTCCCAGCACCTAGTGCAGTGCCAGATGCCAGACATATATTCAGTCATTATGCACTTGTATGACCAGGACAGTTCTAAAAATATTGAAATACTTCTGTATCCACTGGTAATTATCCCCTGGTACCCCAGTCAAACTACCCCCTCCTCTGGACCTCTTGGAACACCCCATAATCCAATAATTAAAGGAATAATGTCTGGCACAGCACATGGATAATAATGGCTAAATATTTTGAATGTCATCCCAGCCTGCACACAGTAGGCACTTAATAATTGTGGATTAACTGAAAGAATAATGTTAGAGCTGGCAGTTCAACCCAGACCTGTTAATTCCCTGTTAATTATTCTTTCTGCTTCATCCTACTGTTCCCCACCCCCACCCACCAGTTGGCATTAAGCATTTTCTCTGCAAGCTCTGGAGGGTGGCATAGTCAGGTTCACGCTTAGGTCCTTCTGAGCATCTCACTCCCGGCGTCAAGACTTCAAGAGCACTGCAGCAGGCACTTGCCTACCTTGGCACTGAAGTTCATGGTATATGATTGCTGCCAGGAGCAAAGGCATGTGGGTAAACTTGCCTTGCCATCTGCCAAAGCTCTCCAGGGAACCCTCACTTCAGCAGAAGCCATGTGACTCTGGAAAATCCATTCACCCTTTCAAAGAGGTGAGACACCTGGATGTCAGCTTTTTACCAGTCAGTCTTCCCTCTGGAGAAGCAAAGAGAAAGAAGGAAAATCTTTCTTCCATTAAAGAAGACATTCAGTTGTAATCATTTTTTGATTCTCGGGCACCGTCACTATGGTCAGGCTCCCTAACTTCCGGTCATTGAGGAGGTGGTGGCTTTCTTTTCTACTCTCCCAAAAGTAGACCCTAAGGAAAATATGTGGGTGTAAGCAATTTATTTGAGAGACAGACCAAGAAAGCACCATGAGAGAGAAGGAAGAGAGACCAATAAATGGTGTGCCGATGAGCAGACTACTTCTGTGGGTGACTGGGGCTCCATCTCACAGCAGACGCTGCCAGACTGTGTAGTGTGTTTCTCAACTGTCTGCGGGAGGGGCAAGGAAGCCGGGGTATTTATCCACCAATTCCCATCCCTCATTGGTTGAGGATCCCTCTAGGGCCTTCATTCTCTGGCACTTCCAGCTTGCCTTTGATCTGGCCAAACAGCCGGGGAGGCTAGAAAAGGCTTCAGGCCCAGAGACCTGCAAAGCCCTTAAAGTGTTTGGGAACTGTCTGCAGGTGACCTCACCAGGGGTCAAGGGTATGTGCAGGGGGGCAATAGCATCTGCTAGTATTCAAATGCCTTCAATGGGAAAACCCTTGGAGGCCACTAAAGAAGCTGAACTTGGAGCAGTGTGGTCCCCGGGAAGCGCTTTGGCTTCAGAATACAAGTCTGAGGCTTGAATCTCCTCTCTGCCACTTATTAGCTGGGCAACCGGGCAAGTTAACCTCACCGAGTCTCACTTATTTTTTATGTAAAGATTATAGTAAAGATTAAACTAGGTGTTGTAGATAAAGTGATGGTACAGTGCTGGGCACGTAGAAGCTATAGTGATGGACACAGTATTGATAATTAACATCATAATAATAACTATTTAAATAAATCATTTACTCTTGAGTTTTTCATGATCTAGATGGCTCACCAGACCAAGGGTCCAGGAAGGGTGATGTCTTCTCAAGTTTAATTCTTGATTTTCTTTAATTCATTTGTTTATTCATTCTACAGATATTTTTGAGAACGCCTTTCAATGACCTCATCAGCAAAAAGGAGGGTTGGCAAGAATTGCTGCAATAGTTATTTCTCAAGCCTTCTAGCATTTACCATGTTCAGTCTCCAACTGTTCTCTGCAGGAATACAGCTTAGTTTAATGAAAAAAGAATGTTAGAATGACATAATGGTGTTTAAATATTGATACTTACCACAAGACTTTGAATAAATTCCTTAACCTTTCTATACTTCTTCATCTGTAAAATGGGCATAATAATACCCACTTTGCAGGGCCACTTCAGAACTTAAAAGAGATGGCATTCTACAAATCTCTTACAGTGTCAGGCACGCAGTAGAAAAGCAACATGGTTGGTTCCTTCCCGTCATCTCTAGGGTTCACATGGTTCAATTGCTAAGTGTTGAGGGGCATTGAGAGGCTAAGCATTTCAGATCTCTGTAGAGGTGAGAATGACACAGGAGGCCTTAAGTGAAGACAAGCACATCAGCAACACTTCTATGTTACATAAAAGAACAAACCCTTCTAGACTGTGACGCCCAAGACGGAGTCTTAATCAGTTGGTCATTCCCCCACTCCCAACTCAGGGCCTACGCATGGTAGGGACTTCATCGATATTTGTTGATAAATAAATGAAACAAATCTCACCTACTTTTCTGAATAACAGCACAACAAAGAAACACTTCAAAGAAGACACTAGGGACAAAACTAAGATCCTTGAGGATAAGTATGGTGGCATTTCTTGGTACCCAATGAAAAGCCAGCTCCGTAACTGGTTAAATAATCAAATGGAACAAAATGTGTCCTAGAATCATGATCCACCTGCACTACAAATATGGACCAGTGGACTAGAAGGCCCTGTTCTAAAGAGAACCACTTAGGATCTTAATCATTTAAAATATATATTGTTTGCTGCCCATGGGAGTGCAAACTGGTGCAGCCACTATGGAAAACACTATGGAGATTCCTCAAAAAATTAAGAATAGAACTACCATAGGATCCAGCTATCCCACTGCTGAGTATTTATCCAAAGAACATGAAAACATGAATGCATAAAAATATATGCACCCCTCTGTTCACTGCAGCCTTATTCACAATAGCCAAGACTTGGAAGCAACCTAGGTGCCCATCGAAGGAAGAATGGATAAAGAAGATGTGGTATATATACACAATGGAATACTACTCAGTCATAAGAAACAATGAAATTTGGCCATTTGTGACAACATGGATGGAACTTGAGGGTATTATGCTAAGCGAAATAAGTCAGAGGGAGAAAGTATATGATAAAAACAACAACAATCACATAGAGAGAGAGACTGGATTAGTGCTTACCAGTGGGGCTGGGGGGAAGGACGAGGGTGAAAGGGGTGATTAGGCACATGTGTGTGGTGATGGATTGTAATTAGTCTTTGGGTGGTGAGCATGACATAATCTACACAGGAATCAAAATATAATGATGTACACCTGAAATTTATATAATATTATAAACCAATGTTATGCAATAAAAATAATAATTACCCAAAAAATCTTAAAATATATATTGTTTAGTCTAAAAGGCAGAAATAGAGCAAGTGCAAATGGCAGAACACCGCAGTCACCTACTCAAAGGGTGGTCCAGCGAGCAGCGTGGGCATCATCTGAGAGCTTCTTCAGAAAGGCAGGAACGTCTCAGGTCAGAATCTGCATTTCACAAGCTGCCCACACGATTCTCAAGCTTGGGTCTTGTTGGCACTGGTTTTCTGACTTGACTGCACATCCTCTGGGGAGTTTTAAAAAATAGGGGTTCCTGGGTTCCACCCCCAAGATGCTGGTCATTTGGTCTGGAATACAGCTTGGGCAAAGTGAACATTAAAAAGATAATAATAATTAGAATCCCCTGGGGAATGCAGCCGAGGTTGAGAGCCCTGCCTGGACCTCCAGAGGGCAGCTAATGCAGGGGAAGGGCCAATATTTCCTCATAGAGAATTATTTCCATGAGTTCTTCGTGGCACATCATATCTGGCCATTGGGAAGAAGGCTTTAATGTCTTCTGAGAGCCAGGCCAGCATCAGGCCAGGCCTCCACCTACTGAGAGAGGAAAGAGTTAACCCGAAATGCAGCCGTCCGTTTCTCGCTTTCGGTGTCCACCCACTGCTGAGCCCCACGCACTTCGCCGCAGCTTGTACATCTGGTTCCGTTCCTTGGAAATGTCTCCCCTTCTCATTGCTTCCCTCCCCTCAGGGACAGCTTTCCTGATTCCTGCCCAGAAGAATGACCTGGGGCCAGCAGCATCTAGCCCGGGAATGTCCCCACAGCCTCCTCCCCAGTCCAGACCTCCAGGTGTGGTTTTGAAGGATTACATCAGCCATGGCCGGGGCAGCCCGTTCAGCAGAAACGTTCCAATCCTCCTAGGACTCTCGTTGGGACGAGCACAAAGTTCTGGCTAATTTTAAATGTAATTAAAAGATTTTCTTCCTTTCTTTCTTTCAAGGCATGCTCCATTTCCATGGCTCCCCCTCCTTAGAACACAGTTCCTCTGAGACCGTCTTTTTTTATTTTCCAGATTTTTCTCCCCAAATGAGAACACTCACAACAGATGCAAATCCTATGCTTCTTTGGCCTCGTTTATCAGCAGATAGTATTTTTACAATGCAGGAAGGTTTTTAATGGGATGTGGAAAATGTCTTTTCTCCCAAAACACTAATGATAAAAAAAAAAAAGCCCTTTTTTTATTTTCTTCAAATTGCTTTTTATAACCCATTCAGCATTTTCAGGGACATAATTAAAACATCAAACAGTTTTCCTGCTGGTTATGCTAAAATTTGAATACTTGAGGCAGCCACTATTATTAGATATTAAAATAGACTTGAGCATTTATTTAAAAGATCCTCTTAAGTAACTATTCATTTGGGTTTGCTCTGTTTAATATAAAGACAAGCCCTGTAATGTGAAAATACCTGTTTCTAATAAAGACCATAATTGGTAGCAGGAAGATATTTTTTAAAAATATAAAATATGTATTTTGTTCACTATTTTTCCGGCTTAATGTGACTAATTTCCCCATTCAACTTTATCCCTAAGGAAAACGATAGAAAGAAAGACTATTACCAATACATGAAGCCCAGTAGTTTGCTTTTGTGGGATGTAATTGCTATCAAGAAGGCTGGTAGCTGGGTAATTTTGGTTTAAATGAGTACATAGCCTGAAAAAGGATAAATTAACCTCTACAGAAGTGAAATTAGATTCCAGTGAGTGCTTGTTCTAGCTCGACATGCACTGAGTCCATGGCTGGGGAATATATTGCCCAGGAGAAAAAGCCAGGCACAGGCCGAACGCCCGTTTGACGGTGCAGGGAGAACACGGTAGTCGATCCAGGGAGGGCAGGAGGGGGCAGAAATGGAAACCGAGAGCCCTTGTTTCTCTTGCTTTTCCAGGGGTTTGCAGACACTTTCTAGATAAATGGAGTTTTCCTTTTTCACAAAACCTCAGCAGGCTTCTCAGAGACTAAAGCAGATCAGGTCAATTCATTGGACACACTGTTATTGCTAGCATATGACATGGTGGAGCCGTGTCTGACACACAAAGGATGATGGTGGAATGAATGTGTGAATATCATGTGAGAATCGGCTCTCATCTTCCTGGGGCTTATTAACTAAAGTGGGACTGGTGAGCAAATCTAGAATACAAGATTGTGTGGGCTAACTGCCTTTTGAATGGCACAGACACTAGGAGCTCAGAGCAGTCATCACTTTGGGTTCAGGAGAAGATGGAAGGCTTCTCAGTGGAAGTGGCACTGAGCTGGACCTTGAAAAACATGTCAGCTAGAGAAACCAAGGCCTGTTAAGTCTTCAGCCTTCTAGAAATGCCTGCAACACTAGAGGGTGTCAAAACTCCTAGAATTAATTTCATACCAGTGACTCTGTCTAGATGGACTTGTACCATTGAGTTTAGTCCTTGCTTTCTTTCTGAAGTGGAGGAAGAATGATCAGAGGACCAAACGTTAACTAGATGACTACCCCGTGAGGCACTGTTACACGCCGCTGAAAAATGAGAAGAGAAGAGGTAGCAAAATTAACAGCTGGAACGGGCAATCTACTTAAAGATCAGGACGTATAGCAATCCCACCAGCCAAGTCTAACAACAGTAGCAAGTATACAGTAGGTACCAGATGAGAGCCACAGTTGTCGATGCTGTGGGTGGTGAGGACAGGAGTGACTGCTCAGGTCCTGGCACCTGGGAAGTCTAGGTTAGGAATGTAAGACTTGAACTTAAAACTAGAACACCAAAGAGCCTGTTCTGTGTAAAGAACTTTAACAGTGAAACGCGGGAGGGAGGCAGGAGAGAAAAATGCATTCCTTGGCGGAGACACTATTGGCACTTTCAAACCAGAGAACAGATAGTTTCAATACGGAGTGAGAGATTTCCCAAGAGAACAGTTCCCTCTTGCTCTCTCTGCTCCCTCCGTCCTTTGTGAGCACATCCCAGTCCCCAGCCCTTATCTAATTTGATGAGGCTGGCCAGTGTTATTTTGGGAGGAACAAGGGCTGGGAAAGGCTCCATTGCCAAATTCTTCTTGATGAAAGCCTTTTCGTTCTCCGCTCCATAACCCCCACCCACTCAGAGGGCTGGCCCAACCCTCCAAGGCTCCAAGGTTAAGGACCCTGCCCCGCAGGTGGGGTGCACACCTGGGAATGTCACAGCTCTTCCCATGGCCTCCCAAATGGGGTCCTGATGGATGGTAAACACAGAAGAAGGGATAGCGCTCTGTGGAGCCAGCGCTGAGAACATATCTAAAGCCAAAGAATTTTGTTTCACTAGCCTCTGTTGAAGTGAAAACAGCTCCAAGAGTATTCCCTGGAGTGTGAGTCAGTTCTCTCATCATACAGGGTTCAAAGACACTGTGAGGCGTGTAGCATAGCTGAAAGTGTCTGTATATAATAATGCCTTTATGATGCTGTTTTGTTTCTGGCTTGCCTTTACCTGAATTATCTGAAGACGTTGTTTGAGGCTATGAAAAAATATGAATAATATTAGGCCTTGAGATCAAAAATTATTTTTTATTTCTATGGTTGTTAGCTGCCAATATACCACGCACGGCTCTCAATTTCCAACGTGCCAGTGGAATGCTGGAGAGATCAGGTGAGGGCCTTTTTTTTTCTTGTTCTTGTTCTTATTTTTGTTATTATACACTGGTCTTGATTTTTGAAGCTGGTGAAAGCTGTTTGATATGGCAAAACTAATCATGGGAGGGAAACCACAATTTAAACGTGAGATAAAAAGGAACTAAGTATACACACGTGGGGAGATGTCCACCCATGGAATGAATGATTTACTGCCTTCGAGGATGGCCCCACATGCTCCAGTCACCCAGCAGGCCCTGGGAGGAGATGCTGTCAAGCATCAGGGACCACCTCTGGCTGCAGCACCAAAGAGGGCTCTCCACGCAAGGGAACAACTGTTTGGCCCATCCTTAGAAATGACAAACATGCCTTTTTTGCCTCTTTTTCTTTTTCTTTAAATACAGGCAGTGTGCTTTTTTTTTTTTTTTTTTTTTGCTTTTTGGTGAGGAAGATTGGCCCTGAACTGTCATCTGTTGCCAATCTTTCTCTTTTTATTTTTCTCCCCAAAGCCCCAGTACATAGTTGTATAGCCCAGTTGTAAGTCCTTCTAGTTCTTCTATGTGGGATTTCGCTACAACATGGCTTGAGGAGCACTGTATGGGTCCACGCCCAGGATCTGAACCCGCCAACCCTGGGCCACCAAAGCAGAGCATGCAAACTTAACCACTACGCCACCAGGCCAGCCCCTTGCCTCTTTTTCTCTTTCACCACTCTGCTCATGCAACTCTGCCTAGTGAAGAACTAAGTTTGAAGAAATAGTAAGAAGTTTTTTTTTTTTTTTTTTGCCTTTGTTACCTAATCAGTGGACAGTGCCCAACTTGTGTCCTAATAAGCAAAAGAGGGCAGAAGCCACAGCTGACAGACGTTCACCTCAGGCTGACCTGCCTTCAGGCGTGGGCTCCAGGATCCGCCACGTCTCACATCGAACGCCGGATGTCTGGCATCCACCATGTTCAGGCCATTCTGACATGGGAAGACAGCATCTGGTTTCTGGCCTGGCTTAACCTCTAACTAGGTCACAAATTTGGACAAGTCACTACCCCTGCCAGACCTCAATTTCTTTATGTTTTCTCCATTCTCCCAGTTATTAAACCTCAAAATCAGAGGCCTACTGATGCCTCAGTCTTCACTGGCCATTTTTCCAACCAGTTTCTGAGTCACAGAGTCATGGCCTCCAACCACCCTCTCCTTTTCGTTCCAACCGCCCTTGCCGTGGCTCCTCCCCAATCTCTCAGTCTCCAGGCTCTCCCCATCTCCCTTCCTTCACTCCACCCTAACGCCACTTGCAGATTCACCACCATAAACACTTCTCCGATTCCGTCTTTGACCTGTCCAAAAGCCGTCAGTGGTTCCCCATTGCCTCTCGGTTGAGGTCCGCCAGTCATAGTCCTCTGCAACTTGCCTCCACCGACCTTTTCATCTTTATTGCCCGCTGCTCCCCGAAATGCACCTACTTTCCAGCCAAATGGCACATTTTGCTTTTTACATGCACTTCTATGACTTCCACATCCACACACTCGCTCACGCTGATTTCTCCTGAAGTACCCACTACCCTCTACCATGCCCAGCCTCACCCCAATCTCTGCATAGCAAAATCTTTCTGTTCGATTCATGTATAAGAAAATACAGCAAACCATCATTCATAATTGTGAGAAAATGGAAACAAACTGAATATCTAATGGGACTAAAATGGTTAAATAAATATTGGCCAAGCCTACCAAAACTTTATAAACCATGGTTTTGAATAATATTTAATAATATGTGAAAACTCATTATTCCAGGACTGGCCCCACAGCCGAGTGGTCAAGTTTGTGTGCTCTGCTTTGGAGGCCTGGGGTTTTGCCAGTTCGGATCCTGGGCACAGACATGGCACCACTCGCCAGGCCATGTTGAGGTGGCGTCCCACATGCCACAGCTAGAAGGACCCACATCTAAAATATACAACTACATACTGGGGGAATTTGGGAGAAAAAGCAGAAAAAAAAGATTGGGCAACAGTTGTGAGCTCAGGTGCCAATCTTTAAAGAAAAACAATCTCGTTATTCCATTAAGTGAGTAGATAGATCTCAAAAGTATTTATTCATGGGCCCGGCCCTGTGGTCTAGTGGTTAAGTTCAGCACACTCTGCTTTGGCAGCCCAGGTTCAGTTCCTAGACACGGACCTACATGACTTGTCAGCAGCCATGCTGTGACAGCGACCCACATGCAAAATAGAGGAAGATTGGCACAGATGTTAGCTCAGGGCAAATATTCTCCAGCAAAAAAAAAAAAAAGTATTCATTCAGTATAAGCCCAATTTTGTGAACTCCATGTGTGTGTATGTGTGAATATATAGACATATACACACAAAGAGAAAAGTCTGGAAGGAATACACCAAAATTTTACTTCTGTTTTCTTTCTTGGTGCTGGATTATGAGCACATTAATTTTCTTCTTCATGCTTTTTAATATTTTCTATAATGAACATATATTGTTTGTATAATTTAAAAGTACCATCAAAAGTTACTATAAAACAGTGATCAAGAGAAATCCCACTATTGCTCAAATGTCATCTCAAACATTATTCTTTCCTCAAAACCTTTCTTGATGGGGTACCCCTTCCCCCCAACCACTGACCTCCACCAATTGGATGTAACGTTTTCATTTGAGCCCCTGCCACGGTGCATGGCCTATTCTGCTTCCTATTGGAGCTACTGTGAATGCCTTTTATTTCTCCCCTTCAACTGTAGACCACTCTAAACCACAGTAAGCCGCTGTGGAAGCAAGGACTCCATGTCCTGTCTGCCTCCTCTCACAGTCCCGGCACACAGCTGGGCCTCCATAAATGCTTTCTACTTGAATTGGCCGCACTCAGGCTCCAGGACTAAAAGAGTCAGTAACTAGACAGTCTATGCTTCTACATCCAGCCATCCTGGACATCTCAGTACATCTTCTTTTTTGGTAGTTCTACAGGGAACTAGTTGGAAGAAAAGTAGCTCAAACAACATTTACTTATTCACTTCTTCAGAAATGAAGAGGAACCCAGCTCCAATTCACCTCTGGTCTCCTCTTGCTATCAAGTTCAAGAGACACTTGGCCATATTGTCCCCAGAATTCAAAGATGGCGTTCAAGGTTTCCTAATAAGTGTTTGTCCCTCGAAACAAAGAACATCCTCATCCTTGAAAATCTGAGTAGTAAATGTGTAGCCATTACTCAGACTTCACCTCCTGGTTCCTGGCTAGGAAGTGTCAGATACCACAGAATGAGACCACTGAGATCTCTAGTAAGAGACTTTCCCAAAAGGTGTCATCAACGTGGACTTCCATCCAAGACTCTGAAGAGGCAAAGAGCCTCAACTGAAAGGCTTTTCTCTTCTGGCCTCCTGAAGCCTTGCCAGCAGGAACATTTCTGCAGCCCCTATCATTTCTTTCTCCTTCACCAAGCCAGAGAAATGCAACTCTCTGATGTGTGTAGAAGGGACTGATGGAAATTACGCAGTTAGGTAGCGGCTCAAACACTCAGGGGGAGTAGGGTACATTCCCTGCTTTTGAGGAGAACCAATATATGGAAGACTGATTTAAGAGTTTCTATGAACCAAACTCCAAGTGAGCTCACCCTTCTCCAAGTTCCCTTCATCCTTCAAATCTAGCTCAAGTCCCCCCCTTTAAGGAATTCCTCTGAGACCATCTATCCATAATCACTTCCTTCCCTGAACCCCCACAGCTGACTCCATACCCACCTCACGAAGCTTTATAAAAATTATTGACAATGCAAATGAAGCATCCAATACAGGGATTTACGTGTGGTAGATGCTCAATAATTATCGTTAATAAGCCATCCTATAGTTTTTATTAGTGCTTATCTGTTCAATTTAATGTCCACTGCCTGAAGATCAGGATCATGTCTTCAGAAGTAAAGGTTTAGCTATTCATCACTGATGATAAATGGATTGTTCTAGATCTCAAGAATCCCCTCAGAACTGAGCGTTTAACTCTTTGAGTGTGGCACACAGATATTCTTAAAGGCTATGGGTTCTGACCGTTGTCCTACAACCCGTGTTGAACCCTGACACAAAGCGGAGTCTAGGTGGTTGAAGTCAGCATCTTCAAGGACAGCTGAGGTGTGCAAGGCTTTCAGTGTTCCTTACCGCAGAGCAATCCTACATCACTCCCTTCCTCACGGACGTCTGCCGCCACTGTCTGGGAATCTGTTCTTTGCTCCCTCCTCATCACACTGAATCTCCCAACAGCCCCTGTGACTGCCTCTGATTGCTGCCATTCTCTTTCTACTTCTCCACGCCCTCTTCATTCCCTCTTTTCCCTTTTGTCTCTTGTGTGGAATATCTAGGCATTGCCAGATGTTCCTCTCAAGCCACAGCATCTGAGGTCCTCCCTGCTGCATGTCACCCTTGCCACCTTTACTCCCTAAGGAGACTCCTTTTCTCATGACCAGGCCAGTTATCATTCTGGGTGATGAAGATGAACCTGAAGATAATAGAGGCTTTTACCCTCCTTCTAAATGACCTCTTGTTCCTGGTAGAGAGTTTAAGATGCTCAATTTTCAATAAAAACTGGCTGGTTGATTCAGTGAAGTAGTTACGGAACAAGAAACTACAGACTCAGGGCTATATTCGGCCTCAGCACATAAAGGATGAATGGAATCCACAGAAACTTCCTGAAGCCATCCAAGGCTGTGCTGAGTTTTGAGGGGAATAAGAAGTTTTAGATGAGTTAGTTTGATTTTTGTAATTTCCTAAAGATATTTGACATCAGAAGCTTCTAGGGCTCTAGACATCCCGGTCTCTGTGGCATGACCCAGCATGAGGCAAGATGCCGGGAGAACAGACGCCGTCTCGCTCGGCGGCCCTCTGCAGATAATTAGCACAGTTAAGGAGCAAACAAATCCATGCCTACTGCTCTGTCTACACAGCTCTCATTGAGGTCTGGGAGAGAGGGACTTTTTCCTCCTCAACTGAGGCACATGGAAGTGACTAGGGAGAGATGCAGAAGATGAAAACGCTGTCTGGTGAAGCAACACCGCAACACGCTGTGTGAACTTCTTCTGATTTGCAAATGAAATTTCTCCCACAGACAATGCAGGCAGCACCAAGCCCTAATTGAAGACACAACTCATGAAAGTCTCCAAGTCAGAGTCGGCAAAACCTCCAGCCACTGAAGGCAGAAGGCAGTGCTGGAAATAATGAACCGCATTAACTAAGAAATCGCAAAAGCCATCTCTATTAGACAGCTGTGCAGGTCAAAAGGAAACCAGACAGGAGACATCAAGAGGAAACTCAGGCTCCCCAGGATAATTGCAGTGCAATTAATACAGAGTGAGTCACTGCCCTCGGTGGAAGTGGGACCTGCTGCAGCCAAGAGGCGAGGGCTCTCAGACCAGGCTCGCGGGCTGTCAGCAGCAACAACCCTTCCTCACCATCTGTGGAACCCAAGGAAACATCCTCAGGAAATAGGTCAATAAGATGATGTCGCTGTAAAAAAATCAACTACAGAAGCCACAAATTCATCACAGAAAGTACATCCTCTATAAATCTGGAAATGGGTTTAGAAGATGTCCCTTCCAGTTCTTAGGCCTGTTGGGTCTCTGCCAGCAACACGAGGGGACAGCCAGTTACCAAGAGAGGGCTGAGAAGAAAAAGAGAGGGTAAGGTGAAACTAGCATGTATTGAGCACCTGCAGGGTGCTGGGTGCTGGGTGCTGGGTACGATGGTTTCCTCACCACTACCCCTTGGGCTAAGTCTTTCTATCTCTATTTCATAGATGTGGAAACTGAGTTTCAGAGAGGTTTTAAAAAAGCAAAGCAGGAGGAAATCACAAGGAAGCAGAGGGAAAGGTTGAGGGTGGGGTTGAGAAGAAAAAGAAGGCTAATCAATCTGTGAAAGGTCCCCCACATTCTCCTCTCATCCCTTTTGGCCCTTTTCCCCTTGGAATCCTGAGCCTCACATAAGGCAGAGGTCACCATGCTATAGGAATATCCCAGGGCCCTTTCAAGACCCACATTCAAGTCACATGCAGGACCGCGCAACAGCTCAGCTCTACTTGAGCACACATCACATGCCCCAAGCTAGAGGGAGAATGGCAGTGCCAGAGCATGGTGGGCATCAGTCAGCTGGGGAATGAGGTACAAATGCAGACTCAGGCAGACTCTGGATCATTGAGTGATTCTGATGAGGGAGGTAACCTCAAACTATGCTTTGAAAATACAATCGTAGCAGTTTTGATTCCTTGAATTAAAAGTCTGCTGGTTGGTGTTATTGCGCATTTCTCCCTCCCCATCCAGAAATACCTGTGGAGATCTGAGAACCTTCTGGGATGCAGAAGGGCAGAAGCAGGCCAGGCGAGTGCCCTGATTACCACTTCTCTTATCTCAATAGCCTTGTGGGGAAGTAAATTAGTTGAGACTCTTAATAGCAAACAGGGGTGTGCTGAGCTGGCTGGCACCTGCTCACCAAAGCCAATTATTAGATATTCAGAAATTTGCATGCTGCTTCATAAGCCTTTGTAGCTTAAAATGCGCCACAGTGGAAGAATTTACACCACAATGATTGGCAAACACTAAAAATCAAGGCTTTTTTTTTTTTTTCTTTTTTCCCAGAGAGCCAGTTTATCAGCACAGCACTGGTTGCAAGTGACAGAAAGGCTACTTAAACCAGCTTAAGTAAGAAGGAAAATTTATTTGTTGTTATAACCAGGAAGTCCAGGGGTAGAACTGCCTTTGGAGACAGTTGGATCTAAAAGCTTGAAAGACACTGTTCAATCTTTGTTTCTT
Source organism: Equus caballus (assembly GCF_041296265.1). Lineage (NCBI taxonomy): Eukaryota > Metazoa > Chordata > Mammalia > Perissodactyla > Equidae > Equus > Equus caballus. Next base: position 19,300,438 of record NC_091684.1, read on the forward strand.
TCCCCATCTTTCAGCTCTGCTTTTCTCTGTGTTGGTTTTAATCTGCAGACAGACTATCTATGAGGCAAGGATGATGGCAACTACCTATCCCCATCCACATTTACCCAACTTACGAAACTCAAGGGAAAGAGATTACTCTCCCCTTGGCTCTAACAGAGAAGATCCTGATTAGCGATGGGTCACATGCTCATCCCTGAACCAATCACGGAGACAAAAGAGAAGGACAACTCTAACTATCCGGCAAGGATCATGTGTCCCACCCAGAGATGGGTAGGTAGTCACTATGATTGACATTCGGACTTTTTTAAAAATTCAGAGCTTGGAGTTGATATTTGACCCACAAATATGGTAGACTTAGGTAACTTAGGTAACTTAGGTAAGACAATGCACAACACGGCCTTCTGAAATTAAAGGTCTTGCTCAGCCTATCCGCGCATTGGAGAGGGGGAGGGATTTTGCAAGTCAGTGGGAATTGGGCAATGAAGAAAGCCCATGTAAAAGGACTTAATGATTGCCAGAGCAACCAGTCAGGAAAATGGTAAGCATAGGGTATCCAAGGCAGACAGTCCTGGTTAACATTAGAAACTACCACATGAGTTTTTGGGAGAACTAGGTGAGATCTACATGAACAGAGTGAGGCAGATGCCAGGCATTGTGAATGCTCAATAAATGGTAGCCGCCATTACTATTATTACCTCTATCTAGGTGGCCCCAGATTCCTCACCTATAAAAGGAAAATGATGATAATAAGACCCACTTTGTGGGTTTGCTGTGACGTTATGAGATAGTGTAGTCCAGGCATGGCCCATTCTGGATACTCCATATAAATCATAACTATCCCTATCAGGTAGAAACACGATTTTTCAAGGTTCCCTTGCTCTTGCCTCAGCTCCTCCTTTGAATCACCAAAATAAACACTTGACATTTTCCTTCCTTTCCTCCCAGCACCTCAAGAAATAGTCAAGGAAATAAGAAAACCATTTTGTCTCTGAAAAGAACCTTCTGGAAATGTGTTTCTACAGCAGTTTTTCCAGACCAGGTGGGTTTGGTGGAAGGAAAGTCAGATGTTAGCAAATATTTTCTCTCATGCTGATTTCCTGAGAAAATTGTACAAGTTACTGAAAGGTTAAAAAAAAAATCTTCCATCTCTCCAACTTCAAAAAAGACATTGAAGGGGGTACCACTGAAGTACACAAGATCTTTAGCAGAGTGGATAATATCAATGCATGTTGCTACTTTTGATATCGCCTCGATGACAGGAGTGGGGGCAGAAGTGGAAGTTCAAAAAAAACAAATTCAGAAGAGACAGATGGGAAAAGCTTTGTCACTCAAAGAATAATAAATGTTTGCAATGGCCTACTGGGCAAGGCTGTTGAGGTAAAGACAGTGGGTTCGTTCAAGTAGCAATTAGATGCTATCCTGGGGGAAAGACCGTATTACAAGAGAGAAGCATCAATGTGGTGAGTGGCTTTTCACACTCCTAACGCTGCCTATGTTCTTTCGTACTCTTAAGGGTCTGCAGTCCCAGCAGAATATGTGAGCACAGAAATTAGGCCCAGCAGTATGCCCTGAGAAACTGGGCCAAGAGAAATAATGCTGTGCAGGCAGGACCACAATTTATAATTTTCAGTTATAGCATCCATTTCACTTCCATTGTTTCTTAGGTCTTGAGAAACACAAATGATACTAGGGCAAGGAGTGGGAGACAATCAGGTCCTCAGCTTCCTGCTAGCGATGCTCAGCTATGCCCAATTATGCCACATGGAACCTGAGCATACCTGGGCTGGTGAATTCAGTGTCATATACAAGTGAGAAATTAAAGTATGTGACGATCCTAAATAAGAAAGCCCTTGATCAAAGCCAGAGCTTTTCTTCTTGGCCTCTCCCACTCAGGGAACTTCATGTCTGTGCCAATTTCCCAACATGGGGACAAGTCAGTATTTTCAAATATTTTTCCAAGACATACAATTTCTAGACTCCATTTGGGCAGTAGTGTTTCACATGTCTACTTTTAAGGCTTTTTAAGTTTTGTGTCAAAGACATAATTCAGGTTTACAGTACCTCTTCTATATTTCAACACCAAGATAAGGCATTAGCATAGCGACTTCACTAACCCCAGTCCCAAGTTACATTTAAAAGAATAGGCAGACACAAAGCATCTTGAACATAAAAGAAAAGAGACAATTGAGAATGAACAATCATTTGAGAGGTGCTGATCTCAAACATGAGAACTAAAACTAAGGCAACAGTTTGCTCAGGCAACAGAAAAAGACTTTAGAATTTGCATAATTAAGATCTGCAAAAACAGTGAATCAAACAAATCTTGGAAATTAAAATTTTGGCCACCAAAATAATTAATAGTGGGCTGGAAAACAGCAAGAAATAGCTGAATAGCAATTTAATCATGTAGAAAACAGAGAGGAGGCATTTATGCAGAGTACAATTTAAAATAACAGTAAGTTCCAAATATGACAAAAACAGTTGAGATGTGGAGTCTAGATTCAGCTGTTCCAAATTTATCTAATAAGATCTCTGGATGAAAAGAATGGAGGAAATAGAGCAGAGAAAGTACATTGTTTTATTTTAACAGAAACGACTTTTGTAGAGCTGATCATTCATATTGGAGAAACACACTAAGTTCCTAGAAAAATAAGATGACTTTAAACTAAACATATTGGGTAAAACTTTATAAAACTGAGGATGAAGTGGAAGAATTCTATAAAGCCTTCAGGCAGGAAAAAATAGTTTATCTACGAAAGAACAAGAATAAAGTTGGAATCAGACTTCTCAATACTGATAGAAAAAAAATAAAGCAATATCTCCGAATGTCTGAGAAAATAATTTTCGCCTAAAATTTCTTATCCTCTTGAATGTGGGAAGACAAAATAAATATTTTTCTGACATCCAGAAAGTCATAAACTTTACCACATTTACGTTCTCTGAAAGAATTACTTTAGTAAAAGCAAAACAAACAAGGAAAAGAGGAGGAATTCAAGACAGAGTTTTGCATAATGTACAGTTAAGTGCAAATAATTTTTGATGCATAAAGAAATGTACAAAAATTAATATTTGGGAAAATCTCAAATGATGTCAACATGAAAACACAGGGAGATGGGGAGGGGAAAAGTGAAAGCAAGCTAAGATTCATAGTGTGTGTGTGTGTGTGTGTGTGTGTGTGTGTACACATGTGAGTGTGTTTACGGGCTCTACATATTAACAGAAAAATGAAAGATAAAATATGTATGTTGAAAGTGTATGAGGAGAGCCTCTGGTAATAGGGGAGTAGCTCCTATTGATACAAACTTCCTTCAGAGGCCAATTGTGAACTCTGGACAAAATATATATAGAGAGAGAGAGTAATCAAAAACACACAGAACTGGAAGACAGTCAACACTTGGAAGAAAGGAGCAGCAATGGGTGAGTTTCCCATTTTTATAGCTCTTCACCAGAGGACAGTCAGGGCCCGGTAGGGCAACTAAAACTTAATGGAAACCCACAGTCTCACTGGCTCAAGGATCCATAAGACAGAATTTGTGATCACCACAGGAGCTAAAGAGTAAGAGGAAAAGTCTCAGAAAGGAGAGAATCAGAGACGGGAAGCCTCAATTCTATAAATAAACTGTGCTGACAACTCCTGAATTATGCTAGTGTGGGACAGACTCCACACAGTCCAGCTAAGCCAACAACCTCAAGGGACTTTAAGTTTGAAGTTTGAGTCTGATCAGGTTAAATGCCTGCTAAAGTAAAAATAACTATATTTTCAGAAGATTATAACAGAATCCAAAATCTTTAAAATGTATCATTCAAAATGTCCAGGACACAATCCAAAATTACTAGACATGTGAAGAAACAGGAAAATGTGACTCATATCCGAAAGAAAAGGTAATTGTTGGAGACCTAGTGTAAGATGAACCAGGTGTAGAAATTAGCTCCCAAGGATATTAAAGCAGCTATTGTATCCATGCCCAAGGGTACAAAGGAGACTGCTGGTGTGAATATGAATAAACAGAAAGAAGAAATTTCAGCAGAAAATAGAAACTGTAAAAATGAACCAAAATTCCATAACTGAAAAAAATCTAAAATTTCTTAAAATGGAGTTAACAGCAGATTGGATATAAAAAAAAAAAAAACTAGGAAGTGAACTTGAAGATAGAGCAAAAAAATTATTACATCAAAAGAGCAAAAAGATAAATAATTTTTTAAAAAGTGAACAGAGCTACAGTGATCTGTGGGAGAACATCAAATATCACATAATTGAAGTCTAAGAAGAAACAGTGACACAGAGGATTCTGGGAAGATGGCAGAACAGGAAGCACCAAGAATCTCTCTCCCAACTAGACAATTGCACTGGCAGAATCTGTCCATCTATTTCGAACTCTGAAGTCTATTGAAGGCTTGCAACTTCCAGGAGAAGCCTTGGACAGTAAATTGAAGTTAATCTCAGTCAATTTCAGCTCTTAGCACAGTAGCAGCTACCCATCCTCCATCCCCAACCACATGGCAGGCACTTGTACACGTGTTCCTGGAGCAGCTTGCACACAGCTTACGGGAGCCAGGGTGGGCAAAAAGGACCCTGTCCTCAAAATAGCAGATCTGTGCTCTGATTGCTGATTGCTGTTTTTGATATCTGGGGTGCAAAGAAGTGGCCAGCCATTGTTGTTGAGCCGCCCTCATTGTCGCAAGCCCCTCCCCCTCTAGCTGATGGGACTTCCAGGAGATTTAAAGAGTCAGCACCTTTTTTCTCCCCATTTTATTTTTCTCTTTTCCACTTTTGAGATCCAGATATTATTAAAGACTAGGATATTCAAAAACAACTGCATATACAGGGAAAATTAGAAAGTTACCACACATGCCTGTGAAAAGCTCAGAAAAGACCTGAGAAGACCTTAAGTCTACACTTCAGGCTGATCTTCAGCACAGAGACAGACCATAACAATGAAAAAAAAACCAACAACAATAACGAAAAACAGCAACCCTGGGGAAGACAGAGAATCTGATTTCCAGAGTTACCACATTATTAGATTCAAATGTCTAGTTTTCAACCAAAAAAATCACAAGACATACAAAGAAATAGGAAAGCATGGCTCATTCAAAGGGAAAAATAAACCAACAGACACTGTCCCTTAAAATATCAGGTATATCTACCTGATGGCAGATATACGAGACAAAGAGTTTATACAACTTTCTTAAAGATGTTCAAAGAAGTAAGGAAGATGTGGAGAAAGTCACGAAAATGGTATATGAACAAAATGGAAATATTAATAAAGAGCTAGAAACCTAAAAAGAAATCAAAAGGAATTCTGGATCTGGAAAATACAATAACTGAAATGAAAAATTCACTGAAGGGATCCAAAGGCAAATCTGAGTGAGCAGAAGAAAGAATCAGCAAACTTGAAGATAAAACAATAGAAGTTATCTAGTCTGAGGAACAAAAAGGAAAAAGATTGAAGAAGAGTGAACAGCACCTAAGGAACCTGGGGCACACCATCAAGTGGACCAACATCCACATTGTGAAAGTCCCAGAAGGAGAGAGAGAGAGACAGAGGAAAGGGCAGGGAAAATACTTAAAGAAGTAATGGCTAAAAACTCCCCAAATTTGATGAAAAATGTAAATATAAACATCCAAGAACCTGGACAAAAACTCCAAGTAAGATGAACTCAAAGAAACCCACACTGAGACACATTATAAACAAATTTTCAAAAGACAAAGAGAGAATCTTGAAAGCAGCAAGAGAGAAAGGACTTGTCACATACAAGGGATTCTCGATAACATCATACACGAAATTTAATCTGGGAAATGGACCAAAGTCATAAACAAAAGAAACTAAAACCATAAAAATTGTGGAAGAAAACATAGGAGACTTGGGGTTTTTTGTTTCTTTCAGTTTTGAGGTTAGGCAAAGATTTCTTAGGACAGAAAAAAATGATAAGTTAGACTTTAACAACATTAAAACCTTTTTCTCATCAAAGACATCATTACAAAAATTAATAGGTATGCCATAGACAAGAAAAAATATTTACAAAACATATCTGAAAAAGACAAATATCAGGGCTGGCCCAGTAGTGTAGTGGTTAAGTTCATGTGCTCCACTTCAGCAGCCCAGAGTTCACAGGTGTGAACCAATGCACCACTCATCAAGCCATGCTGTGGCAGCATCCTACATACAAAATGGAAGAAGATTGCCATAGATGTTAGCTGAGTGACAATCTCCCTCAAGCAAAAAGAGGAAGATTGGCAACACATGTCAGTTCAAGGCCAATCTTCCTCACCAAAAAACTTTAAAAAAAGGACCAATATCCAGGATATATACAGGACTAGAACTTGATAATAAGAAGATAAATGACCCAATTGAAAAGTAAGCACAAATCTGAATACTTTACAAAAGAAGATATATGCATGGCCAATAAGCACATTAAAAGTGTTCAGCATTGTTGTTGTTAGGGAAATGTAAATTAAAACCACAGTGAGATACTACTACATAACCATCAGAGATTATGATGAGATTAAAACGACTGACAACACCAAATATTGACAGCGATGCGAAACAACAAGAACTTTCGTAGATTGTTGGTGGGAGCGAAAAATGGTACAATCACTTTGAAAAAAAGTCTGTCTATTTCTAAAAAGTTAAACATACATCTTCTCTATAACCCAGCAAAGTATTACCAAAAAGACATGAAGACACATATAATAGGCACAACATAGATGAATCTCAAGTATATTAAGCTAAGTGAAAGAAGAACAGTACAAAATAGCACTTACTGTATGCCTTCCTTTATAAGAAGTCTAGAACAAGCAAATACTAATTTCTGGTTAAAAAATCAGGACAGTGGTTGCATATGGGGTCAGGGGGCAGAACTTTACTAGGGAGGAGCATGCAGAAATATTCTGAAGCAAGAAAAATGCTCTATATCTTGATAGGGTTTTGAGTTACACAAATACATAATTCACTAGAGATTTGTGCATTTCATTGTATGTAAATTTTACCATAAAAAGAACTATAAATAAATACTGAACTCTGGTTAATGCATGCTGAAGTGGTTAGGAGTAAAAGATATGAATTTCTGTGATCCATTTGAAATACACTTAAAAATTAGATATATAGATGGATGGATGGATGCCTGGATGCATGGATGGATAGATAAGTGGATAGACATATTATAAAGCAGTTACAGTAAAATATTAATTATAGAGTCTTGGTAGTGAGTATGGGGATGTTCGTGGTAAAATTCTTTCAACTTTTCCATATATTCTTCATAATAAAATGTTGCAGCAAAAGTATGGATAACAGCTAGAAGAGCAGGAATGCTGTGTACAATTTACAAACCAATAAAATAAAAAATAATTGAGGGGCTGGCCTGGTGGCGTGGTGGTTGGGTCCACACACTCCACTTCAGTGGCCCAAGGTTCACAGGTTTGGATCCCAGGTGTGGACCTAGCACCACTCATCAAGCCATGCTGTGGCAGCATCCCACATAAAATAGAGAAGATTGGCACAGACCTTAGCTCAGGGGCAATCTTCCTCACAAAGAAAATAATTAATTAACTAACTAAAAATAAAAATAAATAATTGAAACACAGAAAATTTGATCTATCCAACAAAAGGAAGGGGAAGAGAATAAAGAAACAACAGAGAAATGTAGGAAATATAAGGCAAATATCAGAAATAAATCCAAATATAATAATTAACATAAAGGTGCATAGATTAGATTCCCTTATTAAAAGACAGAGGATCTCAGATTGTGATATTTTTTAAAAAAAGAAGAAAAGAAAATCTAATTCTATGCTATTTGTAAGAGATACACCAAATTTATAAGAGACACACTGAAGCAAATTAAAAGTGTTGAAAATAAGAGGATACATATGTAAAGTTGGTCAGAAGCCATGCAGAGCTGGTTGTCACAGCCGGAACAAGTGCCCAAGGGCCCAGTGACACGTGAGGCTAAGAGATGAGAGGATCTGAAGTGGTGCCTGAAAGCTGTCTGATAAAAGATCTAATTTCTTTTTTCCATTGTGCTTAATTGATAGCCCAGAACTATTTATTGATTAGCCTGTCATTTCTCAAGCAATTTTTAATCCTACCTTGTATGTGAAGTGTCCACATATATATGCATATGTTTGTGGGCCCTCTTTCTTGTCCTTGTGTCAATTTACCTTCTCTAATATTGTCTTAATTACTGTGGCTTTATAAAAAGTGTTAATACCCAAAAGAGCAAATTATCCCACATTATTCTTCTTCCTCAGACTAGTCTTGGCCTTTTGCTTTTTTGTTTTAGAACAAGTTTGTCAAGTTCCTCAGAAGAAAAACTCCGTTGGGATCCTTATTGTATTAAGCATATAGGTCACTTGGGGAGAAATGTCATTTGTACAATATTGAGTCTTTCTATCCATAAAAATGATATAGCTCCATTTATTTAGATCTTCTTTAGTATCTCTGAATAATGTTTCTTTTTCTCCATAAAGTTCTTGCTATCTTTTGTTAGATTTTGCCAGTATGATTTCTATTTATAGATGATTAGACAGAGAGAGAGAGATTGATTTTATTGGTATTGTAAATGTTATCTGTACCTGTCAATGTTCAATTAAAAAAACAGAAATAATTCTTGAGTCCAAGCAGAGCAAGATTTAATAAAAAGATTTCAATGTACTCAATATTGTTAGAAGGGCTGTGAGACTGAAAGAGCAAGAGGATGTTGTCCAGAGGTCAGAACACTGTTCTCACCCCTGGAGCCCACAAGCCTCCCTCACTGCCCTGAGCCACTGGAGTGGCCAAAGCTGCCATGGCATGGAAGTCACCCCCATTTGCCACTGCTGCTGCTAATTCTTTAGAGCATTTGTCACTGATGCTGCTAGATGTCACTACCTCTGAAAGGAAGCCACATCCACTGCTGCTTCTGAATATCAAGCCTGTGAAGCGCAGTGTTGCCTGCAGTTGCCCACTCTTGATGGATCCAAAAGTAGAATAATTTCTCCTTAACCTTCATCATCTAATCTCCCACCAGTTCTTCCCACCAGAGTCCAACTAGCAGGAAAGTTTGTGAAATGAAGTCTTCAGCTTCCAGCCTCCTGCAAAACAGAGAACATGGAAAGGCAGGAATGGGGCTAAGTACCAATAGTAATAAATAGAAAAGTATCTTTTATTAAATTATTTCTTAATGATTTATTCTTAATTATGAGGTGAAAACTGAATCTTGTTAAATATTTGAGAAAAGCATAAAAAGGGAAAGAAAAAAACCAAGTAAATAGAAAAAATTATTCTAAAGAAAATGTGGTAATTTTGAAAATAGAAGAGAATTTTTTAAAGTAGTGTTTCAAAAAGCCACTGCACTTATAAATCAAAAATATGAGGAAATGAAAAATCAGAGCTCTGGCAAATTAAAAATAGGATTGTTGAAGTTAAAATGTCAACAGAAAGACTGGAAGCTAAAAATGAGGAAATCTGGCAGAAAGTAAAGCAAAAAGAGAATTTTTTGTCATTATAAATATGACAGAAAACCTAATAGACTTAAATGAAAAGTCTACTCCCAGCGTTAGACTAAAAGGAATGCCTAAAAATTAGAATAGAGAAATATTGAGCAAAACAGTATTAAAGAAATATTACAGGAGAATATTGCAAAGTTGAAGTACACAGGTCTTCTGATTATAAGGAAAATGAATGAGAAAAAAAAAATCACACCTGGACAAATGAACAAAAAAATTTCAGAACATCAAGAATAAAAAAAATAGAAGTAAAAAGTTACATTAAAAGTTACGTTAGGAAAAAAATTTTGCCTACAGAGGAAGTAGAATCAGATTGGCATTCTATTTCTCATCAGCACACCAAATAACAGAAGATGATGGAGAAACGCCTTTGAGATTATTTATTCACGTAGTTTTATACCCAGCCAAACTATCACTGAAGAGTGAGTGGTAGAACAAAGACATTTTCGGACATGCAATAAAATTTTCACCTCTTACTTTCCTTCTTTGAAGTTACTTGAGGTTGTGCTCTAACAAAACAAGAGAGTAAGCCAAGAAAGAGGAAAAGACAGAATCCAGGAAAAAGTGGAACCAACCGAAAAGGGCAATAAATGGAAGTCCCAGGATAACAGCTGTGCTTCAAGCACATGAAGCTGTAAGTTTACAGTTAGTAGCTCATGGAGGACTCAGAGGGAGATATCTGAGGAAAGAATGGGGAGGGAAGAATTGGGAAGATTAGGGTTGTGATTTAAAAAGTAATTCAAGTAAAATAAAAGTATCATTAGAAATGCTTTGATAGGAACACAAAATTCACAACAGCAATACAAAGGGTGAAATAAAACATTTTTTAAAAGATGCTCAATTTCACTAGTAATATTATTAAACTATTAATGCATCAATTTTGACTGATCAGTTTAATAGAAATTAAATGCTGATTGCATCTGTGCCACTGACAATGCAATTAAACGGGCACTCTCAAATGTTATTGGTGTCTTTTTGAAATGCAATCTGGAAATAATTATCAAAAATTTTTCAATACACTTATTTTTGGGCTCCAATAGCCAAGCATCAAATGAACAGCAGTACAACATGGATATATACAATGTGTTTATGTAAAACAAAATTGTAGATATATGTTCATATATATATAAATGAAGAGAATTGAGCTCTAGGGACGGGAATATGATTGAGAATGAGGGGAAGGTTGATGAAAACTTTGATACGTTGCTATATATACTTTGATTAATTGAATCTATAGATTAATTGTATTTATGTTTAATTTTAAAATGAATAAGCTCCCCAAAATAAATTCAATGCACTCTTATGCTACACACTAAAGAAGAGAGGTCTAAGAGAAAGGAGGTTCTTGTCCCACCCTGTGGTGTACATGTCAGCAGCGTCCAACGCTGAATGCTGAGCGCCAGCCACAACTGAAGGACAGACACACATGGAATCAAATCCGGAAGATGATAATCAGGATACTGAAAGTTCTGGAATATCATAGCAGCTGAGGATCAATATTCAAATAGTGAGAATGTTCAGCCAGGAAAAAAGAACATGATTTAAAAGAACATGATTTAAAAAAAAAAAAAAAAAAAAGGACATGATAGCTCTCTTGAAATGTAGAATTTATTCCATGTGGAATTGAACCAATGGGCAGTAGTTCTAAAAACTTTTTAAGTTCACTAGAAAAAAAGAACTTGGGGCTGGCCCCATGGCCGAGTGGTTAAGTTCACAGGCTGTGCTTCGGTGGCCCGGGGTTACGCGGGTTCGGATCCTCAGCACTGCTCATCGAGCCATGCTGAGGCAGTGTCCCACAGGCCACAACTAGAAGGACCCACAACTAAAAATATACAACTATGTACCGGGTGGGCTTTGGGAGAAAAAGGAAAAACAAAATCTTTTTGTTTTTTAAAAAAGAACTTTATTTAAAAAAAACAAAGATTTAAAAGCAAGATATATTCTATTATCTAACAAATTGCTTTAGTTTTTTAAATTAAAATAATGCCTAGGTGGTGAGAGTACCTGGAAACAGCCACTCTGGTTTATGGCTGACTAATTGTCTTTCAGAAAGGCTGTTCCCAATTTTGCTTTCTAAAGTATATACATATCCATAGAATGTTTACACAATAATATAACTTTATTCATTCAGCAAACAGGTATTGGGCATCTACCATGTGCCAGGCATTGTGCTAAGCACTGGAATACCGTATGTTAGGTGCCAACCAAGATGGCTGCCGGGTCCCTGCCCTTCAGGTGCTTGGAGGTCAAATGCTGGTTTCCCCAACTTGAGTCAATAACTTGCCCCTCTAAGCCTTTGAGTCTGCAAATGCAAATTTTTCAATTATTTCCCTTTTACAGATATCTTTAACAAACAGCATTTGGCATCTCTTAGGGAGCAGGAAAATAACCCACACGGATTCCTATTGAAAAGATAATTTGGTGCAGCCTTTTTCCAGAAGGGGGGAAACCTCCAGACAGTGGCCCCAATACGCACTCTCCTCTGCTGTCACTTTCCATTAATGGCATTTAAGGATTCCAAAGAGTGGATGCATTTTCAAAGAATACTACAGGGAGTGTGCCCTCAGCCCAGCCCCAGCTGAAGCAGCTCACTCCACCAAAATATGGCTCTAACAGAGGAAAACTTTCTCTGCTCTAGTCCTTCCATCGCCAAGAGCCTCAAGAACAGCCTAAGACTCCCTCCTCCATCTTCACTCCCCCAGGTGCTTGAAGTCAGCAGCCTGGCCCTCTGAGTCTTCTCTCTACACAAACACTTTTGTCGCTGCTCCTTTCTGTTCCGTGTTTCCAATCCTTAATCTCAAGGTTGCTTCTTTGAGAATCCTATCCACTCAAAGTAGACTTTATGGGTCTTTCTCAAAGCTCCTCTTCAACCTAGTGTCCCTTTTAACCATTCTCACTCTAGATAATGAACAACAGCTTCCAGTAACTAAATACATAATCAGTTTTCTTAATCTATGAGGGAAGTCCAAAGGTGCCACCCTGTTGGAGAGCTGATGCCGATGCATCGTGGGAATCTCTCCACAAGCAAATAGCATGGCCCTGGCTGTCCCAGAGAAATTGAGGAGGAATCATCTTCAGCTTTGGTCCAGGAGATTCACATCAGTTGTGTGGGCATATGTGTTTGTGTTGCAAGAATGGTGGAGAGGGGGAGGGGCTGTTAAACCAGCATTAGGGATGCATTATTTTGAGTTAAGTCCCACCTTCTCCCATTGGTCTTTTTGAACATGTAGTAGCTTATTTTGCTCCTTACAACAGTAGCAGTTAGTGATAAGGTAGGAATTGTCATCCTCATTTTATAACAGAGGAGGTAAATGGCGCAAGATGAGGTAAATGGCGCAAAGTCGCCTAGCTGCAGAATCTGTATCTGAATGCATGGATAACTGACTCCAAAGCCCAAGCTCTTAACCAGGTTAAGCTAGTTGCTGGCCAACAGAAAATGGCCAAGCAGGGACTTCAACCCTCCCCATTGTAGCTGTCGCTCCCGGTTCACAGATCCATTCCCTCCGTGTTGCTAAAACAGGCATGTCTGCTACTCCCCTGTCCTTCCTTCTTCATCACACTCCCTTGGCAATCAGCATGCTGTCAGTAGTGCATCCTTAGGCTGGCGAACACTTACACCACATTCAATAAAGTAAACAGGGCTGGTGCACTTGTTTTTTTGGATATTGGTTAAGAACACTGGCTTTGGGATCAGACAGACCTGGCTGATATCCCGAAACTTCTCTGAGCCCCATTGAGTAGCATCCTGACCTCTGGGGCTGGTTATGTGGCTTACACAAGACAACGCCTGGAAAGTACGGTGCCTGGCCCTGCAGCCCCTAACATTGTGAGCCATTAAAATTGCTATGAATCTTAAAGGCTCACATAGGGGTTCTTCTTCCTGAGGACAGTGACAGCTGCCCAGTGTGCTTGCTGACTCAGTTCTCACTGGGTCACTGTCCCTTCAGGACGCTAAGGCAGGGGCCATGGAACACCCAGGCTGCCCCACATACCGCTTGACCCATCATCGTAACTTCCTCTGATTGGCCAGCAGTTTGCATTTCTTCACCTCCACAGATATCTCTCAGCAACTCTCAGGTACTCAGTGAAGCATTGTCTTCACGTGGCACACAAGGCCCAGAGACATCTGTCCAAGGATACACAATGATTTGGAAAGAGCCAAAAATGGAATGACCCCTCCCTGGCTCCCTTCACCTCACATCCCTTGATGGTGTGTCATGAACATAACACCCCCTCGGCAGGGACTCAGGAAGGAATGGGGCAGCTGCCCCATCCAGGACTGATGAGACCTTCCAGTGTAAACAGGACCCTCTGCTGGGCCTCCTTAACAGCCCGAGCATCATCTGACAGAGCCAGGCATTACCACAGGCCAAGTCCTTTGCCAGCCCGGCTCTGCCAAGAATCATGCAGCTCAACTACACTTGACTCTCAAAATAAATACTTAAGTCAGAACAGATGCCGTCAGCTTGGTCTGGAGCCATCAGTGGCACCAATAGCTTGTAGAAAACTCTTGGAGCAGAGGGAACATGGCAAGAGGCCCCTTGGAAGGTGCCGGGTCAGGCTTTCAGGACCTCCAGAGCACACTCCCTGAGTGGAGGCAAAGGGTCTTCCCAAAAAGACACATTTCAGAGGAGAAGAGGTTGGGGTGCAGCAAGGAGAACTCGAGCCAAGGGCCTCAGGGCTGGTTCTCATCCCAGCGCTACAGCTCTGAGCAAATCCCTCTGGCTCTGGGACTCCTGTAAATGAAGATTGCAATGAAGGTTCAAAGAGCCGAGTGATCCGTAAAGTGCTGTCCGGGTGAGTGGGGGATTACAGTAGCCTGAGACCACCCTGGGATGCCCTGTGCTGCTGTCATCAGAGGGAACCAAAAGAGGATTGTCCAGGTGGTCACAGCCCGAGGACTGGGACAAGAGAACACTATGGACAGAATCAGGACCTCTTCCCTCCTCCTTGGTTCTAAAGAGAAGGCTCCTGAATATGAGGTTCACATTTTCTCTATCTGCTTTACCTTCTCCTGTCTTCCCTCCTTCCTTCAATCCCTCTCTTCCTATTTTCTTCTTTCCTTCAGATTTATTAGACCCTGTTAATTTTCAGATGCTTAGTAGATATCTACAAGGAAGTGTCACTTAGCAGTTGACTACACAAGAATGAAGCTCTGGGGAGAGATCAGGGTCGGGCATGCAGACTTGGTGATCGTCTCCTTTAGGCGACAGTTAAGGTTATGGGTCTGGAGGGGATTACCTGGAGAGAATATGTAGGGAAAGGACACAGCCCAGGACAGAGCACTGGGTGCTCCAGCACTGGGAGGTCTGCAGAAGAGGAGGAGCCAGCCAGCACAGATCAAAAAGGAACAGCTAGAGAGGGAGGAAGAAAACCAAGGCAGTGTGGGGCCTGGAAGCCAAAGGAAGGGAGGTCCGTGTTGTCTTTCTGTTGTAATTCTGCTTCCCTGCCAGCCACCCCAAATCTTCCTGGATCTACCCCATGTCCTCCTGAACTAGAAAGGTGTCTCCCTGCCTCTTGGATCAGCTGTTCTCAGTGGTCCCACACGCACCCCACTGACCAGAGCCACAGGGCAGTGCCTCCCCATCTCCTTCAGCATTCTGGCCCTAAGTGATGGTGTGGCCTTTGCCAGGTCCTTGCCCCGCCCAGTTCCTGGCTCCTCCTTGGACAAATGAGGAGGCTGGAGATGGCCATCTCTTGCTGACAGCCCTCCCTGTGCCAACATGACTTCAGGCTCTGCCTCTCCCTCCCCACGCCGAGGGCTCTCCAAGACTGGGCTTTGCTTTGGCCCAGCTCAGAGCTCAAGCTGTCTTCTTGGTAGGCCTTTCTTGCCCCAGAGGCCATACAGCTGTGGTCTCTGAAGACAATCCCAATAATCCAGGATGGCTTGCTCAGAACGTAACTCATAGGTGGGGCACATTTGATGGCCATGAAAAATCACTTGGAAAGAAACTGGCCTTAGACCCAGGGCTGCCATGTGGGTTGTCCATGCCATGTCCTGCCCAAGAGTGTCTAGCCACAGGGGTGCTCTGCTCGCCAAAGGAGAGCACCCACAGGGTTACATCTGCCTTTGTCCAGGGGGGGTGACTTTTTCTAATTTGCACAAAAGTGCCATATTAGCAGTGCCATGTGACCTCACTTTGGACTTGTCATTTGTGTTCCTTGCTCCTGACACTTGACTTCTCTGAGCTTACTGCCTGGATTCTTAAGGCCCACTGCCTGATGCCTTTGGGCCTGCCACCCATTATCTTTAAGCCCACCATTTGCACTATTTAGGCATATTGCCTAGTGCCTGGGCGGGCTTCCTCATGTTTGGGGTCCGCCCCGTATTTCTTTGGGTTCACTGTCTGGATTATTTAAGCCTGTCGTGTCATGTCTTTAGACCTGCTGCCAGATTGCCCAGAGCCCTGGGAACTTGGGCTGCTGCTGAATATCAGGGCTACCTGGCACATTAACACTGCTCTGTGGGGCTGCTGTCAGGAAGGGGATGAGGGCCCCCATCCCCGGCCTCCAATGGTGACCGCTGTGATCAGGCCAAGGGCTCAGGCGTGCTTTGAAAGGAACGTTTGTATGATCTGTTTCCCTCCACCATACCTCTGAGGCCAAATCCCCCAGAGATTGATTCATGTACCTGTTTTTTTTTTTTTTTCTTTCTTTTGGTAATCCATATTTAATAGGGAGCCGTGTATGTAGCGCCCTGTGCCTCCGGCCGGGAGCTCGGTGCTGGCGGGGCGTGCAGGCAAAGAAGGCCAGCAGCAAGGGTGGGAACAAGCCAAGAAAAACCCCCAGGCCTCAGTAGTGGCAGGAGGGCTGCCCGGACGGCCTGCTCACCGAAGCCTGGCCTCAGAGCTCCCAGGGATCAGCCTGGCCTGGTGCCAGCACTTGCTGCTCGCTCACTTTGCAGAGAGCCAGGGAAACAAAACAGAGCTCAGTTCTAAAAGAGACACAAAGTGGTCTCTTCACAGAGTCCTGCATCAAGTTGGACCAATACAGACCGACGTTCTCAAGCAGGGAAGGGGCCTCGAGAAGCCTAACGTACAATATCCATCATGCGCGAGAACGTCGGACTCAGACAGAATAATAAATAATGCAGCTCGCACTTAGCAAGCCCGTTACCTGCCAGGCACTGTGCTAAGCGCCTTACACGGACCACATTGGCTAACATGCACAAGAATTCCATAAAGGCACAATTATGCTCTCCATTTTACAGATTAGAAGCCAGGGTTCACCCACCTGTGAGAATGGCTAACATTTTTAAAGCTGATAATAGCAAGCTCTGGTGAGGATGCAGAGCATCTGGGACTCTCACCTTGCTGGTGGGATAGTCACTTTGGAAAACATGTTGGAGTCTCCTCCAGAGTTAAACATACCCTAACCAGAGGACCCGGCAAGCCAAGCCTAGGTGCTTATCCAAGTGAAATGAAACCTGGACGCAAATGTTCACAGAGGCTTTATTCGCAATCGCCAAAATAGAAACAACCCAAATGTCCCTCAGTTGAGGAATGGATTAAAAAAACAGTTCTTCAATACCACAGAATATCACTCAGCAATAAAAAGGAACACGCTGTTAATGCAGGAAAAACATGAATGAATCTCAAATGCGTTAAGCTAAGTGAAAGAAAACTGGGATCAAATGGTCACACACTGTATGACTCCCTTTACATGACATTCTCATGGAGGAAAAAACCAGAGACAGAAAAAGGATCAGCGGTTTCCCGGGGCTGGGGGTGGGCCGGTGGAGGAGACTGAGTATAAAGGGGCCTGGGTGAAGTTTTGGAGGGTTTTGGAAATCTTCTCTAGGCATCTTGATTGTGGTGGTATTTCACCATCGTACACGTTTGTCAAAACTTGCAGAACTGTACACTAAAAGGAGTGAATATTACTATATGTAAATGAAACCCTAATTTTTTTTTAGTGGGAAAAAAATCAGAAGTTCAAGGAGCTCAAATAACTTCACCAAAGGCAACCAGCCAGGAAGTGGCAGAGTCAAGATTCAAACCCGGCTTTTTAACCGCTGTGCTGAAGACATCTGCTCCCAGCCTCATTCACCAGGGGACCTGGATGCTCCAGGTCAGTGAGGGAACGTCACATCCTGGGGAGTTGCTTTTTTTTTTTTCTGTAATTAACTGAAGGGTAATCTTCAAATCCTTTTTCTTTCAACCCTTCTTGCTACAAATGCTGTTTTGTTTTGTTTGACAGTAAATTTGACATTTTTTCTGTACAGTTGTATGGCACATGTAGGAAACTGTGTGACTTCTACCACAATCAGGATACAGAATCATTTCATTACCCCCCAAATCTCCTTCATGCTGTTCCTTTACAGACATATATTTTCCTCATCACTAGCCCAATCTGTTCTCCATCAATATAGCTTTTTCTTTTGGATAATGTCACATAAATGGAATTATGCAGTGTGTACCTTTTTGAGACAGTTCTTTTACTCAGCATGCCTTTGAGATTCATGTAAGTTTTTGTGTGTATCAATAGTTCATTCAGTTTTTTTATACAAATGTTTTTAATTGTCTGAAAATACCATCATGCCTCACCACTCAGGTCCGTAACTCTGTTACTCTTGAAAATCATGCAGAGCCACACCACTGTGGTCGGGGGACCTGGGCATCTTCTTTCATCTGTCACTATCTGCTGTGTCACCTTGGCTATGTCATTCATTCCTTCTGGACCCCAGTTTTCTAATCTGTGAGAAAGGGACATTTTCACCCATCTCCAGATGAAATGGGACGATTAAATGAGAATCATAGAACTTACAACTTTGGATGTTCATGAGCTAAGTCAACTGCTTTCTTTTATCTCAGGGGATCGATTCATTCCACCAGTGATAATCATAGCAGTCAACATTTATTGAATACTTACAATGTGCTGTACGATTTACAGATGTTCAGTCCTGCTGTCAAGCCTGTGAGGCGGTCCTCTCTCATTTAAGAAGAGGAAAGTAATGGAAATGTATTCAGAAATGAAGGAATTTACCAAGCCCCACAACTAAAATTAGTAGAGCCAGGACGGAACCCAGGCGCCCCCATCTCAACTTTCCACTGCCATTTGGAGAGTAAGAATTGGTAGCTGCACCCCTTGTCCATTATGTAAGTAGCACCGTTGACGGAGCTTTCTCCAAAGGCACTTCAGATGCCAAGAAGGATCTTTCTCCAGTTTGGATGAGCCAGCAAGGCCACTGTCCTCCTATTGGACACCTCACCTTTCCACTATTCCACCAAGCGAGGGTGCAGGAGGACAGTGGTGAGTGGCTGAGGGTCATTTGGCACCGGAGGGAGATGAGAGGAGGAAGAGAGAAGCCACTTTTGTGGGAGAATGAGCAAGTGTCATCAATGCTTTCTCTCCTCTGTCCAGGAGGTTTCATTCCAGCTCATTGTTCCTCATTATCAGAGCTAACTATGTTCAGGCGAAGGGCGAACATGTTCCTAAATTTATGTCTCTGTGTGCGACCACGACAATGCGTGTTTTGTGTGCTTCTCCCTGAAAAACTCCTCTGGTGACACGGGCGACCCAGCTTGGACTTGGTCTTTCATGTACGTTACCCACTCCGACTGGCCCCTGCTGGCAGATTTTTCTTAAAGTCTAAAATGAGGGGCTAACCTTCTCTTCTCGGCTTTCTCTTCTCCGCTACCTATAATCTTGATTTGACTCACACAAAAGTGACTCAGTGGGAAACCCACTCAAGAAGGCTTTGACAGGGAACAATGCATGGGCACCTCTACAGAGGCCGGCCCGCCGCGTCGAGAGAGGGAAAACGGATTAAAGTTTAAAGATGTCATGTATGTTAACCGATCAGTATCGGTTTTATGTATTCTGTCAAAGAGACAGCAGTGAAGCTGGGCCGATGAGGCCGTGGGGGTGCAGAGGAGGGAGAAATGACCCCCGCACACTTTGGCCAAAGGCCTCACCAGAGATAACGAGCCCAAGAAGCTGGAGTGTTTGAAAGGTAATAATAACAATAATAAAGAAGAAAGAGCTGAGAGGAGATTGTCGTGGGATTGTTGTGTGTGTCAGCTTTGTCCTTCCACAATGGCCCAGGGCCAGGAGCCGGCAGTCACTGGGGCAGCAGAGCGGCTCCCTCAGAAAGCAGACGCTGCTCATTCAGCCCAGATGGCTTTCTTCCAGGATAATGCTCCAATGGGCTCCCCTGGAGCAACAGAAACCCAGGGGAGTCATGGGTGAGGCAGGGGAGAGGCAGCTGAAAGGAACGGCGCCCTGCCGGCTATCTCTACGGCCAGGCCCAGCACAGAGCACAGGAGCAAGAAGGCCTCAAGCCTGCATGGGGCCTCGGCCCTGACCTGGCTTCTTGTTGTGGGAGGAGGTTACCCACAATGCCTTGACAGGAAGTCAACAGAATAGATTTGGTCTCTGGAACTTCTCTTCAGTGTTCCTGAAGGAAAGTGGAATTCCCCACTCTGATTTCTTTGGACCTCTGAGTACTTTTCCTTTCACATAAAACTTCCTTTGCGACAGTTGCTAGAATTTTCTCAAGTAGTCCACAGGCTGAAAATTGATTATCTTTGAATCCTCTTTCTGAAGCAGTCCACACTCAGACAGGACAAACTTAACTTCCCTGGAGGAGGTGACGCACAGCAAAGGATGCATTTGTAGGCTGGCTACCTCCCATTCACACTCAGGACTCTAAGAGTTGATAAAAAGGGCAGCCATCTTGGTTGGGCCTGCAGTGTAGGTGCCTTCTAAGAGGAATTCTTCAGAGACCAGCAAGGGGACGGCTTCAGAGCTGATCTGAGGAACTTCCATGGGCTCCCATTGGCCCAGGGGTTGGAGGCAATAGTGTGCTGAATCCAGCATATACTGGCTTGTGAGAGCCGATTGTTAAATTTCCAGTAATTTTGTGAGCTTTTTTTTTTTCCACTTAAACAACACAAATTTACTTTCTCACGGTTCTGGAGGCTGGAAGTCCAAGATCAAGATGCCAGCAGAGTTGCTTTCCCCTGAGGCCTCTCTCCTTAGCTTGTACTCTTCACATGGTGGTCCCTCTGTGTGCCTGCAGCCAGTTTTTAAAAATTAGGTTATGTGAACTTACAACCAAATAAATTATATTAGTAGCAAAGGTGATAAACACTCAAAACTCACCACTTGTTTTACTATTATGTATGCTCTTAAAGTCATGTATATCTATTGCATCCGTATATTAGAAATATTGTATTAATGGTATGTTTCTGAGCATCTCTTCCCAAGTCTGCATAGAATGGTGTCACATTGATAGACTGAAATTGGCCACGGTAGGGTATTTATACCATAGAAATTGGCAAATGCTACACATCAGGCCTTTTCTCCCTAAAGTGCTTGTCGTTAAACATTTATCAGTGCACTCCTTGGGGGATGGTCTGGCCCAGCCTCGTGGTCACTGGACCAAATCACTTTCCCTCTGAAACAAGAGGGACAAGAGATGGGATGGCAAGTTGCTCTGAAGACAAACTGTATGAAAGTATGAGAGCTTCTGAGTTTCTTGACCCCATATTCGTGCATTCATTCATTTATTTATTCATCCTCTTTTTTTTTTCTCTCTCTCTAAAAGAAAATACTGTGTTAGGAGAAAATAATTATTACCAACTGCAAGACCCTTTATGAACAATCTGGTCTAATATCTGCCTTTAATCAGGATAGTTCGAGGCCAAAGAGTTGATCCTCATGCTGGGCTCAGGAATGGGGGACCGAAGGGACAAGTTCCTGGCTCTGGGGAGATCACCTCCTTTTGGGCCCACCTGTGCCCACACACAGCCTCTCTCTCTGGGCTTCAGCTGAGAAGGTTGGAGCTGTAAGCCCTCCTGTGGAGTGTCTGCATTTGAATAGGGGTCTGACACAGCTGAAAGGCCTCACAGGGGATCTCAGGCCTTGGGAGCACTCTGCAAATTTGAGTCTGGTGGCCTTCAAAAGCACATCATGCAGGCAACAGCATTCTCCCTCCTAGAAGGCTGCTCTTGGCCAGGGTCCTTGTCTCTCTTGCCCTAGAAAGCACAGGGCACTAGCAGCAGTAATAATATCTAACGCTCATGGGATAGACCCCAGTGTCAAACACTGGCCCCAGCACTTTAACCTCATCTGAGCCTCCCAGGAGTAGGCGGTGTCTTAGTCCCATTTTCAGCTGAGGAAACCACGATTTAGAGAAGTTCCTTAACTTGGCCAACCTGCTCAGCCAGGAGGCCACACAGCTGGGATCCAAACCCAGGCAGGCTGACTTCAGAGTTCTCCCTCTTAACCACTATGCTCAACTGGTTCCCAGGAAGGTGTCCTTTTTGACCCAAAGGTCACAAACCCAGGTGGCTCCCTCTACCACCACCCAGGTCTGGTCAATGGAGAAATGGAAAATGGCAGAGGAGTGGGAGAGGGGGCCAGGACGAGGAGGCCAGAAGGGGAGAGAAACTAAAGCATGTAGGCTCGTGACTGTTGCCCTTCTGCCTTTATCCGGCATTCCCTCGGCCCTCAGAGCCTAGGAGTTTACAAGGGCGTGCACTGCCTTCAGGGTGAGGCTCACTCAGGCCAGTTCTAGAGCATCCCTCCTCCCTGACACACTGGGCCCAGGACCTGCATGGATTTCTTTCAGATCTTAAGGGGAAGCAGGAGGAGCCTGAGAGCCCAGACACTGTGGCAGGCATGGAGACCTGCGCAGAGGCTCTGTGGACACACATACTCCTGCCCCTGCCCACTGCCCCTAAACAGGAAAGCATCACTGGGAAGGCCCCCACACAACAACGGGGATATATCACAATCTTTGTTTTCCCAAGGGCCTCGCCATCTCCAAGGCAATTTCAAAGTCAAGTTCTCATTTACTCTTTATGATTTTGTGAAGCCAGCATGTATAACAAGGATGCCTTTTGCACAAAGAAAAAATTAACCCAAATGCCTTTGGGGTTTGGCCCAGGCCACTCAGCCCAGTTGGGTCCAAAGCACGATCTCTGGACTCACAGTCCAGTGCTCATTTTACTGCAGCATCAACATGCACTTCCCTCCCCCGCACGCCCTGTAGGAGGCCTAGTTTCTTCCCAGCAGATGAAATCAATTGGTCCCTGGAAACATGTCAACTGCTGAGACCAGAAGACAAGCACCAAAAGGAGAGAAATATTTGAGATTCCTGTTAAAGAACAATGCTGGGCTTGACCTGAATAACATGAGAGAAAAAGGAGAAAATAATAATGTCAGATATTACATAAGCCGTGGTGACGCAGACTGATGCTGGGCCTGGAAGGAATGCAGTGGGGAAGATGTCAAAGGGGGCACCTTTCCCCATGGAAAGGATAAGGGCAGAGGGAAGGTCACTGATGTACACTGAGCCATTGTCACCTACTAGGCCCTGGGAAGATATATTTCAGACAATTGCCACGACAACCCCCAGTCTAAGGATTCTTACCTCCAGTGTACAGATGAGGACATGGAGCTGAGGAGCAGAGCTGAGGTGCCCAAGGGCTCTCCCTCAGATGGGGAGTGGGCTGAGTGACCCAGACCAGTGTTTAAGGGCAAGGACTTTCACTGCCAAAAAGTGGAAACAACCCCAAAAGCCATTAGCTGTGAACAGATAAACAAAACACAGCAGATCGACACAATGGAATACTCTACAGCAATGAAAAGGAGAGGCCTATTAGTACACACATGATGCGGATGGACCTCAGAAAAACAATACTAAGTCTTACATTCTCCACGGGGATGATATAACCCCTAAGGGGGAAAAAGTTGGTTCTTTGGGGGCAAAACATTCTCGGATATTCCAACGGTCTGTGGCCCTCCAAAGGTCAACTCTACCTAAAAAAACATACTCCTTAGTATTTAATTTCTGTCGTTAGGGAGAATTTTAATTAAATGTAATTTTTCCCCTTGGGGAAGGGGTGGATCATAACGAAGGTAAGGTTGAGGAGCACGATGCTGAGTGAAAGAAGTTAGACACAAAAGACCAGTGAATGGATGACTCCTTGGACATGAAACGTGAAGAAAAGGCCAATCTACAGAGAGGGAAAGTAGATTCGCGGTTGCCTGGGGTGGGGCATGGGAACAGGGAGTGGCTGCAAATGAGCAGGAGGGATCTTTCTGGGGTAATGAAAATGTTCTAAAATTGAATTGTGGTGACGATTGCACAACTCTGTAAATTTCCTCAAAGTCATTGAATTGTACACTTAAAACAAGTGAATTTTCTGGTATTTAAATTATACTTCAATAAAGCTATTTTGAAAAAAAAGGAAGAAGACAGGTCTGGGGATCTGAGAGGCCTGGCTCCAGTTCGGGTTCCGGGTTCCCATGCCCCAGGCAGGACCCCGAAGGCCTGGATGTGCTCTGGAATATGGAGTCGCCAACAGAGCTTCCGGGACTCAGCGCTGTGATGGGAGGGTGTAGGGAGACATACCTAGAACTCCGTCTCAGCTCTCAGGCCTCAGGAAATAGCACCACCGTGAGAGGCCTGCCTTGACCCTTGAAGGTCATTAGCAGGCACTCACGCTGGGTAATAAACCATGTTTATTTCCTTGTAGCACTGCTGAAATTTCAAGTGGCCCTTTGTTAACTTGGTCATTGTCTGTGTCCCCACCTTCCTCTGGAATGTTAGCTCCAGGTGGGCAGGGACCTAGTCTTCACCATCCCTGTCAGAAGATCACCCTGCGCTGGCACAAAGCAGAAATGTAAAATGTCAGCAGCGGTGGTTGTTCTTATTGGTGGAATACCAGATGAATACAGGCATAGGAGCTACATTTGTTCATCTGAAAGTCGCAAGCTTCTGGAGACTTCTTTCCTGCGGAAAGATTTCTATAACAGGTGTGTGAAAGGGTGGAAAATTCTGGAAAAAACTTGCCTTAATTACACTGATTCATTGGCCCTGCATGCCTGCTGTAGTGACTCTTATCCTGGCGGCCACGGGGCGCATGAAACTATAGAAAACACATGCAGCAGGTTGTCCGTATTCAAGCACATACATTTTCTTTGGGATGATGGTCATTAGCACTTACCAGAGTCTCAAAGGGGTTCATGACCGAAATAAGGCCATGATTCTCTGGTGCTCCGGGTGAAAAGAAAACTCTTAAGCATGGAGACCCTGTCCCCTTCCCACAGCGTTCTCTCTTTCACATACCACACACACTCACAAACACACATACACACACACCCCATCTGAAGCTCCAGCCCTAATGAGAACTTGGGGCTGGTCAGTGATGGGGAATCTTCATGAAACTGAAAACAGACCAGGTGAGACAAGAGCCCAGGGAGATGGGAAGCGGGAAGACTGAGACATCAGGGCTCCCGTATCGTGAAATTAGAAGCTGGGCCAGGGTCAGGTATAAAGAAAGTTACAAAGAGAGCAAAAGAGACAAAACCTCAGTTTGCTTCCTGTCCCTCAGCCAGGGATGCCATGTACCTGGAGCATACGCCAAGGGGCAAGACACGGGGAGGGGATGGGGTGTGGCGAGCCGTGGTGGGACCCGAGAGCGGGGCTTTGTGGGTTGCACACTGAGGCTGTGTGACCAACAGACTTTTATGGGTGATTTTCCAAATGAGTGTGTGTGTGCATGTATCCTCCAGAGAAAGAGAAAGAGAAGACAGAGAGAAATCGGTGATCTCCTATGAACAAGGACATGCTTAACCATCCACTCTTAAAACAGGGTGTCAGCCCACCAGGGGCCCAGGAAATCAGATCCTGTTCTCTGAATATTGTAGCCCTTAAAGAATAAAACCAAGAAGGGAGAGGCCCAGAGAAGGGGCTAATTACACCTAGCAAGCGACAAATCACTTGCAAAACATAAATACGTTTTCAAGGACACTCCTCCACTAACGAAGCTAAAGTGTTTTTCTTTCAAACCCCAGCAAGAAAATCCGAGGGATGAAACAAACTTCGCTTATTTTAGTTTCTACTCAATTACCTGTTAATGGAAAAAATCTGGCACCAACCATAATGAGGCGGGCATGAGCTCACTGGCGTGGGGGTCGGCGCTGTCAGGGAAGGCTGCAACAAGCCCAGCATTTATCTGCCTCTCTATAACCCTTTTCAAACTCGCTGTCAGGGAGCCCACGCCGAGCAGGCAGGAGAGGAAGGACTTGGAACCTGCTCCAGGCCTCCAAGGCCCTCTGGGAAAAGGAAAATTGTTGTTGGCAAGTCTGCCTGGCTCCAGAAATTGATCCAGTGCCCCCCACTTGTCCGAGCAGCAGCAGACAGAGCTAAGAATTTTGTTATAATTAAATAGAGTGCTGATTGGTTGCTGGAGGTGGTCTTAAAACTGGTGTTTAAAAGCAGAGGAGAACAACGGTTACTATTCATAGGAAAAGCCCGGAGTCTTAAAAATCCATCTGTTTCATTCCCAAATTTAGGCCAAAAAAATGCTCACTTGCTGTCTTTAAAAATACCACCTGCTTTGCGATGTTGTATAATGTGCCATTATATAAGGTGGAGAGGGCGGAGGGGCCGGCCGGGCCGGAGCACGCGGCGTGGCGGCTCAGCCCCTTCCTGAGGAGAACAGAGGCAGTCTGCAGAGGCCAGGCTGCCTGCTCCCAAGGCTGAGCCCTCCTCCTCAGACACGCAACACCAGTCCTGAGGCACCGAGAGACTTACCAGCATCATCTCAGGGAGCTGCTTCAGGAACCCTCAGATGCAGGGCCCTGGTCATTACAGACATCCATCCTGCACCCACCTGGCCTCCGGGATCTATCGTCTGGGGGTTGCACCAGGGCTGGGTGGGGCTGTGCACCACAGCTGGTGGTACAAGGTGAGGTCATGGCACCTGGAAGCCAGGGGAGAAGCATCCAGGCCCTCTTAGCCCTGGTGTCAGGGCCACTTAACACCCTCCCGCAACGCGCCACTCTAACCCTAGGGTAGAGCAGCTAGAGGAAATAAGGTTCCCAAGGGGGCAGCCCTGTTTCTCCCAATTGGACAGATGTCCCAGTCCTGCCTAATCCTAATAGCTTTTCCCAAGCCTCAGAGAAATGTCAGGACTCAGTTTCTCCCTAAGACCCTTCCTCGCAGGGAATTGAAGAGAATTGGCTCTATCATGGGCCTAATTTTAACCCCATCTCTGCCACTTTTCAGCTGACGATGCTGAACATGTTCCTTAGCTCCTTCCCATGACAAAGGAAAGAAGGAGACTTCGTAGGATTTGGGTGAAGAACAAAGAAAACAATGCATGCTGTGCCAGATGCCCGGGAGCCTAGTATGGTGCCCGGCACATCGGAGGCATCCACCAACAGGTCGCTGCTGTATTTCCGGGAGACCCGCACCCCAGTCCTCCGTTGCACTGGGGTCCACAACCTTGGACACCAACACAAGATTGGGAACGAGTCTCGGAGCTGGCAGCAGGATGAAAATTCCCCACATCAAAGCCAGCCAGTAGAGAATTCGAGGCAGCAGGTAGTTACCGGAAAGATCCCTGGTCTAGATTTTGGGGAATCGTGGCATCTAGCCTAGACCCCGCCAGCACCCAGTTGTGTGGCTTCAGGTAAGACACTCTTGGGGCCCCTGCTCTGGGCACCCTTCCTCTGGTCCTTCTTTCCAGCTCTTAGAGATGAGGCAGCCTGACTGTTGAGAGCAGCTGCTCTTGCCTACAAAGCCCTCCTGGAATTCTTACCCAGAAGGATAGAACTTACAAGTTTCCATGCCTCCCTTTTGGGAATTCTGATGCCCCAGCAGGGGATGGGGGCCAAACAAGGAGCCCCCGCCACACCCAGACACCAAGAGTAGGCTCTAATTTCACTAACATGCCCACAATTTCCCATTTCCACCCTCCTGGCCAACCCTTGCACCCTGAAAAGCAAATATAGACACTGGAGGGGTTATTAGTAAGGTATTATCTGAAAAGTTATTAAAAGGAATTTAATCTGTTTTGTTATTATTTATCCTTAGAGGCCATTCCAGAAGCCCCACTCCATCTACATGTTTCACTGTGAATTTCCTTCCACACTGGTCTCATAAAGCTAATGTGAATGTGGGTGAGTGGGTGGGCAGGGCATAGCTTATTTCGTTTTAAGTAGCAACCGTCACTACCTTTAGAATCCGGAGGAAGTTAGCATTGCTTAACCTGAATTCTTCATAATTCCATCAATCAAGTGAATGGGGGCATTGACATTTTTTTCAAAAGCCTTGTTTCCTGACTTTTAGCTGTGGTGACTTGCTCCTCAGGCCCTGCGCTATAGACCATATGGTAATTACAGCTATCGTCTTTTATTACCTGCTCCATGCAATGCACACACCCACCCAATATCACCTTCAACATTTCAGTGGAATGGAGCGTATATCATTCGTGAGAAAAATCCACAGGAATCTTGAGTGCATTGGATGAGAACTTCCCATCTGTTGTATGAAAACCACAATCTAGTTATCCATTCTACGATCGATGGACTGGTAGGTTGTGTCCAGTTTTTGGCCATTTGAATGGAGCTGCTATGACCATCTACTAAAGTTAAACATATGCTATTGGGATATCTTTTTTTGTGAATTACCTAGTCTTATTTTTGTTGGTTTTGTTTTGTTTTTTGCTCACTTTCCATGGATTAAGCTATCTTTTCTTTTGATTTTTAGGAATTTTTTATACTTCTAGATACCAGTCCTTTGTCAGATAAATGTGCTACACATACCATCTCCTAACTGTGGCTTGCCTTTTCACTCTTTAAATGAGTTTGTGATAAACACTTTCAACAAACTAAGACTGAAAAAGAATTTTCTTAATTTAACATGTATCTACAAATACTTACCAACAACATTATACTTAATGGTGAAATAGTGAATGCTTTTCCCTGAGTTTAGAAAAAAGACAAGAAAGTCTGAAATCACCACTTTCATTC
The DNA here is from genome assembly GCF_041296265.1 of Equus caballus. Classification (NCBI taxonomy): domain Eukaryota; kingdom Metazoa; phylum Chordata; class Mammalia; order Perissodactyla; family Equidae; genus Equus; species Equus caballus. The sequence goes on from NC_091684.1 coordinate 19,328,693, forward strand.
AATTCTCCATGGGAGGCTCTTACCAACACAATAAAGGGGGGGGGACCCAAAAAGTGGAAGAGGGAGTATAAAGATTGGAAAGGAAGAAATAAAATTGTCAGTATTTGCAGATAATATAATTGTGTGGGTAGAAATATGCAAAAGAAGCTATAGCTAATCTATTAGAATTCATATGTGAATTTAGCAAGGCTGTTGGATAAAAGGTCAGTATACAAAAATCAAGTATAACTCTACATACTAGCAATAAGCAGTTAGAACATAAAAATTTAAAAATACCACTCATGATAATTTCAAAAAACATAAAATATCTAGGAATAAATTTAATGAGAGACATGCAAAACTTCTATACATAAAACTGTAAAACATTTGTTATGGGCTGAATTGTGCTCCCTGCCCCAAATTCGTAAGTTGAAGTCCTAACCCTTTCTACCTCAGAATGTGACTGTATATGAAGATGGGGTCTTTAAAGAGGTAACTAAAGTAAAGGAGGGCATATGGGTGGGCCCTAATCCAATATGCCTGGTGTCCTTATCAGAAAAGCAGATGGGGATATGGAGGAAAGACCATGTGAGGACACAGCAAGGCAGCCATCGCAGGCAAAGAAGAGAGGTCTGAGAAGAAACCAAACCTCCAACATGTTGATCTTAGACATCTGGCCTCCAGAACTGTGAGAAAATCCATTTCTGCTGTTTAAGCCATCCCATCTGTGATCTTTCCTTATGGTGGCCCTAGCAAATGAGTACAACTTTATAGAGGGAAATTAAGGACTACACAAATAAATGGAAGGATAGACCATGTTCATGGATTAGAAGACTCAATATTGATAAGACGTCATTTCTCCCCAAACTGCACAACTGATGCACCACAATCATAATAAAAAGTCCAACAGGGGGCTGGCCCCGTGGCCGAGTGGTTAAGTTCACGCACTCCGCTGCAGGCGGCCCAGTGTTTCGTTGGTTCGAATCCTGGGCGCGGACATGGCACTGCTCATCAAACCACGCTGAGGCAGCGTCCCACATGCCACAACTAGAAGGACCCACAACGAAGAATATACAACTATGTACTGGGGGGCTTTGGGGAGAAAAAGGAAAAAAATAAAATCTTTAAAAAAAAAAAAAATGTCCAACAGGTTGTGTGTTTGTGTGTGTAGGTATAAATTGACAAGCTAATTCTAAAATTTTTAGAGAGATGCAAAGGGCCAAGAAAGTCGTGATAATCTTGATGGAAAACAAAGCTGAAGGAATTATATGCCAGATAGCAAGACTTATTACAAAGATATAGTAATTAAAACAATGTGGCATTGGCAGCAAAGTAAAAAAAGATCAATAGAACAGAGTGTCAAGAAACAGATCCACAATCATACTGTCATTTGAATTATGCTAGGTCAACTGGATATCCACATACAAAAAGTGAATGTTGACCCCTGCCCCATATCATACACCAAGATCAATTCCAGGTAGATTATAGACCTAAATGTGAAAGGTAAAACAATAAAACTTCTAGAAAAAAAGAGAAGAGAATTTGTTCATAAATTTGGAATGACAAAATAAGTGGGATTTAAATGCACTACCAATAAAATAAAAGATTGATAAATTAGAATTGATTAAAATGAAAAACTTTTGCTCATCAAGAGACACTCTTTAAAAAAAAGTTTCATTCACTCATTGACAATATTTATTGAGCACTTACCAGGAATCAGACTAAGTTCCGTGGACAGAGCGGGAAGCAAAGAGACAATAGCTTTGTCCTCCAGAAGTTTACCTTCTAGAGCAGGGGTTGGCAAACTGTTTCTGTAAAAAGCCAGATGGTAAATATTTTAGGCTTTATGGGGCACAAACAGTTTCTGTTGCAGAAAATTCTTCTTCTCTTTTTTGTCCTTTTCCTCCTTCTTTTGCAACTCTTTACAAATGTAAAATTGGTTCTAACTCACAGCCCTACAAAAACAGGTCAGGCACCTGGTTTGGCCCCCAGGCTATAGTTTGACAACCCTGGTCTAGAGAGAAGGGACGGTTCACAATAGACAGAAAAACAAATAAATAAGCACATAACTTCAAATTTGTGTGTGTGATATATGTAAGGAAGTTATGAAGGTAATAAAGGAGTGCTCTGATAAAAATAGGGAAAGTAAGGAAGATGTGAGCTCGATTATTAGAGCTCATCCCTATCTGTGTGCTTCCCAACATTTCTCAGCCTCCTTTTTTTTAGGAAGATTAGCCCTGAGCTAACTGCTGCCAATCCTCCTCTTTTTGCTGAGGAAGACTGGCCCTGAGCTAACATCCATGCCCATCTTCCTCTCCTTTATATGTGGGACGCCTACCACACCATGGCGTGCCAAATGGTGCTATGTCCGCACCCTGGATCCGAACCAGCGAACCCCGGGCCATCGAAGCAGAACATGCGCACTTAACTGCTGCACCACGGGGCCAGACTCTCGCAGCCTCCTTTGTAGTTAAGTTGGCCTCATAACTGAATTCTACTCAATGGAACATGGGCAGAAGTGATTTCATCACTTGTCTATAAAACATCCTGGTGATCTTCCATCCTCTCCCTCATCCATGGGGCTGGAAGATGTCGCTGAGATGGCTGAGAAGTAAATCTACTGTGTTAAGGTATTGGTATTTTAGGGTTGGTTTGTTATTGCACATGGTCTAGCCTACTCTAACACAGGAGACCTCACTTAACTGAAATATAAGAAAGTGCAAAGCAAATACGTTCTATTTTGTATTTCATTCCATTTTATGTTTTTAAAATGCTGGGCTTGATCCACTAAAGTGATTTCCTGATCTGTCAATGGGTTGCAACCCACAATCTGAGAAACATAGATATTTTGTATAGACGACATTATAATGCATATACTTCTAATTTTCTTCCAATTCTAGGATGCTACAATTTCCAGCACTGAGTCCAAAAGAGCTCAACCCACGTAGTTATCAACGGTCTTCATTGTTATTACATTTACAGAAACCAGAATGAGAAAAAAAACTCCTGCACACAGATAGGGAGAGAGAGTACCTGGTGGTCTCCTAGCCAGAGCCTCTCTCAGGCCATGGATCGACTTAGCTCGACTTTCCACCTCTCTGCAGCTCCTCATGTGGTCTGTGTCCTTACAAGGAGCATAGTAGTTAGCTGTGCAGGCTCCTGCCGCAGGCTGCCTGTGTTCAAATCCTAGGCTCACTGCTTCCCGGATATGCGCCTTTGAGAAAGCCACTTCGCCTCTCGAAGCCTCCCTTTCCACATTTGTAAAATGGACATAGAAGCAATTTCCATCCCCGTGAGGATTAAATGAGAAACAGGTAGAGTTTTTAGCACACCCTCTTGTCGTTATCCTTGTATAAAGCCATTTTCCAGGTGAGCAACTTGTGCGGGCCTCAGAAACATTGGTGGCCCCTTCCCTTAAAGACTCTGTCCTGTAAGATGGTATAGGACTGAGCTCAGAGGGAAAAATGGAGACCAAGCTGACTTCGTCCAGACCCATGTGCCAGTGCCCAGAATAGTACCTGGTGCAAACAGGTGCTCAAGATATAGTTGTATGAATGAATGAATCAATGTGCGTACTCACAGCTGCCATCAAGTGTCCTCACAAAATGCCAGCTTTTAAAAACCCCAAGCTCCAGAGCCAGAATTCACCAGTGCTGCTCAGTGGACCCATGCCAGGATTCACGTAGGGCTCTGCCATTGCCACATGCCTGGGGATGCTGGACCAGACCTGAAATGGGTGATGAAGAAGCCAACTCCAGATGAGAATCCTTTAGGAAATCAAATCGATGGCCCTGTTTATTAGTGATTCCCTGGTTTCTGGCACTTGCCTTGAGGCATCATTCATAAGAGACATTTAGGCTATTCCTTAGTTTCCTTCCAAAGGGCTTTAATTAGAAACACATTTCCATACCACAGAAAGCACCCCAGCCAGAGCTGCGGCTCCCCAAAAGTGGAAGAAATTTTCACAGGGCTAAGTGTCAGGTAAGATGAAGGACTGTGGGTGAGTCACAGCCAGGGCCATGGCCGACTCTACGATGAGGATGTGCCTTCCACGTCTAGATTGCTATGATTCTCTAACCTGGGCTTGAAGAGCCAGACTAGCAGAATCCCAAAGAGAAATAAGGAAAACAAACAGTTATGATTGGCCTTCTGTTTTTATGATAATAATAAACATTATGATTTACTATGCCAGGTACTCTGCATTCTAGCCCTCATAAGAATGTCAAAATGAGTACTATTGTCACCACTTTTTAGCTGAAGAAACAGAGGTTCAGGGAAATGAAGGAATCACCCCAGGACACACAGTGAGGGAGTCGGATGGAGGATTCTCCAACCTCAGATTCATTCCACTGCTCCCAGGTGCTTCCTTTCTTCAAATCCTGAATGTGGATGAAAAGCCCTTCTGATTCTATGTACGTCCATATCATCAGCATAAAAAGTGAAACTTCCATTATCTGAAATGGAAAACGATCTGCTCCAATGATCGTTTTCTGCATGCGCTTGTCCAAAACCACCACCAGCAGTGGAACAACTGCTCATTCTGGAGGGTTCTGTGCAAAGATTCTGCAGTTGTCCCAGAACTAGCAAATGCCTCTATAGGGGGCTGAAGGATGGCCCCCTAAAATCTATGCCCACATCCTCATCCTAGAACCTGGATTAACTTTATATGGCAAAAGACGTGAGTAAGTTAAGGGTCTAGAAAGAAGTGGCTTATCCAGGTGGGCCCTAAATACAATTACATGTATCCTTATAGGAGAAGAGGCAGAGGGAGTTTCAGGACAGAAAGAAAGGAGGCAGCGATGTGAAGACGAAGGCAGGGATTTGAGTGATGCGGCTACAAGACGAGGAACAGCCAGGAGTGCAGGCAGCCACCAGAAGCTGGAAGAGGCACGTGGCAGATGAGGCTCCAGAACCTCTGGAGGGAGCATGCCCTGCTGACACCTGGATGCCAAACGTCCAGCCTCCGGACTGTGAGAGTTGTTTTTGAAGCCACCAAGTTTGTGTGAATCTCTTACAGCAGCCACAGGAAACTAATACACTCTCCTAATATGCAAACTTATTTGGCTGGGTCCCATCAGAGGTCAGGAACGATGTGGCTCAGAGATTGAGAGTTATGGGCTCCTAGTTGTTGTCTCAGGGTCTCTTAGTAACAAAAAATCCACAGATCCACTTTTCACAGATGAAATTAAAGGATGCTCAGTTTGAAGATGAACTCTTGAGGTAGGACGAAACTAAACAGATGTAGCGAGCAGGGTCGAAGGGCAAGGGGCTGGCCTGCCATTTGAGACACCTAAACCTGGACTGTCATGAATAAGACAAGACTGGGGGGAAAAGAGGCTCCATATTAGGGTGCAAAGAAGATCCCTAAAGTATCACTCAAACGTCGTAGGGCAGCAAGCGTGTGGCTAGGGGATCTCTATTTTGAATTTTAGAAAGAGATCCTCTGCTCTTGGGTTAGCTGATGGCAGAGGGACCAACTTCACTCCCACCTGGCTTTCTTTTGCCTTTGTAGCCAGGGTAGTGAGTTACATTCCAGCATGGTGGAAAGAATGAAGGAAGTAACTGACACCCGGGAATGAGAACACAAAATCTGGAAGCACTATGGAAAGTTTCTATTCTCCTGCTTCCCAAAATACAGATGCTGAGTTGGCCAACCTCAACTGTTCCCTTCTTCAACAAATATATATGGAGCCCTCTGTGTGCCAGGCAACAAACCAGGACACTAGTATAGCTGTGAACACAAAAGTCACAACCCCGTCCTCTTGGAGGGCTCTGTAGACCAATGGTTCTCAACTGTGGGGTGATTTTGTTCCCCTGGGGACATTCAACAATGTCAGGAGACATTTCTGGTTGTCATGACTGGTGTGGGGGAGGGTGCAACCGGCATCTAGTGGGTAGAAGCCAGGGATACTAACATCCTACATGGCATAGGATAGACCCCCAACAAAGAATAACCCAGCCCAAAATGTCAATAGTGGTGAGTTTGAGAAACACTGGTGCTTAGAGTGGCCTAACTAGGCCACATCCATTGATGTGATGGTGGGTGAGGGGGTTACAGGGCGGGAAAGACAAGAAGCTGGAGGAGCTCAGGAGACATCACCACCCTTGTCTGTGCTGATGTTAACGCTGAGACCTGAAGGATGAGGGGGAGGTATCCAGGCAGGAAGTCGGCAGAGGGGCCACAGGAGCAGAGCAGAGGGAAACTGCATCTTTGAACGCCGAAGAGTAAAATGCTTTTAGGTAGCTTAGTTCTCTCATATGGCCCAAGGGGAAGGTGAGTGAGTATGAGGGCAGAGGAGGCGGCGGAGCAAACAAGGAAAGCTTCAGACGGACTGTCCCGTCAGTGTTCTGGAGAAGGATCATTTTTATTATGCAAGGAGGCATAACTTGGTGTTAGGAGCAGGGGTTTGGAGTCAGATCTGAACTTAAATCCCAGCTCCACTACCCTATATGCTGTGTAGCCTTGGACAAGACACAAACTCTGTTTCTAAATCCAGTTTTAGAAAATCAAGCTGAGGGTGGAGTGGAGAATATTTACCTCAGGTGGAAATGTTAGTATGAAATGAGAGATGGTCCATTGACGGCTTGGCACACTGCCAAGAACAAAGATATTATTTGTGTTTTCAAATGTCACTCTGGGCCCAAGTGTGCAAAATAAAATGAGGAAGGACAGCCAGAGCCACTCCTCCCTGGGAACGCAAAGCAAAGCAGAAACAAAATGCCGGGATTTTACAGAACAAAAACTAGTTTGAGCAAAGCAGAGTTTCTGGGGACTTTAAAGTCCTTGATGACAACAATGTGTAACCTTAAGTAACAACGGCAGTGACATAAACAGATTCTGTGCCCATTGAAATCACGTCCTTTGAAGGGTTGGTTGTCCTGGATAAATGGAGCAACGTGCACACCACCATCCTAGTCAGCCTGAGAAAGAGATGCAGTGGAAACCTCAGGAAGATCTTTATGATGGCCCCTGGCTGGTGATAGTGATGAACTTGCATCCTTGCCAGGGCAGAGCCAGAGAACTTGGGTCCCACAGACAAGACTCCTCCATACAAACCTCTAAGCGAATCGCCTTGATCCAATGTTTGGAAAAGCTTCTTGTTCAACAGTTGCTCTCTGCCAGAGAAAGGGTTTCAACTCGACACCCCGGCATCTCTCCTTGTGTGCAACTCTTAGAAAGAAGTTAGGATGCTTTCCTATCAGGGATCCTTAAATGGTAAGGATGTGGTTTCTTAAATCTACTCCTGGTGAATGAAGTCTCATTAATCAGAATTAAATCCTTTCCACCTGACACTGTAAGAGCGACAACGAGGATGTATCAGAATGACTTTCACAGCCAGAAGAGTGACATTTGCTCTGTAACAGTGCTTTGCTTTCAGAGATGGAACTAACCAAGTACACAAAGTACACCAAACAGGCATTAAGAATGGGGGTGGGGGGTGGGGAATGAGTTCAGGACCCTCAAAAGAGTTCAGGACCACTTTTCAGTATCCAAGTCACCACCCACCACCCATACCAACCATGGGGTCTCAAGGTCGAGCCTGGAAGTGAGTTTCTCTTGGTGAAGGCGGACCCAGTGTCCCCAGAGAGAAAATCCAAATCATAGAAACAAGCCTTGGTCTGCACATACTAAGTTGCTTTTATTAATCCAGAACAGCATGCTACAGATACTGTACAGCATGAACATTTATTCATTACAAAAATGGCTTCCAAACCATTAAAAATGAAATTGGAATAAGAGCATAAAACGGAACAGTAACATCACAACTGTTAGGAAACATTCAAAGTATTCACAAAAAATGTTATAGTTAGCATTTTAATAAACCAGAGAAAAATCGGAGACAGTTTTACAATCGCTTCATGTCAACTACAATGGCACTGAAGGAACAGGTTTCAGCTTTATACAGCATTTTGCAACATCAACATGCCTAGGTTTTTTTTATTTTTAAAGTTTGCTACCTACTTGTATGTCATACGTGTACATAAAAGCGGCAGCTGGTTTTTTTCCTTGAAGAGTAATCTAATATACAGAAATTTGGCCCTTAAGGGTTTATACCTCTTCGTTTAAAATGCTTTCTGGACAATCTGCTACCAAACACATCTTGTTATAGGTGACAATAAAACTACATACAAATCTACCTATGTAACATCACAGCAAAACAGGATGAACAAAAATTACAGCATCAAAAAGAGGGAGAAAGCTAAAGTCATTGAGAATTTTGGCACATAAAGTTTTGCACACAGTCAGTCCATGTTACCTAAGGGTGCAGGGCATTCGACTGCGAGTCCAAAGAGGAAACAGGATGGTTCCCACTGTCGCTCATACAGCGTCGCTAAGATTCCCTCACTAATTTTCAAGTCTTGTTTTACATAATGGCTTTTAAAGCAACTTTTGTTAATGCTACTGATCCTTGAATGCAACTATTAACGTCCATTTGGCGGCATCTGGGTTTCATACAGCGCAAAAAAAAAAAAAAAAAAGTCAAAAAGGGAAACGAAAAAATATATATACACATTTTATATATAAACTTAAAAACCTTGTACAAATGAGTTGTTATATATAAGATGCTTACGCTAAGGGGAAAAAAACTTTATACAGTTTCAAGAAAAAGGAAAACATATTTTAAAAGGGACGACGTACAGCTTCGACGAGCAATCTCTAAAGCAATAAATACTACTGGTCCAACAGCGTTGTGATTCCATTAATTGGTGATTAGCATTCCCTCCCCCCAAAAGAACAACACCATGGAACAAGGTATATTAACACATTTTAACCCTTTGTTTCTGTACATTTAAACAATAACAAGTAACATCACAATAAAAGTTGTTTCACACAGAAAAAAAAAAAAAAACAGAAAAAGTCATGGCACTGCATTCCTTGTGCCCTTATTATGGTTTAAAAACCAGATGTAAAATGATTGGTTCGCAAGCTCGTATTTAATACAAATAATACAGAACCAACTCCTTCTGGAGGGCTGCTTCAAAATCGCTTTTTTTTTTCTTTTTGTTTTTTAATCAGTCTTTTAAAACTAAGCTATCCGAACTACATAACAGTTATGTATATATATATATTTTTTAAACGCTACAAAGACTTTAAACAGCTGTTGATAAAAATTTTGGTAGAATCATGAGGTTCTTCTCTCATCTACATATTTAAAAGGAGGAATTGAAATAAGAATGGGTCAAATATTGACCAATGAACTCGATAAACATCAACTAATGTAGCCACATGGCACAAAATTAAAAGAGTACAAAACGAAACCTTGCGAAGGGGGGACAAGAAAGAAAAAGCCAAATGAAACACTCACAAACCGGGCGGGGCTCAGAAGCTAAAGCTATTCTAAAGACTTGGTTACGAGGGACAGTGGCTGGGGGTGGCTCCCGGCCAGTGAGTTGTGGGAATGTAAGGAAGATGTTGACGGCTGTGCAATCGACGAGGAGGACATGATGGACGGCTGCAAAGCGGCAGGCGGCAGGTCCAGGGCCCCGTTGGGACAGAGGGCAGGGGCCTTGCCGTGGGCGGCCTCGGCAAGCAGGAGGGCGGGCGGCGGAGGCATCATGGAGAGGTGGGCCAGGGGGTCGGGCTTCAGGGACAGTGAGAGAGGCTGGGTCTGCTCAGTCTGTGACTTGGCGTCTTGGGGAGGGGAGCCGAGCAGGCTGGGGGAGGGAGGAGGCGAGTCTAGTAAGCTTCCATCTGAAGAGGGTGGACTGAGGCAGCTGCCTTCACCTTGTATGTAGCGAACGCACTTTTTTTTTCTCCTAGAAACAGGGGGAGAGAGTTATCTGTGAATAAAGGGCAAAGATGCCAAGGGAGAGAGTTATCTACTGCTCAGAGCCACGTTGAAGTCACCTAACGGATGCCCCACGCAGACGGCACACCCAGCAGCCAGAGGACATTACAGTTCCGCTGGGGTGCTAGGCTCACTTGACTACTGCCCGCACCTACGCCTGCTCTGGCAAACCATCTGTGCGAGAGAGCGAGCTCCCTACCTACCTGCTTCCCCTGCCCCCACTAGCCGCCCACGACCCCAGCCCTGCGCAAATACAAGGGAGCAGACTAAAGGATGCCACCTGTAGACTGTGGCATCGATTTGCCACAAAGTGGCTACATCCAAATTGAGATGAACTGAAAAGCTTATTTCTCTTTTGGCTTGGACATACCCTGACTTTCCCATCAGATCCTGCCCCCCTCCATTCCCACCCCCTCCCCAATTGTTGTGTGTGTGTTTGTGTAAAAGAGAAAGACAGAGCTCCTCCCCCAGGCGCCTCATGTCAATGTAAAACACTCAAAATGCTGACTGTGGAGCCCACAGAGCTGAAGACAGCGCTAGCAAGAGCCTTAAAGGTTTTAACACCGCACCACACCACCACCAGGCTGCTGGCGCCCAGAGAGCCTTCGGGCTTGTCTGTTAAGAACCACACCAAATCAAGAGAGGTCAGAATCAGGTGAGAGGAGGGGAGAAACAAAAATAAAACAAAATAAAGTAAAAAACAAAACAAAAACCAAAAATAAAAAAACCAAAAAACCACCAAAAACAGGTAGAAGAGGATCAACAAAGGTGGGGGAGGGGGAAGAATAAGAAAAACAGAAAATGATCCAAAGGAACAAGAATAACTGGTTGTATGGCCTGCAGGTTGTGGATTAAATTATGATTCAAACTTGATTTTTTTTTTTTTTTTTTAAGATTTGGGGTCTTCCCCTCCCCCACCCCATAGTTAGAAGGCTAGAAGGAGAGACGGTGAGGATGGGATGGAGGCGTCCTGCCCTTTATCAACATGCCGAGGCCAGGAAATGGAGGGCACAGCATGTCACAAGGAGGTGCCGACGAAGAAGAAGTGCCAGGGAATCGCAGCATGGAACCTTCTGGGGTTTGGGTTATCGTGATTAGTGTTTAAACCAGAAAGACTAATGTTGCCCTGCACCAAAAGCAGAACCTCCCCTCTCCATTTCCTGTTTGTGTAAGAAACAGGGATGAGAATTTCAGAGCCTCTCTTGCTTATCATCAAAGGGGGGGGAAATCAATGCAAGACATTGAGCATGTGACCTCAAAGCTTCTCCTACTGTTAATCCCAGTCCGATGGGGTAATATTTGGTTGGAAAGGTGATCCTCGGGACAAAACCCCTTATCCTATAAAAATAATGCAGACACAGGGTATATGCTGATCTAAGGAGAATCCAGTCAGAACTGTGGCTGATACCACTCCGTCTAAAAACAAGTGTGTAAGCACTGGCCAGCTTTCCACTGCTGCCTGGTTGAAGGCAACTACCATCAGATGTCATTGGCCTTTGAAAGGAAGGGGGTGTAATGAGTTCCTCTTGGGTCTGTGCCCCAGAGCTGTCTGATCATGCCCCTCAGTGCGTGGGGTGTGGACTCAGCAAGATGGCAGGAGGGATGAGAGGACAGGAGGGGTGGGGGGGAACATGCTCGGTCTTCCCTGCCTCCCAGAGGCTGAGACCCATCAGGCTGGTGGCCTCAGGGTCTACCTGTGCCCCCTCTGGGTCAGAAGGAACTCTAGGGGAGCGAGGGCAGCCCCCTTCAGCTTTAATTTGACAAGGTTCCTTTTTCTCCTCTGGGATAGACTGGGGATTCTGCGCCCATCCCAGAAACCCAAGATAAATAATTAAGCCTCTCAGAGTTTTAAACCACCTTAGCCTGCAGATCAAAACATGCTCAAAAAACTAAGTTGTCCATGCATTTTAAAAATGGGAGAAGGTAGAGGGTAGGGATGGGGGGGCATAAGCAAAACTGAGAAAGCAAGAGAGACAAATGGGAGAAAGGAGAGGAAAGGCAGAGAGAGAGGGAAAAACAACAGGAAACAGGGGAATGACATCAAGCAGCATTCCATGCTATATTAGGGCAGAGTGAAAAGATGGGAAAAGCAACTTGGTGGGCTCAAAACAGAATCTTGTTAAAATGTCCTCAAATGTCAAATAAAATTAGAAACCCTGCGTGGCGAACAAGGAGCCCTGATTGGCTGGGAGCCTTTCTGATGCTCCCCTCACCCTTCCCCCCCTCCTTGTGACACGGAAGTTTCCATGTCGTGGGGATGAGTGGGGGCATTTTGAACAGGGACATGAAGACTATGAATGACAGAGTGACGCTCCTTCTAATAGGTAGTTGAGCAAAGAGCAGTGGGAACACACACGCATTTCTAATGAGCCAGAAAATGCCTCGTTTTGCAACTTTTCTTTTTTAAAGCACATTTTGTCCTATTGATTTAGCATCAAGCCAGATCCTGGCCAAGTTAAGAGGAAAAGTTGAGGGAAAAAGGGACAAAATCCACCCGCTTACCCTCCCCAACCTAGGCTCCATCCCCAATCAAGGAGTGGCCTCTTCTTCAAAATCCATTTTTAGCTTCTCATGGATTTATTCTGAAAGGAAACTAAGGGTCCTTCTGATCTTGTTTTGGAATTACACCCTTAAAAGAGCAGAAATGCACCTGCTAAACCTTTTAGGATATGAAAAAACATCCCCAACAGAAGAAAAAAGGCCACCAGGAAAACTTAACGGTGCCGAGGTGGGAAGGGCACTGAGGAATGAGGAGAGACTGCAGTGCTGCCACACTGACAGCTGGCCCCTCAAAGCGGCACCTCAGAAAATCATGTTTATGAAGCAGCTACAAAGGTTGAGGGTTTTGTTTGTTCGTAAAATCGTAATGAAAGTTCTCGTCTCTGAGGAAGATACTGCACCCTGGCTTTAAGCAAGGTGCAGGCTGTGTCTGAGAAGGGAAACGTCTGCCCAAATTAACGTCAGTAATGATCACTTTCAGGAAAAAATAGCAAGTCTAACTGCCAGCAACTGCTTTCGAAACAAAAAAGGGAGTGCTAAACCACCACTCACCCCCAGTGAATAAAATGCACAAACAGGCAACAAGCCGTCTTACGAGGTACACACCACGGGGTCAGGCGTCTGCTTCTACAGATCGTGACAGGCCTGCTCAGGAGTGGACCCTGCGGTCGGCTAACCCTTCGCCATGGCAGGGCGTCACTGGACAGGATTCTGCAGCTAGTTATCTTCCTACCCAGTGCAAATAAAATGATGCCACCAATTCCCTGCCTGGAGAGGGAAGTAGAGTTCCTGTCTGCCAGGCTGGCCCTAACGAAGTACCTACGATCCTTCCTCAGCTCTATCATGATACTCTTCTCTGTTGCAGAGAGAAGACCTCAGGACTGTGTGGACAGGACATCTGTCACGGCTGTGATCACTGCCATCTCACAGAATGACTGGAGAACCCCTCTCCTGCGGGGTGTCCACCTAAGGCCCCGGATCCTCACTCAGTGGGCAGAGGCCCATCAGCGGAGCTCCCTCTCAATCTACACTCACAGGCCCTCTCTCCCCTAAGTGTCTGGTCGATGCTGAGGCATGTCACCAATCTCTCGGAAGGCATCAGGGTTGGGGAGAGACACAGGAGACTCGTGGACATGCACGTGATGGGATGGACATCTGATCTACTCTCTAAAGACGGAACACATGGCAAAGGCATGGAGAGAGGGACACGTGACAAGGGAGGCACTACGAACAGGTAAGCATGTTGGGGGTGTTGAGATACCTACCATCATAATATTCCAAATTCAAAGACTGCTTGTATCAGAACAAAGAAACAACAAATTTAACCAAAGGTGGTCATTAAAGGAAAGGAAATGAGACAGGAACTAGCTGGTATCCCTCCACCAAGAAGGAAGTACCTACACCTTCCCTGAAATTACAGGTTGGATGGAAACCTGCAGGTGGAACACGGGTGTTTAATTTGGACTCTTCCGAGTTCATCTTGGAACCAATGCTCCCTCTCGCTAAATATATACAGATTTTTCATTCTGCAGGCTACCAGCACTGCAGCATGCGACCGCATGACGCACTGCTTGCAGCCCTTTCGCTGGTGCATGCCATTCAATGCCACGCTTCTTTTCAGCACTGTAAAACAATGTCAGCTAGCCGAGCTCCTCTGTACAAAGAGGTGTTTTTTAAACATAAAACAGAAAAAGAAAACAAAACTAAAAAAAGCCTGCCCCGGAGCACTTCTCCAAGTGTCTTGACTCCAAGTGCAAGGGAATGCCATTGCTGCCAATTTTAGCTCATTCAAACCTCTGCACGTGGGGGCTCTCTAGGCTCAGCCTATGTGCCCCGGAAGTACTCATAGGGCCAGGCCAGTTCCAGGATGCTGGCTTTCAAAGCAAAAGGATAAGTGCCCATCCTGATCTGTCAGGGTTGTGGTCTAGGTCCCACCACCAGGGATATTTCTAAGAGCAGGGGGAAAAAGAGAAAGAGAAAATGGGGAGAGGACACGGCATAAAATTAGAAAGGAAATTTTGAAGAGGGAAGGTCATTAGTCATTGATGCCAGTGGGGAAATAGATGGGAATGAGGTCAAAATATATTGACACACTAAGGTACCAGAAGGACAGATATGCTCTGATTTTCCCAAAGGCCTCGCAGTGGTAATATACCTGCACGGTTTGCACCATAAAGTCTGTCGGTCAAGCCCGAACAGTGCCCGACACTTCTTTGGAGTATTTGCATCTGTTAGCATAAGGTAAACACAAAAAAAATACAACACAATGGTGGGTCGTGCTCAGTTGGATGTGAAATCTCAGCTACAGCTGACTTGTCTTCTCTCTAGCACCTCGGTTCTATTTGATTGTCTTCCCTCACCAAGGACATGAAAGGAAAGGACTTCTACGAGTCAAAAGAAAAAAATAAAATAAAACGATAAAACACAAAACAAAACAACAACCGGAAACCAAAAAACAACAAGGAAAAATAAAAAAAAATAGAGAGAGAAGAGGAGGGGGAAAAGGTGACGCTATTTGCTTCTACCTAGGCCAGGATTACGATGGATGTCACTGAGCCCCATCCTGGGCTGGCATGAGGAAGGGGGCTGGCAGGCAACGTTCCCTGGGAGGGGACGTGCTGGGGTTTGCTGTCGCTGACCCGAGGAGGCACAAATGATGCTGTTTTACAGTGGCATTTTGGCTAGCAGCAGCAGGGAGAACAAGCACATCCCTCACAGAGCAGTGTCCCGCACCCTCGTGTCTCCTAAGTCCACACACAGATCTACAAAGCAACAGGCCAGAGAAGGGGGAAAGGACCAAAGAGACCAGCTGCAAACCAGCACAGCGAATCTGGGAAATCTATACACACCTGCAAGGGCCGCACCAGTTATTCTGTTGATCAAGGCCAAAGCGCGCTCGGCATTTCTTAGGAGCGCTCAGGTCTGAATGAGTTCAAGAGAGAAGCGAGCGGAGGAGGAGGAGGAGGAGGAGGAGGAGGAGGAGGAGGAGGAGGAGGAGGAGGAGGTGGGAGAGAGGGAGAGAGAGAGAAAGAGGGGGAGAGAGAGAAAGAGAGAGAGAGGGAGGAAAGGAGGGAGGGAGGGAGGGGGGAAAAGAGAAAGATATAAATAAGAAAAAAATAAAAATAAAAAAGGGAATAAATCAATGACCTGGTTACTAATTACAAAATATTGACTTTCGATTTTTAACTTTAATTTAAAAAAAAAAGTAAAAAATCACATTCTTATTCAACTTGTGAAATTAGCTGTTGCAAATAAAGCTGCAGTATCCCTTTTTTACGGACTGTCTCTCAGATTCGGTTTGAGCTGATAACGGGAAGTTCGATACAGAAGAACTAACTTTTAAATAGCATTTTTCCTCTTTTGGTTCTGCTTTCCCTTTTTTTTTTTTTCTCTCTCTCTCAATTTGTTTTTCTTAAAGAAGAAACTAAAGAGAAGGAGGGAATTAAGTTTGTCACATGCTTTCTTTTCTTCTCAGAGTCCAACAGTTTAAAAAAGAAAAAAAACTACAAATAAAAACAGAACAAAACGAAACAAAACAGAAAGAAATAAAGAAAGAAAAGGGTTGTGGGACTGGGATATTGCAGCTTTTGGAATGTTCATCTTTTTTTTAAAATCTATTTTTATTAATATTAAGAGAGGAACAGGAAAAGGTCAACAGGCTGTGAATGAGCTGTTAGGAGGGGTCAGAAGCTCACAGCGGCATTTAAGCAGGTTCAGTCAGTGAATGCTAGTGGATTTGCAAATTATGAGCAGAAAAGCAAAAGGAAGAAAAAAACTAAAATAAAAAAAAGCGAAGGAAAAAATAATCATACTGCGGATGCATGCTTGCGTGAGAAAACTTAGTGGGAGCGATGAAAAAAATGCCATTAGATTAAGGAGGTTTATTACTGAATTCCTTCCATTTTGCGTTTAAAAAAAATTTTTTTTTTTACCAGTCTCTTTTAAAGAAATACTGCATATTCAATTTGCACAGTTAGTTCAACTCTAAAGCACTGTCATTACTGCTTAAACAACTGTTATGGGAAAAATAAATAAATAAACAAAGCAGAAGTTAAATTAAATTCAAAAAACAACCAAAGCAACGGAAAAAAAAAAAAAATCTACCGAAACATACGAAACCGTGTAGATGGTCATTTTAAAGACTGTTCAAATGTCATACGTGTTCAAGGTTAATAAAACTCTAATGGCAAGAAAAATTAAAAAACAGTTTATCAACTATTTTAACGACTCAAAATGACATTAGCACCTGTAATCGGAGGAAGTGAAAGGCAAGGATTTAGGAAACATTCGCTGTGTTCTGAAAAAAAAGAACAAATTATACAAAGCCTTCAAAATGTTTTTGTTGTTGTTGGTAAAACCTGGCCTTCTCCAGGGGACCTCTGAGATTGCCTATGCAGTATTTCTAATTTCTTCTAGAGAATGACAAACCTCCTTAATTTAAATTGGGTGCAATTTACCACTGTAAAGGCATGCATCGGAACATTCAGGAACAGCCCAGTTAATATCAAACACTCACACACACCCCTCCTGCTCCCCTAGCCCCTCCTGGGCCCTCCTTAGACACATACACAATAAGCAGACTGGATAATTCCCCCACAGCCATGCCTACCGCTCGAGTTACAGGCTCTGCAGTTATTTAAAAACACATTCCACTAGAATTACAATGTGCTTTTCATGCAACAATGAATGTTACTAGCTTTAAAAGGGCGGTCATGAAGCAATTAATTAAAAGGCATAAACAAAAGGCTGCCTAAGATGGGTTCCCCCCCAATGTCCTGGCCTTGAATTTCTCCTGCCTCCCCCCCTGAGATAGAAGCCTGGCATCAAAGCCGCCTGCCTCCAGCCTGATTATCCTAACTTACCATTGGTCTCTCCAGGCTGCTTGTCCCTTTTCCTCTTCTTCTTCTTGCCCTGGATGAACAGAGGAAACACAGGGAATTATTTCGAGAAACAGATCTGGGCTCACCTGGAGAGGAGGAAGCAGGAGGAAGGGAGCACAGGGCTCTCTCCATCCACACCGGCTCCTTGCGTGTTTTCCAGCCCACCCCGCTTTAATCCAAAGGCCTGTCAGTGGTGCTCCGGCTGGAGGGACCCGTGCCCGGCAGGAGAGGAGAAGGATCAGCAGCAGGAGGGCAGGAAATTCCTCTGTGCCCGTGCATCCTTGTCCATCCTTACACCTGACCCCAAGCATCTGATTCCATCAGAGCAAGAACCGCACGAGGAAGATTCAGGCAGGTGTGGAGACACAGGGCTGGAAGTGGCCCGAGAGCCCTCTGCCACAGGGCAAATGAACACTGGGATGGCTGCGTGTACTTCGCTGCCTGGCCCCACGCAAATCTCTTCCTTATTAAGGCCAAAAGGTCCTCATTTGGAATCAAAAAATGAAAGCTTTCGTAGGGGCTTCTCTTAGAGCTGTAGTGTGAGCTTTGGTTTCAAAAGACAGAAGAGGACCAAAAAACAAAAGAGGCAAAATAGAATCAGAAATCATCTGAGCTCCTTTTGAAACTGCTGAGTGGACATCCACCAAAGGGGACCGTCTCTCCATTCTCCTCTGACATAATGATTATAATCCTCCTAGGAATAACAGCTAACATTTATTGAGCACATACAATAAGTCAGGCATGATTCTAAGTGTGCTATGTACTCACTCATTTATCCTCACGCATCAGGTATTATCACCATTCCAGCTTTACAGGTAAGGAAACTGAGTCACATAACTTTCCTGAGATAACACAGCCAGCAGATGGCGGGGCCAGGATGGGAACACGGGCGTTCTTGGCTCCACAGCCCATACCCACCAGGTTATGCTGCCTATGTATTTGGCGCCCGGCCCTCTGAGGAAGCTTGTGAATTGACTATGGGTGATGAACTACATGGAGTCATTCACATTCGCCTGCTATCTTCAGTCTGCTGGGGGCTGTGCATGTGGAATGGGAACAGAGAGGAATCGTGCAGGTGACTGCCTCATTCCAGGTCGGAAGCAAGCTGTCCCTCACCTCATTAGGGCTGGTCTATCCACGAGTTAGCTGCCTGGTACCTATGAAATGTCACCAACAAAAGGAACGGTCTTACACATCTATTTATTTCAGAATAGCTAAACTCTGCCTTTGCCTAAAGGTTCTCTTGGTATGCTGATGTCAGCTCCAGAAGAGAAAAGGACAGTGGTAGGTAGAAAACCTGAGAATCCAGAGGCCCTGTAGGGAGAACCTCGGGGCGGAGATGCCACAGAGTTTTAGCTCGATCCAAGGGCTGAGGGCCAACTGTTTTAGAGAAAGCCCCCCTTTCACTCAGATCTTGGGACCTGGATCACTCAAGAAAGTTGTTCTGGCCTTCAGTTCAGTGTTTCTGGTTGAAACATTTTATGTTCCTTGATACATAATTTTTAAAAAAAGAAAGTTCACCTCCCTTCTCAGGAGGCTGGGCACCCCATCTTCAAGTATGTGCCTTTCCTACGTAAGGAGCAAAGTGCCACCTGGCCATCATAGGACGGGCAGGGGGGTCTGGTTTCAGTTTATGTAGGAGCCCAAAGTAAAAACTCAACTGGGCAGAGAAATGCTTCGACTTCATCTGCACACCTGAGGGCCTCTCGGTCACCGTTAACACGGCTTCCCTTATTCCAACCTCCTGCGACGTATTCTGAAAGGCAGCTGGAAATTCCGCTCCCCATGGCAAGCCGTCAGTTTAGGCTACATAACTGAGATGTTCATGATGGAGAAAATGAGCATTTAGACTACAGGCTTCTCGAGGCCAGGGACTGTGTTTCAATCAGAAGAGGACAAGAAACTTGATAAATACTATTTAGGGAAGATGGAGATGCATCCCCAGGAGGTGGCCACCCCATTCTCTCTTTAAATGTAACGAAAGAAAAGACCTAACACATGGGGGGAAGGGGAAAAAACTCAAGATGAGCAAATGATCTAGGATTTACCTCCTTTACCTAATTAGAAGAACTGGAAAGGAAATAATGTTCTAATACAATGACAGGGGTTAGAGACTGCACTATGGGACCAAAATGTTTTCTCTTGTGCTCCAGAAAGCGCCAAGTCCAACAACCTCAATGTGACTGCTTTACTCAATTCTATTGTGCAAAGGTAGCGATGGAAAGGCTTCTGTCACCACGTGGTTGGAAAAGTAGCAATGTGAAAGAGGCATGAGGTTAGTTCAGAAAACTTTCTCTAGAAGAACCTTTTGGACTTTACAATGACCCAAAGTAAATTTTATAGAAGCTCCTATGTCAAGTCAGTTAAAAAAAATACTGACAAGTTTCCACCACAATCAAATCCATAAAAACTTCAACCTGGTTCTTGCTCCATAGACTGTTTCCTGGGGGCACGGAAGGAAGGAGTGTGTGCATGTGTGTTCACACCCATCTGTAATAGCCATCAAGAAGGGACTCTGACACATCCCTTTATAAGAGAGAAAGCTCCTGGAGCCCCAAATTCAGATCACCTCTAAACTTTCTCTCAAGTCTTAGCAGGAGTTCCCCTATCAGAACAAAATCCTTCTGAACGAGCTAGTCATTTCAAGTGCCTCGTGGACCTTCTGAAACCTAGAAAGCACTTCACAGAAAGCCTCAGGCAATATTTGGTCTAACTGACTCTCAGGCAAGTCAACTGCAGCCTTCTTTTGAAGCTATCACAAAGTCGACCTTGTACCTTTGTGGACATTTCACCCTGCACAACTCCAGAGGGCACTGTGCACACAGACTACAGTGTAAACGGCACATCCTAGAGTTGTGCACTGCATGCCCTGCACAGCTGTACATGAAGGCCCTACTATGACCCAAAATGTCTAGTGGGGATATGATATCTATAGACGAGCTGAATTCCTCTCTGTGGTACCATTCTAGATTACTCAAAGAATTGGATCTGTTGCAGGTAGAAACTGGAGATGAACTCTAAGAACTTCTGACCCAAAACCAGGAGAGCAGCTGTCCTGAAATGAGATGGTTGTACGTGTGGAGGCTGTAGAGCTTGCCTGCTGCTGGAAAGCTCCACCTCGAGGTCAGGTGGGGGGAGCGGTGAGCCTGTGGGAGAGCATTAACTTTCTCATCCTCTTCCTTTCAGCTCCAGAAGAAAGGCTTCCCCACCGCACACACGCTGAGGACAAACGCAAAGGTCCCAGCAGTTAAGACCCTGAGCATGCCCATCTGTGAGCGACAAGGGCTCGGAGCACAGCAAACGTGCCACTGAGAGGCACTGGCACTAATGCCGGTTTCAGCTCCCAGGAGGAACACAGCCTAATGCTGCCAGCGAAGGGCAGTGGGACCCAGAGGGAGACGGGTGGGGGCCATGATGAACACGTGGGAGTCCAGCTCAACAGTCTCTGTTCATTTTTCCTCATCCACGTGGCAAAGAGCACCCAGCAAGCACATGTTTAAAGAGATGAGAGTAAAACAAGTTCTGAGAACGATTCCATCTCATTTAACTCTGAATCCCCACAATACCGTGTGCACGGGAAGTTGGCAATCAGCAATAATTGAATGGATCTCAACCCACATACATAGAGAGCTCCTTCACCACGGATGTCGTCCATGGGAGAGCTCAGTCAGGGAGCACTGATCGGTAAAAGAATCTTCCAGGGCTCCAAGCCACGGACAAGAAACAGGAGGAGAAGCCTGTTGTTGACATTAAGACAAGTTTTGTTTCTCCCCCAAAGAGTGGATGGTGAAAATCACTTCATAAAACCCAATGCCATGTAATAAAGCATCAGACAAAATAAGAGACACTGCATCCATCTAGAGAGGAGAGTGAGCTCAGCACTCGAGCTCCTGGGCAAAATGCAGACAAAGTAACAGTGACAGGGGACAGAGGTCCCCAGAGGAGAGCCAGGTTGTGGGAGGAGAGGAATCGTGGGTGTCACAACCACTGTGATCACTAACAACACCCTACAGTGTTTCTTCAAACCCAGGAGAGGAAATCAGGCAAATCCTGCAGCCAACACAGAGTCCAGGAACACACACACACCACATGGCACAAACACACCACACACACCCTCTCCTCCCCTTGCTGGGCCCCAAGTCATTTCCTCCATCCTAAAGGAAGACTTTCACTGGCTACTTCCATCATGCCCCTCTCAGAGTGAACTAGGCTTCCAACTTCTACTGCACCACAGCAGAAGGCAATTGTTTTGTTTTTCCCTCTTAAGAGTGAAGGCCCCACTGGAAGACCTGTGAGGAATTAAACTCTCTTCCTCTGCCCCTACCCACTGGTCTTCCCTGTAAGACCACCCCATGGACAACTACTGAGAAGCAAAGAAGCCCCACTGAGTGTATCCCAAAACCATGTCTCTTCAGTCAAATGGGCAAGAAGGTGTGGACAGCCCACAACAACTCCATGGGTCCCAAGCTGGAACACCAGAACACCAGCCTCCCCCCCTCCTCCCTAAAGAACTATTGCACACTGATGGAGCCATACTGGAGGCCAAGACAAGACCCTCCAAAATGGAGCTCAGGCGAGATGCTAATGGTCCCAGGAGTGGCCACACTGAATGGTCCTGAGGCTGACTCAAGTTGGCAGGTTGCGTTTCCTTTATCCAGATGGACATCCAACCCATCTCTACAGACTCTAGTTCTGAGAAAAATGATCCACCTACATAGTTATCCCGTGCGGACCAGCCGGGATACAGCTGCATGTGAAGCTGTCGCTCCTTCCGGGCCAGCTCGTAGTATTTTGCTTGCTCTTCTCTGGACAGGGCATGCCACTGGAGGGGACACAAGCAGGGGAGAGACATGCAAAAATGTCATGAACTACACAGAGGCTGCGGGATGACTGATGCTTCCATCAGAAATGCTACAATCTGCCGATACTGACGGTTTAGGGGTCCTGGCACTAACAGGAGTGCTCAGTCAAACCCGATTTGTCATCTGTGTCATTCTATCACTTGCTCTGTCTCTGGGGGTGAGGCAAGATGATGGCTGTGGCTGTTCTGAACAACACCAGAATGTGGAGTTACCAGTCCTGACTCCACGAAGGCCAGTGGGGAGTCAGAATGTGGCTGAGGCGAAAGGACTCTCCAAACAAAGGGGGTCGGGGACATTCTGCCACCCCACCCACGGTGTCCTAGTCCGTTCATCCCCCTCTTCTCCCACTGAGGCAGCCACCTACCCTTCGCCCCAGGATCTGGTTGATGGCCGCGCTTTCTTTCAACGTGCACTCAGCGACGACCTTTGCTCTCATTTCCTTCATATACAACATGAACGCGTTAAGAGGTTTCTTTATGTGGGGCTTCTTCTTTTCTTCTTCCTTTTTGGAGTCCTGATGCTTTCTGGATGTAGACAAAACACACAGACACAACCCAATGAGCAATCACAAGGTCCAACTTCCCCCCAGCAGACAGCCCATCTCCTTGTCTCCTCAGCACCCAAACCCAGCAGTTCTGAACGAGAAGCACGCTTCCACTTTTGGTCTTCTCCACCCTGGAAAATGGAACAGAAACAGCCTGGGGAGGGGGTGGGGAGGGTGGGGGCAGAGAGAGATTTTGTAATCACTTCCTCAAGTTTCACAAATACACAATTTTCCCAAGCCAGAGGGGAAAACACATGGTGGCCGTGTCCACCGCAGCACAGAGCTCCAAGCGTTCGATGACAGGGTTAGGGACACGGAAATGGTGGCGGATCCCAGTGCGTCCAAGCACATGAAAGAATAGATCTCTTCTACCCCTCTGGGGGTGCCAGGCAGGAAACTCTGCCCTGTGCATTTTCTCCCTCTTTCTAAGAGTCCAGAGCCCAGCCAAGCTGGTGTTTGCCAGAGTCACGCACACTGCGGCCAACCTTGGGCAGGGTCACCCACCCAACAGCCACCACAGCAGCAGCAACAGGCTAAACATGGCGGTGAAGGAGAAAGCGATCCAAAGAGCGAGACTTACGAGCTATGGAGCGAGCCGACGTCGCTCTGAGAAGATTCCTGTTTGACTGTTGGCGTGACTATAGCCGGGTGGGGAATGCCAGTCGTGTGTAGAGTATGATGTGGTGGGACCATGTGGGGAGGGAACCTGGAAGACAGAAAGCTGTGTAAATCGTCAGAATCAAAATGAATGAATGGGGAAGGATGTGTACACACAATTAAAAAAAAAAATAGCACGTAACACGCACATGAAAGCAACCCAAGGCATATGAAACCTGTCAGCATTAATTAGCGATAAATTAAACATAATGATTCTCATAATGTCATTAAAGCCAATCTGCCCTTTCGTTATTGCTACTGACGTGAGACATTACGATTTTTAACATCTTTAGCAAAAGACAAATCTAACTGATGTCGTTGGGCGGAAAAGTACGCTCGGACTACCAGCTACAAATCACACGTCCACTTGTGTTTTGAGGTATTATTAGTGGCATCTAAGAAGACAATTTCCTAAGTCCTAATCAGCTCTGGACTGAAAGGTGAAATCTTTTGTTGCATATTGACAGCTAAATAAAATATTAACACGGCTGAAGTATACACACATTTTTGACAATGCGGCATATGCCTCATTAGGCCTCATTCTGTTGATGGAATGAAATAAAATTTTTATTTTTCCTTTGCTGCCATGCCCCATTGTTTTGACAGGAATGGGAGAGAGGGAGGCAGAAAGATGGGGAAAATCCAAATATTTCCTATCTGGTTCTCATCACAAGTCACAGATGTTTTAAATAAGTATGTATCTTCTTATGGAAAGAGGCAAAACAAGCAGTATTTTATACACACACACACATAAAAGCAGCTTTCCATTTTGATTTGTATGTCCTTCCTGCTCTAAAATTCTAGGATTCCTAAATTACTTTTACTTAATGTACTGCCTATGCATTAAAAGGCTTTCTAAATGATTATCAAAATTGTAAATAAAGAAAAGATAAGCAAAGTTTGTGTTTTCTCCTCTAATACTGTTTATTTTTAGAAAAGTTCTTTGAAACACTATTTAGGCCCTGGATTGGCATTTCCCAACCATGCAAATTAGCCAGGACTTAAAAGAGGTAATTTCAAAATGCTCTTGGTGCATCTGTAAACGGACAACTGGATCAGACAAACAGCTTCCCATTTCCTGATATGCCTGGAGTCACCATGATTTGTACTGGGTGAGGAGAACCACTCCTCTTAAAGGAACAGATACAACTGTAGGGAGAAGAAGGATGAGGCTGATAAGTGGAGAACCCCGCCCCCCACCAAAAAACAAAATGGCAGCCTCCAAGCTCCCACCTGGGAAGGTAATGCAAGTGAGCAGACGAGGTGCTGTTCAGGTGAGGGGAACTCAGATCAAGCAACTGTTGCTTTCTTAACAAATCCAAGCCAAAAACAGTGCCCATACCATCCAAGGAGTGATGACCTGCTCTTTAGGATGGCAATTTGGGTGGGAAGTGGAGGTGCCAGTGACGGTTATTTCAAGAGGAACCTGAATTTATTTACAAGATTCCTTCCATAAGTGGATTGGAGATGAAAATAGTTTCCATTTAACCAAAATAATAGCAAATGTTAACCTGAAAAATGATGAAACATTAGAGTACTAACTGAATCTGCCTAGATGAACAGAGAATAACGCAGATTTTTGAAGGGGGCCCAGAATCACAGTGGACACTTGACTCAGAAACTCCATGATGATGTGGCCCTCTCCTGCCACTGCCTTCACAAATTTAAGCCAGTGTCAAAGTTTGGTAATAATGACACAATTTTTTACTAAGAATCATGCAAGTCCTTTTGGGGTGTCAAAAAAAAAAAAAGAGAAAACTCTCATGAGAGAAAGAGGAAAAAAAAACAACCAATCTCCTTCCCCATCTCCTCGAGAAAATGAAAAGCGAACCCTCGGGAGGCCCTTGGGCTCCCCAGCTACACCCTGCTCCTTCCCACTGCTCGAAGGCCTCTGAGGAAATGTAAGTTAAGAACATGTGTTCTTGGAAGCCCGTGGGTGAAGTGGTGGGTGGAGTGGCAGCTTTTACTGTGAATTTTAAAGGCTTGACATTCCTCAAATACATATGTTCCTTTCCTGCTGAATGAGAAGATGTGTACAGATGTATGAGAGGGAGAGAGAAAAAAAGGGGGGAGAGAGGGAATGAAGGAGAGAAAAACACTGTGTACGTGTGCATGCATGCATGTGTGTGTGTGTGTGTACCAAATAGCACAGGGAGACAGCACAGTTTGAGTACATTTTGGGGTGGGGAAAAATTTCCATTGCAGCCATGAAAAAACACTTCCAAGTTCACATACCTACACACATATTCATATATCTGAAAAAACACATAGCAGAAAAAGAGACCGTGTATGTAGGTTATATGCATACCTCCACTTAAATTCCTTTCTGCAGACAACTATTTCATGAGATGCAATAAACACCCTAAAAATTCTAAGCAGCTCATTATATACCCCCGTCTGCTTTTATGGCTCCAAGCCAGAATATAATGATGAACCTTAACTTGTTAAGGACAACTAATTTTTGTTTCTGGCTGTCTCAGGGGCTTCTCTCTTACTCACTCTCACTTTACTTCACTGTTGACACGTTTCTGTTAACTGGATGTCATCTGCCGGCCTTGATTTTATGCACAAGCAGTAGGATGCATTTTCCTGTGCAACAATCCTGCTTTGAGTTGCATTAGGTTTGTCATTATTCTCTCATTTTCCCCCTTGCACTTGTAACATTTCATCTCTTCCTGCCTTATTTTTTGTGAGCCACGGTGCACCCACATTATGGTTTATACATGATCTCGCTCCCTTTGAAGCCGGCAGATTTCAGAGCCCGCTCTCGTCAGGAGAAGAGCCTTGCGCCAATTTAGCAGGCTGAGGGCCCGGAGCTCCAACATCTCAATCTAAAGGGGGTCACAGGGTGGCACAAGTGAGTGTCAGCAAGAGCTGTTTAATTGCCAATCTAGGCTTCTCCATGGTGTTTAAAGTATAATGACCCATCACTTAATTCTGAGAAGTCCTGGCCCCGCTGCTGAATAGAATGAATATCAAAGGGTGTTCTGGAACAGGGCAAGCTGCCTACATTCCCTATAACTGCCATAAGTATAATAGACCTATACTTCTGTCGCCCCATTACCACAATAATGTATTTAATTTGCTGTATACGCTTTTTAACTAGCTACCTTTCATAAGGCCTACCTGGGGAATCGGCCGCCTCCCACCTGCACCTTGAGCCCCTAACCTTTCCTCCCACTGTTCCCTTCCTTCCTCCACCCCCTGCCCACCTATAAATCATCCACTAACCTCCTAATGATAATTCAATCGATAAGCTTAACCCCAATCCCTACCCAACGATGACTTCACCGCTTTTAACCTCTGGAATTCACCAAATAAACAAACAAGAAAAGCAATCAGGTGCATTATATAAATGCTGGGACGGAGGGAGGCCGAGCTGTGATGATAGGCTGCTCAGAAGCAGCTCTCCTGGGAGACTCCCCATTCGTTCCCATGCTTTGCGAGGTTGTAAAGACATTCTGTAATGAATATCGCCTTCCTATTCCGGCTGGAGAAGAGAACACAGGCATTTTCCCTCCAAGCCAATACTGGTGCAGATTTTGAAACTGAGATGATCTTTCACACACGGGAAACAGATCTTTAACATCACGTGATACCCATGGCGTAATTACAAATGTCAGCTAGGCTACAGCTTGTTTTTCTTAATGAACGTGACTCACTCTTTCCCCCACCAAAAAACAGTTTTTGTAAGTCAGAAAAGAGGTATCTTGGCCTGTCTTTCCAAACCTTCCTCTGGTCTTGGGTTCCCATGTTGGCTACCGAGATTAGGGGAAGAGGCTGGGGGACAGCATCCTTGCCGTGTAACGCTTGCTAATTTAATTATGTGCCATCATCCAAATGGATTCGTTGTTGCAGCCCATCAGGAAAGTCTAAACCTCCACCGATTTAATTAACTTGACTGAAAATCAGATGAACAGAAAATAAAACTATCATTAGGAGCAATTAGTGACTACTTATACTGCTACCAACCGGTTTGTAAATAGACTAGCAGTCACTGAAAAATTAGCCAGGATTCATTAGAGGGAGGAGAAGGGGAACACGGGGATTAGAGAGATCTGGGTACACAAGTGTGAGTATACGTGTGTGTTGTATATACTCATATGAAGCTTAAAGATATATGAATGGACACACGCACATGATTTTTTTTTTAACTTTCCAAGAGTTAGAGTAGCACAGGGCAAGGTGGTAGCCACCAACCCCATGTGGCTATTGGGTACTTGAAATGTGGCCACTCTAAACTGAGATGCACTGTGAGCACAAAATACACATCAGATATCAAAAACTAAGTACACAAAGAATGTAAATCTCATTAATAGTTGCTTTACAGTAATAACATGTCAGAATACTATTTTGATTATATTGGGTTAAATAATACATCACTAAAAATCATTTCACCTGGATTTCTTTTTTTTAAAGATTGGCACCTGAGCTAACAACTGTTGCCAATCTTTTTTTCTTTTTCTTCTTCTTCTCCCCAAAGACCCCCAGTACATAGTTGTATATTCTAGTTGTAGGTCCTTCTGGTTGTGCTATGTGGGATGCCGCCTCAGCATGGCCTGATGGGCGGTGCCATGTCCACACTCAGGATCTCAACTGACGAAACCCTGGGCCACCAAAGTGGAACACACAAACTTAACCACACGGCCATGGGGCTGGCCCTGGGTTTTTTTTTTTTTAATCTTTTAAAAATTGCAGCTATTAGAAAAGTTGAAATTCCATATGTGGCTTACCTTCTATTTCTACTAGACAGTGCTACAGTAGGGAGGGTGCTTGGGGGTGGGGGAAGGGAGGCGTCCTTTCTTGTTGATGCAGAAGAGCCTGAGCTTTTATGTAATAATAAAATTACCTCCTCCATTTTCCTTCTCACCCAGTATAGGGCAACAGAGAAACAACTCTTTAAAAAGCTCCGTGTGTCCTAACTGCTTCTTCCTGCCTTCTTAAATTCTTAAAAAAATATTGTTCAATTGATGGACTCAAAAATTTGACCTCAACATTTCAATATCACCTACCTGAAAAGTTCAGGGCCATTTTTCAGTATTTTTCTAGGAGCAAAGCCTAATGCTCTAAGGGTCTTACGCCGTTAGAACGACAATAGCAGCAGTGCCTGGATGGCCTGGGAGCAATCCAGAGAACTTTCTGAGAAGTCACCCACAGCTTGAGTGGAGGTCCCAGGTCTTGGAACTCACCTGGACATGGAAGCGTTGACAGTCAGAGCTGTGGGGTAAGGGTGACGGAATCCACCTGTCGTGATGGGGTACACTGGCTGACCTTGCCTACAAAGAGAGGGGAGCAAAGTGAGAGAGTGCAAACGAGGGTGGGGGTAGGGAAAAGAAAAAGAAGAAGGAGGAAAAGTTCTCTCTGCACAGTAAGCTTTATTCTCATTTGATCAGAACAAAAATCTTGGGGATTGTACAGGAAGGATCAAAGGGAAGAAACACAGAACAATTTGAATGCCATAAATCTGATAGGAATGGCTAATTAAATTTTATAACCTCTGCTTATGTCAATAGAGACCCTCTCCCCAAGCTGAAACTAGGTGTTTTGTTGTAATAATTAAAGGCGAAGTCTCGCTTGCTTTAATGGAGCCATCACACTAATTGAGGGCTACACTTCCAAAGAAAAACAATAATGAATGTAAATTTATACCAAAATAAAGTGCAGTGAATCAAAGGACTTGAGTTGCGCTTTGGGCCTCTTTCGGTATTTAGATCTCGGTGAGAAAACATTAAATTAACAGAGCTTAATTTGTAGCCTTTTGTCAAATTAACAAGTGTTGACAAGAGTTACCGGGGGGAGAGTCCCCAAGAAGAATTGTGGGTAACCAATAGACAATCACACCTCATTACAATAATTAAAAAATACAGCAACATGCAAAATAGCATCCTCATGAAAGACACACAACTTTTTCTGACAGAGGGTTGTCTGAGTTGGCTATTCCTTTTTATCTAGACTTCAACTCTCTCCCCATCAGCTGAACAGGGCAAGTGATGACTGAGAACTATTAAGGAATGGCTCCATCTACTGAAGAAGAAATGGGACATGAGCTCATGGCCTGTCTGTCCTCCCAAACAAAGCTGAGGAGGAAAAAAATAAACAGAAACTACTCCAAGGGTTGGTATTCGGTATAGCTACTACATAACACCGGACGTTTTTTAAAAACAGTGTAGAATCTGTTCGACTAGAGAAATAAGAGTAGAACCGGGGGGTGAACCACCAGATCCAAAAATGTATCGTCTTCAAGGCTATAAAAGGGTGTCTTTCCCAAGACCCAAACTGTAGAGTTTTACCAGGATTTATTCCTGTGAAGATTCAACAAATTGTCCTGTGTTTTTTTAAAGAGTAGAGATCACCGATAAACATGGAGAAATATATACACAAAAACATACAATTGCAAAACACATACTATATGCATGCACACACACACACACAAACATGGTATGCTCATGTATTAAAGGGCTTTCTGCTTTGATTTTAAAAGGCATTTTTAAAAATTGTCTAAGGAAGTTTAATGGGTGGTACTATAAAAGCAAGACACAGTGACAGGCAGACAAATCGTAAAAGGCAGTGTGGTGACCTGGGCGCTGCCAGGAGCTGAGGCTGACACTCAGGATGAGGGTACCAGCTGCGCCGCCCCCGCCCCTCATAATTAGCTGAAGCACTGAACATGCAGAATCTCAGAGATGCTGGCTGAATAACACGGAGCTCCTCAATACACAAAACTTTCCACTGGTGGTGTCAATCTTAGGAGTGATGGTTGGGTTGGGGTTGGGGGCTGTGGGTCATCAGAGAAGATGACCACTCCCACTGGATTTCAAAACTAGGTTGTGCCTGTTTCCACTCACTTGTGGCCTCAACCCAATGACAGGACTCCAGTTTGGGGTGCCACCAGCAGAAGAGCCATGATCAGCTTCACTGGATAGAAGCCCTCAGAGCCTTCAGCAAGTCCCAAAGTACCTTAAGGACACCTTTGTTCAGAGAAGAACCTAGAGCCTTTGGGGACCACGGGTTCAGAATGCTAATATCAATAACCTGTTTCCTACATAATCCATCTGAATGGCTACTGACTTTCCTGCTTTCCCACAGGGCATCTCAGCAAGCATTTTTCCCACATCCCGCATTGACCGCCCTCACTAGCCCTGTCTTCTAAAACACACACATACATGCACAGAATAAATAATAAGCATGCCCATGTAAGAAACAAAAAGGAAATTAAAAAATGGAACTCCTTACTGTGGTACTAACCATCCTAGCGGATGGGGGATTTGTCCTACGGTGCCGGGCGATAGCGGGTAATACGGAGATATATCTGGAGGGTGCGGAGGCCGTGGGATTCCTGAGAGAAGAAGCAGCATTTTAGGTACAACGGAGGAAGAGAAGGAAAGAGAAACTGCTGGGAGATGGGAATAGGGAAAGGGTGAAAGGGGACAGCTTTTCTGTAATCCTAGCACGAGGTTCTTTTCACAATTATGATCATAAGAGTCGTAGGTAAGTTTCATCTCCTTACCCCTCTGCCCCAGTTTGAGAAAGTAGTTTATCTCATTCTAGATGGATCAGTACACTGGGTAAACGCAGACGGACTCCGAAAATGCCATCTTGGGTATTTCTGCTTCATGTGGTTGGTGTGATTTTTTGAATTTTAAAAAATGTCTAAAGGTCTTCGCCCATAGTAGGTGCTCAAGTAACATTAATTCCCTTTGCCCTCATGATGTGTCTCTTCACTCCTTTTAATTCTAATGACTTACCTGCCTGAGAGTTACTCCTCTGGTTCCTCCCACACTTTTTGAGTTATGGCTTTCAGAAAGGTTACCCTTGCCTTCTTTCAAAAAAGTGCACTCCTCTAGAATGTCTCCACCTCAACTTAGAAGAGGAGCCGGAGGAGAGACTCACCCAATGCCACAGCATCTTAGCCAAGGTACAATCTGAACCGAACAGACAAGGAGATGCTGGAGGCCTCGTGTTCTCACTTCTAGAACCTAACTCTAGGGGAGAGTCACCTGCGTGAAGGAACCCCACCTGCGGACTGGGTACTGCTCTATGGCGGGGACTGAGAACCTTCACAAGCACACACGAGTGGATTCTGAAGGCCCACGCCACCGCACACTTCTTCATTCCATCAGAGCACATCCCGCAATCCATTCTTAGAAAGCGAGAGCGCCGGGAGCCACTGTGACTGAGAGGAACTGACCTCCGCGGCTGAAGTGGGAAGCAGAACAACAATACCACAGCATTAAGACAGCACTGGAGGGACCGAGCTGCGTGTTCGTGGAGGAAAACTATTCCATTTTTCTAAATTCATTCAGGAAGCTTTTAATCTGTAAATTAAGCCTCCCTGGGTGACATTTTCATGCAGACGTCGCTTTCTCTCTATTACAAAAACCAAACAGATTAGCTGGGCTTGGACCCTACACCGAGCCATTTGCACACTTGAAAGAATGTTCGCAGAGGAAAAGTAAACAGTCCGCAGACGTTAATCATATGTTTTACGATAACCATTTAAAAGCTATTCCCTGTACTACCATTATTTAAATGAGACGTTGATGCTGCCATTCACTCACGAGCCTGGGGCCGGCTGGCGGCCTCCTCCAGCCATCCAAGCACCAGGCTCGATCCCCCACAAGCACAAAGGGGGCTCAGAGGCTGGTGAAAACCAGCTAATGTGTGGCTTCATTCAAGGGCAGCAAAGACCACATGAGCAGGCAGACGACCTCAGCCCAGCACCAAAACAAGTCCCCCTGACAAAGTGACAGGGAATAGCCATTTTAAATCCATCCTTCTAATTAACTCGCTGGGAAGAGAAACCCCAGCTAGTGCACCACCCAGCCTGGCCTTAGCTGTTCTCCCAAAACCGCCCCACGACGAGCTGTGGCTGTCTGCTTGTTTTAAATCTTGTTGTAGGGAGGGCTATAAGTAACCCGCTTTCTCTCTCTCCCTTTTGAGGAAAAACCAGGTAATGGCACGTGGGATGGAAAGGAGGGGACAGGTGTCAAGGCTGAAGGATAATGTGGCGACTTCTGCCTGAGACCCTATCGGTCCTTCTAGGATGCAATGAGAAAACATTCTTGGCCTTCAGTTTTCACATCTGTAAAATGGGCTTACTAATACCCAGGATATTGTAGGGGAGGAAGAACCCAAATAAATCAGTGATGAGAATGCAGAACCCAGTGATGTGGTCTCTTGAGCTGCATCAATAAGTCATTGTCCACTGACCAGAGTCCCTTAGCCGCCAAGGGAACCAGGGCTTCGGGGAGCCGTGCAGTGGGAAGCCAAGCTGTGAGGGCTTTTATACACCCAAGGAGCTGAGAAGGTGCCTATGAGATGCCTCCAGAACTATTACTGCCTCCATGTCTGTACGAAGTTCTTTGGTGTTAGAAGCTACTCCTGAAAATTTACACAGAGTGATTCATAGCCAGATTCCCAACACAGCCCCTCGAAGGGTGGTGGAGCTCTAGAAAGATCTTTAGCACTATGAATGGACTTCTCCAAAGGGGAAAGGAAACCACTCCCTCACCAGGCACTGGCCTCCCCATAGAGCTTCCTTTTCAACACCCAGGAGAGGAACAAGAGCTCCTCCACCACTGCCCCAGCCAGTCCCAAACTCCCCCCACCATCCCCAGCAGGGCCTCCCGGTGGCCCGAGGACCGCACACTCTCTTGGCACCCAAGCACACGGCTTACCTGTCTTGGGGTCTACATCAGCAGGTAAGTGTGGAGGCGGGTTTCCTGGGGTGAAGTGTTCATTGCTGTACGTGATAAGAGGCGTGAGAGGGTGGACATGGTGTGGGTGCTGCACAACCGGCACTTTGTTCGACTGTAGGGAACAAAAGAACAGAGAAACACATCATCAAGCCAGTTCCCAGCAGCCCAAGACTTCCGAGCTCGGGACTCAGGGGCTCCCCTGACCACGCGCTCCCTCCTTGATTTTGTAAGATGCTGTCAATTCTGCTCGTAGCTCTGGCCCCAGTCCATGTCTTAAAAATAACACATAGCTGTAAGACAGCTCTGGGGAAGGTAGGCTTCAGTTTTAACCTCCCCACTGAGCCTGGCTTTTTAAATACCTTCTCCACCACCAACCCCATCATGGAGCCCAAGAGTTTGCACTTTTCCCATCGGCAGGTAAATCGGATGTGGGGACTTTAATCTCCCAGGCCTACTGTGTTCCTGCATGTAGGGGGGATCTCCTACCCCAGGGCCCCACCGGAGGGACCTTCAGGAGGCAGGCAGGCTTCACGGGGGACCGGCTAGGAAAACCTTCAGTTACAAGAAACCTGGCAGGGCCCAAATCCCATCCCCTCAACCTCCTTATCCACCACCCCCTGGCTCCCAGCCCTCCAGCCCCTTAGAACCAGCGGGCATGCTACAATCCTTTACAGACAGTGTGGATGAAAAGCTCCACTCCTGGCCTGGTTGAGGGTGTGAACTTTACCAGAAAGCTCAGAAACTGCCAGGCAAGTACCTGCATATTTTATGCAGATTACAGCAGGGCTGATTCATTAGGAATTTTATTAGGAAGTCATCGGGGAATGCTAATAAATTAACTGGATGATGATGAATTGGGCTAATAAAAGGTAGGCATGTTAGAAATGGGCAGTTCTCAAAAACAAAGTACAGGCATTTTCATCTTTGGAAAGGGTGGATAGGTGGAGAGAAGCAGGGCAAAAAAGAAAATCAATTTTAAGATTCTTCTAGTAGCCATGACCAGACCTTCCCCAATTATTCTCCTCTCCTTCCCCCAAGCCCACTCTCAGCCTCAGCCCACCCCAGCCCCCCTCCACCGGGCTGTGCTATGACTTAGCCCAGCAAGATCACAAAGAAAAAATTAAGCTGAAACAAGCGAACTACTGGGCCATTTACTGCGAGTAATCCAATTGCAAAAAACCCTATTCCCAATAGAGGATTTTCACTAAAATCCTACAACAGGGACATTTAACCAGATTAGGTACCAGCGCAGATAAAGAGGCTAGTATTAGATGATGAATGGATTAGAGTCAAGTTTCATTTCAGAACGTGTCTTCATTTCCTTTTATTACTTTTAGGGAGGCACAACTTGCATTAACGTCAAGGAAAAGGAATTGCATTCAAAGAAAAGAAGTGAGGTTCCAGTGCTGCCCACTAGCGCCTCTCGAGTTCAGGGACCACCAGCAGTTAGTTCTCTTTCCGTTTTTCTTCTTGTCGTTTTTTTTTTTTTTAAATGGGTAAGGAAAGGATATAACGTGGAAAGAGTATTTCTTACCACAGTTAATTGCGGGGAACGCATCTTTAAAAGGTGGTTCTAACTTTTTCATGAGTATGCTTGGGAAGAAAAATATAGCCTTCCTAGATGCTCCAAAAAAAAACTAGAGAAAAAGAAGTCCACACTTCCAACAGGCTGATTTAACGATTCCTATAAACAACTGGACACTTTCGCAGAAAAGAGGCTAGCTAGTCGCTCTGAGTCTTATGTTGTGAGTTATTTTGCAATCAAACAACTGAAATCAAAAGCACCAAAGCAGAGGGATTTTTGGGCCCCAGCAACAATTCCTCAGCAGCCATGAAGGTCTGGACGAGGCCAAGGCCAGCAGAGGGAAGGGCTGTGGCCCCAGGGCCAGTACTGGCATCTCCCGGATATATATTGAAGATTCTTTTAGAGGAACATTTCTATTTGGGACAACTTGAAAGATAACCAACCAATAAGCTCCCACTGTGTGCTGGGGTAGAGAGGGAAAAGAGAAAGGGACAGGGAGGGAGAGAGAGGGACAGGCACCATCAGATGGAGTGGAGACCACTAGGAGGAGAGGAAAATGACTGTGCTGCCTTCCAGAAGTTTCCGATTTGGTTGGAAAGATACACACTTGCTGAAATGAAAGAAAGCAGACCAGTCAAAGACAGTTTAAACTAAGTATGGAAAAATTGTGGGAGGAGCGGAAGAACCACCGACAGCCCAGAGAAGGGAACACTGTCCCTTGGACGTTGAAGGACTTCTGGAGAATGGGACCACCACAAGCAACGGAAGGAAGCAAGTGACAAGTCCATGATGAGAGCAGAAGGACTAGGAGAGGGCAGTGAAACCTGCGATTCTCACCCCTGGCTGACGCAAGCGTCTCTCAGGACGCTTACCACAAATTCAGTCCCCCAGGCCTAGGAAATCTCTCAGTAGGGACCTGATTCAGTAGGTCTGGGCTCAGGACCCAGGCATCTTGGGCCTGCCTAGGGAGTGCCATGGGCGGCTCTTCTGTGCAGCCATGACCCCTACACCAGAGAACCACACAGGCCGAGACAAGCACAAAGGTTAGGAGTCTTAAGTCCTGATCATGAATCAAGTGCTGGCTCTTAAGAGAATCCACAGAAACGGCTTAGCACAGAACCTAGCATGTGGTAAGCACAGGAATAGTGGTTTATTATTGTTGTTATTTTTATTGTTAGGGAGAAGCTGCCGATGGCACGGCTCTGTCTGCAGTTCAGAAGCACAAATTCCACGTTTGGCTTCCAAGCAGGACTAACAGGAAATTTGGGGGAAATTCTTTCTCCACTTGTCCAGCAAATCATGAAGACAGAATCTGGGCAACAGCGCAGTCCACTAGGTGTAGGACTTAAAGATTAATTCTCCCTCTTCCTCTTAGTTGCATGTACGAAGGGGAAGTTGAACACCTGTTCTGGATGCCAGCACCCTCGTATTATTATGTGCACCTGAGCCTAGCCAACTGGTTTTGTCCTGTTCAGTCAAAACTCTAAAGCATGGAGCAGGGTGGGTTTAAAGCTGCCACTGCCTGGCTTTGGGGGAGGGTGGGAGCCCTATAGGGATACAGTTCTCTTTTCTCATGGTGACTGCATGCCAGGAAGGTCCCTAGGAAACGATACAATCACATGTCTCTCCAGGTTGACTGGTTCCCAAGCAAGCAGGGAGAACACAGTTACACCTGCAGAGGCCAAGGTCTAAGTGGCGCTTCCATCCGACCTGCCTGTACCTGGATTGCTTTTGTGATGGGAGGATGTTCTTCTTGAAAACGCCTCCATCTCTCCAGCCTCAGAAGCCCACAGTCCTTTCTTTCTAAATCCCATCATGCCCATTGCTGGGTCGCACTGCAGTTTTAAGTTTCTTAAGGACAAAGACTGTGTATGTCTTCTAGAACTTGGTGTCCCCCAAGTAACGCCCAGCCTATGGGAGTGGTGAGTATCATCTTATAAACTGTGTAAGAACCATCAAACTGTGAGTGCCAGCATTAGAAAAAGAGAAGGATGGAGACAATCTCGCTGATTCATCTCAGTAAATGGCTGTGCTCTTTAAATGCAGTCTACTCAGAATCACAGAACAGACCTGGGTGGGCCTTCCGAAACCATTCAGTCTGATACTTTATTATAACAATGCCTTAAACACAGTTTTAGAGCCCATTGGCATGCACTCGGGGCCCAAGAGTGAAGGCTGAATTCAAGGAAGACCCGGGTTTAAATTCTACTTCACCAGTCTAGCCGTGCAACCTCTCTCGGACTCTCCTTTCTGTCTCTGCAAACTCCAGATGAGAACTGTGTCTACCTCATGGGGTTGTTGTGAAAAGTAAAAGAGATCAAGTCGGTAAAGTACTCAGCACAGGGCCTGGCACATAGCTGCACACGCCACGCAAAGCTTTGAAAGATACTGTGCAATGAATACTAATGATGAGCACACACGGAACACGCTGCAGACGGGGCTCCTCACTGCAAAGGGGTAAAAGCATAGGGATGTTTTGTGGCCACCTCTCCTCTCAGACACACGCTTTTCTTAAAAATGTGATATTCAGTTAATAAATATATCTTATTATCTCTTTTGAGAAACACCATCACTTTATACTACACTAAGAAATCAGACTGCCACAGAAGAGTTGAAAGTTAAATAAGAATAGATGGTGATGACCACGGCCCTTCCAGAACCAGGGTGAGGGCCCTGACGCAGGAGCCAACAGAAACGAAACAGAAAACACCCCCAAGAGGAAATGTCTCTTAGACGTCTCTTTTCTCTATGAACAGCTCCCACGTCTTTAAAGAGTTTTCTAAGGATTGTGTTAAAACTGTACACCAGCCTAAGAAAATTCAGATGGAAAAATGACCTTTCTTGGGGGAGGGACACAGACAACCTTCCAGAAATGCACCCAGGAGATCTAAATTAAAGCAACCATCTACGCTGGAGGGTGCTGGTGGGATAAACAGCCTGACACATGTCTCCCTGCCCTTTAGCCTTTTTACAGAGTCCATTGTTCAAGGTCAACAACTACAACATAAAACCAGGTGGCTTTTAGGGAACTGCTTTATCTAAGTATTAAATATGTCTTCAAAACTACCCTCCAGTGACAGCTACCTAAGGTTCAAGGTTGGCGGGGGGCGGGGGGATGGTCATGGAAACTCCATGCAGAGCCTAAGTCACTGGTATTTAACCTTTTAAGAATATGACGAAAACTAGGAATCTCTGAGCCACAAAAACAGTCAACATTGACAAAATAGTCCACATAAGTTCAGGGAGCTATGGTGCAGTTGCCTGTACACATCAGCACCATCAGCACCTGGAACCCCTGGCCTAGATGATCTGAGGGGAGGACAAGAGAGACGAGCACTGGCCAACTGCTACTCCAGAAGCTCCATACCAAGAGCACACAGCTCACTGCGGCCATCATTTAACGGAGCCTTGCTCTGTCCCCGGCTCTGTGTTGAGAGGGACATCCTTTATTAAGGCCCCACAACAAACCTATGAAGTTGCTGGCATTTCTTACTAGTTCCACAAGGCAGGTGAGGACATCTGTCCAGGGTCACAGGCCTTGGGAAGGTGGTGTTTCCAGGGCTCACACGCTCACCTTCTTGACTCCACCACCCGCTACTGTGTCTGCATAGACTGGCACCGAGATGGGGCTCAATGCATGCTGATGTGGGGAGCTGCACTCAAGGAGCTCAGCCTGGGCCAACCTTCCCAACTGGGTACTGATGCTTCTGGACTCACAGAGGGATCTGTTCCCAAACCCCTACCTACCAGTCTCTGGAATCTAGACCAGGTTCAGGAAACAATGTCTCCCACCTTCTCCACCCCAAATTAGGCGCAGCTCAGGGCTCCCTGCCTCAGCCAGGGCACTACTGCCATAGGGCACTCAGTATTTCTAGCAGGGGTTTTTACAGCACGTAGCTAATTATGAGAGGTGGGGGGATAAGGACATTTAACAGGATGTTTCTCAAATACAGACACAAGCAATATCAGGGCCCAGCAGGATTCTGGTCAGAAAAACACATTCTATGTGGTCAGTTCCAGCTGACAAGAAACCAAAGAAAAAGTCAGCTAAAACACCAAACCCATTAAATGAAGCAAACAATATCTATTTAATAGGAACCCAAATCCTCATCCGACTTTAAAGCATTAGGGCTTTGTGCTTTCTACCTGGAGAAATATGGCTGTTACCCAAAGCAAAGCCTTCCCCAGTTCTGTTCATTAAGCTCTATGGGTTTTGAGCATTGAACAGTTAAATTATTTAAAAAAAAAAAAAAAAAAAAAGGGGGTCCTTTAATGGCCCTCAAAGTGCACAAAGCCTTTCTATCCAAAGTATTCATTGAACCACGATGGGGGCAGCCGGGAGGGAGGTGCCCTTGTGGCTGACCTTTGACCTCTCGAGAACCCTTAAGCACAGTACTCTGCAACTTGGCCATGCCACCCTCATCGCCGAGTGCCCACACACCCGTCCAGTGCTGCTCATGATTTGGAACCTGGCAAGTGAAAGATTGATTCAGGCACTTCTAGATTCCCCTGCCACCCCTTCTCTAACCCCAACCCCTCAACCTTCCATAACTGTGGGGAACCCAAAGGGAATGAAAGCTTGCCATTCACCTCACAACCTATTAATCAACAGACGTTGAAAACAAATAGAGCTATTGCTAACCCTGGCCTCTCGGCCGGCCCTCCTCTTCAATACTCCCCTATTGCTCTCCCTTTCTGCAGAAGAAAAATGGGCCAGAAAGTGCCTTTACCAGCCCAGCACAGTAAAACAAAAGCAGCACAGAGGAGCATTTGTCAGCCTGCTCCCCTCCCCGGGGGTGGATACGGAAGGTCTTCAGTGGTCTTACGTTACCAGCCCTCCCAGGGTCTGAAACTGACATCAGGAAGGGACACTGTTTACTCCAGTTTTACACTAAAAATGGGTTTATAGCTCATCTTATGCATTTTTTCAGATGCCGCTTACTACGGTTGCACCGAGGCCAATGGCGACCAGCAAAATGTTAATAGATGTTGCACGTGACTGGAACCGTGGAGCCCTGGTGGAGAGGAGGGGTTAGGGACGAAAAAGGTGGGCCTGCTTCTTACTCGTCAACAACCCTTTGTGACTCAACTAGTCCTATTATTTCAGGCTATGAACTAGAGGGTGGTGGAATGGTCAGCGAACGTAACCCTCCTGCCTCAACAACTCGTTACCCCAACTATGAGCAACCACTCAGGTGCCAAATGACCTCAAGGAGACACACAGAGCAACCTGAATCCAGGCCTGCATGCAAGGCTCACGCCAGCTTATCTGGTGACCATCCTGCAAACCTCCCGCACACATAGAGGGAAAGGGTGGCAGGGCGACTTCCACCCCCCCACTAGAGGGGGCTTCTTCAGACATTGCACACTGCCCCCTCCTCTCACAGCTCCAGAAGCCCAGCCAGCTAGGATCCACCTAGTGCAGCGCCTGGGGTCCATTCACGGTTACATGTTGCCCCTCTCTGTC
This sequence comes from Equus caballus, assembly GCF_041296265.1. Lineage (NCBI taxonomy): Eukaryota > Metazoa > Chordata > Mammalia > Perissodactyla > Equidae > Equus > Equus caballus. The sequence continues at coordinate 19,368,595 of NC_091684.1, forward strand.
TAAGGCCTTGCCCCCAGCTAATGACACATTGTTTCCCTGGACAAGACTTCTATTGATAGCTACAGCATGGCCTGTTGAAAATAATAAATAAAAGAGAGAAGGCTTCTCAAGGTTCGAGGCTTGCTTGGAGAAATGAGGTGGCTGAGAGAGAGGAGATCTGCCTGTGAGATGCAGTCAGCAACACTCACTCTGCAACTTCAGCCCCCAGCCTACATGACCGGCCAGGCTGCTGAGGAATGGTGTACCCAGGAGGCTGCGAAGTTACAGCTTCTACAACCCACGGGAGCCTGACACTCAGGGTGCTCCTTATTTGTTTTATAAATCATGAATGGCTGACTCCCTCCCAGCCCCCGAATGAAATCCACGTAGACATCAAATCCATGCGGACAGCAAGAAGAGGAAGAGAGAAGATTCTTTCTGCTGTCTATGAAATTCTGCCGACTCATAGTTTCTCATGGATTCACACAGGCATGAAAATTCTTCGTGCAGAGAAATGACTGAACAGGCAGGCAGGGAGAGAATAAATGTGCAGTCAATTTCCATCCAAATTCTCTCACACATACATGCATATACAGAGAACTAACTCAAACCATCCTAAGCCCTTGGCCTTTTTTTTTTCCCCCTGTTCTATAGTATAACCACCCAACTGGTAACACACCAAACAGATTGCCAAGTGTTAAGGGTCCAGGGGGCCAAATTCACTCTTCTTAATGACCTTTTCTTAATCTCCAAAAAAGAGGAGGGGAGGGTGGGGGTAGGAAGGAGGTGTTGGGGTGGAGGAGTGGGCACACGAAGGGGATCATTTAAACCTGGAAAATAAAGATGTGCTCCAGCTGCCTGGCTTTGTGAGAGCCGCCGCCAAGGCCCGACCCAGCAAAGCTGTGCTTTCACAGGCTCTTGAACAATTACTTCCAGTTAAGTTCATTACACATAATTTATTTCCACTCATTCTCATTTATTTTCCAATAAAAAGAAAGCATCCCATTGTGCTTTCCCCATCTAACCTTTAAAGCACTTGCAAGCTTAATTCTTGGCCGGCCCAGTCTAGGCTAGCCCCTGACCAGTGAGTTCCCAGCTTCTTCTTCCTGCCTGCCTCCCTCCGGGAGCATGCCACAGCATCTTGGGGGGACAGCGAGGGGGTGCGGCAGCGCAGTGGGGTCCCCTGACTGTCCTAATTCTCCACCAGGTCTCAGAGATGAAGAATCAGCCACTTGACCCCTGAGCGATTTCCAGGAATTTGCGACTTCCACCCTCCCGCAAGATATTTCTCTACTACTTGGGTATTAAATGATTCGCGTTAGCATAATCAATCTCCTTAAGTGTCGGAGTTAGCAGAGAATGTTTGAGAATTGGGTAAGAGGGTACAGCTGTTTCTAGAAAAGGAGATTTTCAAAACAGAGCCAAGAATAAAACTAACCTAACTCCAAATGAAGAAATCCAAAAGCTCAAATTCAAAACAACTTTTAAAAATATAATGATTTCCAGGCCGTCTCCCCAAAACACAAGAACCCCAAATCTAAGGATTACTAAATATAATGGAAAGGAAATCACCAATTTTGACTTAGAATAAATTTTAAGTACATAATGGCTATTACATCCTGGGGATTTCAAGAAAGAAGGAATGAACAAAATCTGATATACCTTCCTAATTTATTTATAATGAACAACTGTATAAAAATGTCTTTTGCTTTCCTTATACATCCTGTGCCTAACTTTCGAATCTAGACGGTATTTGAAATTCATGCCTGTTACATGAGTCTGATAAGAGCTTAAGGAACAGCTGTTTCCTTTCAAGGACAGGTACATTTCTCCCTTCTAGAAAAGAGCAGGTCACCCGAGAGGAGGGATGAGTGTTTTCATGTGGCCCAACAGATACAAATGGCCCAACCCTGCGTTCCGTAGGAATTCAGCGAAGACAGACTGAAAGGAAGATGAATTCAAAGGCAAACTGCATTGTTCTGCTCTCCGTTGCCTTGTTAGTGTCCCAAACATGGCCATCCTTTAACGGACATCTACAGCCTCAATAAATGAGGCACGTGAAAAGGACACAGAGGTGTAATGGGCGAGGAGGACACACACGATTTCTGCTCCCTCTGATCACAAGCTGAAAAGTTGGAAGTTTAAGGTAACAAGGGAAGGACCGAGACTCAGGCAAACTTCAATTGTAAAAAAACCTTCCAATGTGTGCAGAAGTATGTAATCTGGAGGGCATGTTAGGATTTCATCACATCCCAAAATATTGCAGAAGGAAAGAATTCCGTTACACAGCTCAGCCAGGCCCCCCATCAACCCCAAACCACCAAGGGGAGGTTTCCCTAAGAATATAAGGTTGCAGGCTCTGTTGCTTCCAGAAAATGCCAATGCAGCATCCTGTTGTGACAATACAAAGATCATAATATCTGTATCATTGGAGTCAGCAATTGACCCTTTCAAAGCAGCTCCCTTCTCATAAGACATCAAGAATGGAGGTTTACATGTCACCAAAGCAGCAGGACCGCTATTAAGGAACCCAAGTAATTTGAGCAAACAAAGGCCTGGAACTTTTCGGGAATCTCGAAAAGGGAGACTGTGCTGGGTGGGAATTTGTGGCAATGCAACTACTACACCTGCAAGGCCAGCTCACACTCCACTCCCCACTGTTCTTGACAGTTCATACCATCGGAGACTGAACTAGGAAGGTGCACACAACCAAGACATACACCTGTCACTCCTTCACGCTCAACTAGAGAACTATTTACAGCTTTGTGTTTTCATAAGACAGGATTTAATTCACGATTTTGAAAACATAAGGACTCTCACAGTCTGGAATATATGTCGTTCTTTCTTCCCCCCAAAATCAGATCTAAGAGTGGACTGACCACTGCAAATGTTTCTGTTTGGCCCTTCAACCAAAAATAAAAATAAAAGTAATAATTAAGATGATTAAGGAATCGCCCGCAAATTCAAGAGAACGCCCTTACAGCTGCGGCAAAGGATTCGACCCAACAGTTGAACAGAGTGTAAGGTATCTGGAGCCCAAAACTGGCATCAGAGGAGGGCCGTCTCCGCAATCATTAACAGCACAAGGGGCTGTCATCAGTCTCTTGCTCAGGTTTCCAAAACACATTTTATATTAAGTTTAGAAAATACAAAAACACCACAAACAAGACGGTAGCCCTAAAAGGCCAGCCTCTAAACTCGGAGATTGAAAATAAATACCACTGAAGACAGAGCAACAGAAAGTTAGCACGAAGCATGAAACCAAAATACACAGTTTACACCAGCCCTGCTACTGTCAAAAGCCTATCGCTCAAAAACGTTTCAAGCTTCGAACGTATGCTCCTCTAAGAAGCCGTGTCATCCTTCCTCCTCCTTCCTCCAGTGAAGCCCACCCTGGTGGGTGAAGGAAAACAATGTGTTAGATGAAATCCCAAACCCCACCACCCCTTTCCAGATTCCAGCTCCCTGACACTTGGGGTGCCGGGTCTGCTATATATCTGTAAGGATTGCGATGAAAGTCAAGCTTTCTCTCCTCCCCATCTTTTTTTTAACCCTTTCCCCACTTCCCCCAAAAAGTGCTGTGAGAAGTACAGAGTGAATGAGCACAGCTGAACTTGACCATTTATTCTTGCTTTGTTTTTTCCTTCCCATCGTCTAAATTATTAAAAAAAAAAAAAGCATAGAGGTTTAATGGTCAAGACCATAAGCAACGACAGGAACACTCTCACACACACACACACACACACACACACACTCTCCACTACTCACCCAGCAATTCAAATTGAGGTGCCAACCGCCCAACTGCTGGAAGAGAGAGAACCCGGAGGCCACCGCGCCTCCCTTCCCACTCAAATCTTCCATTCCCACTAACATCGCGTCCCTCGGGTACATAACAGCTTTGGTTTTCTTTCTCTCCACCTCAAAAAAACTTTCTCTGTACCTTCAAGATGGGACTGGGCCAGCTTTTTTTTTCTCCTCTCTTCCTGCTTTTCTCACTTTTCTTCTTCCTCCCAGCTTCCCCTCCCTTTATTCCTTCCACTTAAAGAGCTGAAAAAAAGCATCTTAAAAAGATGGAGATGGCTCCAAATTTGTGCCCTGGTAGACTCAAAATGCTTGGAGTTCTCACTCACATGGCCTATGATGATTTTGTTAATTCTTCCCCTTCTACACACATCGCTCAAAAACCAAAACAACAGAGAAAACAAAAACAAAAAAATGCAAACAAAACAAAAAGAAACCTGGTCATCTAGTTCACCCGGTTGCAGAATAAATTTTAAAAAATATATTTCTTTAATTAAAAAAAACTCCTAGTTTCTAATCTTGACCACTACAAAATCCGTGGAGGAAGGGGGAAGGCCCATTTCCCCAGCCAGCTCAGGGCACCTAAGCAGAGTCCCCCTCCCTCACCGTTACCTTGGGCACTGGGGACCGAGCCACCGCTAAGAGTAGCTAAGAAATTACGGTCAGCCATGAGGGAATGATCAACCGAGTGCGGTAGGCAGGCACTTTATCTGCAAGATTGTCAAATCCCTCAAAACAAATTTCTTAGAGAGAGGGCTGCCATGGGAGAGGGGGAGGGAGGAGGAAAGTATATTTTCTTGTCACAGTGACACGGGAGTGACACTTGGTAGGGCCTTGCCTGCCACACGTACACACCCTCCTTCCCTTCCAGAGGAAGAGACTGTGCCTGCGAGATTTCCAGCTGACCTCTCTGGAAGCAGAAGAATGTAAGCTTCCTGTGTTCACTGGCATGCCAGCTCTCGGAACGCTAGCTAACGCGCTATCTGACGGTTGAGTTTCATGAGCTTTCCAGCTTCCCCCCCCCTCCCCCAGAATGAGAGAGAGGGAAGGAGAGAGGGTGGGAGGGAGGGAGAAGAAGAGGGAAACAGAAAAGAGAAGGAGATGGGAGGAAAGCTATCCCTGAACCCCACGAACCGACTTACTTTTCCCGGGGCTCTCATAGGATCCAGGGTCGGGTACATTTGTGTGGGTTTAACTTAATTGGAGTTGAGAGATTCAGGCATCACAGGCCTGAAATTGTCCTCTTTTACATGAAGGAGGGGAGTGGAGGCTGCTCCAGGAGGGGCTCAAGACAGAAGAAAGTTGCAGAGGACAAAACTCGGCCAGAACGCCTTTCCGGTCCTTCGGAAACCACCCCAAGTGTTAAATCATTTCACCCTCTTCAAAAGCAAACACACAACTCTGATTTGCATGCAGGTAAGAAAATAGCCCTGGCTGCCACATGGGAGCCTGGACCTGTCTTGCTTGAAGCAAGACCAGTGGCAAAGATCTGGTTTCTTCTGGCGGCAGGACACTGAACATAGAGATGTTTCTAATTTACTGACTCAACTGCCCAGTTGTTTATCTCCAAACCCGTAGGACTGTTTTCATGATGCTGGTCTTTAAGCAATCTGTTAATACACCACCCAAGTTAATAACCCTCGCCGCCCCCCCCCCCAAAAAAAAGCAAAAACAAGGGCTGGAAGGGCTTAAAGATAACAAAAAAGTGAGAATTCTTGATTTTCTTCTTCTTTCTTAAAATACTGCTCCGTGGCCCCTCTTTCTGGACTTATCCGGCCTTGCTGTGTAAGTGTCAGGCAGCAATCTTTAAGGCCCTTAATACCAAAACAAAACCCCGCCATTTCCCTTTACATGGCGGTAACAAAAGCAATGAGCCTCCAGTTTGACAAGTAAAAAGCCCCAGCCACACAGCCCCCTAATTGCCTTCCCTCCCTCTATTCACGGGGACCACCACACTCGGCAGCTGCCTTTGTCACACACGCAATTTCTTAAGTAAACTGCAAGTTCCCTCCCGGCTGATGGACAGCTCCCAATCACTCAGCAACAATAACTTAGAAAGTGCAGCAAAGAGAAGGGGCAACTTTGACTCGGAATTTATTTTCTGGCTTTCTCAAAAGACAAGGAAAATGGAAACAGCAAGATGAGCCAACACATTCCAGACAGACCTCCTCCTCCTCCTCCAAAAGAACAGGGAAATCTCATGGATTTCTTCAAACTAACTCCTAAGAAACTGCTTCCGGATACCTCTGTCCCATCGCTCCTTCGGAGTCAGCCCGGCCCCCAGGGCACCCTAATTTGTCAGAAGTACACCTACGCTTAGCACATTTTCATAAAAAATCAGAAGGTGATCGATGGCTGCAAAGTTCTGTGGTTTTCTTTTTAAAAAGAAAAAAAACTTCCCCAAACCAAAAAAACAAAAACAAAACGAAGAGCTTCCTTTCCTTTTAGCATAAAATTACGAGCATGTGCAGAAGAAATAAAGGAAAAAGGCCAGGAGACCTGCCGGTTGACATACCACGGTCCACATCATGAGCAAAGTTCTGTTTTGTTGTTTTAAAGAAAGAAGTTTGAGACGGGAGGAAGGAGAAATGGGTCTTGGATGAATGTATATGGAAAGTAGAAAAAT